>NC_072797.1:38955000-39560000 GCF_028583425.1 Eublepharis macularius
TGGGGGTTCTTTGAAGTCCCCCATAGGGAATCATGCAAGTGCAATGATGGCTGGGGGGACTTGCTCAGGGGCCCATAGAATTTGAATGCTTTGCCCCATTTGTTTGAAACTTGAGGGTTCTTTGGAGGACAGGCAGAAGACACTCCACTGAAATTTTGATGACATTTGATTAACAAAGAACTCCAGCCTCCCTGGAAGTCTTCCAAAGAGAATAGTGAAAGTACAACAATGGCTGTGGGAGAGGAGGCATGCAACAGAAGCCTTCCTCACTTTTAGAAAGGAACCAAACAACAAACTATAACAAATGAAGGAAGGAAAATGCAGAGTTTAAAAAAATACTGTTAATCACTGTCAAGAGTAGGGGAACGAAACAAATGCTTTTTTTTTTAATGCTGGTGACCGGCTGGAGCTCTCCTGCTGGCTGCTGTTTGATGGCCGTTTCAGGAATTAGTAGAGAGAACTTAGTGCAGCTGCACAAAGAGGGACCTTATTTGGGGGGTCTGCAAAATTGCCCCCTTTGTTCAATCTGCTTGAAACTTGGGGGTTCTTTAGATTAGAGCAACTGTGTTCTGTGCAATTAACTGCAAAAACAACTGCCCTAGAGCTTCCAGTTGATCCCCCCTCCCCTTCCTGATTGAAAAGGTCACAAAAATCATGAGAACAAAAAGAAAAAAACCTAACAAATTTTGACCCCAACCCAGCAATGCCCCACCAGAAAACTACCCAATCACATTAAACATTTTACTCAACAGCCCTAGATCCAAAACCACAACAAATTTTTTCTAGAGTCATGTCCCTAATAAATGAAACCTCTGATTGTAAAAATGTGAAGTAGCAGAAATCTATTACCTTTCTGTGCTTTAGCTGTTATTTCAAAGTACTTCACAGTAAGATCTTGAATAGAAAGTACAGCCATGTGGGCCTTCCGCTGCCAATCTGCATCTTCTTTCTGTAGACTTTCAATTCTTCTTGGTCCTAAGTAATCATTCTCTATAGAAATCTAGAAATAGATTGATTTGTTATGTCCACTGCTAAATTAAAAGAAACCTTCAAAGGGAGCTTATTAGTTTAAAGCATAAACATAGTGTTCCGCAAAGTATTCTACTTACTGTTGCAAAACTCACCACTTTGCAAACAGAAAGTTTTAAATTCAGCAAGCACAGGCAAACTGCAAACAGATACACACTATAAAAATCATGAGATGGTAAAAAATATCTGAGGAATGTAACTGGAAGGAAGAGACAGATGAACATGTGCTTTTTCATATTATATGTAACCAATTAATGGAAAGAAAGCTCAGGAATGAAGAAGGGGAGAAACATGGTATGAATAGGAGTGTGCACCTGAAAAATATTCGGGTTTTCCGTTTCAGGTTTACCCAAAGTGTGGAAAAGCTTCAGAAAAAAACTTGAAATCTGAAGCTGTCGCTTTGGGATGTTCCGTAAAGATTCGGAGCATACTGAAGTGACAGGGTGGGCCACCCCCACCCTTAAACTCCCCCCCTTTAACCCCATCCCCCCACCACCCACCTCACTTACCTGGTCAAGCTTCAGCCACCAATGCTGTGCTGGCCAGCTGGCCAGCGGAGAAGGCCTTCCCTTCCCCTGCCGTAGCTGGCCGGCAGAGAGGGCCTTCCCTGCTGTCGCCGCGGCTGGCCAGCAGAGAGGGCCTTCCCTGCTGCCAGCACCGCACTGGCACAGCTGGCTGGCACCGCCGGAGGCCAGTGGGGAGACAAGAGAACCTCCTCCTCCAGCCGGTGCCAGGTAAGTGGAGGTGGGGAGGAAAGGATGGGAATGGAAAAGTTTAAAGGGCCCTGCTGCTTGTGACAGGGCCCTTTGAACTTAACCCCCGGGGCCCCCGAAGCTTCCCAAAGCATTACAAATCCTTCGGGAAGCTTTGTTTTGGTATTTCCGAATCGGGGCCAGCATGCTAGCCCTGATTCGGAAATAACGAGGCTTTCCAAATCGGGTCCGATTCGAGTATTTTACCCGAATCGGATACCAGAAGCGCACACCCCTAGGTTTGAAGCTCTGGTTTCTGGAACACTAGACTAGGTATTTCCTAAATATTTCTGTGGGTATAAGGATTTCTGCCCACAGTACATATTTCCCCCCCCTCTCACAGCAGCCTAAAATGCCCTCCAGAGATGCATCTGCCATAGGAGCAGCACCTCTGAGGGCATTTCAGGCTGTGATGAAAGGCAGGTGACAGGAAAATCAACTGCATGGGTAGAAATCCTTGCACTAGCAGAATAACAACAACAACAGATTTATATACCGCCCTTCAGGACAACTTAACACCTACTCAGAGATAATAATAACATACTTACAAAGTATGTTATTATTATCCCCACAACAATCATCCTGTGAGGTGGCTGGGCTGAGAGAGCTGTGACTGACCCAAGCTCACCCAGCTGGCTTCAAGTGGAAGAATGGGGAATCAAACTTGTTTCTCCAGATTAGAGTCCCGTGCTCTTAACCACTACACCAAACTGGCTCTTTAGTTGGGATTCAACCTTTTTTTTTAAACTAGTGCTGTACTTTTACTAGAATACCAGTTCAGTAGACTACAATTGTTCCTTAAATAATCTATCCACGAAAAGCATAATCATCATATATTTTCATCTCTTCTAGGATCCCAATGACAATTTCAAGCAGAAAACCAGTGGTGGAGAGGAGAGGCTTTTTACCTCTTTCTCCCAGGCTATTTTTCAGCTCAAAATTATTCGCAAGTGCTCCTTTCCCCCCCACCCCTTTCTACACACACAAAAACTTTACAATTTTTGTGGGGTGGAGCACATTTGACTGAAAAAAAGTTTCAAAGGAAACTCTTTTAAGCTACATGGCACTGGGGGCGGGAGAGAAGGAAGAGATTTGAGGCTGATGGTTGTGGAAGCAGCTGTTCCATCTTCCATAGCCTCCCACATACACTTGTGGGTGAAGAATTCCTCTTCCATTAAATTAAAAGGACACACAAATATCCCAACTGCACACACATTTTTATACCAAAATCCTAACATAGGCATTGGCAGACAGGCTTCCTAAAAAAATATCTTTCTCAGACAATCCATGTCATGACAGATTTAAAGAGTGGATCAAAGAAACATTTTATTTGGTATATTCAAAAGATATAGAGAAGCTCCTGGGAATTTGATTTATATTCAGTCTCGCAGCATAAATCCAGCCTACTGAACTGTTACGGTGTGTGAGAGGAGACTCAACAATATCCCAATAGAGGGAGGTCCCAAACAGGATTCAGCATCCCAATTAACCAAGGCAAAAATGTTGGCAAAATAAAGAATTGATTAGAATCAAAAGACCCAAATAAACGGATGAACAGCAGAAATCTCTGACCATGCATGCCACACAGGGCATGTCCACTAGCTTATATAACCTTCTTACAAACAAGCCATAGGAAAAGCTATTTAGAATATCAAGTTACTTCTACAAAAATGCACACACACCTATTCAGAATTTTTTAAAAGATTGATAGGCACTATGGTCTCTTAAGTCTTATACTTGACACCTTTTTGCATACCAAGAGGGGTACATTCGGGAGACAATAAGAGAAGTACTGAGAAATCAAAGACGCAACATCTAGACACTCTCGAGGCCATCTCCTGTTGTAAATCATGGCACTCTGGATCGTCTCCATCTCCCATTATCTTTGACTGAATTGCTAATTTTGCAAGGCCATTACATGTAGGTGAAAGGACGTGTAAAGGGAGGGAGGCAGCCAAGACTCATCCCAGCATGCCTTTCAGTAGAACCAAAGTTTAGTTAGAATGTAGGGTCTAGAAAGGTTTGGTCAAAATCAATACGGCTATAAGAAAATTCCTTTAACAGGGTGGATTCTTCAAAACGAGACAATGCAATGAAAGCAGCTGTAAGTATGACCCTCTTGATGCCCGATGGGTGTGGCTATAGGAATGCATTACCCTTTATATGAGCCAGAGGAATGCTGATGAAAGATGGGAGTCTGCAGGAAGAAATGCTGCACATAGAAGCTTCAGCTGTAGGATGGAATAATTTGGAGGAGCAATGAACTATACTTACGTTACAGAGATATAAATATTACAAAGCAATTCAAAAGTGATTAGATTATGTTTTCTCTCATATGTTCATTGTTTAAGGTTTGTAGAGGTTTGTACCTTTATTTGCTGTCTCCTGAGCATTGCAAGTTCCCTCATATCTCGGAATGGCTGCAATAAGTACTGATAGAGTTCCGTGGTGGCTTCAGCAAGACTACTATATGCATCATCTTCCATTTGGTACAATTCAAGCAGTTCTACCATGCTTTCTGTATTCTTATGTTTTTCCAGGAGCTGTACACACACACACAAAAATCAAGCAAAACAATATATCAGTACACATTCATATTTTTTTGTTATCAAGGCAAAAGCAGATATTGATTGACTAATATTTGTTACTAATGTTAGTCATGTTAACACTTTTAATAGTATTGACATTAGTTACACTTCAATTATTCACTGAGTTACACATCTAAGCTGCAATGTCATCAATAACTTGTACACAAGCAACTGTACAAAGGTTTGATTTCAGCCTTGCATATCTGTTCTGCTCCAATCCAGACTCTTACATCCTCAATTACTATGCCCTTCATCTGCTTGCGGTTTCTTCTCTTTTTGGCAATTTCATACTTCTATTGATATATAGATTCAGGAAGATTCTAGAACTTAGCATATTTTCAGAAATATAACATCTCAGCTATTTACAAGAAATCTCTGCTTATTGTTCATTAAATAATCAATTGTATGCATATAAATTGGAAGCGCTAACAAGGTGTTTGTTTGCTTGGAACTGTAAAATTAAGAAGGGACAAAAATAATTTTATCTCCAGGTCCACTCAAATATGTAGGAAGCAGATGGTAAAGGTGTTCCAGTGTCGCTGGACTTAAAGTATTTAATTCTTTTTCATCGTGCTACATGTTAATTCTTCTGTTATACTGAGTTGGAAGGGGTCATACAGACCTTCTAGTCCTCCCCCCTGCCCAATGCAGGATGAACCTAAAGCATCCCTGACAAATATTTATCTAGCCTCTTCTTGAAAACTGCCAGTGAAGGGGAGCTTACCACCTCCCTAGGCAGCAGATTCCACACCTTTGAACTACTCTATGAAATTTTTTTCCTAATATCCAGCCAGTACCTTTCTGCATGTAATTTAAGCCTGTTGCTTCGGGTCCTACCCTCTGCTGCCAACTGGAACAGCTCCTTGCCCTCCTCC
This sequence comes from Eublepharis macularius, assembly GCF_028583425.1. Classification (NCBI taxonomy): domain Eukaryota; kingdom Metazoa; phylum Chordata; class Lepidosauria; order Squamata; family Eublepharidae; genus Eublepharis; species Eublepharis macularius. Next base: position 38,960,245 of record NC_072797.1, read on the forward strand.
ACATAACAGCCTTTCAAATATTTAAAGAGAGCAATCATGTCCCCCCTCAACCTCCTCTTCTCCAAACTAAACATTCCCAAGGCCCTCAGCCTTTTCTCATAGGGATCAGTCTCCAGACCCCTGATCATCCTCATCGCTCTATTCTGCACCCACTCAATTTTGTCCACATCCTTTTGGAAGTGGGGCTTCCAGAACTGCACACAGTACTCCAGGTATGGCTTGACCAAGGCAGTATAGAGAGGGACTATGACCTCCTGCAATTTTGATGCAATGGCCGTTTTGATACAACCGAAGACTGAGTTTGGTTTTTTTGCCACTGTATCACACTGACTGCTCATATTTAATTTACAGTCCACTCTTACCCAAAGATCTCTCTCGCATACACTACTACCCAGAAGTGTATCCTACCTGCTGTAGAAGATCATTACAAATTAAGGTGATGTAGAAATATGTAACAAGGCACAACTTGTCTCAGCCTCCATTATTTCCAAAACAATCGCTGTAAGGAGGGAAAGAGGTAGTGATGGGACAACAGTGGGGTGGATTCAACCATCCTAAGGAAACTGCCTCCAACACTTCCACTTAAATTGGAGGAAGGCTCGTTTGGTAAGAGGAAAGCTCATTTTGTCAATGGAGTAGTAAGATATTGGGAGGATTCCCCCCACCCCAGGCGGGGCAACTCACAACCTGAGCAGAGCAATGCAGGGAGCAGAGTTATAGCCTTCCCTCCACATGCAGCATTACCAATTCCTAAACTGCTACAGCATTCCAGGGGTCAGTAGCAATTTGGGACTGCTACACAGCTTGATCTGCAAAAAAACAAACAATAAAGGAGGAGATTTGGAGTTCACCCAACTCCTCACACTATCTAGGTTAGTTCCTTTCATCTTTGATGATAGTAGGGGAAGGAATGCCCTCTTCACCTCTCCTCATAGTAAAAAGACTACCTCCTCTTAGGAACACAAAAGCAGCATAACAAGGCCACCTGCAGACAATATAAATATATTCTGCATAAAATATGAAATAAAAGAAAGACAAAAAAGCCAAACAACCACCTGAAAGGGACTGAATATGCTCTAAGGAAACATGACATGCTGAAAGCCAGAGGTGTTGTACAATAAGCAGTGTTGGCCTTGGTTAGTACTTGGGAGACCTCCAGGGAAGACCTGGGTTGCTATGCAGACAAGCAATGGCAAACCACCTCCGTTACAGCCTAGCTACAAGTGACGCCTTACACAGGTTGGACACTTGTCAGCTTCCCTCAAGTTTTGATGGGAAATGTAGGCGTCCCGGTTTTACAGCTTGGCTCTCCATTACAGCTGCAAGACCAGGACGCCTACATTTCCCATCAAAACTTGAGGGAAGCTGACAAGTGTTCAACCTGTGTAAGGTATCACTTGTAGCTTGGCTCTTAGTCTCTTGCCTTTAAAACCTCAGCAGGAGTCATCATAAGGCTACCACTTCATGGCACTTTCTACCACAATCAACACGTATACAACTAGGCTTGACACCAGTTCCTTAATTACATAAGAAATTGTTCCTTATTTAGTATTTGTCACGCCGTGGGGCGCCCCCTGGCGGTGGCAACGATGGGTCTGGACGGTGCAGTCCCGGCGGGTCCGTTCTGGGCGCCTTAGCAGGGTGGGCAGGTCCCTAGCAGGCAGAGGCTCCTTCCCAGGCGGCCTCAGACCCACGGGCGGCCCTTGTCTGAACCGGCAGGCCGGTCAGCACTTGGCTCCACCCAGGCCAGCTGCGCCTTAACTCTCAGGGCAGCTCGACCTCCTTCAGCAGTGTCAGCCACGCTCCAACTAGCAACCTCCTCCTCGGCCTGCCTCCAGAGCCTCCTTAAATCCTCCTCCCCCTTTCAGCTCCACCCCCTCTCCCAAGTGCCTCCACCCAATGTCAGCCCCACCACCTGGACCACCTGTGGCCACGCCCACTGTGCCCACCTCCCCCTAGCCCATTGGGGAGTCGTTTGTGGGGTTGCCCCGCCTCCCTCATCCTCTGGCCTGTCACCTTCCCTCCCCGTGATGGGCAAGCCTCCTGGCCCCTCCCGTCCTGGTTTGGACGGGCCAGCCGCCTCCTGGGTGGCTCGCCAATCTTGGACGGGCCTGCCCCTTCCCCTGCCCTGCTGCTTCTGGCCGCCGCCCATGCTGGCCGGGTGCGCCTGTGCCGGCGTCTGGCGGCCCGGCGTGGCCCTGCCTGGCCAGCCGTGGCCTTCCCCCTTGGCGGGGCTTCCCCACCGCGGCCGCGCTGCTGGCCGCGCTCCTCAGTGTCTTCCCGCGCTGCTGGCCACCCTGTCCCCCGAAGCTCCCGGCGAAGCTCCCGGCGGCGGCGCGGCAGCGCTCGGTGGGCCCGTGCGGGTGCAACGGCTCCCCACCAACGTCGCGGCCTTTGGCCCCTCCTCGGCCTCCGCTGCTGGGTGAGTGGGGCAGGGGTCTCCATCCGGGGAGGGGCGGGGGCGGCAGCAGTCCGAGGCCGCTGCACCAGTCCGAGGCCGCTGCGCCGGGCCTCGGACAGTATTAAAACGTAGTGCTCTTTTCAAGGAGAGTTCAAGGAGAACTGCAAAGAGCATTTTTAATTTTTGAGAATATACAATTCTTGTAATATATAAGCTAATGAAACATATAATACATCATCTTCTTATGATCTCACAATGTGCTCCTTTTTTGAAGTTCTGATAAATGCTTTCTTTTCACACTGTTGTCTTCATTCAGGTTACATGACAACAAGCTGTTCTGCCCTCTCTTCTTCTCAGGCCAAAATGATTCTTAAGGAGCTCTGTGATGGCAAGTGGTGAGGGAGGGGCTACCTCAGCTAGAATTACTGGGAATTGACCATGGACAGCTCTCACCAGGTTCTTCTGTCTTCTCTCTTTCCTCCTCTGGGTAATATGGTTCTTAAGTTGTCCTCTGGTGGCAACTGGACAAAATAGTCTTTAAGTAGCCTGGATGAGGAATAAACCTCCTCACTGGAGAGGAATAAACCTCCTCGCTGGAATCACTGAGAAGCTGGGTGGAGGTAGTTCACCTGTGTGTCTGTCTCCTCCCTATTAGGGCAAGATGGTTCTTCAGTAGCTTGTTTTCATCACTTTAAGTCATTTTAAGCCCATCATTCTGATCCTGTGACAGGATTCTGCACATGCAGCAGCGGGTTGCAAGGGAGAAGTGTCTTTTCCCCCTAAAAAATAGTAATTTCTTACATGCCTGGGGAGTCCTCCCCATCCCCACCAGTGTATAGAAACATATAGTTTGTCTCTGGGTGGTCTTCCTTTGAGGCCTGACTGGTTTACATGGGACCACCAAGTATTTTATCAGAAGGAATTATATCTCTCCTAATTTTTATTCTGCAATGTTTTTACTCCCATCAAAGCCTTTTCCTCTAAAAACAAAAGTGTGTCAAAAATTATATTTATTTTATATGCTGCTCACAAATTAAGAAGAACATAAGATGCTGGCTCAGACAAACAGCTCTTCCAGTTCAGCATACAATGGCCAACCATATGGCCCAGAAAAGCCAGAAGGAGGGGCACAGAGGCCAAAACCACTCCTTGTTGCTATCCCCAGCAACAGGCATGCAGAAAAGTACTGTTTCCAAACATTCAGCGACCATGCTTAATACCCACTTAGGGACTTACCCGCAGGGCTCATTTGGAGGGGGAACGCACCAGAACGCCATTCTGGTAATCCCCCCAACAACCCCCGAACGCCTGTATTCTATTTACTACCAAAGGTACATGTCCGGTTTTCCACCCCCAGGGAGACCCATTATATCGGGGTCCAATTCAGCGCTGGAACCCCTGTCTCTATACCTTGACCATCATTTGCAACCCCTAGTTCAAAACATTATGGCTTATTTAAAGGACACCACCTCCTTAATCAATTTCATTGAGAACCTAGTAATTCCTGAAAGTGCCGTTCGGGTTACCGCTGATGTGTGCTCTTTATACACGTCAATTCCGCATGATGAAGCGAGGCGGACAGTAGAAACAGCTCTATACACTCGTACTACCCAGAGGCCATCAACACCGTTTCTACTCAGCCTATTGGATATCATCCTAGAGAGAAATTATTTTAAGTCTGATGATATTTTTTACTATCAGGTTAAGGGTGTGGCGATGGGCTGCGCTGCAGCCCCTTGTGTAGCCAATCTGTTCATGTCCTGCCTAGAGAGCGACCATATTCTACACCCGGAGGTTAATCCCTTCCATCAGGATATTATATTCTATCGCAGATACATTGATGACATCATCATGGTGCTGACCAATGGACATCAGGTCAGACCTTTGCTTGAATGGATGAATCAACTAGACGTGAATATCAAGTATACTTGGCAGGGGGACGAGCAGTGTGTAAGCTATCTAGATGTGGTCATTTACAAGAACACTAGTACCACATTGGCAGTAAGACCTTTCAGGAAAGCCACAGACAAATATTCATATTTACATTTTGATTCTTTTCACCCTGGACATCTTAAGAAAAAATATCCCTCAGGGTCAATACTTACGTATCCGTCGGAACTCCACACATATACAACACTACCAGTGTAATTCTGATATTCTGGATCGTGCTTTCTCTGGGAGAGGCTATCCACCAGCATATATCGCCTCGGCTAGGAGGAGAGCCTTTAATTCTCAACGCAAGGACCTCCTGACCCAAAGAACCCGAGAGGCGGACACCAGAATGAAGTGGGCGTTTGACTTTACTTCAATGTCGTCAAGCATAAATAGAATCATCAAATGCCACTGGCACTTGGTTAGGGGAATCCCCGGGTGTGAGACTCCACCAGCTATAGGATACCGTCGTTCTAGGAACATCAGGGATATACTAATCAGATCTGAATTCAGGAGCAGCACTCAACGTCACGATTTACCGCATGAGCATCATCGTTGCGATGACTGTAATGTCTGTGGCTTGATGGTTGGACTGGAAGACATACAACATCCAGCTCTGAGGGCTGCACGCACCTCCCTAGTTTTTTCCACATGCAGGACACAAAATGTAGTATACATCATCCAATGCAGTTGTAATTTGTGTTATGTAGGCTGCACCACCAGACCCCTAAGGGTGCGAATTCAGGAGCACTTGTCACGTATCAGAACCAGCACAATTGAAGCCCCATTGGTCTCTCCCTCTCCCGCTTCCTCTAGCAAACCATAGTTGACCCTGTCAGATAAATTCACCTGTTGATTTGCTTAGGCTCACTGCTCTTTTAAGGTTCCAGTATGTCTAAATTGCCGTTAATTGCTTTACCAACGCGAATTAGCCTGTCGGACTACTCCCATTGTGGCTGTGTTCGTATCCAGTTTTGTTGGTTTGGCGATATACTTTATAAATTCCTTTGTGTGTGGCTCTTAGTAAGTATACCTTTATGCTCCACCTTGGAGTTTGCGTTTATGTGGGTGCAAGTGCTGTGTGGAATGTTTTATATTATTTTGTTACAGATTATTGCCCTGAGGAAGCTCTGGCTGGTGAAACGGGGATGTCACATGATGCGAGCATAAACCCGTTGGCTCTTTGAACGGAGTTACTCTGCAGGATTTATTTGGAGTACCACCCACACATGAACTATCATGAACTAATTGCAATTTCGCTGTTCTCATTGTTAATTGTTAATTGTCTGCTCTAAACCAACCTGTCTTCTGATCCGGATACCTTGCATATATGTTATGTACATATGTATAATCTCTTGCTAACAATTATTTTTGGATTGTAGTATTTGCAATTTGCTGTGTTCTTTATTCTGCACTTCATTTATTTGATAAATATGCACTTTTCTGTTTGTTACTTTTTTGCTGACTTCACAAATTAAGAAGAACATAAGATGCTGGCTCAGACAAACAGCTCTTCCAGTTCAGCATACAATGGCTAACCAGATGGCCCAGAATAGCCAGAAGGAGGGGCACAGAGGCCAAAACCACTCCTTGTTGCTATCCCCAACAACAGGCATGCAGAAAAGTACTGTTTCCAAACATTCAGCGACCATGCTTAATACCCTCCTAGGGACTTACCCGCAGGGCTCATTTGGAGGGGGAATGCACCAGAACGCCATTCCGGTAATCCCCCCAACAGTAAGGTGGCCCCACCCACTGGACTAAAAAATTTGGGGCCATTTAGGCCTGGATTGGGGCTAAAATGGCCTGGATTGGGGCCGAAACGGCCTGGATCGGGTTGGTGCCGGTTGGGGGAACGCTCCCCTGCCCGGTACCAACCCGATCCCGGACGTTCAGGCCCTTATCTAGGCCAAAACGGGCCCAAAATGGCCATTTTGGGCAGCCTTCGGCAGTGGGGGTAGCCTTCTCCGCCTGGCACTGACCCGGTCCCAGCTGTTTAGGCCCCGATCCGGGCCAAAACAGGCCCCAAAAGGCCATTTTTGGCCGTTTTGGGCCCATTTCGGCCTGAATCAGGGAAAACCATCCTGATCAGGTCGGTGCCGGTTGGAGAAGCCTCCCCCGCCCAGCACCGACCCAGTTCTGGCCATTTCAGCCCCGATCCGGGCCCAAAATGGCCATTTTGGGCCCTTTTGCCCCCTTTTCCACTGGGATTGGGGCCGGAACAGCCGGGATCAGGTCGGTGCCGGGTGGGGGAACCCTCCTCTGCACAGCCTTGACTTGGTCCGGGCTGTTTCAGCCCTGATCCAGGTCCAAATGGCCATTTTTGGCCATTTGGGGTCCGTTTCAGCCGGGATCAAGGCCAAAACTGCCAAGACTGCGTTGGTGCCTGGCGGAGAACCCCTCCCCTGCCTGGCACCAAACCAATCTGGGCTGTTTTGGGCTTGATGCAGGCCAAAATGTGCCCCAAATGGCCATTTTGAGCAATTTCGGGCCCCTTTTGGGCTGGACTGGGGCCAAAATGTCCCTGATCGGGCCACTGCCAGGTGGGGGAACACTCCCCCCTCTGGCAGCAGCCGAATCCCGGCCATTTCGGCCTGGTCAAGGGGCATGGCATATGCTAATGAGTTTCTGCAGCTCTTTTTGTATGAAATGACCCCTGGCAGTGAGCACCGCACATTAATTATGCATCGCATAAAGAAATACACTTTTTTTGTCCATCCCAAACCTACAGTTTAAAGATTATGAATAATTTGTTAACAGTAGTTTGAGAGGCTGAATTATTTGTGAAAGAGAGATCACACTAAAGAAATAGTGGGAATATTCAGCAAAATCAATTTTCATGTAAATGTATTTGCCTATGCATAAAGGAGTGGCCATAGACCTCAACAGAACCCTGTTGCCTGCTCCTTCTTCTCACACATGAACCCAGAGCTGTTACAAAACAGAAGGCTTCAATAGGCTTAATAGAACATGCAGCAGCCTCACATTTCCAGTGAGTGGATCAGGCCCTTACATTTTATTCTTCTTAAATCAGAAAAATGTCTAATGGAGAAACTTCAATTTCTTAAGTAGGAAAATATGGGTATCTTTATTTAGCAAGCCAGATACAGACTCTGTTGTGATGTCCAGACCAGACCTTTACACAGTCATAGTTACAAGGATGAGACAACTGTGGATGACTCATGTAGCTTGGCCAAGATAGCAACCACAATCAGGAATGAACAGTCTGGGAGGGAAAACAGCTCTTCTGAACCCAAATACCAGAATCAGCACCCTCCTGGGGGTACAGCCCCCAAATGCTCTTCTAGAACCCTCTGAAGAGCTGTCCACCCAACTATCTCAGAGATTACAATCACGGAGCCTCATCTGTGAAACACAATGGAGGATCCACCAAGAGGTCTCAGAGCATTGAAGGAATACACAAACCCCTGCCCAAGGAAGATGAGACTTAGCTGGATCTTCCTAGGTCTGCTCTAGGGTATAAGAGCTCAGTATGACTCTCTCATCTGTTGAAACATGTTAGAAGACTTGCAGCTATACAAGGTCCTATAGCCACCATCCAGCTCAACCGGTTCTCTGACTTGTTCTGCTGACAGACAAATGTCACCTGTGGTAATCCCTCAACTTAGAGCATGCTCCTGCAAGAACTTGGCTAGGAGCCCATAGGGCACAAAAAGTGCAAAACAAAGGGTAATATTAAACAGCTTTGTTTAAAAAATTTTGTGAAGCATGCTCATGTTCTAATATAGCATCGTGACAAATGGAACAAACTTTCAGTGTAGACTCTTTAATGTAAGGTATATACAAAACCTTGCTCAGATAATGGTGAACAGCTCTTTATTTTTATTGCTCCATGCTGTTGTTATCTTTAATAAACTGACTCAGACTATATACATAAAAACAAATCAGGTTTTACAATCCTGATTAGGAAACTGATGACCAGACAGTTTAACTCTTCATACTGAAAAACTTTATACAGTCAGTATTGAGAGGAGAGACAAGATTTCACTTAACAGTTTTCAAACTGAAACTGGACTTCTAAAATTTAATGTAAAAGTGCCCAGAATGTAACTAAACATTCCACAAAAAATGCAATCATTCATACTTCGACTGTAATTTGTAAATGCAACCACTCATGCTACTACTGTAGTAGGAAAAACCTCACAAGTTATGGCATGAAATTTTCCTCTTTTAAAAGTGGAGCAGAAAGTGGCAGTACAAAAGAAAAATCATTTCAGCGAACTCCCCCAGCTCTTATTGACTTTATAACAAAAATCTATTCAATTTACAATTTTTTTCATAAATATTTTAAAACAACTAGTGGAAAACTCTTCCAGACAACTGTTATGGTGATCGGCTCCACCCAAGCATTCAACCAATTAGAAATAATCAAGTTTACATTTTAAAATAATAATTTTTCTTCCTGACTTTTATTATTTTAATATTCTACTTAATATTTTAATGTTTTTATATCCTTCAAAGAGGTCTCAATAAAACTGAGGCGACTATGGAGAGAACTGCCCGGCCAGCACTGAACACACAGCAGAGCTTTTGTCTTTTTTTACTCCTCCCTCCCCACCCCCAAACCAGAACACTCAGTACCTTGTGACTAGCTGCTTGTGGAATTCAGTGGAGTTTATAAAACAGTATGCAACGTGGAATAGGGATAAGGGAAGAAGGGAAACATGAAAAAAAATCAGCTAAAGCCCTGCTTTTCATACAAGCCCCGCCCTAGCCCCCACAACAATCACCTAATTAGTTGAATAACCTGAAGAATTGGCATTACTCTGATGAGCCTTGATCTACTATAGTCACCATGGAACCTACAGTGTGTTAAGGGGAGTCCCCACAAGGTTTGGTTCTATCTCCTATGTTCTTCAATATCTATGTGAGAACCCTGGAGCAGATCATACATGAATTTGGAGTGGTATAATATCAATATGCTGATGACAACACACCCAGCTATATATCACCTTGACTAAATTGCCAGGCGCTGACATTTTTGTGATGAGACAGTGCCAGACTGTGGTAGTTAAGAGGGAAAATCAACTGAAACTCAATCCAGGTAAGACAAAGAGGATGCTGCCTGGCAAGGTATCTGTACTGAATGGGATAGTTCTCCCCACTATTGATAAGATGTGCCTTTTATTGAAGGACCCACTAACTTTGAAATCTGATTGGACCTGTTATAACAGATAAATATACTAGCAGAGGAAAAAATCCAGCTGTATTTAGTTTGGAAGTCATCCCCATTTCTGCTGACATCTGATCTGACTGTTCTTATCCGTGCTATCGTAACCTCAAGGCTAGATTATTGTAAAAGGGCTGCCTCTGAAAACAGTCTGGGAACTTCTGCTGGTGCAAAATACAGCCACCAGTTTGTTATGGGGGGGCAGTAACAACAACAACAACTGTGCTTATATACCATTTTTCTAGACAGATTAGTGCCCCACTCAGAGCAGTGAACAAAGTCAGTGTTATTAGTATCCCCACAATTCAGCTGGTAAGCTAGGGCTGAGAGCAGTGCTTTATCCAAAGCCACCTGCTGAGCTCATGGCAGTAGTGGGATTCGAACCAGCAGAGTGCTGATTTGCATCGAAACCATTATGCTACAGCAGCTCTAAGACCACATTACATCAGTCATGAAGTCTCCTCGCTGGTTGCTTATTTTTTCTAGGTCCATTTTAAGGGGCCGATGATTACCTTTAAAGTTCTTCATGACCTGAGGCTGATAGTTGAAGGACCACATCTCCTGATGAGAAAACTTGCAGCAACTATAATTCTCACAACAGGGTCTTCTAGAAATCCCTTCTCTCTCAAAAAAAGGCAGGGTATCATAAATAAATAAATACCATACTACCTTTGAAATGCCCTGACTAGATGGCCCAGGCTAGCCTGATCTCATCAGGTCTTGGAAGCTAAGCAGTGTTGGCCTTGGTTAGTATTTAGATGGGAGACCATCAAGGAAGCTGAAGATCCCTATGCAGAGCCAGGCAATGGCAAACCATCTCTGAATGGCTCTTGCCTTCAAAATCGTATACAGTTGCCATAAGTCAGTTATGACTTGATAGCACTTTCCACACCACCTTGGGAATATCATCCCTTTCCCCCCTGGAACTGATACTTTCTCTATTTTGTTACCAAAGCCTTTTCTGTTTCAAAAGCCTTTTAATTAATCTGTATCCCTCTTTAGATGGCGTTTATCTGATGCTTTGCCATTTTATGGTTAACTGGGTTTATTTGTTGTTTATTTTATTGGTGCTGGTAGATTTTTAATTTGGAGTCAGATATTGTGTTAGATTTTTATCCTTTAATGATGGTACACCATCTCTGACATTATTAGTGAAAGGATAATATACAAGCATTTTTTAAAAACAAATTTTAAAGCAACAACAGGAAAACTATACTTCTAAAACCTGCCAAACAAATTTGTCAAATATGTATTTTAGAGTATTATGACAATTGTTTGCTCCAGATAGTTTCCTCATAAGACAGATGCACTACACTTGAATTATGTCATCATCATCATTAGTAACTGCTACTGTATCCCACCATTACTACAGAGAGGCTGGCATTTTATTCTCATAAAACCCTTATGCAGATGTTGAGCGACTTGCCAGAAACCAACCAGGAAGCTGAATAACTGAACAAGAATTTTAAATAGATTTTCCATATCCAAATCCAAAACACTCTTATACCACTACAACAATATACATTTACTTTTTGATTTGTTTCACTGCCTTATTCAAGTAGTCATATTTCATGCTCAGTATCAACAAGGGTGGATTAAATCGCACTTTCATATACTCTATGGCTGCAATCAAGCATAATGACAAATCATGGGGTTGGGGTTTGTTACAGGAATGAACCTTGGAAGTCTTTTGTACTACACAGTCCTGTCTTCATCCATGAGCTTGAATATAGAAGACTTCCTTGTTCCCAATTAACCACAAAAGTTCTAGGTAGCCACACTGGTTCAAAGGGGAAAAAATTAAAAAAGCCTTTTATTAAAACTAAACAAAATATGTAACCTCCTTTGTATGGGTTCTTTGGGGCTAAGTAGGAAGCAAACTTTCAACACAAATGTAAGAATTTCTTTACATCAACCTTTTAACAAATACAACTATTATTTTTCTAACTGAACTCATAGGAACAATAAAAAACAAACTTGCAACTAACAATGTCTTTTAAGTTCAGTCAAGTACTAGTTGTCTTTGAAACCACTCATGGTAAGCAAGTTCAACTTTACGGATCCAATCAAGTGAATCCTTTGCCACAATCCTCCCGATATGAAGCAACTGGAACACAAGCATCTGTCCTCTTCTTGGGAATTACAGCCCTGAAATAATAGTATGATTTCAATAATAATACCAAACTAAATATAATAATAATAATATGTTTATTGCTTTTCCAGCCGAAGCCATAAGCCATACAAACACCAACAAAACCAAACTAAATATAACACACACACATCACTTTGATTCACAATGAAAAAAGCACGTTTGTTATCAAGCTCCCTAGCAACTGGCCTCTTCCTCAGCTGCCTGGCTCCACCCTACAGGGCTAAACCAATTAGCTCATAGGGGTTACAGGTACAAAATAGTGCCAAAGTTTTCAAAAACCAATAGGTAAAAGGTAAAAGTTGTCTCCTGTGCAAGTACCAAGTCATTACTGACCCATGGGGGGACGTCACATCATGACATTTTCTTGGCAGACTTTTTATGGGGTGGTTTGCCATTGCCTTCCCCTGTCATCTACACTTTACCCCCAGGAAACTGGGTACTCATTTTACTGACCTTGGAAGGATGGAAGGCTGAGTCAACCTTGAGACAGCTTTTTGAACCTGGCTTCCACCAGGATCAAACTCTGGTCATGAGCAGAGCTTAGCACTCTGCACTACGGGGCTCCTTAATAATAAGCCATAGTTTATTATGACCTCCAAATCAGATGAAACAACAAACCATGATTTGTTCTCTTGCCTATAAACCCAGATGCCAAACCAGGATTAAACCGTAGCTTACCTCCTAATCAGACAAAATGAACAAACTAAAGAGCTCAAGCCTGTTTTTTTTAATTGGACACATAATTTCTCCCTCCTCGATTTCAGAGCTGAAATTGAAGATCTTTTTTAGAAAGTCTCTGAATTAATTCCCACTTGTTGTGACATCCAAATGTGGATACGTTAACATATTGGTTTCTCTGGATTTCAGGATGATGAAAGCAAACTGTCATTTGTATGTGACATCAGAAAATCATTTCAGCTTATTTGGAAGTTACAAAAATCTGTGACATATATGGACTCAAGAAATTCCCAGTCAGAAGCAACATGGTGACGGAAGAGTAGTACACAGGCTTGCGTGCTCCCACGCTGGCTGTTTCTGTGAAGGCTGGTTTATGAAAGTAAACTCCAAGCCCATCTCCTAATGATAGGAGATGTTTCAGCTAGGCGTGCTGAGGAATATCAGAGGATTTTTGAGCGCTTTTAATTAGGGGCTTAACGATCTTTCTGTTTTCTCCAACGCAACAACATCGAGCAAAGAAACAGTTAAGCCAGCGGACGCCAAGTAAGTCAGCAAATATCTTTTTATCTCTCTTTTCTGGATTTTGGACTTGCTAGGACCTTATTTTTTTTTCTCTCTTAAGTGATTTGTTCCTCCTTCCCCACCATCAAGAGACTGCGAAGTTTTATTTTGTATCCTGTATCTGTGCTCAGGATGAAAATTATTTCAACACTGGAAAACTACAAAGATGTCTGCTAATTAGCTTAGCATTCAGGAACTTACTGACAGATATAAAATAACTGGGATTTCCTCTCTGATCGGCAAGTTACTGATAATTAGGAACTGAGTTTGGGAACTCAGCCAGTATTTTATTCTGCTCTTTTAATTGTTGGGAATTTTGCCAGATCTTCTTCATTCTCTCTCCTTTCACTTTGAGCTTGCTTTACTGAACTTTTTTTTAAAAGAAAGACCACGACAGTGTTTTTGTAAAAAATCGATTTTAGCACATTACATTATTGGGCTAACCTGGACTGTAAATCACCTAAAGGCAAGGATTTAAAACTTTTTATATCAGAGACTTAATAAATTTCTGGACATAAATTAAAAAGGGGAGGATATGGTGGGTTTTGGAACTGCGTAGTTACACCATCTAGCACCACCTGCTGGACAAAAAAATGGTTGCAGTCATGAATCAGCCTCGAGAAGAATTTATACAGAGGCTCTCTTCCTCCTTCACAAAGAAACTTGAAAGTTTGCTAAGCAAAGTAAAGCAAGATTATGGAAATACTTTGGCCAACATGTTTCAAGGGGAGAAATATGCCAAAACTAAATTCACAAGACAATGAACCAGCACTGTTATCGTAGCAAGCTGATCAGGCTATAGAAGGAGTTCCTGAAGATCATGGATTTGAATTATCTTCTGGACTGTCCAAAATAAATCAAGCATCTCAAAGAACCAATCATTCAAGAACTTAAGAAAGTGGGAGAATACTACTGATGTGGGAAAGGGAACTGAATTTTGATATTCATTACAAGCAGACCTGGAATTCAGAAAAAACAATCTAGGCTTTCATGACGACTCCGTGAGGATCAATGGTGATTTTTATTTATTTATTTATTTTCAATTTATCTTCCGCCCTCCCCATATTTCCAGCAGGCCCAGGGCAGATTACAGAAACACATAGTTAAAATATGTAAAACAATTATTATAAATTAGAGACCATAAAAACATACAAAATTACCATTTACCTTTTACCAAAATTACCATTTAAAATGCATATATACATAAAAATAGCAGCACAACGAACCAGCCTAAATCATCTCCAGAGCCTCTTCGTAGTAGGAAATGATTTGAATGGAGAGTATTTGTGGTGGAGAGACCCAGGAGGTTCCCCCCAATCGAGATTCCAAGGATTACACAGGTAAAGGGAATATTGAAGGCTTACATTCTTTTATATGCAATTAAGGTTGACTATCTTGTAAAATTGCCATCAATTTGCTTGATATATAATAAGCAAAGTATGCTGTAAAGTTAAGTATTAGAGGATTTGGTATTTATAACAAATAATAAAAATTAGGTTAAGAGGTAAACAAATTAATTAAAATAGCAATTTATGAGGCTAATAGCGTTCTAGAATGAGTAAATGTTGGAACCAAAATATCTGGTATTCCCTTCTCAGATAGAGTATATATCCAAACGCCACTTTGGGTAATTTACTAAGCTCCAACTTATTTTTGATGGAATAGGAAATTCTTAATTGCCAGTTTGTTTAAATATCTTCTTAAAGTAATTGTTAATTTACCTCCTTTTTCTTTTAATTTTTGAGTTTCCTTCTGAAACATTACTTTTTTCTTATGAAATAACATTTTTCTTAGTAATTTTTATTATATTGTGTGCAAAATTGTCATCAATTGCCTCACATATAATAACTAAAATAATATTAAAATAGCAACATGATATTAAAGCTTTCTAGAGCGAGCAAATGCTGGAATTAAATGTGGGGAATCTTCCCTTTAGATAAAGCTAAAACTTAAAAGAATCTTTTTTTTCCTTTTTCTTCTTTTCCTTGTTGGAATATTATTTCTCTTTTTTGTGGAATACATTTCTTAGTAGTTTATTATTACTTTCTGTGCTAATGGATTAATATATTAAATAAATAACAGCTAATTCTTTTACTGAAGATTAAACTAGTTTTCTAACTATAGATAAATAACCAAATAAAATGAATTAACTCATTGTTGACAGAAGGAAAATAATTTATTTTTATTTTTTTAGTAGTCTATATATTTGATTACTTACATATTTGCCTAGAGTAAGTGTTAAGGTGTTTATAGTTTCTTTATGCAGGATCCTCAACAATAAGTGGAAGTATAATTTGAATTGCTGTGGTTTATCAGCTTGGAATTGAGGAAGGGGTGAGGAAGAAAAATAGTTCATATATTTTACTTTAGTTTGTAGGTATTGCAATGTATTATTATTTTTATTCAATGTATTTTACAGCATATATAATCTGTTAGATTTATATAATAGCTTTCTGTATATAGTTCTATGCAGTATCAATTGTTATTTTCTATTTCTCAAATAAATTAATTAAAATAAAATTCCCAGTCATATATGAGGAGGAGTACATGAGCGCCAGGACTTCCAAGGTTGATTCCCATGATGACAAGCCATAGAGCCTACCTTTAAATTAATAAATGGTCACTATTTTAACAAACACCAAATAAAAGGATAATTTTCAAAAAACAGAAAAACAACACCATTTTTTCCTTGTTTTCAAATATTCCTGCACAGCTTCCTCTTACCAGGTAGCCACCATTTGAAAGCACTCACCCCCACTCACCAGTTTCATCATAGAGCTCTCTCTCCTATATGAAGCAAGTTCCGGATCTAGAATCCCTTCTTATGTAAGACCTTACCTTACAGGAAAGGGAATAACCCACTTGTTCGCTTTGTTTCATTTACTTGCTATGCAAGTTATGGATGCCCTAACATTTTGTCAAAATTAGAAATATAGGCAGTGAATAAGGATGTCATGAAGTTTTTGTATTTGTTAGTAGAAACCGCAAGATATTAAATATGGAACAATGATGCAATCTCTTTTGAGGTGAGAGAATTCATCCAGAGACTCCACCGACCCACTTTTGGCACTCTTAATTAATGTCTGATGCAATATCACCTTACTTCATGACTAATCTGTGTAAAACTCAGTGTGTGTGTATAAATTTTCACTCTGATATTCAGAGACTAACTTAAATTTGCTTTCTCAAATGAGATACAGTAGTTGTGAAAATATTTTGCACTGATCTGAGTTCAGTAAGAAATTCAACTGAAATTTAATTATTTAATTTACTTAAAATATTTATATGCCCATCTTTCTCTTGAGCATTTCAGGACTCAAAATGTTAATAGCTGCTGGGGTGGTATAAAAGCACTTAGCAGGTCACCTCGTTGAGATGCTCCTAAAGACAAGATAGCTCTGACCTGTGGTAGATGTTCCTTTCATTTTCAGCCCAACACTTGTTCAGTGCCTCAAAGCAACTCCAGCTGTCTTTGCAGTCCCTTTGTTATCCAGAAACAGAGGGTAGAAAAGAGGAGATAAAAAAAACAACAGTACCACTTCAAATAGTGCCTCTTTTTGTTCCTCTTACAGTTATCTAGTAGGTAAGAACAGAGGTTTTTTTAAAAAAAACTGAAATCAAATTTTCTACTTCTACATTTCTCTCTCTTTCATGAGAAGGCTCATAGACACGCACCTTTACTCTGGATAGGAAAATACCTGCAGCACCATTTACCATCCACTTCTCTTCCACTTGTGTGTGTAATTGGCTTTGTTTCTCCCTGCATCAAAGTTGCAATTAATTTAATTTAATTAATTTAATTTATTGTATTTATATTCCGCCCTCCACGCTTGTGCAGGCTCAGGGCGGATAATAGAATACAAATATATACATCATTACAAATATATACATCATTAAACTCTCCCAGGAAAAACACCGAGGTAACTATGTTTTCCCCCTGCATGGCAAGTTACAATTTGGGGTAGTGGTGGTGGTGGGATGTGGGGAAACAGGAGAGGGAAGGTTTTCCCAGCTAAGCACTGCACACCTGCTTTTAAACACTGTAAATTTTGTACAAGCCACCAAGTGGTGACCGGCTCCACCCACCAAACCACCAGCTCCTGAGGATCTGGGGGAAAAATCAGTCCCAGAAACATAAAGTCTGCTCTCCCCATTATACAACAGATATAATTTTGGGTATAAACAAAACCCCAAATGTAAAGTTGTTATGTACTGACCCACATTTTTCCAAATTTTATGAAAGAAATTTCCTTCACCAGAAAATGTATATGTTGAACAGTATTTGAGCTTAAGAAAGAATTATGTACTTGTTGATAAAAATATCTAAAAAGGCAAACTGATCAAAGTTTAAAAATTAATCATTGCTTAAAAGTAAAAAACCATTTCATTTCTTGAGTGATCCTGACCACATACCCTTCCAACACTACTGAAGTCTGACAGCTTAGAAAGGCTTAACAGTGCCATCCTAGATAAGACTGAAGATACTAAGTTTAATTATTTTAAATTTAAAGAATTGTTTCTTTTTCCTAACACAGTATAAAATCTTATTAGTCTAGGAATTATTGTTACAGTTACTAATGTGGTGTGATTGGAGCTTGCAGCTAGCTGGCTGAAAATAAAAGTGACAAGTTATTGATGAAGCTATGGAATACAAATATCAGACCATTCACTTTAATTAGAAAATGTCACATAGGGAAAACAATACAAAAGTGCTGAAATAGATAACTAATAAACAAGTCAAAACTTTACAGGACCCATATTTCTGATTCCATGGGTTCAAGCAGTTGTCCCCCATCACTATCTTCTGGAATCATGCTACAAGTTAGGAACAGAACTACAGAAGCACAGTGCCCACCACTTTTCAGTGTATCTATCTAGAAGGATACTATAATATAGATATTTTTTAAAAGGAGAGTTCCCAGAGAACGCCCCCTTCTCTGCCTCAGTCAAGGCTGTCAGCAAAGATGTCCAAGACAATTTCTGTCCCAGAAATTGGCTTTGAAAACAAGAATGAAAAGGGTCCAGATAAACAGTTTCATCCAAGAATGCCTGTAGTGGTATGACTACAACCTGCTTAACCACCTTGCTGAAGACAGTAGTATTTGCAACTAGGTGGCAATTATTTGAATCATCAAGGTAAGGAGAGTTCTTAATGAAGGATATCACTTCTTCCTTCTCCAAGGCAGCTGAAACAACTTCCTCTCTCATCTCCCTATATGAAGAAACTCTCTACATGGAGACATACCTCCTAGAAAGGGACTAAATAGATTATTTATTAAGGACGATATGCCACATCAGCCTACTAGACCACCTCTAGATATCACTCCACAACCTCAATTAGGCCTAAGTCACTGCATAGAACACTATCACTACTCTCCATGTTAAGAGTAGCAACTTAGCAGACCTCACTAAATTGGACTGACATTGCAGTGCAGATAGAGACATCTTGGAAAAATCCTAACTAACAGAATAATCATAGTTATGTGTTCACTTCATTTACATCTTGCCTTTTTCCCCAGCTGGGGTCCAAAGCAGCTTACCTGATTCTCCTCTCCACCACTCCTCCGTTTTATCCTAACAACCCTGTGAAGTACATTAAGCAAAGACTGTGCGACTGACTCAATAATTTTAGGCTTTCTCAGAAAATGTAAAATTCTAATACCAACTCCCAAGAAAAGTCACAGGAACAAGGAATGTAAAGTTTGTAGGAAGATTATAAATATTTGTTTGCAAAATCAGGCCAAGGCTAATCTAGTGAAGTAAACCATCTCTAACAGAAACCAACCAGATGCTTCTAAAAAACTCACATGCAAGGCATAATGATGATAAATATTCCTTATGTTTCCCTGGCATATGGTAATCGGAGGCATAACACCATTCAACATGGTAGTTCCATTCAGTTATCTTAAAATGTAATCCAGAATAATATCTAAATCCATTGACTGCAATAAACACAGAAAGGTGTAACTATGCTTAGGATTGTACTGCTGCTCATGAGTGTAACTCTTACGAATTTTAAAAACATTTTAAAGCTATTTAAGGGCTAGAGCATATTTTAATGGCATCCTAGAGATTCCACCAAAAATTACATACTCATAGAGTTCTCAACACCACCTTTCTTGGATAAATTCACTATGTAGAATGCCATTAACACACTGAATCTTTATTCCTACAATCAGCCACTGAAAAATAGACTGCTGACAGAGAGATTCACATGATGGCAGAACCCCATATGGTCCACATGAGGGTCTTACTGCCTTTTACTCATGCCCCAAACTGCTCTCATATCCTGCTGAGCCTAGTTTAATCAGTGTCTAAATCTGAAAGCACAGATTAATATTAAGCAACCACCAGTATCTGGCAGTGATATCTTATGACAGACACTTTGGGGTATATAGATATTAAAACTCTATCTGGAACACCTAAAACTAGCACAAACCATGAGGGGGGGAAATTAAGCTTAAAAACACTACTGAGTCTGCTAAACAGGGTTCTAAAACCCCATCAACTTAATTGAATAGAAGGCTATAATTTAAAAACATGAAAACAAGGGAACAATGCAGTCTCTTTGATGCATTAACACCCAAACAAAACAGGTTCTTTAATATAAAGTTTTAAAATAAAACATAGAATGAAAGATGTTGCATAAAATAAAATAATTACTTCTAGCTCATTCTTTACAATGCTGACAAGATATTGAAGGTCAAATAAGACACAAAAATGTGCAACTGCATTTAACCCCATCCTTGTTCAAGGTATTTTAAAGCCTGAGAGTGGAATTAGCAACATGATTCCTAATCAGTTCCTGTCTGGCTTCAAGGCATGAATCAGTTAAACTCTGGGCAAATGATCTCTCCAAAATGATACTCCAGCTTCCTTTTTAAACATAAAACCTGCTGCGTTACATTATTCCACATATGCCAATCTGAGTATAGTGGCTTCAACCACAGGAAGAGAGTAACCACAATACTTCCTAGTAACAACGTGACCTATTAAAACTTGTGAGGGAAAAAAATAAGACAGAATCTACAAGGTCCCACTTTAGGTCTGTGGAAGCCAAAGGAAATTAATGAGCAGCCATAAACTGGTTACCAGAGAAAACATAAGATGTAAGTTCTTACACACATAGAACTAGATATGATTGAGGCATACACGTCTCTGTCTCTCAAACGGAGTTTCAGACAATTAAAACTGTATCACACATCAGAGAGGCCAGATAATATGTCTGTCTGTATATCAAAGGTAAGTTGCTAAGCAAATTAGAAGGAGAAAATCCTAAGCAATAAATCTGAAAGCTACACATAAACAGTGCTGGGTTCTAAATTAACAATTGCCATTAGAGATAACAAAAGTAAAGTTCACCGAAAACAGCATTGCAGCAAAAAAGGAAACATATTTGCCAAGAAGTTCAGGAATATTAAGGAGAATGATTAAAAGTAAAGTACCATAAAGCCACTTCAAGGATCCTTAGTGAGTGCTTAGCCTGTACAATATATGCCAGTCTATGTAATATTACAAGAGCACAGAACTGGAGAAAGTATAGAAAAAAGCGAATAGGTCTTCATTAACTTGAGCCCAAGTACCATGTGTGGACGGTACAGTGTTATATGCTGCTACAGTCAGCTTTAGAACACTCGTCTTAGTAATAGGTATGGCAACTATCCAGTCACACCCAAACATTCACAACCGTTTAATTTTCTTACTCCTTATACCAAATCAGATCACTGGCTCACATAACAGCAGCAGTTCTCCAAGATTTCAGCATCTGTCACCCAAGATCAATTACTTGAAGACGCCTGAAATTAAAGTATGGACTTCCTGCATGCAAAGGATCTGCCCTTCCACTGACCCATAGCTTTATTCCCATCCCATTACTACATGATACTGTGATTTCCCCCCTATACCTTTAAGTCCTCAGAAGCCCTTCAAAAACATGTAATTTTACTCAGTGATATACATATATAAAAATAAATTCTAACAGATATATAAATAAATTCTAACATAGTCTACTGATAAATGATTAATATAATCCATATACAAACACTGCCTTTTAAAAATAAAAGGAAGCAAATGAAAGCTTTACACTCCTTAGAAATAAGAAGGCAAGCAAAAGGCTGCAAATCAGAACTCCCATTAATCTACTGTCCCAGATCATCTGAAGCACAATACATAAGATCTGAACCAGTAAAAATTCTTCCGGAATATATACTCGCATAAATTTTTACGTATAACTGTGTCATTATTGTCAGAAAAATTATTCTGGAACTTTTAATTCTGAATGTGATTCACCAACGTGTAAGATTATTTTATTTGAGTAATTTTTACCATGAAGCTCCCAGCTGTAAACTTCCAAGCTTAACCACCAACAATAAATCATCAATAAAACAATAATGTAACAGTATAATGATGACATAAATCAGCAATAGCCTTTTTAAAAAAAACCATAACTATAAGAGCCAGTATAAACAAACATCTGAGTAACCCCACCTCCAATTAGAGCAGTGAAAAGTAAAGAGAGGATATCAACAAAAACCCAGAAGGAAAGATCTGGCAGCTAAAGCTAAGCAGGTTATGTGCTGGCCAATCAACTATAGGAAGTTTCAGAGTCAGGGACGACTGTAGAAAAGACCCTATATCTGGTGGCCATCTACATTACCTCTGAAGTTGGAAGCATGTTTTCTGCAGAAGACCTTAACTGACAGGAAGTCTTATACGGCAGCAATCAGTACCTTAAGCTCCCTAGTTCCAGGCCATATAGGGCTTTGAACAATGGCCAGTTATTGGAATGTTGCCAGAAGCATTCAGACAGCCTGCACAGTTCTTTCAAATACGTTCTCTAAGTTTACATCAGTTAATAGTTCTGCAACTACATTCGGTACCAAGTTCAGTTTCTAAACTGTCTTCAAAGGCAAACGTACATCACACTGCAATAGTTTAGCTGCATGGGATCAGTATATGGATTAGTGTGCCAAGGTCAAAACTGGTGCTATAAACTACAGAAAAGACCTAAGCATCCATCTGCAGACGTGGATCCAATATCATTTCCAAGAAGCAAACTAGTTCTTTTAGGGAAGTGCAACCACATAGAGAATAAACTGGCTTCACTAACTAATTACTTACATTGTCAACCAGTAGCAGCACTTCAGTCTCATCTGGACTGAGCTTCAAGGTATTGGCCCTCATCTTGCCCAATACTGACTCCAGATTCAGGGCATTTATTGTCTTTGCTGACTCAGGTGAAAAGGGGAAGAAGAGTTGGGCATCAATATACTGATAACACTTTAATCTCCAACCATTCTCAGCAGATCCATGTACATGTTAAATAGCACAGGGGTCAATATAAGATGACTTCAAAGTGACAGCCACTCCAATACTAAATATTTCTGCCAAAGTAATCAACTTTAAAGCAGCATTTCTCCTCATTTGAGAAGTATCATTTGAGGAGCAATGTACTAGATCAATCATAATCCACTCTGCTTGCCTCGAATAATCTTAAAATCAAAATGTTCCAGTTCTTCGGCTTTTAAAGCACAAATCTCTCCATTGCTCTAATAACTGAAAGACTTACTGAGTAATCCAGTGTTACTCAAATAAAGGATTTAGACTCAGGTGAATCTGCACAGGAATGTAATGTTAGTTTTAGTTTTAAAAGGTGACTTTTTTCATTTCATATTACAAACTAAAGATAACCAAAATATTAATTGGTAATATTTAAAAGGACAAACTTTAAGGAAAAAACAATGAAATGGAAAACAGGAAACTGGTGACCACAAGACAATAAACAAATACAAAACAATGGATAAAATCTAAAGACAATCAAAAGTTTCATTGATGTATCATTTTAAAACCAAGAATTATTGTTACCTTCTCTTAACATAAATTATATTCTCTTCATTCTTCTGTTATTTTAAATGTCTTAACATTTAAAATCACACAATTTCAACGCAAAAACCTCTGACTGCTTTCAGACAGCAAGACACAGAAGTCAATTTGAGGTCTGTCTGCGACAAGCACAAACACCTCTTGTTCTCATGCTCCAGTGCTCCCTTCACTCCTCCCCTTCTCTTGGACAACACAACTGAATGCAGCTGCATTGGGACCTCACAGTGGATTAAAGTTGGACTGAAGGCTTCCCAAACAAGGATGTTTTCAATCACATTATATGCAACAGAGAGAAAGGAAGGTGGACTGATAGGAAAAACATAAGAACAAGCTGCATTTGTGCCCATCACAGACAAGCCTCTGTTTGTCGTAACATCTAAATTTAGCCTTAGTCAAATAAGATGTAATGCATGCCTTTTAACCACAATTTTTCTTTGCAATTCAGATTCTAAAGCTTTAGAATTATTGTAAAATCCTGATGGCTTACTAAAGGTTTAGAACTGAAGCACAGAATTCAAGATCAGTATTCAGAACTAGTATTAATTGTTGCAGAGCTCAAACAGATTATGAATTAGCCAACCAATCAAAAGTTGGCAATGTGACACTTCAGGCATAATGGCAAACTATGGCTTGCTGTGATGTGAATGCACCTGGAGGATGCTTCTCTTTGTCTCTGCTCACCCTTGCATACTGCAAGATAATTATGGTTTACCACAAACCTTGAAATAAGTGTAATTGCCATCACATCCAAACTGAACCTGCAAATCATAATCAAACCAGTATTTGGAATCCAGTGTTGCAGAGGGAAAAGTTTGCTCATTTAAATGTAGCAGTAAGTTATGATTTGTCATAAAAATGGAAATAACTTATTTGACTAATTAGTTTAGAATGAGTATGCAGCCTCTCCCAAGCTCATTCATGTAGCAAACAAAGTATGGATTGCTACCATATAATGAATCCTCTTGTTCAACTTGCCTCTGCATATCTTCATTCCAAATAATTGACTCGAACAGCTGACTATGCCAGAAAGTGTTTGTTTTGGTCTGACTTAAAACTGAAAACATGAGAAATTTCTGAACATTTGTTTTCTATACTCTTCTACAATATCTTATGCTAATAAAAGATATATGATTTTAGATTCATGCTATGTTTTATAGATCCCTTTGAAACTGAGAACATATTTCTTCTGAAAGTTCTAGCAGGGTTTTATTCTAGAATCCATTATCTCCTCCTGCATCTCAACCCTCTTGAAAGCTATTTTCAAGAACAGATGGCAAAAGTAACGTGAAAGAAAATATATATGAAACATATGAGCTTGGCAAGTTCAAATTTCAGGAAAAGAATGGAGTCCAATCCTGAAGTGTGGAAAACCACTGCAACAGAATTACACATTAATATTAAATGCTTGTCATCTGTTGCTCCATTATCATGGAATAACTTAGCAAAGTGAGATATGAGCTTCTTGTTTAAAAGAAAGCCACTATCAAGCAAGTAACAGACAGCAGAAACCTGAGAGCCAGAAGGGAAAAAGCAAGCCTCCTAATTGATCCTCCTAAATATGAAGCACCTTTTTAATTAAAGATGGGTCAGTTTACACAGCAGGCACTAACAGAGATACTGACATTAGATTTGAATTAATATTGCTGGAAGTAATTAATTCACCATGAGACGAGAGCTGTGCTACAAAACACAATACTTGGGTCATGTCTAAAGGACACTTTACTTCATTCCATTCTTGGAGGTTCTGGCTTTTATTTTTATTATGCATTTTTACCTTTAGGTCTTAGTATTTGACCTACTTGCAAATCAACCCAACATTGTGTCTTTTTTCCACTGTGCATATATACTTCAGAACTACACCAGAATAAATACAAGCATCCTAAGCAGACGAGGGTAGGAAGCTATAGAAATTACTTTTTTCTCAGTTGCCAGTATAATGCTTTTCAGTTTCTCAACACCCAGACACCTGGGATTTTTCCATCATCCAGACTATACTTTTTAAAAAAAATCTCAGAAGTGAAGTTGTATATGCCCTAATACCAAAAGCATATACATAACAAAATCATGTTAAAACTATGAAAAGTTAATTTTGAAGAGGTACCAAAACCAAAAAAGAACATGGACTCATATGCCCTCTTTTGTGGTAAAGCAAAAGCAATAAAAGGTAGGAACAATAACAAATATGATAAAAAAAATCCAAGACTCAAATTTCTGTTTGCACACACTATAACTTCATCCTATGAACATCGAGTTTTACCAGGGCAGTACTAATTTCTAAAACTCTTCAATGCAAATACATACATTAGAGGTGCACAAAATCAAGTTCAAATTAGCACTATAACCAGGGATACTGAAACTTATCAAGTCTGTGGGGACTTTTGGATTTTGAGAATAGGTAATGGGTACCACCATAAACTGGCTGCCAGGGAGCTGGGATTAGTTACACATGTTGGAAGGGTCCCAGCCAAGCATCCTTCTATGAAGAAGCCAGCTGTCTCCAAATGAGTCCTCCATGCAGACACAAAGATGATGTTTCCCAGGTCCTTCTGAAGAACTTCCTGCTCCAGTGAGTTGGAGGAAAAGCCAGAATCAGCTCTTTGTTTTGGGGAAGAATGACGGGGGCACATCTGTGAACCCCATGGCACCCAAGGAAGACAGGCTGGATATTAGTAGTCTATACCATATCACAATAATTCACTAAAACTAGGAGCTTCCAATCCTGGTTTGGTTTTGTATAAAAAGGTCAATCCATTTGTTCCTAATTAATGTTTTGTAAAGTACCCTTGTGCAATGAATGCATATAATAATGAGAAGTCAAAAGAAACCCTACAGCACCCCTGCTGAACCAATGCTCTAGAACAGCATCCAGTTCAAATTGAATATGGCCTTCCTGAAACCTGTAAGATTTTATTTAAATGAAGAGTTTGTCTTGTGCCACAATACTTCACATGAGGAGCATGGAAAGCTAACAAGGGAATATGGAGAGAAGGCTAAAAAACATGTTTGTCATTTGTTTCTAGTAATATCAACTATCTTAAGAAAATAGGATACTCAATGCTACAAAGACTTGCATATCATTTACATACTCTTGTGATGACCTGTCAAAATAAGACAAACTACTGTAGGATATGAACTACAGAATCAGGATGTAATCACAAATATCTATTTTCTGCATCCCTTTACAATTGTAATATGCAGTACTGAAAGCATAACCTACAGACTGGACACCAGAGATGACACTAAAAAAAATAGATAAAGTGGTCTTGGCTGTGCAGAGCCCAAGTTTAGGGCTTCATAGATTGCTTTATTTTCAATCCAAATTGTACCAAAGGCCTTAATGGGAGGGCTAAGAAAATATTTCAAATCTGAAGGGCAACCCTGTTTAAGTTCTTTAGAATTGATACTATTTGTTTTAGGTGGCCATCAGCGCAATCTAAGCAAAGTTACACCCTGACATGGGCTTTAAAAATGTAAGCTTCTTTTGGACCACTCTGTATGCTTCTCCATCCCTAGCGATACAGAGCAAGTACAGATGCTGAAACTTTTGTTAAATGCACTTTCAGTAATCTAATCCAGAGGCAGGCAGATATACAGTGGGTGTAAAAAACATCTTCTCTAAGAAATATATTCATGTGTTACCCTTTTCATGTTACATTTTCACACATCTCAAAAAAGTCTTCACTTGTACTTTATAAAGGTAACACAATCTGAAAATTTACATCAACATACTCCTATAAAGATGCCAAAAACCCAAAATATTTTAAATGACACCACCAACTCTCCTTTCTCTCACTCCCATTTAAAACAAAGTGAAAATCCTAATAAAAAGGATGGCTACATAGACGCTGAAGTGTTCGGAGACAATTGTAACAAAAACAAAGTCTAAGTGCTTTGGATACAATTTGGGTCCTAAACTGACAACCCTCAAAGCACCCTGCTCCACACCATTCACTAATTACTATTATCAACTTCAATTAGGATAGAATTTCATCCTAAATGAAGGGTCATCCAGTCTCTACTGCAAACTGATGCATGTGACATCCATACCCTTATCCAGTGTGATATATTTACCATCTACAAATAAGAACCTGTCTGGCAAACAGAGAAAAGATACTGGCTTTAATGTCTCTTTTTGATGTGAGGTTTGACAAAATTAATCAGAATCTCAACTGAAATGTCAGCTTTGACAAATTTTAAGGACTGTGTGTAGTAAAACACCTGACAGATCTACCTGATTCAAGATCTAACTTGGCCAAATAAAGTCCTTCTTTTCCAGTCAACCCAGCAGGTAAAACATTTAGGCCTCTCCTTTACAAGCCTACTCACCAAAAGTTTTTGAATACCAGCATTTCAAAGATCCCAAAAAGGCTGAACCAAGAAGCCTGATACATGGAAATAGATCCTCCTGAACTTAGGGAGGATTCGATTTCAGTAAAAATAAAGCACTGTAATTCTCCAAAGATTTTTTAAAATCTTCTCAATATTTTTATTCTTAATCAGAGTAGGAGGTAGGAAGGAAGAAGTAACCAAGGCCGGAAACATATGCTGGATGTGAAATCCCATTGATGCAGTGGAAAGGAGCAAACATAGGATCGGTAGGAGCAAGACGCTCGAAGGGGTTTGGTCAACTACGATCTGCCCAGCCCTCACCTCCTGGATGCGCTTGCGGGCCCGCTGCAGCACCTCCTCGTAGCCCTTCTGCCGCAGCTCGCTCAGGCTTTCGTAATATTCCTCCGGGTCGTCGGTTTCAGTGAAGAGTACCTGGGAGAGGATCTTCCACCCGCAGGT
The DNA here is from genome assembly GCF_028583425.1 of Eublepharis macularius. Classification (NCBI taxonomy): domain Eukaryota; kingdom Metazoa; phylum Chordata; class Lepidosauria; order Squamata; family Eublepharidae; genus Eublepharis; species Eublepharis macularius. The sequence continues at coordinate 38,987,830 of NC_072797.1, forward strand.
GTCCAAGCAGTGGCCCAGGTAGACCTGCAGCTGGTAGCACAGCACGTCCATCTCCTGCTCGGACAGCTCTGGCGCCCCGAAGAGCACCGTCCACATGCCCGAAGGCTCCTCGGGGAAGACCGGCAGGCAGGGCTCCAGCTCGGAATTGACCGAGCACAGCTGCTGGTGCACGGCCCGCAGGTCCTGGAAGGAGAAGAGGCCAGCCCAGCTGCACTCCTCCCCTGGCGGTGCCTCCGGCTCCGAAGAGACTCCGCTCGGCGGCTCGGCGGCGCGAGGCCCAGCGGGCGAGGAGGGCTGCAGGAGGACGGCGGCGCCTCCCGCCGGCTCGTCCCTCGTCAGCTCCAGAACCTCCAACTCCTCGGCAGCGCAGGCCGCAGGGCTGAGCGGCGCCTCCGGAGCAGGCAGAGGCCTCCGGGCTGGGCTGCTCCTCGCCCTGGCCGGGCTCCTCGGCGCCACCTCGGCCGCCCGGCTCCTCAGCGACGGGGAAACTGGCGAGCCCCTGGCTTGGCCCTGCTCGGGGCTCCAGGCCGGGCTCCTGCGCACTGTTGGGCTCCCGCCGGCCTTCCGCGGCTCGGCTCCGCCGGGGCTGCTGCCGGGGCTGCTGGTGCTGCTGCCGGCGCGGCGCAGCTCTCGGGAGCCGCTGCGCTGCCTCTGTGCCGTCCGGTTGTGGCAGGTGATGGCGAACTTGCCCTCGATCTCATTCCAGGCCGCGATGAAGACGAACTTGTGTTTCTCCGGCTCGTGGAAGGCGTGAGGCCTCACCGCCACCCAGTCCGCCTCCAGCGTCTCCTCCAAGGCGAAAGCGCTCATGGCGCCGCCGCGCTCGGATCGGGGCTCTCCCTCCCCCAACCACCGCCACTTGCCGTTGCCGGGCGCTCCCTCACTGCCCAGCATCAGCCATTTTAGCCGACTCGGAGGGAGGGAGGGAGGGAAGGATGGGTGCGCTGGCGAGACGATGGGAGAGAAGCGCGAGGATAGGCTGAGGCGGGGGAGAGCCGTCAGTCGCCCCAACCGCCGCCGTAGGCCTCTGCGGCGCGCGCGCTTCTCCTCTTTCTCTCGGCTTTGCGGTTCTCAGGCGCGGCGGCGGCTTGCCGGAGACAATGCAGTCAATAGGCGGCAGAACAGGTACTTGAGGCGGTCACGTGGAGGCCCCGGATCTGTTTACTGTCTCTGCCCCGCCTCTGTCCCGCTTCGCCCCGCCGCCCGGCCTCCTCAGCTCCCCTCACGCTCTCTCCCTCCGTCTTGTCCATCGACGCCAGCTCCCCGTCGCTCCTCCTTTGCCCAGCCCGATCAGACCAGATTTCCTTCTTTCTCCGGTTTCCGAGCGCCTTTGTTGTCGTCAGGCTGCGTCCCCGTCCCCCCCCGCTCCCCCTCGGACAGGGAGCTCTGGCTGTCGAAAGCGCAGACCCTGAAAAGCTCCAAGGTGCCCCTGGGCTCAGAATCCCTCAGACAAGGTTCCCATTTAGGCCACGCAGGCAACGCGCGTCAAGCTCAGCTTCCCTTTCTGAGGGACGGCCAGGCGGCAGACTCAAGCACAATCCCTCGCCGGACCCTATAGTACTTCTTTATGGCAGCTTCTTTGATGGGTGCTGAATGCTTTCCTGCTTCTCTGTCGTGTCTGTATCAAATTTTTAACGTGCGAGGGAAACAGGATAAGACAGCTTTGCTAATGTGCCCTGAATGTTTGACTAGGTGGTTTGTGTTTTTTGTTTTTCAGTTTCTGTATTCTTCCTTCCAAACCAGTACTCAAGATGCCTGACATCCAAAAATCTTAGGAAGCAGCTCTTAGCATGCACTTCAGGTTGTCAGAAAAGGTATATCCTGGAAATACCTTAACTTTGAGCTAACACAAAGATAAGGTTTTAGAAGCTTTCATTGCTTAGCCAAGGGCAGTCCCTGTATGTGTGACACATACTCGATTTTCAGGCACCAAAATGTTTTAGGCTGTTCCTGGTTCAGTCCTAGAAAATAGTATTACAAGTATAACAAAGAGTATTCCAAACCACAGCCAATAGCTATCAGGGCTGTCACCTAATTGATAAAACGAGTCTATTGATTGTTTATTATTTACTTCATGTATTCATGTATAGCTGACCTTTTTCAAGAGTCATGGTGGTTTACAAGATTTTAAAAAATTCAATTAGACAGCACAAGACATCCAATAAACAATACATAATAATAATAATATTCAATTTATATACCGCCCTTCAGGATGTCTTAACACCCACTCAGAGTGGTTTACAAAGTATGTTGTTATTATCTCCACAACAAAACACCCTATGAGGTAGGTGGGGCTGAGAGAGCTAGGAGCTGTGACTGACCCAAGGTCACCCAGCTGGCTTCAAATGGAAGAATGGGGAATCAAACTTGGTTCTCCAGATTAGAGTCCCACATTCTTAACCACTACACCAAACTGGCTCTCAGATAGGATTACAAAATTGGAAAAGGATTACAAAATTGTAAAACAAGGCAACCTGTCTGAGGCATGATGCAGAAAGTGGGTTACCAAGACAATACAGTAAAAGCAAAGTGATACGTACAATAAACATGGCAACAAACTAAAACGCTATTCCCTTATAAAAGTGACCTCCTGAGCTGTTCTATTATGCTACAGGTATAATATCTTTATAAGAGTTTTGATTGATTTAACAGTATTAAGTCTGCATAAACTGGCATATGAAAGCCCATCATTCTAAAGAAGAGCATTCTTTTTCTAGATGATGTGCACGTGTATCACATCAGGCATATTTTAGGAGTAGCAATCCCCCCATTTTCAAACAGGAGGAAATGCCTTTCCTAAGATAACTTTATAGCTACCTGTATTACAAATAATTAAAAAATGAAATGTTTTTCAGTTGTTGTTTTTCATCAACTCTGTTTGCAGCCCTGCTATCCACATTTTGAGATCAAGAGGAAGAACTTCTCCCTTTTAAAGAAAGGATTCAATTGCCTTGCTCACTGCCATACTAATTTTGTTTTTTTCATTTTTCTTGGTGAAATAATGGAGGGCTAAAGAAGATTCCCTTGAACTGACAAATTGAGATGGGGATAGAACAGGAACAGGGAGACAAGAAAGTAGGGGAGCAGATGGCAAAACTAGATTGCGACCATTGAAAGACACAAATCATCCAAGAGTGACACATCTAACCTTTTATTGTTCTTGCATCATGGGCTTTAGATTCCCCTCTTAGGAACAGTCTCGTATTTTATTGTTACCCTTCAAACAAATATTTTGTTTTCAGTGGTATCATTGACATCAATCAATAGGCTGAGCCCTAGGAATTAGTCACTCTATTGTCTATCACCCATAATATTAATGGAGGGAGATTCTGTTTCTCTCCATGAACCATGCAAGATCACTAACCACTCATTCACATTTGCTTACTTTCATTTTTTCCTATGTTGTGAGCAGATGCACTCTTTTTATCCTGTATAAAGATTATCTTTTTATTGAGGAAGAAAAGCATGTGTAGTTATATGTGAAACTAGCATGTTTTTCTGTGTGATGTGGAATACTGAAACTGAGAAATCTGTACTCTTTGGCTTTCCAACTCATGAGTTCATGGAAAATAAATACTTGCACTGTCTTTTAATGAGATACCTTTTATTAAACTGTAAACATAGAGCAAATATAAGATAAGAAGCTGCCCCTGCAGACTCAACAGTGAAGGAGTGAAGGCAAGGCAACAGATGACACAAGACAACTTAGTGGAGTTTTTAAAAGCTACAGCTTCATTGGTTTACAGCTTATGGAGCCTTGGCACTGCATGAGGTATGGATCCAAGGATCAGTCAACCCACTTGCCAGCTGATACCCCTCACCCCCTCAGCCTGTCGACTGACTCCCGAATATATACCCAGCTGGCAGCCCAGAGGGCTTCTGATGTTGCTAATATGCATCAGTGCTTTCCTCTGATTTACTGCTTTATAGCTGCAAAAACATCCCTTCTCCAGGTCTTTCCCCTCTCATCTCCATCCAGGAACCCATTGGCAGATGAAAATGGTTTGACATTACAGGAAAGAAACCTTGTCATAAGTGTGGCATTTGAGCAAGTGAAATGTGTGATCTGCATCCATTGATCCCAGTAACCAATACTTCACTGTAAATATTTCAGATTTTAATTTCAGCGCATCATTTTTTCTGCCAGTTTCAATGCGCACATTCTTGCAGGTGTTATACAAATCAAGCTTTTAATGTAGTATGCCAAGCATGCTTTCTGTTAATATCTTGTTAAATTTCACTATTCAGTATATATCTGAAAATTATATTTATTCAGATGTAAATACCAATGATTGCAATGTGAGTTCTGTCCAAGTATAGGAGCATGCATTCATGCATGTGTGTAAAAGTGCAATCAGGTTGTAGCGAACTTATGGTGGCCCCTGCTGGGCAAGAAACTAATAGAAGTGGTTTACCACTGCCTGGCTCTGCAGAGGGACCTGGTCTTCCTTGGTGGTCTCCCCTGCAAGTACTAACCCATGCTGACCCTACTTAGCTTCCAAGATCTTATGAGATCAGGCTAGCCTGGGCCTGTATATAAGCGTAAAAGCTAACATCTCCCAGCCAAAAACCTGTGCTTGACAGATATCATCCAGTATAAGATGCAGTTTTGTTAGTCTCTGCCAGTGGGTAATTATGATTTTAAAAAGATACTATAAAAGGGCCACTTTGATGCAGAAGGGATATAAGAAAAGCACTTGTCCTTTCCAGCTACAGATGCATCCCTACCCATAAAATGATTTTCAAACACTGCTGCTGCCACCTGTGAGAGAGAGAGATGAAAACTTGAGATTTATATAGTGGTGTAAAATCACTTGTGTGTGTTGCCAGCTGTGGATCTCTTAAGTACTTTCTACCCACCCTTAAAGCCTTGCGACCTTAAACCAAACAGCGATTGCCAGAGCAATTAAAAGACCATGATGTGAAAAGCTATTGCAACAATTGTATTGGTATAATGGTTGTTGGGGGTTTTCCGGGCTGTATTGCCGTGGTCTTGGCATTGTAGTTCCTGACGTTTCGCCAGCAGCTGTGGCTGGCATCTTCAGAGGTGTAGCACCAAAAGACAGAGATCTCTCAGTGTCACAGTGTGGAAAAGATGTAGGTCATTTGTATCTACTCAGGAGGGGTGGGGTTGAGCTGAGTCATTCTGTAAGAGTTTCCCAGGGTGTGGAATGCTAATGGCGGGAGGCTTCACTGTATCCTGAGGAGGTTCTTTTGCATATGGATTGGTGCTTGATGTGCTAATCTTCTCTGCAGGGCTATTGTCGGGTGTGGAGTGTTTTGTTGGCCTGGTGTTTTTCAGAACTGGAGCCCATGCTCTGTTCATTCTTAAGGTTTCTTCTTTCCTGTTGAAGTTTTGCTTATGCTTGTGAATTTCAATGGCTTCCCTGTGCAGTCTGACAAAGTAGTTGGAAGTGTTGTCCAGTATTTTGGTGTCCTGGAATAAGATACTGTGCCCTGTTTGAGAGTTAGGCTATGTTCAGCCACTGCTGATTTTTCAGGCTGTCCAAGTCTGCAGTGTCTTTCATGTTCTTTTATTCTTGTCTGGATGCTACGCTTTGTGGTCCCGATGTAAACTTGTCCACAGCTGCAGGGTATACGGTATACTCCTGCAGAGGTGAGGGGGTCTCTGCTGTCTTTTGCTGATCGTAGCATCTGTTGTATTTTTCGGGTGGGTCTGAATACTGCTTGAAGGTTATGCTTTTTCATAAGCTTTCCCATCTGATCAGTAATTCCTTTGATATATGGCAAAAACACTTTTCCTGTGGAAGACTGTTTTTCTTTGGTTGTTTGATTCATCCTGGGTTTGATTGCTCTTCGGATTTCATTTCTGGAGTAGCCATTTGCCTGAAGTGCGTGGTTTAGATGATTAATTTCCTCATTGAGGAAACTCTTACAGAATGACTCAGCTCAACCCCACCCCTCCTGAGTAGATACAAATGACCTACATCTTTTCCACACTGTGACACTGAGAGATCTCTGTCTTTTGGTGCTACACCTCTGAAGATGCCAGCCACAGCTGCTGGCGAAACGTCAGGAACTACAATGCCAAGACCACGGCAATACAGCCCGGAAAACCCCCAACAACCATCGATCGTCGTCGTCCTTCTGTGCAGCCCCACATTGGGACTGCGCAGGCGCAGGCCAGCCGCGGAGAAGATTCTTTTAGCTTCTAGAAATGTGACGGGGACGTTCGGGCCCACCGCGCATGCGCGCCGGTGTTCCCGCCAATTTTGAAGTACAAGTACCCGAACGTCCCCGGCATTCCCTCAGTTCCTTTTTCGCCGCCGTTCGAAAAGGTTCTTCAGCTGTCGCTTGTGTCTTCCAACTTTCTTCTACCTGTGAGTTGCCGTTTCCTTCTGACTGGGAAACGCCTCCACTATGTCCCATTCGGCTTTGTTTAAAAAATGCCAACAGTGTGGCACTAAAATGACCCACTCTGACGGTCATGACCTCTGCCTCATCTGTTTGGGCGAGGGGCACGTCGTGGAGCGCTGTAAGTTTTGCATGGCCTTCACTCCGAAAGCGCGGAACGACCGCAAGGCCAGGCTCCGGGCTTTTCTTTGGGACGCCAACCTTCTACCGCCCAAAGCCTCGGGGTCGTCCGGGAGCAAGCCCAGCTCTGTCGCCCCCTCGCCGGCTCCTCATCACCCGTCGGAACCGCTCGTCTCGGCTCCGACGGAGGCGTCCGCTCCGGACGGTTCGATCGCCTCCGGTTCCGTGAGTGCTCCGTCCAGTCGAAAGGCGAAGAAACGTGCTTCTTCGAAGCCTTCTTCGAAACCTGTGGCCACCGAGGCTTCTTCGGAGCCCCCGCCGAAGAAGGCAAAGGCCAAGTCAAAGGCCAAGCGCCGTGCTCTGTCGCCGGCCCCGGCCTCGTTGGCTGGTTCCTCTCCTGGACCGGCCCCTCCTCCTGAGGACGTCCGGAGTCTCCTCCATACCCCGTCGCCTCCTCACACACCTCCTCCGGTGATTCCCGACGACTGTGAGTCGATCCGTGGATTTTCGGACGCGTTCCAGGAGTTTGAGCGCTCTCTGCCGTGTGCTCCGGTTCCGGCGGAGGTCTCCATTCCATCGCAGCCAGTCTTCTCGGTTCCAGCTCCGTTTCACCGGTCCATTCCGTTGCCTGCTGCTCTGCCTCCTTGGCAGCCTGTCCCGGGCCTGGGGAACGTGGCCTCCTGGCAGGATTTTGTGGCTTGGATTCAGCAGTCCGCTCCCTTTCTGCCTGGTCCTTCGGTGCCCCTGGCCACGGTTCCGGCGCCCTCCACTCTGCCTCCAGCTCCGCCTGCCACTCAGCCGCGTCGCCATCTTTCGGCACCCCAGCCTTCTACCTCGGTTCCGGCTGACCGCCCGTCGGTTCCGACGCAGACCCCAGCGGCTTTCTCCGACTCCGAGGATGATGAGGGCTTGGCGTCTCCATCTGAGTACTCGTCGGACGCGGCCTCTGACCCTTCCCCTGATGATGCTGTGGGGGAGCTCCGCTCATCGTCCCCTAATGACGATTACAGGGTGTTTGCAGAGCAGATGGTCCGAATGGCCGCAGCACTGGAGCTCGACGTCGCCTCCACGACCTCCAAACCCAAGAGTAAGCTGTTGGAGCCGTTGTATTCGGGCTCTCCTGCCTCGGTGGCGTTTCCTCCTGTCGAGGATCTCGTCGACAATGCCCTGGCACTCTGGCAGACCCCTGCTTCTGTACCGCCTACGGCCAAGAAGGTTGAGAAATATTATCGCCTCAAACAGGAAGATTGCCCTTACCTCTTTGCCCATCCGAAGCCCTCTTCCATCGTGGCCGAGGAGGGTCAGGCTCGGTTCCGACGGGGCTCCTCTTCGGCTCCATCGGATCGGGAGGGGAGAAAGCTGGATGGAATTGGTCGGAAGGTGTATTCTTCGGCTTCCCTGGGGTTCCGGATCGCCCATTTCCAAGTAATAATGGGCTCTTACAATCTTTTCTTGTGGAAACGTCTGTCGTCCTACCTCTCTGACCTCCCCGACGATCGCCGTCACTTGGTCAAGGCTCTCCAGGCTGAGGCTTTCCGTTTGTCGAAGCAACAGATGACGGCTGGCAAGGACGCTGCCGACTCCACGGCGCGTGCGATGGCATCCTCAGTGCTCCTGCGTCGGCACGCCTGGCTTCGATCTACTGCCCTGCCCCCCGAGAAGAAGGCCAAGGTCGAGGATTTTCCGTTTGAGGGTCCTCAGCTCTTCTCAGAGAAAACGGATGAGTCCCTTTCTCTTATGAAGAAGAACCAGCAGACGGCCAAGTCGCTCGGGGTTGCGCCTTCGGTTCCGCAGACGGGTCCGAGATATCGGTACGGCAGGTTCCGGTCCTATCAGTCCCCCTACCAGCAGTTCCACCAGCGCCAAGGACGGTTCCCCTCCGGTCAATCCTATGGCCACCGTTCCTACTCTGGCCAGCAGCGCCACTCTTCGAGACGCTCCGGCCGGTCCAAGGGACGACAGCAGCCTCCTTCGCCCAAGCCCTCGACTTCAGCGCAGAAGCCCACGGTCTTCTGACTAGACCAGGACGCTTCCCAGTTGGTCTCCAAGGACGCTGTTAATGTCCTGTTCTTGGACAGGCTACGGCCTTTCTTGCCCCGTTGGCGACTCATTACTACGGATACCTGGGTCCTCTCTGTTGTGGCCCGTGGTTATAAGTTGTCGTTTACCACTGCACCCCCTCTTTCGCACCCACCCCGTTGTGCTTCTTGTTGTAATGTTGTGTTACAAAATAATGTTTTGGAGTTGGTTGCCAAAGGTGCTGTCCGGGTGGTCAATGTCTCTACTTCCCCTTGGGGGTTTTACTCAAGATACTTTCTTGTGGATAAGAAAGATGGGGGGTCTCGTCCCATTTTGGACCTTCGGGCCCTTAATACCTACTTGAAGGTGGAGAAGTTTAGGATGCTTACCCTGTCCCGGGTGTTGGAACTCTTAGAGTCAGGCGTCTGGATGGCCATTTTGGATCTCAAAGACGCCTACTTCCACATTTCCATCTTTGAGGGCCACAGGAAATATCTCCGTTTTACCTGTGGAGGCGCTGTCTATGAGTACACGGCCTTGCCCTTTGGCCTGGCCTCGGCGCCCAGGGTGTTCACTAAATGTATGGCCACCGTGGTGGCACATCTACGGTCTAGTGGCTGTTTTGTTTATCCCTATTTGGATGATTGGCTCCTGGTGGGTCCCTCCTCTGACTCCCTCCAGGCCTCTATCGCCCTCACCTTGTCCGTCCTAGACGGTCTGGGGCTGGTGGTCAATTTAGGGAAGTCGGTCCTGTCCCCTGGTACGAGCATTAGATTCATTGGGGTCCACTTTGACTCTCTGATGGGCCGGGCTTATCTACCCCCGGACCGCTTGAGCAGGCTGTCCTCCCTAGCCCGCCACTTCGTGCATAACCGGTTCCAAACTGCCCTCCTGATTCAAACGTTGTTAGGCCTTATGGCCTCCTCCACAGGGGTGGTGTGTTTTGCACGCCTGCGCATGAGGCCTCTACAAAATTGGTTTGTTCGGGTTTTCAACCCCCTCACTATGAGTCAACACCGTGGGTTTTCCGTCCCGAGGGTGATACAGCGGACATTGGTGTGGTGGACTGACCCTGAGAATTTGTCCAAGGGTTGTCCTTTTGGTCCCTTCCTGCCGGAGGTCACCGTCTTCACGGACGCTTCCAATCTAGGCTGGGGAGGGCGTTGTGGACACCTGTCTGCTCAAGGTGTTTGGTCCTCCCTTGAAATGGGCATGCACATTAACCTGTTAGAGCTTAGAGCGATCCGTTACTCCCTTGCTTCTTTTGCAGATGTCCTTCGGAACAGGAGGGTTCAGGTCCTGTCGGACAATACCACGGCCTGTTACTATCTCAACAAGCAGGGAGGAACGGTCTCGCTCAAGCTCTGCAAGGAGGCGACTACACTCTGGACTTGGGCCATTGCCAACAACGTCCTGCCCAGGGCCATTCATATTGCGGGGGAGAACAACACGGCAGCAGACACGCTGAGCAGGGTGTTTTTGCCCCAGCACGAGTGGTCCCTCAACACGGTTTATCTCCACAAGGTTTTCCGCACATGGGGCACGCCGTTGGTCGACCTCTTTGCCACAGCCCACAACAGACAAGCCCCGCTGTTTTGCTCCCGGGCCGGGATTGGCCATCGTTCACTGGGGGATGCCTTCCAGATACCCTGGTCCCCAGGGCTCTTTTACGCCTTCCCGCCCTTCCCGCTCCTTCACAAGGTCCTCTCCAGGGTCAGGGCCTTCCGAACCCATTGTATCCTGATTGCCCCTCGGTGGCCTCGCCAGGATTGGTTCCCCCTTTTACTTTCCCTGTCACAGGGGCGGTATCTCCCGCTGCCACACGCCCCGGACCTGCTACTCAGGGACGGAGTGTGGCATCACGATGTGGCAGTGCTAAATCTGACTGCCTGGCTCCTCTGCGCCCCAGACTAGGCCTCTCTACTAGGGTGCTTAATGTGATTCTGAATGCCCGAAAACCGTCTACCAGGTTGTCCTACCAGAGGAAGTGGTCACGTTTCTCTAGGTGGTTAGCCCCCAAAGGGGTTTCCCCTTTCACTTGTCCGCTGCCTGTCATTCTGGAGTACCTCCTGGACCTGTGCTCCCAGGGCCTGGCGTTCTCCAGTGTTAAGGTGCACATGGCTGCTATCTCTGCCTTCCATGAGCAGATTGATGGGAGGACTGTGTTTGCACATTGGCTGTCCAAACAGTTCCTGAAGGGCCTACTAAAGTCCTTTCCTCCTAGGGCCCATCCTATTCCTCAGTGGAGCCTGACCCTGGTGCTCTCCCGTCTGATGCTCTCCCCTTTTGAGCCCCTGTCTACCTGTCCCTTGCCTCTGCTCACACAGAAGGTGGCCTTTTTGGTTGCAGTCACTTCCTCCAGGCGGGTTGGGGAGTTGTCTGCTCTGAGGTGTGACCCCCCCTTCCTGCAATTTTTCCCCGGTACGGTCATGCTCCACACTAGTATGCAGTTCCTGCCCAAGGTGGTTTCAAAATTTCACCTGCGTCAAAAGGTGGTCCTTCCTTCCTTTTTTCCTACACCCTCTTCCCCAGAGGAACGTACTCTACACACATTGGATGTGAAACGTGCTTTATTGTTTTATTTACATCGCACCAAGTGTTTCAGGAAGTCTCCTGCCTTGTTTTTATGTTACTCTGGCCCTCGCAAGGGCTCGCCAGCTTCTGCCCAGTCCATTTCTCGCTGGATTGTGTCTGCAATTAAACTTTGTTATCAGCAAGCTGGAGTTCGGTGCCCGTTGTCGATTACTGCTCATTCTACTCGAGCACAAGCTGCTTCTGCTGCCTTCCTGCGAGGAGTGCCACTCCAAGACGTCTGCCAAGCTGCAACGTGGTCTACCGCTGACACTTTCATTAAACATTATTCCATAGACGTGAATGCACGCCGTGAATCCGCTGTTGGCACGGCTGTTCTGCACTCTCTGTTCACATAGTCACTCACGCCCGCCCCCATTGGTGAGATGCTAGCTATTCTCCCAATGTGGGGCTGCACAGAAGGACGACGACGATAAACAGGGTTTCTCACCTGTAACTGTTGATCGTCGAGTCTCTTCTGTGCAGACACACATTCCCTCCCACCTGCCCCGCTGTGAGTGCTTGGTTTCTCCATTGTTTCTCAGGCGGCTCAGGTGAACTGAGGGAATGCCGGGGACGTTCGGGTACTTGTACTTCAAAATTGGCGGGAACACCGGCGCGCATGCGCGGTGGGCCCGAACGTCCCCGTCACATTTCTAGAAGCTAAAAGAATCTTCTCCGCGGCTGGCCTGCGCCTGCGCAGTCCCAATGTGTGTCTGCACAGAAGAGACTCGACGATCAACAGTTACAGGTGAGAAACCCTGTTTTTCTCCGGCCATGAAAGCCTTCGACAATACATTGTATTGGTATAGTTATTTATTCTTCACTGGAAGAGCCAAAGAACAAATAATTCATCACACCAGTCTTGAAGTTTGTTTCATTTCCTCTAGATAAAATGGAATTTTCTGTGTATTTTTGAGTCTCTGGAAAGCAAGGGAGGCAGAGAGGATTTATCACTTGTATTTTAGATTCTGTGCCTCAACTATTACCTGTTTTGGAGAAACGGGAAGAATGTTGGTGTCATGTATAAAAATATAACGATGGAGCTATTCATTCCCATGCTTACAAAAATATTTTAAAAAATAAAAACAAGCAACAATGAAGAGCAAAGTCATTGCTAAGTAATTTTGATGTTTTCTCTACTTCTAAAATTCAAATTGAATTTTAAAATTGCAAAACATTATCCTGAAGGCTGCCAAGATAGAGGTATTTGTGCAGTAGACCTGACGGGATGCCCGTCCCTTCCTTGCCAAGGTGCTGACTGGCTGCAAAAGTGCTGCCCACACACAGCCATCCCTGCTCCAAGCCACACACCTCCTTCCCCTGAAGAAGTAAGAATAGAAAGACAAGAAAAGATGGGGTGCTGGGGAGCCAGCCAGTTTGCCTACTAGGTGGGACTTGTCCGGCCATGGCAGGAACCATATTAGCTGCTCAGCCAGGGACCTAGGGTTAACCACTTCCTAGTGAGGCCTAGAATTACTACTAGGGTTGCCAGCACAAAGTTGGCAACTGGCAGGAGACTCACCGAAGTAGTTGTGCCATTGCTGGTAATGTACTGATGTTGATGGTGTAGGGTTGCCAGTCCTCTGCTGGAGGCGGGAGGGATCCCTTGCTCCCACCCTTCACCCTCATCCCTACTTACCTGGCTGGCAGGGGGAAAGGTAGGGGAACAAGCTGCCGGGGGTGCACTCTCAGGTGACGCGGTACACACCTGCACTCTGCAGTGGGCTGATTTTGGCCCCAAATGGGCCAAATCAGGCCTGTTTGGGGCCTAAATTGGCCCAGTATGAAGCACAGGAGCTCTTCTGGCACTGCTCCTGCACTCCACAGTGGGCCGAATTGGGCCCATTTGGGACCAAAATTGGCCTGCTGTGAAGCACAGGAGCACTCCAGGGCCCTTTGCATCAACTTGGCATCACTCCCGTGCTCCACAGAAGTGCAAGAGTGCTGCTGGGAGGGCCCTGGAGAGCTCCCGTGCTTTACAGTGGGCCAATTTAGGCCCCAAATGGGCCCAATTCAGCTCTAAATGGGTCGAAGTCGGGCTGCTGTGGAGTACAGGAATGCTCTCAGGGGTAGTAGGAGTCCTGCGCAATGATGTCACTTCCCAGATCTAAAAAGGTGAGTGCCAGGCCTCCTGCCCGGCAGGTGAGGGTACCTGGCAAGTCTATGTTGGTGACATGCTGACATCACTTCCCATGCGACTGGAAGAGAAGTCATCATGTCACCGGGAACGCTTTAGCATCCAAACAAAACCTCTTTTCACCCAAATGCTAGTGTCCCCTGAAACATGATGGAAAGTGGTACCACTGTATCAGGATGAGGGCCCTCATCACCAATCTTCTTTATTTTTCTCCCACCATCCAACTGAGCAGCTCTTAGAGGGCCCTGAAGGAATTGGCTGCTTCTAAGGGTTGACTGTATGGCATCACATCCCTACTGAGCTCTTTCCCAGACTTCTTCCAATCCAGGGTCTACTCTCAAATCTCCTAGAATTTCTCAAACTGGAGTTGGCAACATTAAGAAGGCCAGTAGCACAGCAACTGCCTGGCAGAGTGGCAGGGATCAGGAGGCCAATAATGGGGTTGAAATGGGAAGGGAAGGGGTTAGAATAAGGAAATATGAGACTAGTTTTATCAACGAGTTAGTTCTCATCTCCAGCTTTTGGGAGAAGGCCCACCCTCCTAGTTAGGGTTGCCAGGTCCAGGTTGGGGAATTCCTAGAGATTTGGGGGGTGGATCCTGGAAAGACTGGAGTTTGGGGAAGGGAGGGGCCTCAATGTGGTATAATGCCATAGAGTCTACCCTCCAAAGCAGCCATTTTCTCCAGGTGAACTGATCTCTGTGGCCTGGAGATCAGTTGTAATTCCAGATCTCCAGCCACCATCTGGAGGATGGCAACCCTACTCCCAGTAGAACCAGGAAGCTGTAGATGGGTGGACCTGACCCTCATTTGGCTGGCCTTTAAAAGTTAGAGGCCAATGGACACACCAGTTTTAGCTGTATGCATCAGAAATGCCAGCTGTGGGAAATGAAGGGTTGCCAACTCCAGGCTGGTACATCCCTGGAGATTTGGAGTAAAGTTTGGGAAGGACAGTGTTTGGGGAGGGATCTCAACAGGATAAAATGCAATAGGACCCACCAAAACAGCCATTTTTCTCTAGGAGAATGGATCTCTGTAGTCTGGAAATCAGTTGTAATTTTGGGAGATCTCCAGACCCCACTTGGAGGTTAGCAACCCTGGGGTAATCTTGAACTCCCTCCCCATTTCAGAGCTGAGGCCTCAAGAAGGAGAGGGTAAGTGGCCTGTAGGCCTCTCACAGAGGTTAAAACCATGAACCATGACAGCCCCTGAGGTGTCTGGGCCCTCAGACCGCCCCCGCCGCCCCCACCAGGGGCTGTCAGGGAATTTGTGGCCAGCTATGGCTACTGGACCAGAAACCTAGGAGGTTCAGAAGCAGGAGCCACCACTAGAACCTGAGATTGCTGAAGAGCTCTTACTGTTGTGGGGTCAGCAGCTCAGACAGTGTTTGCTTTCAGTTGGTGTCACTTGGTCTTCCTCTCTTAGCTTAGGGAATAAGTCCACAAAAGGCAGTAGTCCTCAAAAAATGTTAACTAGCCAAAGCAACATGCGTATATCACTTCAATCACCTAAGTAGGGTCTGCCCCGTCCTACTTATTCTGTTATATGTTCTTATGTACCACACAGAAACCAAAACAAAGTTGTCTTCCTCTCATTTCCTAAAGAAATGTTATTTGCTAATTCATGCACAATTCAGGAACATGAGCATATTTCTTTGTTCATAATGTTGGGTGTTCTAAGTACTAATGCAGCCCAAACTGCTGCTGTCCTTTGGCAAAAGAATCTTTTTAAAATCTGGGCATCTTTGGAAACAGACACTAAAATATCTTAAGATGCAAATAAAGAGGTATTTTAAAGACTGATTCTCATAACTGCTCATGTACATGTATTCAAATATGATCAAGGGGCAACCAGCCTTAAGAATTACATTGACAAGATAACAAGTATGGATAATAAGGAGATTCAGTTATGATTCATGTAACAAGAGTTTATGTTCTAATGATATTCTAACAGTGCAATCCTAAGAACGCTTCAGTTGGAGTAAGACCAGTGTTCCCGCTAATGTGAGCACGTGAGCAATCGCTCACAGATTCTGACTCCTCTGCTCACAGCTTTTCAGCTGTAGCTCATAGATACTAACCCTCAGGTGGCCCCGCCCTCCCAGTCAGCCAGCATCTGCAGGTGGGCTCTATAGGGATGGAGCCTCATCCCACTTCTCCCTTCCTGGCTTTGGCTGGTTTGGCCCCCAGGGTGGTGCCAGAGAGCGCCTCCAGCCACTGCTGGCTCTCTAGCTGGGGAACAGAGCAGAGCTGAGTGATCGGGTCTGGCCTGACCCATGCAGCCTGAAATCGCTAGGATCCCCTCAGCCCCAGAGAGCTGAGGAGTGGAGGTAGCGCCTCAGCCGCCACCATGGTGAAGGCGTCATTTAACTTGGCCTTGGTGCAGAAGGAGGCTGATGAAGTAAGCATTGACTCACAAAAGCTCATCTTGACATAAATGTGCTAGTCTTTAAGGTGCCATTGTGTGTCTGCTTTATTTTGTAGCAACAGACTAATACAACTACCCCTTTGTAATCAGCATGACATATCCATTTTTATATAGAAGTATACTCTGATTTTTGTGGCCCTTTCACCTAATGGCTTTTATTGTTAAATTGTTTTGATTGTAATCAAAACAATTTGATTGTAATTTTTTTTAAAAAAGGAGGTGCACTCAAAACTAATGAAAGTTGTTGTTTCGGCTCACAAAGTAGATTTTTAGCTCACAACACTGCAAAGCTTAGAGGGAACATTGATTAAGACCCATTGAAGGGACTTCCAAGTAGGATTCCGAGCAGACCTTTGTAGGAAGGCTCTCTAAGTATTCTGAGGTTCTATTCAGAACTTACAGTCACATGAACCTCCTGTTCTTGTCTATGGGACAAGAAGTATTCCATGCTTATGAAAACTTTTTCCATTTGGTACAGGTGGAATATCGGACTCAGAAAAGAAGAACCCCTTAAAACATGAAGCTCCAGGTATGCAAGTGGACTGTCTGGATTAATGCTTTAATGTAAGAGTAGACTGGCGTAGAAGAATGTCTATTCCAAAAAGAAAACAAAACCCAATATTCAACCACAACCCAGAAGCTGAAACAGTTAATAAAGGAAGCCACAAGCCACACAATAGATCATTCATATACAATAGCTGCCTACATTTCTTTTAAAAGAGGAAATATAGCTCATTCATATAAAAAAGCTTTCCCTAGACTGACATTACAATGCTATGAAAACATTCCACTAGCACTGTAGACAAATTAAAAATGGAAGCCACAGGCCACTTTCTCATTAGATTTCCAGAAAGAAACAGAACTATGTAAGAACTGTATTTCAGATTAATCTTCCAGGCCACATTCTTTATAAGAATCTTTGTTGTAGTTGGGGAAATTAGCCTCTAACATGGATGTTGCTGATTTGCTTTCTCTTACAAACCTTAGTGGAATATACTAGAAAAATATTTGCAACTTGAGCATAAATTTAAAACAAAAAACTTTGGTGGAGCTGAAGATGTATTTAAAAATATTTTCTAATTAACACCAAGCAAATATGTTATTTAATATAGTAACACAGAGCTTCCTCCTCATTAACATAGATTCTAATTCACGGAAAACAACGTGTAATAGCAAGTCTGTGTATTCAGTCACTTAAGACCTCAAGCGGTCTGCCACCACCCTAACTTATTTTGTCAGATGTTCTTGTATAGCATGTAGGAAGCAAAACAGAATTATATTCCATTCACTTCATAAAGATATCAACAGAGAATTGCAACATTTTCCTTATTTGTATTGGAGCGCTGATTTTGTTGTCCAGCCTACAATAGTTGTGTTATTAATGTGTTTCATTTGTGAGGCACTTATTGTTTTATGAGCTACACCTCATGCCTGATGTGTACATCATGAATCCTCACAGGTATTCAGTCTGAAGGTTAGGGCAGGCCATCAATGCCATCACCAGTTTTGAAAATGTCTATATAACTAGTTTTACTAGGTTCTTACAGGCCTGCTGCAGATACTATTCCCTTCTTCCAGCAATCCAACCTTCCTGCATCAGGAAGTTCAGTTAATTTAGAAGCTCAAATCTGTATCCAAACAATAAGATAAATTCAGGATAACACATTGCATTTTTCCATATGAAATGCTTAATATCATTTACTACTGTAGAGTTAGATCCCATGCCCCATGGGATTGAACTGTCCTGCCTCCCTCTCTAACTATAGTCCCCCATGTCCCTTGAAATGCTGCCTCCCTGGGGTTAGGAGGCTCTGTAAAAACATCATAGGCTGCGATTTGGGGGGGGGGGTTGTAGTGTGTTGGAAGAATCAGTGAAATCTGCCCTCTCACACTAGTGGAGGTACCTTTTGCTCCAGCAAGAGCTGAGTGCAGAATCCAACCCACACTGGTTTATTTTATATGGAATAAAGAATCAAGGGTATATAAATTATCAGTTTATATATTCCATATTCTTCATTGCTCAGCAATCTGATTCTTTATTTTCATAGCATCATCAGTGATACTGCTGAGTTTCAGTTAGAAAAAGCAATGTAATGTTGACCTATAAAATCCACACAAAGTGTTTTTCCTGTATGCAGACACTCAAATATGCATCAGTTGTAGCCTGCTTAAATTTTTTACCCAAAACCTATCCATCACACCTTGATTAACTGATATAGTTAAATGTAACATTTTGCTGTATCATAGTAAGATTCGAGTTCAATAGCACTTTAAAGACCAACAAGATTTCCAAGGTATAATCTTTTGAGAATCAAAGCTCCTTTCAGCAGATTGAAAACTTACACTCTGGAAATCTTGATGGTTTTTCAAGTGTTACTGAACTGAAATCTTGCTCTTCTGTGGCAGACCAACACTGCTACTCACCTGAAACTATTAGCTACATCGGTTGGTCAGTTTCATAAGTTGATATTTTGCTCCTTTCATTTCCAAGCAAACACATCTGCTTTCCAGACTGTTGAAGAATTTATACCTTCAAAAGACTCAGCTGTATCTTAAGTCTAACATAACTTTACTATAAACTTTCTAATTGCAGTTCAAAAGGTCTATAAATATATTTATCTGTACTTTTAACTAGGTATAGGTGTCTTATCATGCACCATGCACATATAATTCACATTGCATTCCTCAAGATATCCACAATTCTTCTTACATTTATATTGTAATCCTTTTTATATTTTTGTAGTTCATGATCTCAGTGCATGATTTCAAGCACTTCATGTAATTAGTTGCTTGAGGTATCATGTCTATGGCCAAAATTTCCATTGCAGAAGAACTTGAATGTAAACATTTCTTAAATGTAGACTTACTAATGGAAGGCTATAATTTATTCATGATGTAGTACATCTTATATGTGAGATTTGCATAGTGATGTACCAATTTCATGGTGTCCTTGTTGGATGATACATGGGAACTGAGGGTGTAGCCTACTCTAGTATAACAGCAGAATTACATATTAGATTTTAATATGCCATGACACATATTCAAAGCAAATAGCTCTTTGCATATTGTTCTACTTCTGCATTTTATACACAAAATAATTCTTTTTCTGGATGCTCTTAGGTTTAGTTAAAAAAAATCCTCTCTCTTAAAATCTTGTTTGACTCATTGTTCTACCAAACCTTTTCCTCTAGAGGTGTGTCAGAGTTTTTACATTCTTTTTCATATGAGGCAGAATATAAACAATATGTCAGTTATTATAAATTCCTGTTTGGTAACATACTGCAGCTTGACTGTAGTTCGTACTTTATATTGATTTGTCATCAAAAGCATCTTATTGTTTGCTTAAAACATTCATGAAAGGAATGTAGCCTGGATGCACTCAAAGACTTTTGTTATGTTTTATTGTAACCTTTCTTACAGTGCAATCCTATGCAGAGTTACTTCGGTTTAAACCCAATGAAATCACATTGCATATGATTGCACTGTCAATTGAATACTTTCTGCAGTTAATTAGAACAGTAAATTTCAAAGCTTCTTGGGGGACAATCACTATTATGACTCAGGTTCCGACCCACTTGCCTTGCCTTTACTACTGTGATTTAAGATCAAATATAAAATATGCCGACTGAGGACCCTTCCCTCTTTTCAGTTTTTCCTTATCCACAGATAATTATTCAGCTTAATGATGCCATAGCCCTATAGTGTTTTTCCCCAACACCAGCCATTCTGGTTTAAATTAACAGAGCATATATTCATAAAAACACAAATATCTTCAAGGATCACCTTTGCCAGCATGCAAGGGCCTGTGAGATTCTATCTTCCAGAGCTTTATCTTCCATCACCAATCACTTCTGCACACAGAGTTTGTGTGGGGTGCAGTTATATTTAAGAAGTTGCATTATGTTATGAAAAATAATTCTTCATACAAGATACTGATCCCTTCATATTCTGGTTTGGATCTTGGTCCCTCCCCAGAATCCCATAATTCCCATCAAGTTACTGTCATCTTCTAAGAGACACTTAACTATTTAATGGGGAAATTTGCTTATCATCCTTCCACCCCCCCACAAAATGTATTAAGGCACCTTCATAGCATGGATTCTCTCTCAGTTCCAGCCCTCACTCCAGTTTGTATTTGTTTGTTTGTCTCTTTACTTCATTTATACCCCACCTGAGGACCTAAAGCAGCTTAGATCTTTCTATTCTTATCTATATTATCCTCACAACAATCTTGTGAAGTAAGTGAGGCTAAGAGTATGTGACTGGTCCAAGAGTATGTGACTGGTCCAAGGTCACCCAGTAAGCTTTCATGGCAGAGTAGGGATTCAAACTTGGATCTCTAAGATCCTAATCCAACACTTACTACACCGTTACACTCTTCTAAGTTCATTAAAGTGTAAGTCTGCTTGGGATGGCACTGCTGGAATGTGATAAGGTCAGACCAATTGCACTTGATGGAACTTTCCAACCAAATGAAGTTTTGCTATCCTCTTGTACCAAGGACATTCCTTTGGCTCTTTCAGTCTGTTTTAACTCCAAAACTGATAATCCTAACTTTTCACTTGGTTCAATGCTAGGTTCAACCAGCTCTCCACTTCTTTAAAAAATCTTCAATCCACAATCTTTCAGACTTTGCTTCATATTCAACATAAAAAAGCGAGAGAATAAAGTGCTCAATTCAAAATAGGGAGCTATTGTTTAATCAACAATCTTCCAGTGCTGATATGATCCCATCTACCTCCATCACCACCTTTCTTCCTCTGTGCTGAACAATGGCAACATAACAGCAGGTTCCCATGAGCTCCACTTTTCAGACTCTCAAAAAAGTGTCATGGAGCAAGCCCTATGAATGTATTGGTACTAATAATATCATGAAATACAGAAGAGAGGACCCAGAGGCTAAACATAAGATTCAGATTTAAGATTTTCAGAAATGTTTTCTAATGCATAGGATTAGCTAGACATGCTGATAGAATCTTTGTGAGAAGCTGGTGTTGACAGAATGGATTTGGATTTGTTAAGTAATAAGAAATGTTTTGTGGAACAAAAAATTGACTCTATAGCAGGCATTTAAACAGGTTGTTCAGAGGTTTTGAAACTAACAGCTGGAGAAAGGCTAAGTACTGAGTTCAGATTGAAATGACTCATCCATCTGGAATGGGGATAAACACATGGCATGCTCTAAAATGATTGGATAGAAACTAATGTTGTACATATAAAATCCAATTGGAAGCAGCCAAATCAAATCAAGTGTTGGATTTTTTTTTAAAAGACACAAGATAGATTACAAAATATATAGATGTTTCTATGCAAATGCTAGGAACTAAGAGTGAAGATGGGTGAAATAGAATGTCAAACATTTTAAAAGTTTACAAGCATACTAGGCAGATAAATCCAATGAAAGTAAATGGAACCCAAACGCTATAGGAATTTAGGCTAGAATTTCAATTATTTTATGTATATTATCATTGAGACTCAAGACAGATTACAGCAGGGTGTTGGACTAGGATCTAGGAGAATCAGTTTCAAATCCCCACTTTGCCATAGAAGCTCACTGGGTGACCTTGAGCAAGTCATACAATCTCAGCCTAACCTATCTCACAGGGTTGTAGTGAGGATAAAATGGAAGAAAGAATGATGTAAGCCACTTGGGGACCCTATTGGGGAGAAAGGTGATGTATATATAAACAAACAAACAAATAAACAAATGTAGAGAACAATACAAATGTTGTGTAACCCCATGCATAGATACTCCAGTCTAAGTGCATTTATTTTTATGGGTTTTATACTGGAGAAACTCTGCAGAGGATTGTACTATAAATTGTGGTGGAAAGTATTGTGTTAAATGTAAAAAACATGTTGAAATGTTGATTAAAATGAGCCTCAGTCACTGTGCTCTTATAGTCTATGTTATCTAAGATAGCGTTGATAGCTTTCATATGCTAGTGCCTCTCTACTGGCTGAGTAGGTTCTGTTGGGCCGTTGCTACCAGAAGCTGAGGCCTAGATTAGTTAAACACATGGAAGGGAGAACTAAAATGGAGCTGTCCCTTATCTCTGTGTGTGTTTGACCATGGGGGAAGTGCAAAGGACAGCATCCTGTTTATGTGGACATCTATTTGAATCTCCCAGAGGGGAAGGGAGATCAGATGCTCAAGATTTGTAAGTTACAAGCAGGTGAGCAATCTTTGTTTCATTTATTTTCTTAGCCTGTACCCTAGTCCTGTAATCTGTATTTACTCTCGAGTTTTGTCAGTAGAATAAAGCTGTATTAGATAAGAGAAAGTGATTGCCCTGATTCCTATCTCTACACCTTGTTGCTGCTCATGTTACAAAAGCAGTTCCTTCCTGGTTGGATGCTCCTTCTGGCTCTGAACTAGGGAGGGAGGTGTGCATCAGGAGGTGGTGGATGTCTACTGGAGGGAAAGTCTCAGGACACACACCCGCACACTTAAAAGGGGTTTGGATTCAGAATAACTTACTCCCTAGCTTCTGAGTTGGGCTGGGCTTCACTTGCTTGCTCAGGGGCTGTTTGCCTGAGCAGGGAGTGAGGGTGGCCTGTTGGGCACTGGGCAGAAGCATTACAGGAATGGTTAGCAGTCAGACCCCCTCCTCATGCTATGAGGACAGTTTATGGATGGAATATCATTAATACCCCTTTCTCATATATCTTAAGACCAAGGCACTGCCTGGTCCACAGCAGATGCCAGCCAGGTGGGAGCATGGAAAATTAACAGAGTGTGAGTCAGAGTGGCTGACTGATAGGCGCCCCTCCACACCCTGGGGAGAGATGTGTAATTTAGGACAATAAAGTCTCCCGAGAATCTCCTGACTTATCAATGTCCAATGTCACCTTCCCCTGCACCCACTTACTGTAATCAAAGTATTCTGCAAACCTGGTAGATTTTCCCATCCAGTACTTACAGGGTCATCAAGCACCTTTTCACCTATAGTCCACCCAGATAGGACCCATCAAACCTCTTCCAACTTATTGTCCAACCTCCAGACAACCCATCAAGTTATTGGTTTGGAGTGAAGATGATAGTTTGCCCCAGGGAAAATTTCATCCTATATCTGGGCTTCCAAGCCACTAGTGTGTATGTGTTCTGGATCCATCCATACGCTCCCAAATCCATTTGGGCTTCTTCTCTTCTCCATGAAATGCTGGTCATTTTGCTGCCCTCACAGACCCCTATCTTCGAGACTGGTAAAATATCGCCCTCCCAAAACTGCTTTCTCACCCTTTCCTCCCTGATTTTCTTACTCAGCCTTGTATGTGTGCTGTGTGTGGTTTTCTGTATATTTGCACTTTTATTTCTCTTTGATAAAAAAACATTTTCAGTTGAACATCTGCCTGTCTTATTTGAGAGTTCTCTAAGAGAATCCCCATAAACATAGGTGGAGAATCCCAGTTACCCCCTCTCATTTGTCTCCTCTAAGCTAATTCCCCCAACTATTTTATTTATTTCAAATTTCTATTCCGCCCTCCCTGCGAGTGGGCTCAGGGTGGATAACAACATATTAAAATACAATAAAAATTCATCTACATTAAAACATCATTAAAACAGCAGTGTATTTCTATTAATATACATTTAAAACAAAATGGTGGACAGCCTTCACAGGGAGGGTTAAGATTTTATACACTCCTTTTTTCAGGCTGGCAGAGGTCCAGCCTCAGCCATATGCCTGGCAGAACAACTCTATCTTGCAGGCCTGGTGGAAGGATAATAGGTCCTGCCAGGTCCTGATCTCAGCAGACAGAGCATTCCACCAGGTGGGAGCCAGGACTGAAAAGGCTCTGGCTCTAGTCGAGGCTAGGTGGGCCTCCTTGGGGCCAGGAACCACCAACAGTTGCTTGTCCCCTGATCGAAGTGTCCTCCAGAGAATATGTGGGGAGAGACAGTCCCGTAGATACGCTGGTCCTAGTCCACACAGGGCCTTATAGGTCAATACCAGAACCTTGAATCTAATCCGGTATTCCACTGGCAACCAATGCAGCTCGCCTTATTTGGCACTCTCATAATAACACGCCCCGCTGTATTTTGAACCAGCTGCAATCTCCGGGTCAGGCTCAAGGGCAGCCCTGCGTAGAGCAAGTTACAGTAATCTAGCCTAGAGATGACTGTTGCTTGGATCACTGTAGTTAAGTAATGGGTTGACAGGTAAGGGACAAGTTGCCTGGTCTGCTGCAGATAGAAAAAAGAGGACCTGACAACTACTGTGACCTGTGCCTCCATTTTCAGGGAGGCATCCAAGATCACCCCAGGCTCTTAACCCTTGGAACTGGCACTAACGGTGCCCCATCGAGGGCTGGGAGCCAGAGTCCTAAACCTAATCCCCCGTGGCTCAGGTACAGGACCTCCGTCGTTGTTGGGTTCAGTTTCAGCCGACTCTGCCTCAACCAACCAGTCATGGCTACAAAAGCATGTTCTAGGACATCTGGGGTTGAGTCGAGCCGTCTGTCCATCATCAAATACAACTGCGTGTCATTTGCATATTGATGACACCCAAGTCCGAAACTTCACACCAACTGGGCAAGGGGGTGCATATAGATGTTAAACAGTAATGGGGAGAGTATTGCTCCCTGTGGGACCCTGCACCCCAAAGGGTGGTGGGATGACACTTTCTCCCCAAGCGCCACTCTCTGTCCCTGACCATGGAGAAAAGAGACAAGCCACTGCAAGGCAGTCCCTCGTATCCCCACATCGGTGAGGCAGTGAGTCAAAAGATCATAATCGACTGTATCAAATGCTGCTGACAGAGCCAATAATATCAGCAGCGCCGAGCCACCTCGATCCAGATGTTTACGAAGATCATCTGTGAGGGTGATCAGCAATGTCTCCGTCCCATGTCCTGGACGGAAACCGGACTGGAAGGGGTCTAGGGCTGAGACATCCTTCAGGAAGCCCTAAAGCTGTTCCACTACTGCCTGCTCAATCACCTTTCCCAGAAATGGGAGGTTCGAAACCAGATGGTAACTGACCAGGTCAGTGGGGTCCAATGATGGTTTCTTTAAAAAAGGCCTCACCACAGCTTCCTTTAGTGGCCCAGAAAAACCCCTGGAGCCTAAGGATAGGTTAACAATGGCCTCCAGCGAGGACTGCAGTCCCTTGGCACTGGCCTTTACCAGCCACGATGGGTATGGGTCCAAGGGACATGTGGTGGGCCTAACTGATCGCAGGGTCCTGTCAATCTCCTCACAAAAGAGTGGGCTGAAATGATCAAATATTGGCCCCGAAGACAGCCAAGAGGTCTCTAGCTCATTCACTGAATCAACTGTAGCTGGCAAGTCGTGGTGGAGAGAGAAGATTTTATCAGCAAAAAAACTCCCAAAAGGCTCACAGCTAATATCCGAATTCAAAATTTGACGGTCTCCCTCTGGCAAGGAGACCGCTGACCGAACCACATTAAACAATTTTGCTGGACGTGAGCTAGCTGACACGATGGAGGCTGCGTAAAACTCTTCACAGCCTTCACCGCCACCTCATAGGCTTTCATGAACATCCTATAAGATGATCTTGCCTCTTCATCCTGAGATCGTCGCCACACTCGCTCAAGCTGTCTTAGCTCCCGCTATTATTAGGAGACTACCTATTCTGGTAACAGTATCACCTGCTTTGACTGCCACCAAATCACTATACCCATATTTAAATTTTGAAAGGCAAAACTATTTTTAAAAGAGGATTAGTTAGAAGGAAACTCCTATATTGTTAGGAAGGTCAAAACTCTTCAAGCAGCATAAATAAAATGCATAAATCGAATAGTAGACACTGTCACTTTGAAAAAGCCAAAAATGGAACCAATATTTTGCCAGCATAGTTAAGTAGAAGAATCAGTGAGAACATGAAAGTTACTACAATATTTTTATTCTTTTAATACCAATTTGCAATTAAAAATAACTCACGAAGAGGTACACAGATAAAGCAGACCTCAAAATTATCAAAACTCCAACTAAACTCAGCTATCTCAAAGCCAATTCTCTAACACACTATAAACATTATAAAACTCAAAACTGGTATCTAGTTGAATATATACATTCAGCAGCAGCAATAGTAGTATAAACTGATACTGTTAAAAAAGATCTAATATCAAAAGCTCAATGGAATAAGAAAGTCTTCCAAAGGAGAAAAGTGACCAAGAAAGATGTTCCTCCAGAGGATACCTCATTGTCAGATCTAAAAGAACAGAAGGGTTCACATGGGAGTAGGAGCTCCTGCAGATTCTCAAGTCAGTAAAACAAAAATGGATCAATAGCAATTTTTACAAGGAGACCTTGTCAATTTTAAGGCTCTTTAATTTTTCTGAGCGCAGTAACCTAGGTAAATATAAGATACAATCCTCCCTTTGAGAAAAATTGGACTCCTGTAGGATTAGAAGGAGTAGATGTATGGTGGGTGGAGAACATGATTAAGAATTGACAAGAGGATTATGAGCAAATGATCTTGTGCTGGACAAGCCATGGGCATTGTTTATCTCTACCACACCTGCATACTCTGAAGTTTTAGCCATTTCTATTTGGTTATGGATTGTAGGCCTGCATTCTTCTAGATAACTGCCTTCCCATGCGCAAGTATCAAGAAGCGAGAAACCAGAAAAAGGGGGAAGGTAAGGCTAAGAAACACACAATGTCATAGATCCAGAGGAGTTAGCCGTGTTAGTCTGTAGTAGCAAAATCAAAAAGAGTCCAGTAGCACCTTTAAGACTAACCAATTTTATTTTATTGTAGCATAAGCTTTTGAGAATCAAGTTCTCTTCATCAGATGCCTGATCCGAACTGGTCAAATACAGAAGAGGAGGGGAGGGGAAAGAAGGGGACATATATCACAAGAGGACAGGATGCAATTAGTGTGAAGGCAATCAAAACATTCCTTTGCTTGTAAATGTAAACATCTCCTTTTGGTGTGGAGTCAGTTTGCCGTGTTAGTTTGCCGCAGTGAAGGTATCCAATTCCTATGTAGTATAAGCCCTCGATAACCACAGCTCTCCCTACCAGCTGCATCTGACAAAGAGAACTGTGGTCCCCGAAAGCCCACACGTACTCAGGCTGAGATAATTGACAAACAAAGCCCACACCAGGCGTCTCTGGGCTCCCCCAGACCACGCCTCTGTAAAGGAAATCTGTTACCTGTGATAATGTGATAACCATTCATAGTCTCTATTCAGTCCCAGCTTGACAGAGTCAAATTTGCATATGAATTCCAATTCAGCAGCCTCCTGTTGGATTTTGTTTTTGAAGGGTTTCTGTTGAACCACAGCGACTTTTAAGTCTTTGGTGGAATGTCCTGGTAGATTGAAGTGTTCTCCCACTGGTTTTTGGACGTTTCCATTTCTAATGTCAGATTTGTGTCCATTTATTCTTTTGCGTAGAGGTTGGCTGGTTTGTCCAATGTACAGAGCAGAAGGACATTGTTGGCACATGAGGGCATATATCAGATTGGAGGATGAGCAGCTGTAAGAGCCAGAGACAGTGTAGTTGATGCCATTGGGTCCTGTAATTGTATTCCCTGGGTAGATATAGGGGCAGAGCTGGCATCTGGGTCTGTTGCAGGGCCTGGTTACCTGTGCTGGTGACTCTGCTGGCCGATTCATGATTGTAAGTGAGAAGTCGTTTAAGATTGGGGGGCTGTCTGTAGGCAAGGAAAGGTCTTCCACCCAGGACTTCTGAGAGAGAGGTATCATTTTCCAGGATGGGTTGTAGCTCCCTGATGATACGTTGGATGGGTTTGAGCTGGGAGCTATAGGTGACAACCAGTGGTGTTCTGTTGTTAGTTCCTTTAGGTATGTCCTGGAGCAGACTGTTTCTGGGTACTAGTCTGGCCCTGTTGATTTGTTTCTTCACTTCATTTGGTGGGTACTGTAGTCTCAAAAATGCTTGTTGTAAATCTCTTAAGTGTGAGTCTCGGTCGAGAGCATCGGAGCAGATACGGTTGTAACGTAAGGCTTGGCTGTAGACAATAGACCGAGTGGTATGTTTAGGGTGGAAGCTGGAGGCATGTAGATATGAGTATCGGTCTGTTGGTTTCCGGTATAAGGTGGTATTTATTCGTCCATTATGTAGTTGTACAGTGGTGTCCAGGAAGTGTACCTGTTGTGTAGAGTGGTCCAGGCTTAGGTTGATAGTAGGGTGAAAGTTATTGAAGTCCTGATGAAATCTCTCAAGGGCTTCCTTCCCATGGGTCCAAATGATGAAGATGTCATCCAGGAATCTTAAGTATAGTAGTGGTTCCAGTGGATGGGAGCTGAGGAAGCGTTGCTCCAAGTCCGCCATGAATATGTTAGCATATTGTGGTGCCATGCGTGTGCCCATGGCTGTGCCATTAACCTGTAGATATAAGTTGTCACCAAATTCGAAGTAATTGTGAGTGAGTACGAAGTGACAAAGTTCAGTGGCGAGGTGTGCTGTGGTTTTGTCCGTGATAATATTCCGTATGGCTTGCAGTCCATCTGCATGTGGGATATTGGTGTACAGGGCCTCCACATCCATGGTTGCTAGGATGGTGTCATCTGGTAGGTTGTCAATGGACTGTATTTTCCTGAGGAAGTCAGTGGTGTCCCGTAAGTAGCTGCGTGTGCTGGTGGCATAGGGCCTGAGGATAGAGTCCATGTATCCCGAGACTCCTACTGTGATGGTGCATTTTCCTGAAACAATTGGGCGTCCTGGGTTACCTGGTTTGTGGATTTTGGGTAGTAGGTAGAATCTTCCTGGTCGTGGTTCCTGGGGTGTGTCCATATGGATGCATTCTTGTATGTCCATGGGGAGTGTTTTTAATATTTTATTGAGTTCCCTTTTGTATTGCTCCGTGGGGTCAGAAGGTAGTATTTTATAGAATGTTGTGTTGGAGAGTTGTCTTTCTGCTTCTTGTATATAATTTTGTTTGTCCATGATGACAACTGCTCCGCCTTTGTCAGCTTCCTTGATTACGATGCCAGAATTATTTTGGAGGCTGTTTATGGCCTCTCTTTCTCCACGGCTGAGATTCTGCTTTAGGTGTTGTTGTTTGTCAATTATCTCAGCCTGAGCACGTCTACGGAAGCATTCAATGTAAAAGTCCAATGAGGAGTTACGGCCCTCAGGGGGTGTCCATGTGGAATTCTTTTTCCTGGAGTTTTGTAACGATGGTTGCGTATTGCTGGGTTGGGGGGGTGGGGGCTGCTGAGGCTGCTGTGATGGTGTCTGTTCAGTGCTTTGTTCATCGTTTTGTTCAGCAGAGTAGTTGAAGAATTCTTTCAGTCTTAGGCGTCTAAAATAGGCCTTCAGGTCTCCACAATGTCATATGACAGTTTGTTGCTTTTTACACAGTTGCGGTACAGCTGTTTCTCTGAGCCATGAGTACTGATCCTACTAGTCTATTTGGACTAGCAGCAACCAGCAGAGGACTTGCAAGGTTGCAGTGTGTCAGGTGCATTGAGTTATCCTGAAGTTCCTTCACCTGGAGCCACCTGTAGTGTTACCATTTCCAGCCTCATTTTTAGGAAGGGAAGAGTGAAGACAAGTCCCGCAGCACTCTGAATGACTATGATTTCCCATTGCATTGATACCAGAGCAGAACTAGTAATGAAGGTGGAGATTACATTAGCATACAATTTCTTCTGTTAGCACACAGTACTTGGGTCTTCTTTATAGTGTCTAAAGAAATGTATCATTCATTATACAGAATGAGAGCTTGTTTTATGTAAGAACTGTATGCAGTTCTCTTGTAAACAAACCTTGCTTCAAGAACTGTTTGGCTCTCCTGTGCGACAGCACAAAGGCCCTTTGTTATGTTTTCAGCTAAGGTTGCCAATTCCTTTTTTAATTAGGAACATTCTGAAGTTGCAGACTGGTACATATATCTCATTAAATTTGATGGAGTTGCGCTACAGTAATAAAGAACAGACCCACACATTTAAAATAGTGTAAATTTACTTTAATTTAATGACTGATGGACAACTTTGCTGTCTGTTGAACTAAGTATTTGGTACAAGTGATTTGTTCAAGAATGCTTCCTTCTAACATTTAATTCCCATACACTTTACCTACTAGAGGCATTTATTAACACAGAACAAATGAAAACCCAAAGATTTCTTTGGATCCAAAATTGGATTTAAATTTTTGTCTGGATAATGGTCAGATGCATGGTTTTGATTCAGTCTAAAAGGCAAGTGCAAAAAAACTCCAATGCATAACTCCTGTCAACTATAATTACCTTCAGCAGAGATGAACATGAAGCTCTATTAAACAGAGAAAACAGGTCAGCCAATGAAGAAGGCTTTGCTGAACAATGGAAGGGAAAAAAGATCCTACCAGGAGATGCCACCTTTCATGTCATAGGTAGAAAACCACCTGCTTCAATCTCTAATGATCTTTTATGCAATGTGGTTTAATATTCAGTATAAACCTCACACTACCATAAGATATAACCAGTATCCACTATACTTCAAAAAGGTTCCTGTTGCCAGTTAAGTATCTGGAAGTTATTTGTATCCTGAATTTTGCTCTACAAAAGCCTAGTAACATAGACCTCTTTATGTGTACCTTGCTGTTTTTTTATATGTAACATCGTACATAACCATGAATAGTGCTGACCCTGATTCAAGGCTCCTCAGCCTTGTTGAGCTGGTGGGATCTTTTGAAATCTGGAGAACACTGACTGAGTGTCACCACAAAAATAGTTGCCTTTGGGTTTTCACCATACTGAGACATGCCAAGCCATACATCCTCTTCTAACAGTGACAGGTGTTTCCAAACAGGTGCTCCCTGTAGACAAAAAGGTGATGCCTCCTGGGCTGCTTTTCTGTAGCACCTCCTGCTACAATGTGGAGGAAAGCCAGGATTACAGGAGAAGCAAGTAGGTACCAAGAAACACATTGGTGGGTGCCTATGATACCCTTTTGGTGATCGCTAGTCTAGCCTATCTCATGGGATGCCTTCTCTCATATGATCTTCTCCACACACTGCTATCTTTGTTTTTCCATGCTGTTTTGGTAAGGGTGTGCTGGTTTTTGGTAGCAAAAGCAGTTTAGAAATATTTTTTAAAAACAACTTTAAGATATTTAATACATTATTCCTACATTTTCAGCTATTTTCATTCACAGTTGAAGTATTTAGAAGTGTCCCTGCCACTGATGGAATACTGTGATGGATAACAAAACCTATTCCTGAAAGAGAGTACCATTTATTTGTTTGGGAACATAAATCTCTCCATAGATCTTTGTATGTCCTCTGTTTGGTGGGACAGGATAGCTTGGCTTCTAAAGCTCTTCTTGACTAATGCTTACTTTTGGCATAGTTCTGCCACCTGTGATCCCAGGTGTGGTATGTAAGAACATAAGAGGGGCCCAGCTGGACCAGACCAGTGGTCTATCTAGTCCAGCATTCTTCTCACACTGGAGTGCCAACAACAGGGAATAGAAGGTGATGTTTCCTCCTGGTACTGTGTATTGTTTCTGAATGTAGAGGTTGCCTTTAACCATCATGGCTAGTAGCCACTAATAGATGTATCCTCCAAGAATCTGTCTAAACCCTCTTTAAAGCTGTCTGTGTCTGTGGCCATCACTCTCTCTTCTGGTAGTGAATTCCACATTTTAATCAATTGTTGAGTGAAGAAGTATTTCCTTTTGTCTGTCCTGAATCTACTGAATCATCAGCTTCACTGGATGTTCTAGTATTTTGGAAGATGGAGAAGAAGTTCTCTCTATTCACACTCTATGCCCCATGCATAGGATTGCCATCCCCTCTTACTTTAAGAAGAAGAGACAGAGGGTTGCTAGACATGGTGACCCCAATCCAGCTTCCTCGTGAACACACAGAGCACATGTATGTGCTCCAGAACCCTTGATAATGTCACTTCCTGTTGAAAACGAAACTACAGGGTATCAGTGGGGCCAAAATTGTAGATGCTTAGATTCAATCTAGGTAAAGTAGAAATGTCATATATTCTCATTTATTCATAATAGCTTTGTGTATCTTTTATATTTTATATTGTATTACACTATTTTTAAACAAAGTTTTTAACTAAAACACTGAGTGATTATTGGCTGGGAAAGTAAGATTTTCACATTGAACTTGGAATGAATAAATAAACTTCTGATTTTTCCTTAGTCAAAAGCATGGGGCCTGAAAGTGGTGGATGCCAGAGGGAGCATCTACTTACCAGTCAGTACCATGACTTACAGTGCAATCCTGAGCAGAGTTACTCTAGTCTACTCCCATTGAAGTCAATGGGCTTAGACTGGAGTAACTTTGCTTGGGATTGCATTGTTAGCATTAGTGTCTTGCTAAAATTCAACCAAAGAGAGGTCTTAAATTTCCACGTAGGGTTTTTTTTGGGGGGGGGGGGTACTTCCTCATCACAGTGGGTCTCTGACTAGCACATCCTGAAACTTGCTCATATTTGGCATGGGTAGCTTGGTTGCTGCCAGTCCAGTTAGATATGCTAGAGTGGAGAAACAGAATCTAGGGTTATTCTTTTTATTAACATTAGTACTCCTTGTGACCAATTGCCCCCATTTTTTTTAAATAGCTGAAAGATTAGTTTAGACTTGATTGTTATTCAGGTTTCTCCTAGAATGATCCCCTTTGATCCAATGAAAGGTGATAATCTGCTGTGCGTGATGCAATGAGTATTATATTATCCTTTTTATGTCCTTTCTTACATAATATACATAAACATATCTTGACTGAACTAAGAATGAAATTGGTTTACCTTGTCTTGAGCATTTCTCAAAAGTGAATTCACCAAGAAAAATATCAAAATTCCTTACACATCAGCAATTTAAGATACACAAAGCTAATCATAAGACTTTTTGAAAATCAAATCAAGAATTTGTCTTAATTTCCCCTAATGTACATTCTGAACACATGAAGCTGCCTTAATCTGAGGCAAGGTCAAGATTGTCTGCTCTGACTGGCGTCACATGACTGGCATCAGCCGCTTCCAAAGTAGATGCCCTACCAGTGAGCCATGGCCTTCCACTGAATTCTCTTCAATTTATTTGAAACAACAGGTAATCTCTTAAAGTCGTAGGTGGTCTCTCAATTCAGTAAAATTCAGCAAGAGATAATTGCACATAGCAATGGTGGATTTTCCCAGGGCAAACACAATTTATAACCCAACCAGCTTGGTGGTTTTCTGTGCTTATGAATGGCACCAGGTTGTAATAAGTGTCTGCCCTAGAAGATTGGCTTGCACATTTTTTAACCAAATCCAAATCCAATTTATTACAGCAAAAGCCAGCAATATAAAACAATATGATTACAAGCAATAAATCAATATTATCAATACAGGAAAACCACAGGCATAAAGGGATAAGAGTGAAAATGGAATAACAATAATGAAAATAGAAAAAAAAATTTATAATGTTTTTTCCACTAAGAGAAGTTTACGTTTTCTGATAACTAAAGAGCAGAATTTGGCCACAGCATAGGTTACTGAGCTCTGAGAATCTTCTAAAAGAAATTTGCGCAGAACTTCTGGTCTAAATTCCAAATAGGATTGCAAAGGGATGAATTTAGACAAAAGAGGTAGTATGAGGCGAGACCGTTCTTCACAATAAAATTCACAGAATAAAAGTATGTGAGTAACCGATTCCACCATATTGTCCATGCATGGACATAAGCGCTCATGCATTGGTATCTGCCAGAATTTGCCGTACAATACAGCTGAAGGCAATGCCTCAAACCGGGCTCTAGAAAATGCCCATCTGTAGGACTCATGGGTAATACTGGATAAATATGGGGCAGCTGAAAAATTAGGCCAAGATTTTAAGCACCTGAAGTTCTTGGGAAGTAAAGCTTCTTCATTTTGAAGTTCAATATCAAGAAGCCTCTGAGTAATAGCTGTTTTTGCCATATTCAGGGTTCCATTAAAAAGATCTTCAGGATTTAGGCCAATTTGCTTGATCTTGTTAAAGATTTGTGTGAACCAAGGTGGATAAGGGTTCGCAGCTAGGAGATGAGTTATCATTCCCTTTGGATTATAATGAATTTTCAGCCAGAGGAATATTGCCTGTTCCCATACTTTTAATTCAACTCTGGGTAATCCTGCCTCTTGTCTAAGTATTACATTAGATGTACTCTTGGGAGCACCAAATAGAGATCTAAGAAATTTTGATTGGACTGTTTCAAGAATCTTAAGATTGGCAGAGAGTCCAATTTGTGAGCCATACAAAAGTTGGGCCAAAGATTTTGCCTGGTAAGTTTTTAAGGCTATAGGGAGAAAGCCAGCGCCTTTCCTTCTAAACAATTTAAGGATGGCATTTGCACTTCTCTCTGCTGAAGTGGCTGATGAGGTCAGATGTGCTGAGAATTTGGCATTATAGGAAAAAGTTATGCCTAAATACTGAAAGTTCTTAATTTGATCTATGACATTTCCTTTCATATTCCAGATATATTTCCTAAATGAGCTGCCAAAACGAACAATTTTGGTTTTAGAGAAATTGATTGTTAACAATTCAATGTTACATTGATCATTAAATTTTTCTAAAGCTCGCTTCAAGCCAACTTTGGTCTGAGATAAAAGAACAGCATCATCAGCATACATTAAAATTGGAACTTTTCTGCCACTAGAGAACACAGGGGCATGAGTGTCCGTTGTATGAAAGCATGTGATTAGAGAATTGACATAGATGTTAAATAGGAACGGGGCCAGGACACATTTTTTAACTAAAATTATTCACTACGACCTCACAGCTGACTGATCATTATTTTACCTTACAGGGCTGTGCTGTAGTTTCTTTTATGACTCTGAAGGGCAAAACGGATTTTGCATAGTTGATTTGCATTTTTCAAAAGTTTTCAAAAGAAAACATCTGGTTACAACTCAGAGATTTTACAGGGTTCCCCCTCCTCCCCTCATATATTCTGGATACACATCATTGTTTGATCTTTCCAGCTACACAATAACTGACAGTGGTGAAAGCAAGGATGAATCCACATTTTTATTCAAAGAAGGCAAATTATGTGTTATATATCAGAACACTGAAGGACGTTGCAAACTCCGTGCCAAAATACCTGGATACGATGTACGCAAATTGAAGGGGATGTGGCTCAGTAATAAATCACATGTTCTGCATGGAGACAATACCAACTTAAATCCTTGGTATCTCTAGTCAACAGATCTCCAGTTGCAGGTGTCAAAGTTTTTCTTTGCTGAAATCCCAGAGGGCCACTGCTGGTCAAGGTGCAAATAAATTATTAGGGTTTATTAAGTGTATTAGGTTTTATTAGATGGGGAAATTTGAGGTTCTGTTGTTTTAATTATGTATTTTAAACCACCTTGAGCCATGGGGAAAGGTGAGATAAAAATGTTTAAAGAAACAAATACTCATATGTCTTTAATTTTGCTTAAAAGCAGCTGTGGGAGGAAGGACAAATTAGACTGGGGCTGTGACTGTGAGGAGGCACATGGATGTGGTTTGACTCTCCCATGTACAGTGTTTCCCAGATAGAAATCCTCTGAGTTATTCCTAGCCCTGGTAGGAGAAAGTTATTAGATTGACCTGTTGGCTTACTATAAGGCAAATTAATATGTTCAGTTCCTAGAGCCATATCAATGTAACCTGGAGAATATTTTTAATGGTACATGTGCATATAAATATATTTAATTCTCTATGTGGCCCCTACAACAGATACTTAAATCCAGAGTCTGGAGCCATAGACTGGAGACAGATCTTTCTACAAACCTGAGAAAAGCCTCAGGTTTGCAGAAAAATCTATTTTTTTAAAAAGGGAGGGGTTTAAAAATGATAGAAGCAGCACCTATAGCTTTAAGAAATGAATGCTACCAGTGGCCATTGCTAGGCAACCACAACTGCATTGCCAGAGTTCAAGCCTTGGTTTCTGTCAATATAAGGCAAGAGAAAGGGACAGGGCCCTTTCTAGGGCTGTTTTGGTCTCACTGGGGGAAAGCTCTGTACCAACCACCAGTTGACTTGCTACCACCTGACTTTCATGACTCAAGTTGCTTGCTATTGTTCAACAGCAACCACCCCAAGATAGCCAGTGTAGTGGTTAGCATTTCATGTTATGAACTGGGATACCCATGTTTGAATCCCATTCCCTACTCTGCTGTGGAAACTCACTGGATGACTTTGGGCCAGCCACACTCTCTGAGCCTAACCTATTTCACAGAACTGCTGTGAGGATAAAATGGAGGCGAGGTAGAAAGGTAAAAGGTAGATTGGTTGGTGGGTGGAAAGAAGAGAAGGAAGCAAGGAAAGTTGAGGATATGGGGGCTGCTAGGAATAAAGAAAGAGGAAATAGTGTTGGGATGGAAAACACGGGACAATGAGGTGCCCCACGCAAGTCCTTGCAGGTTCCCCACTATGTAACTGGGCCCAGTCTAGCTGGCATCACACAACTGGTCCACCTCAAGCAGCATCATGCAACTGGTCCTGAGACCAGCTGCTTACATCATGCAATTCAGCCAGAATTTCTCCAGGGAGAAGCTACCAAGGGGAGGGAATAAGGGAAGGCTGAAGGTGGGCAGATAAAGGTAAGTTGACTGGTGAGTGGGAAGGAGAGAAGGAAGCAGGAAAAGAGGAGAGGCTATGGGTACTTTCAGCAAAGGGAAACAGGAAATAGTGGAAAGGTGGAAATGAAATTTTCTTCCAAGTCCCTGCAGCTTCCCTGCTTAAATGAATATATTTGTAGTTGACATTGTATGTTAAGTAACATATACTTTATTCGGAGATATAACAGGTCATAAATAAGTTCAAAAAAGTTTTGATGTACTATGTTACAAACAACTTTTTTAAACTCTACAAATAGTTAAAATAATAACTTATTAGCCTGGCATACTAATTAAACAAGAGATAGATACCCATAACTAATCTAATCACTGTGAATAAGGTATGTCTCTGTTTCTGAGAGAAGTGGAAACTATTAGAAGCGCTTAACTGTAAAAAGCAACTGATTCTTTCTATTCATGTTTCTAAAGTGTTTGTTCATTTCCTGACAGTATGCCATTCTCTATGCTTGTTACCTGATGCAATTCTCTGTAGGAATTCAAGTACACCTATGCATGAAAAAGATCATTTTTATGTAGATAGCATTTGTTCCTCCTCTTATACATCTCATACAAAATCAAGGGAATAGGAAATAAATACTGGTTCCCATAAAGCAATTTTCCTTCCCAGATATCCCTAGTAAATGGAACAATCTCTTGTGCGTCACTCTATGTGGTTAAGAGTCCAAAGCAGAGTTCCATCTCTCTAAACCCATTGATTTCCATAGAAGTGTGACACTGTGCCTAGGATTGTGAATGTAACAGGTACACACACCATGAGTTCATATTGTTAATTAGTCTTATGATTATTTTATGCATATTGTGGTGCAAATATGGTTTTCCCTAAGGCCAGCAGCTGCACCACTCCTCCCAGAGCATTGATTCACCTCACCTAAGGAAAAAAATCACTTCTACATTTGAGTCATTTTCATTTTCTAGTTAAGAAAAGCAGCTGGCTCTCCCTCCCTTCCCTGAGGGGTAGTGCTCTAAGTTCCACTTTGCTCTGTCCACCCAATATTTCCTTATGCTTAAAGGCAGGTACGATGCAATGGTAAGAGTGTCAAATTAGAATGGGGGGAGGAATTGATGGCCATATCAGCCTCATAACAAAATCTGAAACCCAAATCCATGTAATACTTTTCAGAGTGTACCAAAATAACACAGCACATTGTGCAAGACTGAAATCTGGAGGACGTGGGTTCAAATGCACACATTACCATGAAGCTTGCTGGGTGACCTTCAACCTGTCATTCTCTCTGACGTTTCGCCAGCTGCTGGCGAAACGTCAGGAACTACAATGCTAAGACCACGGCAATACAGCCCGGAAAACCCACAACAGCCATCATTCTCTCTTATCGTTGTTGTTTTTAATTACGTACTTCCCATACAGTGGAGCAATTTGGTGGCCTTTATTTTTATTTTCAAACATGCATTTCTCCATCATTTGGTAAATGTGTTTACTTTTCAGATTTCATTCTTCCACTCCAGCACAGGTCTAGAGCAACTAGCGGTCCATCTAGTTACAACATGGATTGGTATAGGATAATTTGCACGTCAGATTCAACACACTGAAATCTACTGAAAGTATCAGCTTCTCAAGGCTTGGGTGAATCAGCAAACAAAAGTACTGTTTATGTATTTATTGAAGTTATTTCTATGCTATTCCTTCATAATCATAAAACCTAAAATCAACAATATTAACCACCATTAACAACAGTTAATAGAACTCAGAAGCACAGATTGTAATCCTAAGAACATTTTCCTGGAAGTGAGCCCCATTGACTAAATAGGATTTACTTCCATGTAGATAGACCCTCTTAGAATTGCTCCCATAAAAATTTTCCTGATATCTTTCAGAGAAAGGTAAATGCTAAACCAGAACAGAACAACAGAGAGCATGGTTAGATCACTTACGACACTTGTGCTTTCTTTTTTAAAAAATCCCACAGTACTTTTTTGTTATTCTTTCTTTCTTTAGTTAAACAACTGGTATTTAAAGTCTAGGCATAGAAAGAGCTCTTTAAATTCTTCTTCCAGTTTGTAACTATAAAAATTGCCACAGGGAGGCAATGTCATCAAACATATTTTGAAGCTGTTCTAAGAGATAAGGCAATGGTCTCTGGGAGAAAGCAAGTTGGTTTAGGGAAACTTTATATTTGTCAAGATTATTGCTGATGTTTCAAATAAAGGATGAACAATTCTGCTGCACTGGCACACCCTTAGGATGCCCATGCAAAATTCTGTTTAACTGTTGCTGTACAATAACCCTCACCACACAGCCAGACAAACTTTCAAAGATGTTATGAGCATTAGGCAATATCACATGCAAAGCTGCCTGATAGCACCCCAAGAAAAATATACCAAATGTTCCTTATGCAGATTTAGCTTAAACATCTTTGATATATTGTCGAAGGCTTTCACGGCTGGAGAACGATGGTTGTTGTGGATTTTCCGGGCTGTATAACCATGGTCTTGGCATTGTAGTTCCTGACATTTCGCTGGCAGCTGTGACTGGCATCTTCAGAGGTGTAGCACCAAAAGACAGAGATCTCTGACACTGAGAGATCTGTTTTTCGGTGCCACACCTCTGAAGATGCCAGTCACAGCTGCCGGCGAAACGTCAGGAACTACAATGCCAAGACCACGGTTATACAGCCCGGAAAATCCACAACAACCATCTTTGATATACTCACCTGGTAGGAATGCCTCTAGGAGTTTGGCTTAGTTTCCTCTCATTAGATCACATTCTTCTGTTTTGAGGAGGGCAAGAGCCAAATTCACAGAAACTATTTTGCTGATTATATATATACTCTCTCATACAGACTCATCATCAAATCATAGGAATTGGATTTTCCTGTTGAATAACTAGAATTTCTTCTTGCTCTTTGCCTTATTTCTAATAGTCAGATAAGCGACAAAAATGCCATACTGAATTTCCCCTCTCTTTTAGAATGGAGCAGTATACATATCCAGGACTCCCAACGGTGTTCTGGTGATGTGATAAGAATGACTTGCCTTGTTACTGCAAATTGTGAATATAGTTTTTTCCCCCAAATTATGTGATGTTTTAAAAACATTGTGACCATGGGCTGGTTATAGGGAAGCCTTTTCTGGGAAGGGAGAATCCTTAGAGAGGCTAGAACATGTGGCTTGGCTTACGGTGGCTGACCTGGGTGTTATTGAGGAGCAGTGGAAAGTGAGGACAGTCCCAGAATCTCCCATAAGACAGGTGTTTCCCTGGACTCCAATCTCATGATGAGCCTGGCTAGTGGTTGCAGGTGCTGCCCATACTGTACAATTGGAAAGAGGCCCTAGAGACCAGGGGAGGAGCCTACGGCTGGAGTGGGCTTTAAAGGCCATCTGGGAGCTCAGCTGGATAGGGCTGGGTCAGAGATGGAGGAGTAAGCCACCAGGCACGGCAATGAAGGGAACTCACCCTTCCTCTGTATTCAATAAACATGATTGTAGGCCGCTGTGCCACTCACCTCCTTGCCCACGAGGCATCCATTTCTGCTGTACTTGACACCACTCAGCTGGTGCCTGCAGGGGCCGCAGGGGCTTGCCAGCTGGTAAGTGCTGTTGGCAGATGGGGGAGTATGCTGCTGCTGCCTGTCCAGGGAGTGGCGAGTCAGGCTGTCCCTGGACACACATACACCTTTGGTGAAGAGTCGTGGTTGGAGTCCTCGATGAGTATCCTTGACATAAAGTCAGCGTTGACATTCTGGCGCCCAGATCGGTGGTGTGTCAAGAAACTGAAAGGTAAAAAAGAAAGATGCCATCTTAGGGCCCGGGTGTTGTGATCTTTTAAATGTGACATCCACTGCAGGGGTGCATGGTCAGTTGCTAGTGTGAAGTGATTGTTGGTAAGGTAATACTGCAATGCGCCTACAGCCTACATCACTGCCAAGCCCTCTTTTCCAATGGTGGTATACTTTTGCTCTGTGGGCTGTAACTTGCAACTTATGAACTGTATGGGGTGTTCCTGTCAGTCAAAAACCTGTGATAGCACGGCCCCTATGCCAATCTCCAAGGTGTCTGTTTGCACTACGAAAGGCCTGGAAAAGTCCGGGTTGTGAAGGACCAGAGCCCTACTAACATAGTGAGCGATGAACTTGCTATAGTACCCTGCAAGGCCCAGAAAGTGCCATAACTGTTTCTTGGTGGAAGGTCGAGGGCAGTTCTTGAGAGTGGTCACTTTGTCCAGCAGTGGGCAGAGCTGTCCCTTCCCCACCAAGAACCCCAGGTTCCTGGAACCCTAAGTGACTCTTTTTGGGGTTGGCCTTGAGACTGGCATCACGAAGAGCGTGGAGGACCTTCCAAAGATGTTGTAGGTGGGTGGGTAAGTTGAGGCTGTAGAGCAGGGGTGGGGAACCTTTTTCTCAGTGAGGGCCAACTTTATGTTGTCCCGTGCAGGGAGGGCCATTTCTCCTGCGTGCGTGCACAGAATGTTACTCCCAGAAATGACATCAACACACACCATGCGTGATGAAGTCACTTCTGGGAGCAATGTCACGAACGGGAGAAAGGGCACTTGTGTCCCCTTTCTCCCTGCTGCCACTGCTGCAGCCTGGTTGTGGCAGCAGCAGCAGCTCTGGCGCTAGCACCCCCCGCTATCACCACCACTGCTCACTCTCGCCACAGTGGCACAGGTCGCTCTCGGCGGCGGCAGTGAGCAGCACCGGCAATAGCAGGCAGCAGCAGCAAGAACAATCTGCTTTCGCTGCTGCCTGCTCTTGTGGTGCAGGAGCATGCGTCCTGGGGAAGGGACACCCCAGGGAGCACACCCCCTGCTAAGTGGGTAAGTGGGAGCAGGGGAAAGAGTGGGAGCAGGGGGTTCGCCCTCTGCGGGCCAGTCCAAATGGCTTCACGGGCTGTATATGGTCTGCAGGCCAGAGGTTTCCCACCCCTGCTGTAGATGATTATGTCGTCTATGTATGCAGTGGCACTGAGCTGTGGCATTGAGCCAGGGCTCGATGTACTAGTCTCTGGAAAGTGGCAGCCGCCCCATGTTGACTGAAGGGCATGGCCCGGAACTGGAATAGTTCCT
This sequence comes from Eublepharis macularius, assembly GCF_028583425.1. Classification (NCBI taxonomy): domain Eukaryota; kingdom Metazoa; phylum Chordata; class Lepidosauria; order Squamata; family Eublepharidae; genus Eublepharis; species Eublepharis macularius. The sequence goes on from NC_072797.1 coordinate 39,029,013, forward strand.
GTGGTGTGGCAAAGGCTGTTTTTTCTTAGTCCCTCTCGGCCACAGACACCGGCCAATACCCGTTTGTTAGATCAAGGGCCGACAGGAACCAGGCCATGCCTAGCTGGTCAATAAGGACTTCTGCCCAAGCCATGGGTTAGGCATCAAACTTAGCAATTTTGTTGGCCTCTCTGTAATCCACACAGAACCTCATGGAGCTATCAGGGTTAGGCACCAAGACCACTGGACTGCCTTATGCACTGTGGGAGGGTTCTATCACACCCAGGGTATTTTTTGAGCCAGAAGACTCCAGAAAGGCATTCCGGCACCTCTTTAAAATACCAATGTTACTGGTGCCATGTGGATATTTTAAAGATGGCCTGTTTGGGGCCATTTTGGGCCAAAAGAACCGGGATTGGGGTCAAAATAGCCGGAATCGGGCCAGGGCCGGGCAGGTCCCTAAGCAACTCTGAGAGTGGGTCCCTAAATGACCCAGTGCCAGGTCCCCCGCCTGGCACCAGCATGATCCTGGCCATTTTGGCCATTTCAGGTCCCTTTTGGCCATTTTGGGCCCATTTACGGCCTGAAACAGCTAGGATCGGAGCCGAAAAAACCAGGATCCGAAAAAACCAGGATCAGTCCAGTGCCTGGCACAGGAGGGTTCCCCCACCCGGCACCAGCCCGATCTTCGCCGTTTCGGCCCCAATCTGGGCCGTTTGGGGGGCATTTGGGCCTATTTCAGGCCCCAAACTGCCAGGATTGGGCCTCTGATGGGCAGAGGAACACTCCTCCACTTGGCAGCAGCCTGATTCTGGCCATTTTGGGCCCAATTTGGGCTCAAAATGGCCAGAATCAGGCCCAAATTGGCCAGGATCGGACACAAAATGGCCAGGGTTGGGTCTCTGCCGGGTGGGGGTACACTCCCCTGCCCGACAGTGGCCCAATCCTGGCCATTTGGGGCCCCTTTCAGCCATTTTGGTCCCAATCTGAGCCCGAAATGGCCAGGATCGGGCCCAAGATGGCCAGGATTGGGCCGCTGCCTGGTAGGGGATTGCAGCAGCAGCCTGTTCCAGGCTGATCCAGGCCATTTTGGGCCTGAAATGACCTGGTTCTGGCCACTGCCAGGTGGGGGAGTGCTGCCCCACGGCAGAGTGGCCCATTCTGGGCCAATTCAGGCCTGATCCAGGCCAAATTTAGCCTTATCCAGGCTGATTCGGAACCCCCCATGGAGCACAGGAGCACTCCCGGGCCTGCCATGGCCTGCATGATATTGTCACTTCCCAGAAGTGCATTTGTACACCATCTAGAAGGGAAGGTGCACGTTTTTAAAAGATTCTACCCAGACCGGCACCATTTTCCTTCTGTCCGCCTTCTGTGTCCATTATTTGCTCTGCTGCACCTCTGGAGGGCTTTTTAGAAATATGAACAATTGCTATTTTACTATTGTGCCTGGACATTATGTGAGGAGGCATTGAGCCGGAGGTCCCCTCTGGTGCTGGAGTACTCTCCAGTGTTTCTCCTTAGGACAGGCAGCCCTGTCCCAAGCATGCTTGAGGGATGAGTCAGTCACTCCCATTTACCCTTTTTTTTTTAAGCTTTCCTTGTGGCTGGCATCTCTTAGCTGTCAGATTATCCAGCCACATACCTCTTCCTTTGCTGTTTGATCTCCCTCTTAAGAATTCCACCCTGTCATAGCATAGGCCCACAGTTGGCTCCCAACTCATTGCAGCAAGTGCCATCACCTGGAATACTCACGGGAACAAAGAGCCTTGCTGTTGCAAATGGAAAAATCCCCACACCCTCTTTCAGAGCAATGAGACTCAGTTGGCCTCATCAGAGGTGATGTCTCCCTTTTTCCTCCACCTCTTGGGGACAAAGGCGGATCCAAGAGTCTCTGCCAACTGCATGCTTGTCCCACAAGTCCACACTCCCTTAATTAGACCCAATGGATCCTCATCACCCTGCTGCATGGGGTGAGGTATACCTCAACTGTTCTTGGGTAAGTCTGAGAGAGCAGAGGCAGACTCTGGCCACATAACAATCTATTGCACCAATCTACTAATCCTTCTGAATCTCAATTTGTCATGAAACCAAAAATAAGACTCTAGGCCTTTTTGTAGCAGAGATATATGAAGAAAGGTGTTGGCAGTTTGGGTCCAGATTGCCTTGAAAGGAAGAGGAAGCTCCAAGACAGCTGTAACTGGGTGGGAATTCACAGATCAGTCAATCATCTGGGTGCTCTTTTGCATTTGTAGTGGTAATGAAAGCAACACAGAGAATCATCACTGAGAGTGGAAACACACAAGACAAATTTCACATGAAGAACACTTGATTGGTCCCACAAGCTTTGCTGGGAATGGTAGTCTTACCCCCACTCCACTCCAAGCAACTGGAGGAAAACCAAGTAAAGTGGATTTTCTCTGCTCAACTGGAAAGATTCTCTTTCAAAGAGATTCTCTCAAAGAGTAACTGGAGAGACTGATTCTCTTTCAAAAATCCAATCGGCTGGTTTTCCTTCAGGAGCTCAGAGATGGGGCGGGAGGGGGGATGTAACAGGACCCTTCTGGGAGAAGAATGGGAGGGACTGGATTTCTCTCTCACTTGCAAAACACCTCAGCTTTTTTATTGCCTCATGTTACGTAGTTCCCTACCCCCCCAACCCCCATCCCAAGCTCTCAGAGAATTTTTGAGAGAGTGTGCGTATGTGAAAATCTCTCCAGTTGCGATTCTCCCCAGCTGAGAATCACATTGAGTAGCTGTTTTTTTTTTTTTAACAATTCCCAGGATTCCTTGCAGGATCCGACACTCACCCATGCGTTTCGTGTGTTTTGATCCTGAGTGGATGCTGCCTCTGAGGCTTCACAGGACTGCTGTGGTCATAAAATGTAATGTGTAACAAAACTACAAATTTCTTTTCTCAAAAAACATTAAAATTTAGTGGCCAATTTTCAATCTTACATACAAAACTGACCCCATTGCTTTTAAAAACCTTCCATAGAATTTCGTTTCTAATGTCTTACAACAAAAAGTGTTCCAGTTTTTCATATTAAAAGAATTTGTAAATCTTTATTGGTATTAATGCAAGCCATTTTTCTTACACATGAATATTGCTGAAGTCCTGAGCCTCTGTCCAGTATTTACCAGATCAATGATGCATTTAGTCACATGCAAGAGCATTTTAACATGTTAATGTTTCAGTGTTTGCTTGGTTTCATGGAACCATAGGGAATTCATTTTCAAAAGTGGAATTTCCGCTTTATTTTCCCCTTGAATATGTGTTTAGAAATAGCGGCAGTATCTCAAGTTCAAAACAAGTGATAAACAGAGATGTTTGAATAATCATTTGTATCTTATCTGATCTTGTTTCAATGAATTTTAAAATGATATAGATGTCATAACATTTGTTATTTTAAAGTTCTTATTCTGCGAAAAGAGCCTTTTCTAAAGCAGTATTGATACTTTATCCTTCCATAAACAGTGCTCTGTTTATAAAAAAACAAACTAACAATACAATCCTAAACTGAGTTACTTCCTTCTAAATCCACTGAAGTCAATTGGCTTAGAAATATTTAACATCATTTTTGATTGCACTGCTAATCTCAAACTAAGAGAATGGGCGCAATCCAGAGAAAATTAAGCTGTCCCTAACTTTTTCTGAAACAAATGAAACTTGGTTTCAACACTAAGCACATGATACGACATACTTTGAAGTAGATGGGCCGAAACTCAGGCTGAGCATGTAATATACTGATTTCATTTGGACTGGAACATAACAAACTTTCTCTGAATTATGCATATTGGCTGTGATCCAATAGTCTTCTTGTGGGACCAGAAGGCACATGTGAAATTGCTAAACATTTAACATGCACTGCTGGATTTGAATGTCTGTTTCTTGAAGAGCTCTTTTAATTGATCATCACTTGTAGCTTCTTTCTGCTGCATCAGCTCAACATCTCCTTTGGTCACTCCCCAGCCATCTGGTTTTGAAAGGGAGGGGCAGTAGGGTCGGCCTGAAGCAGGTAGCAGATTTTCCCAGTATTCTTTCCTAGCCCTAAGTTAAACAAAAAAGAAAAAAAATTGTGTTGTGTATGTGTAAACATTTTATTTATTTCCCACCTTTCTCACTTAGATCCAAGGTGGATTACATAGTGCAAGTGAATATATATATATATATATTCTTAATAAAAAAGACTTTATATAGGATATATTTAAAAAACAAGGATGTGAGTTTTGATATTTCCAATTTTGAAATATACTCGAAAAATATCTTCTCAGTGTTTTTCAGGGGTATTCAGGAGTCTATGTCAATATTCAAGATGCTCAGATATACAGGTTTTCTGATCGCAATTATTCCTGGAAATACTGGGAATAACTGAAGCCGGCAGATTTCCCAGCAAAAAAAAGGGAGGGAGTAGGAAGGTGACTGACAGGCAAATGGCATTGCACATTAGGTGGAGCTCAACTGTCTGTCCAATCATGACAATTCTTTCACAGCCCACAAAAAAGTTGGCCTCCTAGCTGCAGCTTCAGGGTGATATTTTTTGGAATGTGTGTTTTTGGCTGTCATGATCTATCTGTGCTTTACCTCTGCTATTAGGTTAGTTCTGCTAGGATTCTCTGGTTTGGGCTTTATTAGTTCTTTTTGGATTAGCAGACTTTTGGTCTTCTGTGCTTGGCTAATGCTTCTTTGCCCTGGAGAAAACATAGGATTTCTCCTCACCCTCATGAAACAATGGAGAGTGGCTTGGGGCTACATCTTACTTCAGGGCCCATGGAATTGCACCCCTTGACTCAATCTTCTTGAAACTTGGGGAATTGTTAGTAGATAGGCAACAGCCACTCTGCTGCAATTTTGGTGTAATTTGCATGAAAAACAGTCACTCTACCCCACCCCACCCCTGAACGTTTTCTCTGTCAGGACTAACAGACCCAGTTAATTTTGGAATCCTGAAAAAAGCCCAGCTCCAAATACCAAATCAATATGGGAGGACCCAAATATAAGGAATATCAATATTTCCCAAATATAAGGACCCAAATATAAGGAATATCAATATCAACACTCACAGAGTGTTTGGTGTGGGGATAATAATGACATACTTTGTAAACCGCTCTGAGTGGGCATTAAGTTGTCCTGAAGGGCGGTATATAAATCGAATGTTGTTGTTATTATTATTGTTATTATTATTTATGGTTTTCCTGATACCTGAATCTGAAAAAATACATCTTTATAGTGCATATCCCTATTTCAAAATATGTCCTTAGTTATAAGAAGATCCAGCTTCTGATCAACACTAATTAATTATTATTACATTAAATCACCATAAAGGACGATTCTGGATAGGGTTGCCAGCATAGGTAAATCCATAGTTTCCAACAGTTCCTGGATTAGACTTCTGGCTTTAACCAGGAAGTAACGTTATACTGTCAGTCGATAGTGCCTCCCCATATCCCCGTTCCTGACTCCCACAGGTTGCCAACCAATAGCTGGCAACCCTAGTTTTGCTCAAGGTCCTCTGTATACAGCCCAGCATGTTTTAAACACATGTGTTTTTCCTTAGGAAAAACTTTCCTTAGGAAAAACTACCCAATGCACAAATTAAGAAGCCATCATTCTTACTGAATCCAATCTATTCAGTTTTATCAATCATGGCAGAGCTGCCAGCCAGAAGTGGGATAAGCAGCTTTCTGTAGTCACTAAATCTAAAGGGAACTTTAAACGGCACTGCTGTTGAATAAATCTGTTTACTTTGCAGGAAACTGTAAGAGATTTAATTCAACCAGAATACTGACCTTAATTTATGTGCTGAGGAATGCCTCGCACCCATTGATTTTGTCCTGTTATTTAGGCCTATAAATCTTTCCTTTCAAGATGGTGCTTGTGCACATAGCTCTGTCTGAAAACACTAAATCTACAACTTCTCAGCAATCTGCTATCCTGCAATTCCTAAAACATTTGCTATCTGAGTCAACAAATTTCTAGAACAAAAGCTATTTGCTGGACTATTTTAGTATCAGAGATAAAATATACCGACCTTGCTCTGACCCAGGGTTTGGTGTGCATGCTCAAACCATTCCCCCAGCTACCATGTTTTTCTGAAGCTTGTGGTAAAAACCCTCTTTCTGGAGCCAGCTCCTCAGCAATCGCTCTTATGTGATATGGTTCAAATCCACAGCAGCCGCCAATGTAACGGATTCCTAAATTATAGGCTTCTCTTGCGTATTTGTGTATATCCCATCTGGTGACAATTCTTGGCTCCAAAGCTGTAATGATAAAGCAATTGCTTTAGCTTCACTGTTGTCTGCGTATTACTTGTATTGTGCACAGAATTTGTAGAACTATTATATTAATATCCCCCAGTTCTGCAGACTGTAATCATTCTATTTGGAACCCATTCATTAGATTAGACAAATATGCATTTATTTGCTCCTTTTTAGTTTTTAAACAGTTTCTAGGTAGCAGCAATAAATCAGTTGATCTCTAGGAACACTCTCTCTTCTAAGGTACCAGAAGGCAGAGCCAATTTGAAGAACCATGCTGGCAGAAGTGGTTCCTAATTTACATACAAACTCTGATAATAGAGTAGGAGTCCCCATTTCACAAAGGGACCCAACTTCTCTCTCTTTCTGTCTCGCACACTGTTATTTTTTGCAGTCCCCAGATTTGCAGAAATTTAGTCAGGAGAGGGGTACAGTGGAGTAGGAACACAGTGATAGAACAAAGCAGTTTTAACTCCTTCCTGCTCTGCGAAGAGTTCAAATGCTGCAGTAACTCACATGCTGCAACAACCAATAGGAGCCATTAGGTGAATCCCTATTGCGGAACTCCATTTCCAATTTCTACATCCAGTGTACTTCACTGAGAGCCAGAGGGTCAAACTGCACATGAGTCTCAGCCATGCATAGTTTATACTACTTCCCCCCCCCCTTTATACAATACAGCCACAAAGGCTACAATCTAATGTCACAGTCCCCTCTGGCAATTTTTCTATTAAAAACAACAACAATAAAAAGATACAACCACATCGTTTCCTTCACTATGGGGAAAGTAGCTGGGAACTGATGCACAATTATTAGTAGAGGGGAAAAGATTAAGAAGTCTCTCCATCACCACAATTTTTCAGTTTTAGATTACAGCCTGTAAGATTGCTGTAAGAAAAAAAGTCAGGGACAAAAAATAGATGTGTCTGGGGTCTGAGGCTCAGCCCCCGGACTTGCTGGGGAAGAGGGGATGGGAGACAGGTTCCCAGCCACCCCAACAGACACCCAGGGCCAGAGCCCACCGGCACCAGAGAGAGGGAAAGAAGCACCCAAGCCTCAGATGGTTAGAGGGGGCAGGTGGAAGTTGGCTAGCCCTATCCTCCAGTGGGACGATAAGAGCCCAGGCAAGGAGAGTGGGGGCAGCCAGGAGGGGATCAGATCAGAGGGAGAAAGCGCAGGTAGCAGGGACAGTGAGCTAGCAGCAAGACAGCCAGCAACCTTACCTCCAGTAGAGGAAGGGCAGCACAGGGCCACACCCCAGCCTGCAGGCAGGCTAGAAGAAATCAGCCAGAACCAGGTGGGGCTGAAAGCAAAACAGCCACAGGTGGGGCTGCCTGAGGCCCTTAGCAGAGAAAGCCAAGGCAGCCAGCAAAGCAACCACAGGTGTGGCTGCCTAGGACAGCCAAGAATGTGGTTAGGGTGCTGGGGGCGTGGCTGGCAAGTGGAGCCAGGAATGGGTGAAGGGATATAAGGGAAGTTCTCTCACAAGGTGAGGTGGTGAGCTAGGAGCAGGAAGGAGGATTGTGTGGGAGCATGGTGGAGCTTGGTAGAGTGAGAGAGGAGCTGGAAGGAGGAAGAGTGTGGAAGATGGAGGAGAGGAGGAAGACCAAGCCTGGAGAAGGCAAGGAGGCTGAAGTCTGGAAGGGGAGAAGGGGAGGCAGCTGGGACTCTGTCAGGTTGAGCAGGCCTGTGAGTGAACTGAGAGGGAGCAAGGGTGATGTATACCCCCCTCCTTTCACAGAGTGAGAACCTGCACTGTCCTTGATGACCTCCCAGAGTCAGGATCAGGCGTGCCGGCGCCTAGCCTAGCGGCACCCAGTGCAACACCTGACAAAATGACTGAGTGTTAAGTGCTGTCTGTTTGCAGTGCCTGTGTTCTAGACTTTTTTTCTTATTCAATAGTGTAGTTACAGAGGAAGAGAAGACAGGACCTATATTATACAGGCATATACTGAAGCATTTGAAGAAGAACTTAACCACGCATTATTTTTTTCAAATTCTACTTAACACACATTTCATTATGTTGTGGGTGTGTGGGGGTCTCACTTTTGTTTGACTTGCCTTTACCTGAAATTAAATATTTTACCATCAATTCCAGAGTCAAACAATCCGGGTACATGTGCATAGTAAGACTGCAGAGGTACAAGTGATCAGTGTAGCACATAAACTCTTACCAAAAGGAAATTCTGGTAGATCAATGAAACCTTGCTTCCCGCAATCAGGAGTATGAAATGCAAGTGGCTGTGACATCAGATGTGCTTTTAGCTTAGCAGCTTGCAAGCCCTCCTTCATGAGTTTCACCGTTTTGAGGCAAGTGTCTGGATCAAAGTGGCAGTTCACACCAACAATAGAAGCACCTAAAGGACAAAGAGGAAAGTTTTCCATAATTTCTTTCATTATCTACTTAAGTTATAACTCAAATAGAGAATGCTTTTAGCCTGTGTGCTCTTTGCATACAGTGCCTTTTTTGATGTTAAGTGTTCCTAACTGTATTATTTATTTACTTATTTAGAGAATGTATATGCAACCTCTTCCTAGGCCTGCTTAAAACAACTATATCTTGATCATGTAAGTCTGGAAGCAGCCAGGAAATAACAAGAGACCTAGATCTTTATATTACTAGGAAGGTCAGGTGCTAGTATGAGACCCACACTTTGTAAGATGGAGTTCATGTGTCCTGTATTCTGAACTGACATTTCTAGCATTATAAGACATGCACTATAATTTTTTGGTATGAATATATTCCTTCTGCTCCAATTGACTTCTGACAAGAAAGGAGGTAGTCAGAAAGTTTATAGTAAATTTTGTGCAAGAAAAATATTTATGAATATGTATTAAAAATAGATGTTCAGCTTGTCCCAAAGAAAAACAATGTTGCTTTCTCACCAAAGCACAACAGCTCTTTTGCAACATAAACATTTTTTAAAATCTGACAAACTCAAAGATTGAGTTTTGAAAAGGGGGTGGTATTTTATTCTATTATAGTTTATGTTCCAAAATGCACATTACTTATTCTTTTCTAGTGTGTATTTGTACACATATATGGTATATGTAATAATAATTCAAAAAAACTTGAATAATAATAATAATTAGAGAAAAGCTCTGGTGTGTGTGTACACACACACACACACACACACACACACACAGATATTTTCTCAAAATCTGGGAAGCAATTCAGCATAAAAGGATTTAATAATAGTAATTATTATTACATACTTCAAGTCACAACTGTCTTATGGATACCCCTCATGGGGTTTTCAAGGTGGGAGATGAACAGAGGTGGATTGCCATTGCCTTTCCCTGCATAGCAAGCATGGCCTTCCTTGGAGGTCTCCCATCCAAATACTAACCACAGATGAATCTGTTCAGCTTCCAAGCTCTGAGAAGGTCAGGCTAATCTGGGCCATGCAAGCTGCTAAGAGAATTGACAGAGCTGCTTCCTTACATGTTTTTAAACGAGGTAAGGAGGAAATTATTAGACACAATTATAAGAGGATTTTATAATCACTTCTAATATTTTTTTCTCCTTTCCCAGTTGCCATAGTGGCCAGGTTTGGGGACTATCATGATCAGTGGTAGTTCATGGGGCTTGTTTCCAGGAATATTCCAGCAGCATCCACCACTGAGCCCTGCTGAAAGGTGAGTGCTTGCTGTAATCTAATTTCCCTTTATAATAGGGCTGCTGTTTCTCCCTCTTTGAAACCCAGCAGATGAGATCTTTTTACTTGTGGTAAGTTACACGTGGCAATAGTGCAAGACCAAAAGATGCAATACACAGGTTCTTATACACAACACTCCTTACGAAAAAGTGTTACCTAGTCCTTTCCCAAAACTTTCAAATTAGCATTATTGTGATTAAACTTACCAGATCTTTAGTTTTTGTTAATCAAACTCATTGTTCAGCTGGATAGAAGTTTACTACTCTAAATCTGACAGAACTTTGTTCTGGGTCCCATAATCTCCACCCAAACTCATAGCTTTTCTATGTATTCTCTTTTGGATCCCTAAAATCGTATTATCTCTGATAAGACACTTGCAATTGGTCCATTGTTGATATATAACAATATCAAGACAACATAATAAAGAAAATGATCAAACTTAGCTATGGTTGAAAACTACAAACGCCTTAGGAGAATAAGCTCGAATTATTTATTACATTAGACCACTACTACACAGCAAGAAGGACTCCAACTAAATCACTGGCTGATGGGACTCTTCAGAAAAAGATCCTGCAGTATTTTACTGGCCAGGAAGAAAGCCATATGGACATTTTCAGAAATCATGGATTGGATCCTGTGGAACATCTCTCCATGTTTAACAGTGCCTGAATGAGCATAAACCCTAAAATATGTACTGTCTGCTTCCTCATATAAAAGACATTGTATCTCCATTATCTGTTTGTCTGGTTTTTTTGGTGCACAAGACTGAGTACAAGGTCTTCTTCTGATTAGATTTCAAAATAAAATAAAATGAACTCATGTGCACTATTTGCTGTACATTCCATTACTCTATATTCTGTACATTGTTATTTTATTAAATACTAGCCTCGCCTTGCAAAATATTAGCCCTGCTAGTTCTATTGCACCCCTTGAAGAATTTGTGTGCTTTGTAACAAAGGAACACTGCACAGTCCCTTACTTCCAATTTATAGCTATGAGATGAAAATGGCTAAATACGGTTAATGTATTCCCACAATGAATGGCTATGGGAAGTGTAGAGCCTTACCAGCTTTTACAAGTCGAACAGCACATTCTCCAGGAAGAACACCATGCATGTCTCCTTCTGGACCAATGCACATAGTAGCTGCAACTGGCTTCCCAGATTCCTTTAAGGTTTCAACTGCCCATGCAGCTTCTTCAACATGTTCAAAATACTACAATATGAGGGGACAGAGTAAAAGGAGTCAGGGGTGCTGTGTTGACAACATGTGAAAATAAAATTTAATATCCAAATCAAAACCCAAATGTAGTTTGCTTTTAATATTAAGCCCTGAAATATTCAAAAAGTTTCCACATAAAGAGCTGTCATTTGGCTTTGGGGTGATGGTCAAATAGCAGACTACTTCGCACAGCAGGACAAGTCAGGATACAGATTTAAATGGAGAACAGTTAAAATAATTTATAACAAATGAGAATGGAAGATATTGAATACCTTGGGAATTAATTACAAATTAACATAGCAAATACAACGCAGTTCTACTATTCTTTGACAGCGAGTCAGAAGGGATATAGTTACAAAAGCATCTGCTGAACAAGATTGTGGAATGTGGAGCAATGAACATGTAACCTACTTACATCTTTAACATTAGTTCCAGAACTTAACTTAATTCATATACTAAAGAGAACACTGACATACTGTAGAAAACACTGTAGATTTTGCAACAAGTATTTTGAGTGGCTTTTTAATCTATCATGAAGCACTCTTTCCTTGTTGGAAGCACTTAATGGTCTCATTTACCTCTGCAATTAAGAAGTCCACATTCTTTTTCTTAAAAACATCCAGCTGCTTTCGAAAGATTGTTTTAACTTCAGCTTCACTCTTACGACTTAAGTATGAAGGTGTCTGACTAACACCACCAGCCACCAGAGCATCGCCTTCTTCAGCCACTTCTTTTGCAATGTCACAAGCAGCTTCATTCACCTTCTGGCCCTAATGGTACAAAAACCTATTTAGTGACTACACTCTGATACTGTAGAAAACATCAAACACATAGACAAATGGCTTAAAAAGCAGTTGCGATTTTCAGCAGTGGGTTTAAAGGGCTTCACTGACAGCACTCCTGCTGTTATCGAGAGCAACATCCAAATCTGCTCTGGCAGGCTAAAGCTGTAGACAGGCTGTTCGGAAAAGCCTGGTCCACCACTTGGATACCCCTGGCCCAGCAAGGACGGAGAAAAAGCGAGAACGGATAGTTATATTAAGTGGTTTTAAATCTAATTCACTTTAAATGGCAAGTTCACCACAAGTAAGATACTTGATATTAAATTAATAGACAAAGCAGATACAAAATTAGAAAAAAAAACTATAGGAGATAATTTGGAAGATGTCATGACTTTGGATACAGAGAGAAGTTAACTGAAGTTCTTAAAACTGAAACAGAATCATGTCCAACCTGTAAGAGTCAAGCAAGGATGAGGCAAGAAATATTTTATATAAATTTGCCTCAATGTCTGGGGAATATTTTTCACTCCGTTTGGGGGAATAAAGTAGGTCTTTCCAGGGGTCCCTAAATACTCACCTTTTACCACTTTGTCTGCTGCCATTGCTCCCTAATTACATTGGTATCATTTCCCCCTCTTTTTAAAGGTTTCTTCAGTGATCCCAAACAGTCAGGAATCATGCAGCAAACGTGATGATGTCATAAAAAGGTGAATGATGTAAGCTGCTTTGAGCCCCATTGAGGAGAAAGGTGGGGTATAAATGAATGAAAAATAAATCAATAATTTGATGCACCCAGTCAAACCAAAGAAATATAAACTGAAGGCAATATTCCCTATGCTGGACTCAAAGCAGGCGAGGAACATGACAGCAAACGAAAGCTCTTTCCACATGGAAGTTCTGCACCAATTTGGCATCCACAGTGGCATGGTTTTTTTCTGGAGCATCCTAATCATCCGCTTTATGTGTTTTCCCCTATTTTGCTGCAATCTTTCCCAGACTGGTTTAGTGTGATAATTTGGGAAAGACAGTAGTCAACATTTTTATTCCTCAGTCTCCCTGTAGCCACCTGCTCCCCAACAAATGTTATTTTTTTAAAATCAGCAAATGACAGATTGTTATAGCGTTATAATACCCTATTGTACTAGGTCATCTGAATCCCCATCTTTCATTTAAAAGTAGTTTCTGACTCTTTTTGTTGAGAAAATACACCTTTCTTCTATCTCTGCAATAAAAGGGAACAGGTACTTTGAAAAAAAATGAAGCTGGGATTTCAGAGGACCAAGCAGATAGGTTGTCATAATGTTATAACTCTATAGCAATATGTCAATTGCTAATTTTAAAAAATTCCAAACAAGAGAGGCTGCAGGGGTTTGAGGCAAAGAAAGTACAGAGCAAACGGTGTGGATTCTTGGATGCCACTACAAATGCTTCTGCAAAGCTACACAGAGGATCAGTGCTTTGCTGAAACAGCCAAAGACTTTTTGAGACAATGTTTCCTGAATAATTGCACATTTTCTCAGAGATTCCTTTTAAAAAATCATCAAAAAGGGAGAATCTTTTAAGGCTAACAGAAACACTGCAAATCCATTCCTTCCCCCTGCCCCCAGGCCTGACAAGAAATTACTGACATCATATAAGGGATTAAAAATACAGGAGGAAGACATTTAATATAGTTTTACCCTGAAAACTAAGATTATGATTTATAACAGGATCTTCCTACCAACCATGATGCTACTACCACAATCTCCGAATACAGTTTCAGATGGATAGCCGTGTTAGTCCATAGTAGTACAACAAAATTTGAATCCATTAGTACTTTGATGACCTACAAAATTTTACAGGGTATAAGCTTTTATAAGCCAAAGCTCATCTTGTCAGCATTGGACAAAGTGAGCTTTGAGTCACAAAAGCTTATATACATGGAAAATTGTACTGGTCTTTAAAGTACTACAGGACTCAAATTTCTCAGAATGACAATCAAAGGACCAGTCTTCCACTTTTATTCTCCAAATCAAGCATTGTTTTCTAGTTAACTGACAAACAAGATACCCTTGCAATAATGCTTCTTTGCTATATGTATAATATTATTTCACAAAATAATTCCATGCATCTGCCCATATTGTCTAATCATGCCTCGTGAGACACTAGAGTTGCCAGGTCCCCTTACCCTCCTGGTGGAGGGTGGTGACCTAGTGCGCGGAAGGCACTTCTGGGAAGTGATGTCATTGTGCAAGGCTGAGGAGTGTGTGTTTGTTTCGCAGTGGGCCGATTCTACCCGTTTGGGGCCCAAATTGGCCACTATGAAGTACGGGAGCACTCTTGGGGTGGCGCGATGACATCAGTGATGTCATTGCGCCAGCCCCAGGAGCACGCCTGGGAGGCTCGTTCCCCACCTTTCCCCCCACCAACCAGATAAGCAGTGTGGAAGCGGGGGATCCTCTGCCCTCACCAGGGGAATGGGTTCCCTAGGAGACGCATGGAACCAGCTGAAAGACAAATGGCTCTCCTCACACAGTCCGTCACTGCTAATAAAGTACACAGGGTAGAAAGGAAGGAATGAAGATGCTCTCCTCCTGCCTTTGTATCCACATGGGAGCCAGTTTGTGTCGTCCCACCCACCCCCCCTCACTATTTAAAGGAAAGCTCTAGGTCACACACTAAACACAGGTTGAGTGCGGTTTCCCATAATCAAACACACATTTAGCACACTTGTAAAGAGTCCCTAAGATGTTCTGATCTGTGCGTTGAAACAACATATTTTGGCAAGTAAACAAAATTATTAGTAAAAATAGATGAAACTACTCACAGAAATTTTAGCAGCTACATAGTTGCCTCTGTTCTCTAACTTGTCATCACTTGCATAAAAAGTGAAGGTCTGTAAAACATTTGATCCAGCCCTGAGAAATTCTCGATGCAGTTGGCGAACTGAAAAATGTAAAATAAAACAAAAAAAACCCAAATTAGTATTAGTTTTATGGCATAATTACTTTTATATCAGATTGTGGACCATAGTAACCTTCATAAAACTCACTGTTTTTCTAGAAAAAAGCCAATTTATACTGTGTTCTGCTTTCTCTAGGTAAAACTAGCTACTTTTCCGGGAAGGATTTCTTTTTCAGGTAGGATTTCTGCTGGAAATTAAACAAGAAAATTTGATGATGTCTAAACTGGAGAAAAGTCTTCTCAGAATGCTAAATGAATGTTATGTTCACAGTATCTGTCACCTTTTAATACTGTCCTTCCTCCAAGAAGCTCATGATGAGAACTGCTGTAGCACAGCGGTTAAGTGGTTTGGCTTTAAATCAGCACTCCACTGGTTCGAATTCCACTACTGCCATGATCTCAGTAGGTGGCCTTGGGTAAGCCACCCCTCTCAGCCCCAGCTCCCCAGCTGTACTGTGGGGATAATAATAACACTAACTTGTTCACCACTCTGGGTAAGGCACTAATCTGTCTAGAAGAGCAGTATATAAGTTCAGTTGTTGTATGCATTTCCCCCCTCCTCTGTTTTATCCTCACATCAATCCTGTCAGATTAGGCTGACAGAAAATCACTGGCCCAAGGACATTCATGGCTGAATGGAGATCTTTATCCAGTTTTTCCAAATCTTAGCCGATACTGACCACTACACCACAGTAGCTCTTATAGAGGAAGGAACCAGAAGTTTCTAATAACCGCAAGTACTGATATCCCCTGGAATATTCCAGCAGGTAAAATGAAGAGAGCTGGATAAGATAAAACAGGGGAGGATCCCATTTGTAAGGAGGAGATGGGGGGGAAAACTGGGAAGGAAGAGAAGGAACTTGATTAGAGCCAAGTCAGAAGTCTGGGACTATAAGGAGGAGGAAGAATTTTTTTCCACCTAACAGATATACATTGAAAGGACAGAATCCATAACTCAATATTTTCAGTTTACTGCTGATCTTTCAAACTTTAGAGATCAGTTTCTGTTTTTAAGGATTATAAGGAATGTATTTATTTCATACTTGTATTACTTAATCAGTATTTTTTCTTTTATAATCAGTAACTTCTTTGAATTAATCAAACACTAAATTATTTTTATCCAACCTGCAAATTTGTGGTCTGTCTAAAACCCAATAATTTGCCTTACTTGGTCCATATTTATAAGGGAATTAAAGGGAGGGAAAGAAGAACCCCTTCTTGGGTACAAGCTTGACTCAGGAATTTTCCAGATTCTCAGAGTAAACTAGTAAGGAGGAAGGGGAAAGCCTATGGTGCCATACTAAACAACATTTTTTTTAAAGTGCCTTAGAGTGGAAGGGCATGAAGCTACTTACAACTGAACTGTTGTTTACAAGGACTAAAATTACAGGTCTTCTTCCCAGTGATGGCCGCATGGCAAAAAAACTGTTGGATAGAACTTTTTCTGCTTTGTTGAGTGGAAAAAAGGGCAGGAGTAATCTCACTGAGATCTGGTAACTTGGAACCTTGACTAGTTTGAAAATTTCCTCACTGTCACTTTTTTTCTTTCTCTCAGCTTGCTAGTAGTATATCTTATATACTAATAGCGAAGTAGCCCATCTGAGGATACTTAAATCTGGAGACTGGAGTCATGAACCGAAAAGCCTTACATGCCTGAAAAATGATCCAGGTTTGCAGAGAAATCTGAAATCTTAAAAAAAAAAAACATTGTTTTTTTAAAAAAAGAACCTCAAAATTATTAAAGGAGCTCCTATAGCTTTAACCAGATGCCTTGAGTGGCTGTTGCCAGGCAACCAAGTAACAGGTCAGTATTCCAGGCTTGGTTTCTGTCAGGACAAAGAAGGGGGAGGGGCCTTTCCAAGTCAGGCCTTTGAGGGAGGACTCATGGGGGCCAGGTCCTCCAGCAACCACTAGGTGGCTTCATAGCACATAACATGCATGACTCACCCAGGCCTGGCTGGACATAGGGAAAGGTGAGCATATGGGGTTGCCAGGAGGAGGGAAAGATGAAATAATGTGAGGAAGGTGATACAGGGAAAATGAAGTACCCCACACAAGTCCTTATAGGTTCCCCATCATGCAACTGGGCCTGGCTCAGCTGACACCATACAATTGGGCCATTGGCTGCCTGGGCTGGAAGGAGGAATGATGAAAACAGGAGGACAGGCAACGGTGGGCAGGAAAGAGAAAAGGAAGCAGGAAAATAGGAGAGGATATGTGGGCAGGGAAGGGAAAGATGACATGGTAGGGGAGAGGAAAATGAGATGCCCCCCACAAGTCCTTGTGGGTCCCACACTTGTCCTATATACTAATAGCCAAACGGCCATTATCTGTGGATGCTTAAATCTGGAGCAATGAATGGAAAAGACAGATTTTCCTACCCCCCAAAATGATAAAAGGAGCTCCTGCAGCTTTAAGAATCAGATGCCCTCAGTGGCTGTTGCAAGGCAACCATGACAATATTTCAGGCTTGGTTTCTGTTAGTAAAAGGCAGGGGGAAGGGGTAGGGTCCTTTTCAGGGCTGCTTGGGCCTTCAAGGGAGGACATTGGGGCCAAGCCCAGAAGCAGCCATGAGATGACTTGATATGACATGATTTGCATGACTCATCCAGGCCTGGCTACTATTCAACAGCATCCCTCCCCCTCCCCAAACCAGTGTAGTATAATGATTAGAGTTTCAAAGCAGGATCTGGAAGACCCAGGTTCAAATCCCCACTCTGCTGTGGAAGCTCATTGAGTGACTTTGATCCAGTCACACACAGTCAGCCTAACCTACCTATCAGGGTTGTTGTGAAGATAAAATGGAGGCAAGGAGAATGATGTAAGCTGCTCTGGTTCCCCATTGTAGAGGAAAACAGTATATAAATGACGTAAATCAAGAAATATAGGTCAAGATGGAGGGCAGATAAAAGGTAAGCTATTTAGTAGGTATGAAGGAGAAAAGGTCATAGGGAAGGGTGGGCATATGGAGGCTCCCAGAAGGGAAGGAGGAAATAGTGTGGGGAAGGGGATACAGGGAAAAGTGAAGTACCACCTGCAAGTCCTTGAAGGTTCCCATCATGTAACTGGACCCAGTTCAGTCAGCACCACAAATTTGGGCCAGAGGGAAGAGGCTGCTCAGAGGGGAGGGGGAAAGGGGAAGATATGGTGGGTGGGAAGGAGAGAGGGAAGCAGGAAAAGGGGGAGTAGCTATGAGGTGCAGGGAAGGGGAAAGAGGACATGGTGCGGGAGAGGAAAATGAGTCCTGTAAGTCCTCGTGGATCCCCCACTTATGATAAGCTATTTCATTCTTGGGTGCAACAGACAGAATTTGATTTTTAACCAAGGAGACATTGGTTTAAGTCTCACATCTGCAAGGCCTGATAGGAAACTCACCATCAGTTTACTTTCTGTAAAATAAGAAGAGTGGTAACTTATTTCACCATGTTGTGGACAATCTATAAATTAACACTGTTAAATAACAATATATTGGATTCATATCATTCTAGATGAAGCTGCAGGACAGACAATCATTTATATACTTAAATTTCTAACCACATCTCTCTCTCTCTCTCTCTCTCTCTCTCTCACTCACTCTCACACACACACTCTTATACTGCAGAGGACACTATGATATGCACAGATGGACTGCTAACCATGTCTGACTAAAGGACTGTATTTCCTAGTAGATTTGTTTAAATTTTTGTGGCAGAACAACTTCTTGAATTCCACAGTATGGTGTTCTTCTCTTATGATGCTGCTTATACCAGCTATTTCCCAATAACCACGCCTATATTTCTCAGTAGGACTTATGAATTTCCTGGCATAGCGCATTAAGAGCACTATCCAGTTTCAAGGACACTTTGACATTATTTTTGACAGACCCAGGATTGTAAGATCAAAGTCCTGACCCATGCAAATGCCACTATAGAACGATTTATAGTTGCATCTGTTTCATGCTTATGATCCATGTTTGCCTGGGTGATGTACAGTCTTTCCTCAATACATTTCATTAATGAAATATTTTTATTATTACATCTTTATCTTTCCCATCTTCCAAAAAAAGCATGGGCAAATTGACACAGCGGGCATCAGTAATGAAACTAGGTTTCTTTGACCTATTCCCACTATGGCAATAGCACCTTTGCTCATGGAAGGCTACAGATGAGAGCCGATCTATATGTTGTATGGGTGGCTACTGAAATACAGCACAGCACCTAGCAGCTGGTAGCATCAAAACCGAGACAGGTACCCGAAAGACTACTAGACTAATCTTGTATAGGTTATCATAGTCTTTCGTTCTTTTCTGTGTAGATCCAGAGTTGCATTTTCCTCAAATGCTCCGGCAGGCCTGGTGATAAACTATGTATTTAAACATCTTTATTTAAAGTATTTCTGTAACTTGAGGATTATACATTTGCATTATAAAGCAACAGTTCTGCATAAAACAGTTCATAGTGACATAAAGTTCCTGATAAAAACATTGTTCCTGTTTTCCCCCTTACAGAAAGTATTTATCTGGATTGCCTTTTTAAATATTATCACTGTGCAAACGTGAATTAGGGAGCTTTGAATGTCATTTGATTTTCTTATCTTAGTTTTCTGTTTGCATTGTTGCCTAATATCTGTAATCGTGCTTCTGTTGCATTGGTCCTGGATGGGTTGTGCTTTCTGACTGAACTGTTTTCTGTATTTTGAAATCTGCCCTGATCTAATCGAGAAAGGTGGGCTACAAATGAAATAAAACACAAAATAAAAGAAGATGACAAATGCAATCCTAAACAGCTATTCTCTTCTCATTCAATTGAAGTTACTGGGCTTAGAACTCGGACACAGCTGGAAGTGCACTTTGATCCCATTAAAATCTCTTAGCTAATATGTATTTAACTGTTTTCAGTGGTTCTAATGCACATTGTATCCAATAATTGCAACAAAGTTAGATGTCAGTCATCATGACTAACTTGTTCCATTTGTTTCACAGTGATCTAGCCAAGACTAATTTACAATGATTCGGGCCAATGTGTTTATTTTACACAATGTATGCACAAGCCAGTATAGTACAGTGATAGATTTAATCCCCACTTTGTCATGAAAGCTTGCTAGAGGCCTTGGGCCAGTCACTCTCTTTCAGCCTAACCAACTTCACAGGGTTGTTGTGAGAAGAAAATAGAGGTGTGTGTGTGTTGTAAGCTGTTTTGGATCTCCACAGGAGACAAAAAATAAAGTATGAAGAAATAAAATTACAAATTAGACTAACCTGCTTCTGGGTGTTCTACGGCAGCTTCTGGAGTCCAAGGACCAGCTTTCACAAAACCCCTCTTTTCAAGGGCAAAGACAAACCCTCCATCTCCGATTACAATTTCCCCAGCATCTAGACGTTCTAGGATACCCTAAAATGATAATATTTAGCCTATGTATAGTGATTCCAAATGAACAACGCGCTTAATAGAGTATACCTTGCAATTACTACAATGCCATGATAGGACTTTATACCCTATAACTCTCATATTGCAGATGGGGGAGCTGAGGTAGACAGGGGGAGACTTGCATATCTACCTCAGGTTATGGATTCATGAGTGCAGTGAAATTTGAACCAAAGTAAGACCGATACTCAGAAATGTTATGGAGACCATACACTGTGTTGGTGGAGAGAGGGTTATCATACATTAACTTCAAACAGTAAAAATTCAAAGTTACCCAATTTAGAGAGTAACTCCCATTAAACTCAGTAGGATTTACTTCTGTGTATATATTTCTAAAACTGCATTGTTATTAAACTGAAATTTGGTTTTAAGATTCAGACAACCAATTATCTAGGCCCTAATCTAGAGTGAGCACATTCAAGACAGATTAGATAAGAGTGCCATTGGCAGATGATGTGGGAAGAATCAGTCAGAGCACAACAGAGTCCATTTGCAGGCCTATGAAGTGACAGTGATGGTGGCAAAGAAGGGTTTTTTCTCTGCCACCATTCCATCAGCTGAGCTTTTAAAGTGGTGACTTGATAAAAGCTAAGACCAACCTCGTCACTCATACTAAATTGGTTCCCGAGCTGTGATATTTTTGTGAGATTCCTTGCTGATAAAATCTCTGTCATCCATTCCTACTTGGAGACCAAATTGAAAGTAGATCAGGTACCCGAGAAGTTGGATGAACCCATTTTTCTTTTGTTATTGATAAATACAGAGTGATATTGTCAATGGATGCTGACAGGATCCTCGGGAGCATGAGAGCCATTACTTGTGCTCTTGACCCATGCCCATCCTCACTTTTAAAAGCATATAGGAAAAAAATATTGAAGGCATTGGTTAAAATTGTTAATGCTTTGCTGACTGAGGAGGCTCTCCCTTGACCCTTGAAATTAAGCAGTTATTAGACCTCTGCTCAAAAAAACCTTCATTGATTAAGGATGAAGTGGCCAGTTCCTCCAATTTACCTTTTCTGGAGAAGGTGGTAAAGCATGTACTGATGAAGCAGCACCAGGAATTCTTGGAGACGCATCTCTCCTTGACCCATTTCAATCTGGCTTCAGGTCTGGGTTCAGAATCAAGATTACTTTAGCTGCACAATCTTCATTTAAAGCTGTTCAGTGGACAGTCATCTCTCTTGATACTGTTAAATCTTTCCACAGCCTTTGATATACTTCACCACTCCATTCTTATTCAACAGTTGGAAGATGGAGTTGGTGCTGCAGAGAAACTCTTCGGCAGTTTTGGTCATTCTCTCTGATTGGACATGAAGGGTTTCTACTGCAGGAGTGGCATCAACAGGATGGGATTTGTTCTGTATATTGCCACAGGGTTCTATTCTCTCACCTATGTTCTTCAACATATATATGAGGCTGCAGAATGAGATTATCCAGAGCTTCAGGTGGGTGTGTAATCAGTATGCAGATGACACTCAGCTCTGTATTTCATTATCCAAGCCTACAGATGTGTTTGTCCCAGTTCTGAACTGTGGGCAGAACAAAGCGAATCTAGACAACCTGTGGGCAGTCGGTAAAATGAGTACCCAATTTCCTGGGGGTAAAGTGTAGATGACTGGGGAAGGCAATGGCAAACCACCCTGTAAAAAGTCTGCCAAGAAAACGTCGTGATGTGACGTCCCCCCATGGGTCAGTAATGACTTGGTGCTTGCACAGGGAGCTACCTTTACCTTTTACTGGTAGTGAAGGCTGATATTTTATAGGAATTGGATCCACTAGCACTGGATAGATTAGAGCTGGCTTTTGCCCAGTGGGTTAAGAGCTTGGGGGTACTCATGGACTCACTCTTGATGTTTTTAAAGCAGGTTGATGTAGTGGCCAAAAGTGCCTTCTATCATCTGCAGCTGACTTAGCAACTTTGTTTGGATTTTGCACCTTCAAGGACACTTTCCCAGGGATCTTTAGAGCATTTCTTATCTCCCTTGGGCTGTCTCACTTCCCCCTGGCAGTAGTGCCGAGAGCCCACAGCTGGAGAGTCAGGCGGCACTGCCGAATAAACCAGGGTGATGCTGACTGGTTTTTAACTGAAGAACAGAAGTTTTCACTTTGAGCCCAAGCTGGCAATTTGAGGCTTCCTTCTGTCTCTTTGCATTTGGAGCTAGTGGGAGTTGTGCTTTCCAACAATGAGAGCATCTAAAAGAGGCCCTGACGTAGACGATTTAGCTTCCTCTCCGGCATGTAAACAGACTGAGCAACTTTAACCCTTCTTAGACTCAGCCATACTAATCCATGTTTTTGTAATCTCATAGTTGGACTACTGTAATCCATTTTATGTTGGGTTGCCCTTGAAGCAACCTGGAAGCTTCAGCTTGCTCAGAATGTGGCAGCCTGTGTATTGTCAGGAGTCTGTTCTAAATATGCATATCACGCCTATCAAAAAAACAGTTGCATTTGACCACCAGTTTGTTTGTGAGTCCAGTTCAATGTCCTTTAAAGCCTTTCAAGGCCTAGGGCCTACATACCTAGCAACAGTCTCCTCCAGTATACCCCTGCAAGCCAACTGCAGTCCACAGGCTCCCCCCTACTGGCGGTTCTCCTACTTAAGGTAGCCCTCCTGTATTAATATATTGTGCCTTCTCCATTTCATTCTCACTTTGTGGAAGGTGAGGGGGCGTACTGTCTTGAGAAAATTTTAGGAGGTGCTGCAAGGCCAGTATGTTTGCCAAGGCTGTTGACAGGATATAAACTGCAGGTAACTCTTGAGGGCAGGATATTATTTTTGTGTTTTATTTTGTTCTTTTTATATTGTAATGTTTTAAATGATGGTTTATAAATTGCCATAAGGAAAGGCAGGAAGAGGTGCCTTCTGGAGGACTTCCTCCCCTCTTGAGCATTTTGTGCCAGATCTTTTCTTAAAGGTTTGTTGAAAACTGTCTGAGGCACTCTCTGAAGGATTTATTCCTTTTTATGTGATCTCTCCCAGAGAGTCTGCTGTGGAAGCAACAGTAACAGCTGTTCTAGGTTTCTTTTCATACCAGCAATAACAGGTGCTCTTGAACTGTTGACTCTCGCATAAAACTTTTTCTGATCATCTGTGAGTTCCAAGGTTGTTGTTGGGTTTTTTTGCTGCCTAGTAGCAGCCAACTTACGGTAACCCCATTGGGTTTTCAAGGCGGTAAATGAATAGAGGTGCATTACCATGGTCTGCCTCTGCACAGCAACCCTTGACTTCTTCAGTGACTTCTTCATCCAAGCACTAACCACAGATGACCCTGATTCATTTCTGAAATCTGACAAGATTGGGCTATTCTGAGTTGTCTCGGTCAGAGTCAAGTATTATCCAAGTAAGCATTAGAAGGAATTACCTGATGGCTAGAGTGGTTCCTCAGTGGAGCAGGCTTCCTTGGGAGGCCATGCGCTCACCTTCTTTGGAGGTTTTTAAGCAAACTCTAGATACCCATCTGTCAGCAATATGACTCAATATGAACTTAGGCAGATCATGAGAGGGAGGGCAGGAAGGGTGTTTGGCTCTCATTGCCTTTTCTTATGTTCCCAGGATAATGCCAATTGCCACTTGGGGGTCAGGAAGGAATTTTCTTCCAAGCCAGATTGGACAGGGATCCTGCAGATCTTTTGCCTCCCTTTGGGCATTTTATTATTATGTTTATTTATATCCACCTTTCTTGCTGATACTCAAAGCTATTCATTTTTAAAGCTTCACAGAATAGTGATATGGACTCAAACACATGTTATGCTTGAAAATTCGCATGGTACAGGAAGTGGCCATATTATTAATTATCCAAACTATCAAAGGTTGGTTAGCATTAGAGTAAGTCAGAAATGTAGGAGAATCTAAACCAATTTAATGATCCAGAGACAGCAAACTCTGTGGAAGACTATTTTGGCACCAATGTTTAAAAGAAACATAGACAAGATTAATCTGAAACACTGAGCTTTGCAAATGTATTATCAAAATGCTCCTTTTTCCCCGCTGGAAAGGCGACTGCCCATTGCCCATCACAAAAGAGCACGTCCAGAGGGCTTCCGTGTACAACGAAGCCAAGCAAAGAGAAGCCACCACTGCCGGCCCGGCTTACCTTCTTGGTAATCGGAGACCCTGCGCCCGGAGACATGATCTACTCGGATGATCGCCCAGGAAGCACGACCCCGATTCTCCCCTGAGTTCGAAGAGAGACGCCCGTACGCCAAGCCGCCTTTTATATCCCTGGCAGGGTGGGCGGGACCTGAGCGCACAAAGCAGCTTGGACACCCAT
Organism: Eublepharis macularius; assembly: GCF_028583425.1. Taxonomy (NCBI): domain Eukaryota; kingdom Metazoa; phylum Chordata; class Lepidosauria; order Squamata; family Eublepharidae; genus Eublepharis; species Eublepharis macularius. The sequence goes on from NC_072797.1 coordinate 39,053,532, forward strand.
TGGGAGAACAGACAAAATCACCGTCTCTTTATAGAGCCGCTTCTGCCACCCCGCTTCGTGTGCAGTCCTCTGTTTGGCCTTCTGGCTGGGCGTGTAGAAGGGCGAGTGTGAGAAAACAAACTGTGCCCGCCGTGGCAAAACTAACAGCCTGCTCAGTCTTCCCTGGAAGTACTTTCAGATATTCTCGGTTTCAAAAGTACATTGCGTTCCCACCGTGCTGTATGCTGGGGCAATTACTGAGCTGCAGATTAAGCGAGTAACGTGCTACGAATGAAAGTGTTGTAGCGTTGACGTATCGTCGGTGTCTTCTGGGCTAACTTTTCCAGATCATGTCATTTTAATTTAACGAGCAGAATTAAACCCAGATTTAAAAGCCATTGGGGAGTTAGTTTTGTATTCACTCCATAAGATTGCTCTGTATGTGCGTTCCGCAAAACCGGCACCCAAATACTGTTTTCAGAATTCCAGAACTGGATCCGTAAGTAGCGTCGCTCCTATCTACAGTTATTGCTACTGTTGCTATGTCCGAAGATCCTGCACCAAAAGGAAGCTGATTTTTATATTCGCTATTCCCTCTAATACCCGAGAAGGTCCGAACTGCCCCCTCCTATCTACTCTCGCAGAAAGAAATGCAAAAGGCCGTCAGTGCAATCCTATGCAGAATTATTCCAGTCTAAGCCCATTGATTTCGATGGACTTAAACGAGAGTTACTCTGCCCTGCTAGTCCCTCCTTAGAGGGGCGGGTCCAGTTCCCTCCGCGGTGAGACTGAGCTGATCGCCAAGATCAACATTGCAAGCGGGGAGAAAGCGCAGCTGCTTTTTGTGCTCCTGGGACTGGAAGACATCTTCTCCGCGGGATTTGCGAGGGAGAAACCATGCTCCGGGAGGTCTTGAAACTGCTCCCGCCGAAGCTTCGCGGAGAGCCCGCCCTGTCGTTTCCCCCAGCGCTGGCCGCGCGGCTCTTTGCCTCCGGCTCTAGCCCGGACAGGTGGTGAGTCCAGCAGCCTCTCTGCCCGTTATTTTAAACGAAGCAGGGATCGAGAGAGTGGGCACTGGGCGGGTCCTGCTTTTGAACTTGCACAATTCATAAACACAAGGCAATCATGGGCATATGGCATATTCAACTCCGAGCAAATTTAATATTGGTTCTGCTGGAATGGGCTGTCCAATGAACATAGCACATTACGTTTAGGATCCTTAAAGACCCTATAATAGAGGATCTCCTCAAAGGGTTGTTGCCAACTTCCAGGTGGAACCTGGAGTTCTGGAATTGTTCTCCAGACTACAGAGCTCAGCTCTCCTGAAGAAAATGCCTGCTTTGGAGGACAAACTGTATGGCTTTAAACTCCACTGAGGCCCCTCTCAACTCCAGCCCTGTCCAGGCTCTCTACTCTTAAATCACCGGGAGTTTCCCAGTCTGGAGTTGGCAGCCATGCCTCCTAATCTGGTTGATGCTTCCACACAAGATTCAGGCTGACTCAGTAGGTCAGAGGTGAACCAAGGGACAACTGGAATATAAACAGGAGTATATATTCCTCTAAAAAGATAGTATATAGTCCTGTTGTATAGTTCAGATTACCTTTATCCTGTTTGTGAATGCATGCTCTTATGTCTTTTGCCTGCTTTTGCACTAACAGCCTCTGTCTATGGAGTTTTTTTAAGAAGAGCATCCCTCAGACACATTTTTATGTGTCCTGTTGTAGACTTTCTCTGAAGCACTTTATTATTGTTGTTGTTTATTTATAGTCCACTTGTCTCACTGAGATCCAAGGCAGATTACATTCTGCAAATTAATACAATATAATCAATAGCTTGGACATTCACAGAGCAAAAATATGATATGATCAACAGTTAGGACATACAATGAAAACAGATACAATAGGATATGGTAGCTGCAAATTTGAAAATTAACATAAAGTCGAACAGAGAGATGAAATCTTTCTGAATTAAAGTGCAAGTAATTAACATGACATCTTTAGCAATGTTAAATTAGTGGCAGGAGCATATCTGCATCAGCAGACAGTACTCAATAGCCTAGTCTATCGTCCCTGTCCCTTACCAAGGTATCTCTCTTTAAGCTATTTCTTATGGCACAGCCTGTAATCTGGGTAGAAAGCCCTCCTGAATAATTCAGTCTTGCATAGTTTGCAGAAAGTCAGGAGAGTGGGAGCTTTTCTGGCCTCCTCAGGCAGGCCATTCCACAAGGTGGGGGCTAGCACAGAGAAAGCATGTGTGCGGCCAGCTGTTGATTTAGCCCTACCGTCCCATGGCTTCTGCAAAAGGCCCTGTCCAGATGAGTGATGGTGATAGGAAAAGGCTCCACCCCAGCCCTTATTCATCCAAATACCATCCTAATGGCAAAAATAGCTATCAATCAATCAACCAATCAATCCTTTAAATAATATACATATATGTGAACTAACAAATAGATCAGAATGTTTGAGGATGGAATTCTGTATTTTCATGTAGAAGAAGAGGCATCAGTCCATTATTGAACAATCCATCCAATTTGTTTTTGAAGACAGGAAATCACATTACAGTTTCTTATCTCCACCTCTGGGATGCATAGCTGTCTGCTGATCTCAGGGTCAACATACCCAGGACTCTAGTTTACACTGCTGTATAAGAAAAAGCACAAAGCAGGAAAATGCAGGTTTTATAAAGGTAGAATATCTCTTAGTAGACTTTTGGATATGATTGACAGTTGACCACTGAAAGAATCAACCAAGTTGCCCTTGAAGAATGGAGAGGGCAAGAATGACCATACCTTCAAGTAGATGAAGTCTTTTTGGTAAGTCCAATATTCTGTTGTCACTTGAAGGAGAAGGAGGCATCACTGACAGACTGGATATTTAAAAATCTGTGACACCACCCTGTACAGGGAGCGATTGACTGTCTTTTAACGAAAATTACAGGACTTGTCAAAGGACTGTATCCAGACACCACTTTTGCCAAGACAACAGTGCATTAGCCAAGAGGACAGCGTCTCTACTAGAGGCTGAGGCTGTCTTCCATTTACATCTTGGTATTGACGTCTGCTGTTGTAGCTGGCCCTCTGTAATTTGAGCTCTGGGGTTCCATTGAAATTCTGACTGTTTTATTAAGAATCCTCAAGTCAATAAAAATAGCTAGCTGTTCTGAACCATTTGTTTCAGAATCTATCAGTGAAAACTGATTCAGATAATCAGAAAACAATATGTACAGCAGAGTGATAATTTTTAGCATAGTTTATTTTCCTCCTAGAATCAAATCATGGCAGAGAAGTAGTAGCGACGGTACTTTGCCACACTGTTAATGAAAAATACTAATTTGGTGGCTAGTTCACCTGTCTGTCATTGCTTACATCATATGGAGAACCATTGCATATGCTGGCTATACTTACATTCATAATGCATTTATTTTCGTGTCAGTAGCAGAACTTTTTAGAACCACTGCAATTGTGGAAATCATTGAGGGGTACAGAGTGAATTCAAATATCATTTTTGTGCAGTATAGTTCTCCATATGATCTTGTACGTGGATAATGTAGAAAGAACAAGTTGCTTTTTGCTGTTTTGCTGATCCCATATGTCTGCTAATTGTAGAGCATGTACATATTAAACAATTAACCCTTTTTTCATTGTCATTGCATTTGATTCTGTTAGGATATATGTAAGTTCTACTAGGTTTTGGAACATACAAGTTTTTCTTATGAATTACTGTATCGACTATTTCGCTGTACTATAAATGTTGAATCTTCCAGAAGTCCAAATTTTGCAATGTTAAAATAATTAGTATCTGTGTCTTATAGCTAGACAAATACCAAAGAGAAATAAAATGAAATTGGTTTCTAGGGTGAGAGTCTACATAAAGTAGAATTGGAAATTAATGTCAAATTCTAAAAACACAGACATTAATTGAAAATCATGTTTAAGCCACCTGGTAAATCTCCCTTCCAACTTGCCACTTTTTGTCTATTTTTAATGTAATTTTCCCCCTCTTTTTTCCGTTTTTGTCTGTGGCTGCATATGTTGAAGCCAACTTTCTGCCTAAATGCAAGAAAGAATTGTATGTGATTTTATTAGATGATAATTCTTTCTTAATTATGTTGGCACCATTCGAACTGTAACCATGCTGTTCTTGCAGGATTATAATTATATAATTATAATTGACATAAGTGGAAGTGGGCTATGAGTTAGGTCTTCCATGTGTGTGTATATATATAAAACTAAATAAATAACAAAAACAGCAAAAACAGGCCATCCTTGGACAAGAGAAAGGTTTCTACACACTCGGGGAATTCTCCAGATGTGTAGGAAAAAATGTAATTTCAAAGATTAACTAAAAGCAAAATAAACTTTAAAATGGCTTGACAAGGACCGTGCGTGCCCCAGTAGACATGGAATGTGGACAGCAATTAAGAATCAGCTGACTGGAAAAGGAAAAGTGAGCTTCTTGAAGTCCCTGAGATCTTATGAGATGCCAGAGGAAGAGGTTTGGGTGTGTGTGTAGAAACTCCCAGATCCATCATCTCTAACTCCAATTCCTTGAGGCTCCCAGCTGGTTCCTTCTAATAGTCAAAACAGTGATTAGGTGCCTATCATAGAGAAGTGAAACAGGTGACCCATGGATAAGATGGGAGTTTTGCAAATGGGGGGATCTATGTAGATATGCAGAAAATACTACTTTTTAATTAAATAACAAGAAGATCCCTCTCTCAGCAGCCATGTTGAAGACCAAGCACACTCATTGCTCATATTGAGAGCAGTTGTGCCTTAGTTGAAGGAGAAAATATAGAGCAAGATGAAGAAATTCACCTGCTTAAACCTATATGATTTTATAATCTCCTGGAGAGGAGAGGTGGCTTGTGCTGGTGACAATTTCTCAGTCATTTATTCCGCTCACTCCCATAGTTCCTCCTGAACCTTTAATACTGAATAGTGTCTATCAGAGGGGAGGCAGAGCAGGGCTACCTGCAGGCATGCTAGGAGATTTTCAGTGAAATCCTAAGCAGAGGTACACCAGTCTAAGCCCATTTATTTCAGTGCTGCCTCTCCAAAAGTCTCAGAGGGACACTCCAGGAATGCAGAAAAATAGTACTTTTTAAATTAATTCCCGCCCCTGGGCAGCCTGCCAAGGACTGCACATGCTCATTGCTTCTAGGAAACACAGAATGCTAATCTGTTAAGCTTCATTAAAAAAAAGATGGCAAAAATGGTCAAGCCTCTAAAATGTTACAGCACCCAGGAAGACGTGGAGTGTGCATGCCTTTCCCCCAACTCTTCTGTATACCATAAGGAAGAGGAAGTAAAAATAACCTTCTCCTGTACTTGACCAATCAAGTTTGAGGCTAGATGAACTGAGCTAGAGGGCAACTGCATTATAGTGCTTGGCCATTAAGGTTTCAGGGCGAGTCGGCTGGAAGCTATTTATCTATAACTGGAGCTCAGTGGTCTTCTTCTATTCGGACGAGGATACCCGCTTCTTAGATAAAATGTTAATGTCAACTAGGCTAGCTGCCTGAAGAGGTCCATTATTGTGCCTCTGTTCTTTTCCATGAGTATTTCCGAAATGAACACATAAGGAATAGTCCTTTGAAATGCAAGCAGATGGCACACCTAGCCAACAGTTTATATTTATGAAAATACATGTAACCTATGTTTTTAATTAAATTTAATAAGAAGGCAACAAAAATCAAATGTTCTATTTTCTATATTCTTCCTAGGAAAGAAAAACCGACTTCTTTAGAAGCAAGATGGAAAGATGCAGCAGAAACAGTCATTATTGGAGGTGGTTGTGTTGGTGTGAGTCTCGCCTACCATCTAGCCAAGGCCGGCATGAAAGATGTGGTTCTCTTGGAAAAATCTGAACTTACTGCTGGGTCTACTTGGCATGCAGTAAGCAAGTGTCTCTAACATATTAAACTAAATCTCGTTTTGTAAGATTTTCACGGGTCAGTCCTATGCAGAGTTACTCCAGTAACACATATTTCAGTACACTTAGAATGGAGTAACTCTGTATAGAATTGCACTGTTAGCAAATTTGTAAGTATTTCTTCCAATATTTTGTTGCCATGGTTGCCCTGATCCCACCCACACACCCCTCCCCCACTTCCAGGCTCTGAGTGCCTGGGGTGTTACTATGTGTGGGGGAGGGGTTGAACCCGCTTGTAGGGAATCCTAGCTCTCCTTCTTGTTGTTCACATAGCCTTCCACTGGCCAAACTTCTTGTGCCCCAAATCTCCTCCCAGCAGTCCAGCTCATGGAGAGTGGGGTGTTGCGTGTGTGTGTGTGTGTGTGCACATACAGTGAATGCTATTCCCCTGCCCCCTTGCCTGCTATTCCTCTAACTTGGTTGGGTTTTGTTCTTAGCCTGGGTGTCTGAGATCTTTAAAAGGAAAAAAAAAAGATCCAGAAAGCACTCCTATTAACTCAGAGTCTTGAGAATACATATCCAAACAATGCTATAAGCAGTTATGGAAACTAGGAAGTAAACGGGCCAAAAAAGCAAAGTACAGAGTTACTAGATATGGATTTACCTTGGCATTTCTTCCAGAGAAACGGGCATAAGACAGCAGGAAGTTCTGAAACAGAGGAGGGCTGGTACAGGCTTCAACACAGTTTCTTGCTCCCCATTTGTGCAACTTACACTAAGGGAGTTGAACATTTCAACTCTTTTCTTATCAACCGGGAGGGGTTCAGTTTGACCTGTCCTGTAATGGGAGCTGAGTCCCACTAGTTCCCACCAAGCCTGCATCTAACGAATGATCTCATGTTGTGCTTTTCCTGCTTTTTAGGGCTTCAGGTCAGGATATTAAAAGTAATCCATTGCCTTTTCCTGACAGTGTGGCAAATGGTCTTCTCCTCATCAATCATAATCAATGGGGGGATTTTCCTTCCCACATGTAACAAAAGGGTTTTATTGTCTGGTTCCCATATGAATGCATGTTTGATTTGATTTGTAATACAGGTTTGAGTGTATTCAAGGTATCCCCTATTCTCCCGTCACAACAATGGTTATTATAGAAGCAGAGATTAAACATTTCAGTTTAAAAAGCAATGGGAAGTGCCATGTAGCTGAACCTGATTAATATGGATGTTTGGCAGAAGTACCCAGCCATTGGATATCCAACCAAAAAATTGCATGTTGGACAACCCAAGTAATTGACCATCAAAAATGTTGCCATTGCAATACAGAATTCAGGCAAGCCAGTACTGTTTTTAGTGCATCCACTATAGTGTCAGGCCAGATTTAGGGGCAAAGTTGTAAGGCACTTTAAAAATAAGGAATGTGTGAAAGTGACATGATGTGAAATATGATATGACAAGTTCCCATTGTTGCAAGTTTCCATTGTTGCCTCTGAAGAGGTGGCATATAAATGTTATAAATATATTTAAATTATGATGTTGTCTTAATTGGACCTCTGTCTTTTTGAGACTGTCAGGTTTTGTAATCAGATGATACTCTCATACATAGGAAGCCATCTTCCATATACTGACCATGGCACTTACAGGAAAACAACCTATTTATATTCCAACAAGACATTCTGCTCTGGAATATCATGAGGGGATTAGGGGCCAGTAAGTGGATCCATATTACGCAAACTATAGCTCGTTACCAAGAAGAAGTTGTCAGCAGCCGTTACAGAGTAACACAAGATATCAGATCATGTGTCAGTCCGTGGTGTTTGCTATAGTAAAGATGAACTAGACACAACTATTATGTACCATGTATGTTCAGGTGGTATGCATTTAGAGTCGTTATATATATTTACATAGTACTGTAAACGTTCCTAACACCACAGAAAAAGCTTCATAAATGTAGCAAACATCTCTGATAATTTAATAACAGTAAACTGCACACAGTGTGTGAACTCAGGTTTAGACTCCAGGGTTGTTTTTACTACCTAGGCTTTTGATGTTTAACTTACAGTGAAATCCTAAGCAGAGTTGTTCCAGTGTAAGCCCATTGAAATCAATGCCTTTTATCTTTTAATTGATTAACATTGCTCTCCTATGCAAAGTTACTCTAGAGCAATCTTATCCTCAGGTTAAACTTGGGTGGGAATAGAATTTATGGTGGGTAACTTTCCTCTCAACTTTCTTCATAATCAAGAGTTTTTTCTCCTGGCTTTGTTGACAAACTCTCAGAGAAAGCTTGGGAATACTTTAAGCCTGGGAGTGGTCCCTACTACTGTGACAGATTTCCTCTCCTCTTCGCCAAACTTACCTTGTAGTGGGAGAGAGGAAACAAGTGAGGAGGGTTGGTAATGGCAAGGGCCTCATCCTTAGGCCCAGACCTGAGGAATTCATTGCCACTGAGCATGTATTGCCCCAGGAACTATATAGTTTTCAATTTCTGTAACATAAGGCTTGAACCACAAGGATACTGAAAACTGTATTTCCTCAGGCCCTTTTTGCATGGGTTATCTGCCCTGGGTTCAGTGTTGTTGAGAAGCGGGGTTATTTTGTTGCTTCTCCACTACATGACAGTGCATTCATACAGTTGCTGGTGTTTCCCCCACTTTTCTCCAGTCTTTCTCAAACTTGCTTTGCTGCTAAGTTTTGGGGAAAATTGCACTAAAGCCTGAATAGCTACTAGGTTGGTGAGGAAGTTTGGATTTTCCTGCCCACATGGCAGCCATTTTAGCTGAGACTATCTCTGCAGTGGTCATTTCATCCCCCTGCTACCAGAGATTTAATTTTTTTTAAAGCAGCAACTAAATATTATTATATCAGTATTATTACAATACATGTAACAGGTTCTCTGAATTCTCGGCTTTCATTTTTTTTAAAGTAAGTCTCTAGCCTCTTCCGTTACAGAGATAAGGGGAAAGGCATATCTCTACAATGGAAGGAGCTAGAGTCTTATTTAAAAAAAACAATGAAAGCTGAGAATTCAGAGAAACCATGACACATATTATGTTGATACAAGAATACTTAAGAACTCAGTGGCCTGGGGGAGCGGTAGTGGTTGCTGCTGGGGGACTGAGTGAGGAAATTGCAGAGAGTCTTGCCATGTGGAAGCCCCATTGCTGCTGTGCTCTGTCAGCAGCCATACCAGTAATGCGGTAACCACACAGGTTTTATGGTGCAATTAAGGGCCAACTTGAGTTCCCTATAGCCACACAGCAGCTTTGGGGAATGGCTGTTAAAAAATAAAGGAAAGCCCAGATGTAGGAAATTCAGCTCTTGAAAAACCCAGCATGTCTAAGACTTATGCGTCTGCTAGGAAGAATCCTTTGCTGTCAAGAATCTAATAATTTTCAGTTCCTCTTGCCACAGAGATAAGAGGATTGATTGCCTGTTTGCCCAATGGAGACCACAAGCATAGTAAACTGCGTCGCTAAGATGTATCTGTGACTGGTTGGGACCCAGCTGTTCTTCTGAGGCTGCCATTTTACTGTTCTTGCAGGAATCCAGAGCCTCTGAAGAGTATGGTGCAACAGATACAGCAGTCCCCAGCATAAAGGTGTAGTGATGGGGAAAGCTACACCTGTCCTCCCTCTGTCTGTCATGTACCTTTCAAGATCCATAGTTGTGTAGTGGTTAGATTGTCAGGCAAGGCCCAGGGATATCCAGGTTCAGATTCTCATTCATTATGGTCTTGGACCAGTCATTCTCTCTCAGGCTAATCTAACTCACAAGGTTGTTGTAAACATAAAATGGAGGAGAAATGAGCCATGGATATTGTCCATGATACTGTCTTGGAGGAAGGGCAGCATAAAAATTGAATGAATTAATGAGTGAGTAAAGATGTCTTGCAAGTTGCAATTACATCCCTTTGTAATGCTGTCAGAACACATGCCACACCTGAAGCTGTTCAATAAAATCTGTGACTGAGCTGCATATTATAATGGTGACATTTGCTAATTACAGGTACTTGTTACTCCTCTCAGGACCAAATTACATGTGATGTTTATCATGTAATCCCCCTGGGGACTTACAGCAGGATGCCGGCTGCACTTCCTCATGGGAACTCTGTAAACTGTCACACAGACCCAATTTTTATTGCCCCTTGATTTGGGAATGAGGGGTTCCACCCCCCACCCCCCCGTTATCCTGACCGTAAATGGTCCCAGGAGCATTGTTTGCCTGGGTGGGCTGCACATGCACTGAAGGGGCCTCAGCTGTCTGTTGCCCATCAGCCTGTAGAGGGCTGACAGAGGAAAAACATTTTAAAAGTAGCGGTGTGCCAACAGCATGATATCACTTCTGGCCAGGGCTTTTTTTCTGGGGAAAAAGGTGGTAGATCTCTCTATTATCACATGTGCATGCGCAAAGTGTGTGTGTGCGTGCGCGCGCTGCTAGAAACACATGATGATGTCACTTCCGGGAAATGACCTCGCTTCCCAGAAGTGACCTCACTTCCCAGAAGTGACCTTGCTTCCTGGAAGCGAGGTCATCGTGCAGGGTGCAGCCACCGCCCAGAGTACTCCCTTGATTTGAGCCTGCTCACCTCCCCGCCCCTTACCTGGCAATGTTCCCTCTAAGCAGTGCAGTATTGAGAGCCAGAAATCTACTTTGTGAGCAGCAAATTCCAAGTTAGGTCACGCCTTTTTCAAAACCAGAATGCATTTGATTAAAAGACTTTTGAATTAGATTGTCTGAGGCAGTGGTATTGGGTGCCATCAATATTTTGATGACACCCATTTATGCATGTGGTTTTCAAAAGCTTATGCATCAATACATTTGGTTAGTCTTAAAGGTGCTACTGGACTCTACTATTTAGAACTACAGATTAACATGGGAAAGAAAGAAGGAAGCAAGGAAAGAGGGGGGAGGGAGGGAGGGAATGACTGGGGAAGAGGCTGGGGAAGCAGGCAGCCCGGGAGAACCTCTACCCAGAGAGACGACCCATGGGTCTTTGGGTGCTGGGGGCGGGGCCACCAGTCACATGATCTTTTTTCAGAGGTGCTGGATCTCAGATTCTGGGAAGTCCCGCTGGAAAAAAGCCCTGCTTCTGACAAATGTTCAGAAGTGATGTCACATTTCCAGCATGATGCCAATGCAGTGCTCTAGGATTTGCACAAAACTCTGTGGTTTTTACCATATTGTCCAAACTGGTGTCACTGAGCCCTTTCGCACTCAAGTTTAAAAGCGATGGGTCTGAGCAGCCAGCCCTATAGCCTTCGCACTGGCTTGGAACTGCCCCTTTTTACACTCTGCTCCTGATTCGGTCTCACGTTCTCTGCTGCATTTTATATTCACTTGTTCTACTGCAAGCTTTGTGGGCTACTGAGTAGACGTCACTTTTTTTTTAGTTTGAGCATGCGTGGTAAGACTCCGTTCTCTCTGTGCTGCCATTTCGAACCCTAACTGTTGAAAGTTTGAGTCTTTTTACTTAGAAGACAGCACAAGAGCAGCTGCACTGAGATTAACACCAGTCCTTTCACTCCCCACTGCCTACTATTCACGGAATGATCTTCCTCCCCCCACCCCCCCGCTGCCTTTTTTTACTGTTCTCTGCAACCAGAGAAGAGCAATAAAAGAAAGCTGGTTCTACGCAGGGAAGGCTGCAGGACGGAAACGTGTGTATGTCAGAGGGGGAACCACTCCATTTAGCCAGGTCCCAACTGAATGCTTTAAAGAAAATAATCTTCTTAGGTTTGTGTTGGGGAAAGATTCCATCTCCACGACTGTTAAATGCCCACAATTCTGTTTTAAAGTGCTTAACGCCACAACGATATTATCCTTCAGAAGCAGTAAAAAAAATCAGATGGGGAGATGAGAAGGGAAGGGGCAGAGCCAGCACCACCTCTGCTCATCTGAGAAGGAAGCAGTGGAAGCGAGCAATGGGCACAGCTGAGCTGCTACTTGGTGCAGTGGTTACTGCCCAATGGTGAAAGAAGCACTAGGGGAGCTGACAAGGGTGGGTGTGGTTAAATCTGCTCTGGCCAATCAACTTGCAATAGGAAAAGAAAGGGGGAGGAGAGAGGCAAACATTTTACACTTACTTTCACTGACTCAAGTGCAAGTCAGCATCTGAGGCAAAAAAAATGTCGCAGTATGTCCATAGATACCCTGGGGAAAAGCTAACATAGCCTGGAGCAGCGTCACATGACTAGCTGACAAGTGTAAAAGGCAGAAAAAACATGGGATGCGAAACGGTATTGAACGCGCTGTAAAAACCAAGTGCGAAAGACTTCACTGTTACACCAGTGACATGATGTCACTTCCAGCTATTTACTCGAAGTCACGTGCTGTTGGTCAACATCATTATCTTCACCTCTCTCCCTCTCTGTGGTTGCCAACCAATGCTGGCAGCTCTAGCCTCATCTGACTTCTTAAAAGGTCAGAAAATGGCAGATGCACTGCCTGGATGCTTCACAAGAGGCCTTGACAAATCAGGAAGGTCCTGGAAGCCTGGGAAAGTGTAGGCTGAGATTTGCCCAGAGAGTGGGCAAACAGGAACAATAAAGGACCTCTAAGCGTGTAGAGGAATTGTCTAAAACACCTTTCTCAGTGTGGAAGGATGCAAATGTTTTGAATTGCTCAACACATTTCTGCAGTAACTGGAGTTTGCTATTACTGAGGCTGTCCAGGATAGAAGTACAGTTAGAGGGAGATAAAATGAGGCTTTTTGATAGATAATGAACTGCAGGCAAAGCTACAAGTCGCCTTGTAAGATCCCTGATTTTCCTGGTTTCTTGTCAGAGGTAATTGCAGCCCAGTTAGGGCAGCTTTTGATCAGGAAATACAAAAATGGGAAAATCTCCTTGATCACTGCTGTGGCCTGATTTGAATGTCTCTTCTGTCCTGCTGCCAGTTTTTCAAGGGTCACTAGCAGATCTGGCCATGGATCTTCAATTTAGCCCTGACCTCACTCTGTTGTGTGCATTTCACATAGTATCTTATCAGTGTAGGAATTACTTCATCTATTTGTGAAACATGTCGGTTGTTAATCCCCGCTCTACACAGTAGAGTAGATTAGAATTGAAATATTACATGAGGTAGAGAGAGTATTGTGTTTGTAACAGAAATTGTTTAAAATATTTAAGTAATTATACTATGCTGTTTTATTGTGATTGTATTGAATATATGTTTGTTTGTATTGGTTTTAACTGAGGTAATTGTTGTGGACTGCTTCGAGCTCTTGAGAAGCGGTATGTAAATCAAATAAATAATTAAAAATAAAGTGAATGCACTAATACCCTAATATAACTTTCACTCAGTTTGTGGACTGTGCAATCCTCTGGTCCTGCATATACCAGTGGCTGCTTAAGTTTAGTAAAGTTGGTATTCTATAGTTCTTCACTTTGGGGAAGAGATGCTTTGAGAAAGAAACAAGCAGGCATCAGGAAACGTGTTAGCGGATACGATGGTGCTCATGGGTACCATGATGGGCTCACTAGCCTAAGAAAAAGAACAAAAAGATAACACTTAAATATGCTTATTATATCTGTTTGGTGGTTCCTTTCACAAGGCAGGTTTGACAACATATTTTCATCCTGGAATAAATCTGAAGAAAATTCATCACTACAGCATCAAGCTTTATGAAAAATTAGAAGAGGAGACTGGACAGGTGAATACCTTCAGATATATTGAGATTGGTTTTGTGAACAGTGCTACACAACATCTTTCTAAATGAGCCAGCTTATGTAGTGTTGTGAGATCCATCTTAGTGTAGTGCAAGGGCATCAAAGGTTTTTCTTTGCTGGGTCATATGATCAGAAATCCTTATGTGTGCTGGCCACATGAGTTTTTTAAGGATCTGTCAATCAGTTCCTCTTGGAACTTAGCTACACTGGTAGGGCAGGTGCTTGCCAATTATTCTTCATAATGCTGCAGTTCATGCTGTAATTGGATCTAAACTTGAATAGTTCAACCATTTTTTGCTAAAATTCTCAAGCAGGCCACTCCTCAGGGACAGGCATTTGGCCCATGGGCCACAAGTTAGACACCCTTGGAGTAGTGGTTAGAGTGTTGGTCTAATATCTGGGAGACCCAGGTTTGAATCTCCACTCTGCCATAGAAGGTTGCTGGATGACCTTGGGCCTGTCACACACTCTCAGCCTAATCTACCTCACTGGGTTGTTGTTAGGGTAAATGAAGGAGGGTGTCCAAATTTACAAGGCTTTGAGTGCCTTGGAGGAAGAATGGTCTAAAATGTAGTAAACCAAACAATCAAGCTGTCCTTTTCTATCCAACACATGCTCCTTGAAAGACAGAAAACAAACTCTTACAGAAGTTTTTCGGCACACAAATTTTGAGCCTATACAACTATCTCACATATTGTTTAACAGTTAATTCCAAAATTGTTAATTAGTAGCATATATAAGGTTGTAAAAATCCCTGATGGAGAACAAAGGAAAAAATGGAACTAAAAAGCTCAGTGGCAAAGTTCATTGCCACATTACAATTTGTGAAATGTAATGAAGGATCAGATGAGTTTTGGCATCAGCTGAGAAACTTGGTGAAAGTCAGTGGGTGGGTGCCAAGTCATTGTTCCCTTCCTTTTGTAGAGCAAAAAGGAGCAGCAGAAATGGAAACCACTGTTACATTAATCAGCTCACAGTATTAAATTGTGCAGACTCAGCAGTTTCCTATCAAGACAGATCACATTGCCATTATGTTTTGATGGACAAAGCCTTTCTTTAATCAATATCTATTTTAATTTTAAAAATTCTTTGATAATCAAACCAGAAGGACTAGTTGTCCCTACTTGGCTTATTCAGGTGTCTTTTAAAGTGCCAGTGCAAAGACCTTTGAACTGTTTTGTCTAATCAAATGAAAAATGTATTTCAGGCGTGATCAAATATGATGAATGTATTGCTCAAAATGAAAGTGTAAAATATGCAAAGATAGCTGTGAGACTTATTGCTGTCCTGTCATAAAATTCTATAGCCTGTACCGAAGGTAGAGGTTTTCATAATAGTGCTAAATAATACCACTCAGAGGTGTCCTGTATTTGTAACCTGATAGTGTTTTTTTCATTCTTTTTAGGCTGTGGGGTTTCATCAGCCAGGAAGTATAAGAATTGCTTCAACTCCGACAAGAGTAGATGAATTTAAATACCAAATGTCTCGTGCTGGTTGGCACCCAACAGAACAATATCTTATTGGGCCAGAGAGAGTACAAGAACTGTTGCCTTTATTAAACATGGAAAAGGTAAACATATACAATTGTTTTATTGAAAACATATAAAATGTACATGTAAAGGAAGATGACTTTAGGATTAACTATTCTTTTCAGATCTGCAAACAGTTGTATGATTTATCTTAGCAGACCTCTCATGGAGAGCTTTGCGTACAGCTAGAAGAAAGAGTCATGAAGGCGAAGGGTCGGCTGCTTTACATGAAATGATTTAAAGTAGTTGTTACGGACAGCAGGTTTTAGTGATGGTGCCATTTTTCTATATCCAATATCCAGTTGTACATGTAAATAAAATTCAAAGTTCAGTTCAGGTGATGGGGGTGGGAAGAGGTGGAACAGGACTTTGACTTCAAGCTACAATTGCGAAAATGTCTAAGTCCAGCATTCTGTAGGAGATACTGGGTGCAAACTCAGGACTCAAATAACTTTATTACAGAGAGATCATTAGAGGTCATTGTTTTAATGGCCTATGCTTGTTTGAGGCCCAAAACAGTGTCTGTCACTGTTCTGGTGGATGGATTGCATCAGGAGATGGACAGAGGGAGTGTGACCCTGTTGATTCTCTTTGACATCTCAATGGCTGTCAGTACCATTTATCATGGTATCCTTCTGGACTACCTTTTGAGATTGGAACTGGAGGATGATGTGTTGTGGTTGTTTTGATCAGGAAAGTTGGTTTTAGAAAGTAGAGCTGGAGGACTTCTGCTCAGCCCCTTGGCCTCTGGCATATGAGGGCCCCGCAAAGTCCCATCTTGTCACTAATGAAACTATTGGGTGAAGCCATCCAGAGATTTGGGCTGGGTTGTTACCAATATGCAGATGATACCCAGCTCTATATACTGCTTCTAGCAGACCCAGGGAGGCTGTGGAAACCTTGAACTGGTGCCTGGAGGCAGTTTTGCAATGAATAGGTCTAATAAACTGAAGCTTAATCTTGACAATGGAAAGGTGCTACTGATGAATGAAAGGACTGATCTGGGTATTGAGGTGTCTCCTGTTCTGGATGGATTGTACTCCCCCAGTGGAGAAGATTCACAGCTTGGGGGTGCTGCTGGGTCTCCTATTGGATAAGCAAGTGGCAGCGATGGCCAGGAGCACTTTTCACCAGTTTAGGCTGGTGGTGAGTCAACTTTTGCCTTTCCTGTGGAAAAAGAACTCTTGCCAGTGTGGTGCATGCCATGGTAATGTCTAGATTAGACTACTGCGATGTGCTGTATATTGTATGCCTGGAACCTACAATTGGTACCAAATGCTGTGGCAAGAATGTTGACTGGAGCAGGTTGTAGGGACCATATGACTCCATTCTTGTTTTGTCTATACTGAGTTCCATTTTGCTTCTAGACCCAATCCAAGCTTCAGGCATTGACCTGTAAATCTCTGTACAGCTTGGAACCAACATACCTTAAGGACTGCTTACTTCATATGAACCTAACTGACAATTATAGTCATCTTCAGGAGACTTGTTTCAGCTGTCCCCATCAAGGCAACCCAAGTAAGGGCCTTCTTGGTTGTGACACCAAAACAGCGGAATTCCATCCCAAGGGAGATTCTTCTGTCCCTGACTATCATTAGCAGGTGAAGACCTCCCCCCCCCCATTTGACATCCCCTTATTGACCCTTCTTCCTCTTTTATGTTTTTACTTGGTTTTAATGGATTTTTTTATTACTCACCATCTTGAGGGTAGAAAGTTAGGAGAAATATTTTAAATAAAATAAAAATACTAAATGAGGAATATGGTAAAATAAAATGGGTCAGGGCAAGTATTCTTAATTGATACACATTTTATTTATTATTTCTTCCATATTTTCTTCTGTTTTTAGAAATGTTAGGGAATTCATAAGATTTTGGTTAGAAATAATACACAGTTATTCAAATGGGGAAATAAGAAACTCTGCAAGGAGCTATATTGATGATGTTGTATTATAGTGGCATTTAAGATGCTTCTGGTTTATTCTTCCCTAGCTGCACAGAAGAATGATATGGTTCTATTCGGTCTGTTGGCTTCTTAAAAGGGTATAGCTGGCTGCTGATGGAAATAAGGTGCTGGATTTGACAGGGACATTGCCTTATCCAAAAGGGCTTTCTTCTTCTCCTGTCCAAATTACATATTTAAAGCTACCTTGCTGTTTGGATTTTCTAATGGCTTTTCATATGCACAGCAATCTTATATCATTTCAAAGTAGAAATTTATTTGGCATATCTGTTCAATCCAGCATAAATTTTTAAAAGCTTTTTTGCAATTGATGAGGCATATCTATGTTTACTTCCTCCAGCTCACAGAAAGAAAAGGGCAGCATAAATACATTAAATATATTTGAGTTCAGTCCTTCTTCTATTGCACTGAGTTACCAATGAAAGCACACATCAATTTTAATTATGCCCAATTGCAGCCCTTGATTTACATTGAAGAATGCTATATTTACATAATTATACCTGGGATATCAATTTGGATTTATTTTTGAGATCTTTTACATTTGTTTTTATGGTGGATTCTGACTGTTTCTTTCTTACTGTTTATCCACAGCTTCTCATTCCCCTACTCAGTGAAATGCTAATATTCTGATCTCCCTTATTTTTGTCGAACTGTAGATGAGAAACGAACAGAATATAACTGATTTCATTTTATTGTGTTTAACCCACTTAGGTTTTAGCTGGCTTGTACAATCCTGGCGATGGTCATATTGATCCTTATTTGCTCACTATGGCTTTGGCCGCAGGAGCCAGGAAATATGGTGCTCAGTTAAACTATCCAGTTGAAGTAACTAATCTGAAATGTAGATCAGATGGGACCTGGGAAGTTGAAACTCCACATGGAACCATTCAAGCAAACAGGGTTGTGAATACAGCTGGTAAGCAAGAAAAGATATTTTGATGCCTTTGGAAGTAGAACTACAACAGCAAAGATCTTTGCAGGACTGCATATTCTTGCTGCAGTCAATATCATGCAGAAAGCAACATCAACTATCAAATGCCCTCAAGAATGCACAGTGAATATTTTTCATGTTTTAATAGTTTTTCATCTATATGGGGAATTTTATGTTAATAATATTCTTATTACATAGGACTATGGATCAAATTTCCAGGTAAATAATTTAGGGCTTGTGGAATGAGGCATGTTCTAGAGTAGACAATACCTCATGGGAATCATTTGCCCAGTTAGTTTAAAAGTCCAGTAAAGGAAACTGATTTTGGTGTTATACAATTCGGTGTTATACAATTGTATAACGATTCCTATGAGGTATTGTCTACTCTAGAACATGCCTCATATTTTCAATTTATTTTTTATCCAGTTAAGTTACAATCAGTTTCTGGATTTTATGCAATAATTACTATGTATAAAAACAGCCAGCCCGTCTTGCCTTCTCCATCTATGAATCAGGGCTTTGGCACGTGCACAGAAGCTATTGGGATTGATGAAGCCACTCAGTCTTGCTCCTTACTCCAGACCCTGTCTTGAGTGGCTTTTGAACATGCAAGTCCCATGATCCTGAGCATCGCCTTCATGGATGGTCAAAGTGGATCCTTCCTCCTCTGTTCCCCTGATAAGATCCAGTCCATTGCTTTGGTGCTGTTGTCTCACTGTTCTCACTCTTTTATGTAACACTTTGTTACCAGCTTTCCAATGAACAGCATTTGAATCTTTGGTCAAGAAGCTGTGACATCACTTCAGGCCCCTTCATCTGTTTTGATAACTTATTAAACCAAAGACGTACTTGTCCAGTTCTAATGTTCAACCAAAGGGAACATTTAGAGCTGGCAGTGATTAATGACCTGGGTCAGGCTGAGTAAACACAGCTGTGATGAGAGCATTTTCCTAATACTCTCAACAGCCAATCTTTTTTCTTCCTTTCAGACCCTCCTTTCCAAATAATCTACTCCTAGTTTTCTTGGCAGTCCTGTATCTAGGTTAATATTCTTGCTAGCTTTAGGGGTGATTCTAAAGATGCTCTTCCACCAACAAAACAGGACCAGTGGAACAATGAAAGGGAACTTTTGCTGATTTGACATTCCCTCTGCAAAGTACCCTCCAGGCTGTTCCTGGACCCCCCCCCTCCCAACAGAATCCTGGGAGTCTTAGTGGGCTGCAGTGGGAGGTGAGAAAGTCCCATCCTGCAACCCTTCCTCTGTTGTCAGAATTTTGGATCCAGCCCTAAAATTAACAGGGAATTTATCCTGACAGCTATTCATCCAAGATGCAGCATAGTGTTTAAGTGTTTGGTCTGCAAATCAGCACTTTTCTGGTTTAAATCACGCTGCTTCCACAAGCTCAGTAGGTGACCTTGGGTAAGCCACTCTGCTCCACCCCAGATCCCCAGCTATATTGTGGGAATAATAACAACACTGACTTTGTTCATTGCCCTGAGTGGGGTGCTAATCCCACTAGAAGAGAGGTATATAAGCACTGTTGTTGTAGTAGTAGTTAACAACAATAAGGATACTAAACAGTTATTTCCATTCAAGGTGCATACAAGGGTTATGTAAACCAATTTGTATTCACCCAAGCTTTGCTAGATAATATAAAATTCTACTCCCAAGGCAGGTTAAATAAATGTTTGGGAGAGATTGCTCTCTTGGCACTGCATGGTGTCTGCATTAGATTAGATATTTTGATCTAAGTAATGAAAAAATACATTCAGATGGATGAGCCTGCTCCCCATCTGTATTGGTGTCACGTTTGGTTCACACTTCACTTTCACCCATTCCATTAGAGTCATTCACAGAGGATCTAGTTACAGCAATGCCAAGGGGAAGGAGAAGTAAGATGACTGTCTTTAACATACGGTGACACTGTGCTGCACTTCCTTGAACAGTTTTTAAAAATCTAGCAGTTTTTAAAAAACCCCTTTGGAGTCCAGTAGGATAATTTCCACAGGGAAGAAGTTTATGTCTGAGCACTCCTTCCAGCACTGGCCTTGAAGGAAGAAGAGAACCATTACAAAGGAGTGGCCCCACACTCCCTACCTATGCAAGTGGTCCAGAAGGATATTACTGTTGATAATATCAAACACTGCCAAGAGATTTGGGAGAATCAACAGTGTCGCCCCACCCCTTCCCTTGTCTCTCTCTCTAAGTGCAGGCAGTTTACAATGGTGACTGAAGAAGATTCTGTTCCGAATCTCAGCCAGAATCCAGACTGTTTCATCAAAAAACATCAGGAATTATTGCTCTGCTGCCTGATTGGCCTTCTAGACTAGGAATTATATATTGGACACAGGCTTGTAGTTCATCAATACTGTGATACTGAATGAATATAGGGGTCTTACAATAGTTTCTGTAATGTCTGACAGCATTTATTCTTCATGCAAAGATGCATTCACAATCACCAAGGTAGAGTATAATATACTTTCTCAACTGATGAAGAGTCCAGTAGGAATGTGGTGGGCTGAACAACACCAAGCACTTTGTCAGTGTAGTGGTAGTGGGTAGAGAATAGACTAGGATCTGGGTGACTCAGGTTTGATTCCTTGCTTTGCTATGAAATCTTGCTGGGTGACCTTGGACCAGTCACACAGAAAAGAGCTTATTTAAATTTATTTATTTAATACATTTGTTAGCTAGCTTTCTACCTTAAAGCATTCAAGGCAGTTTCCAGCAGACATAAAAATACATTAAAACCTCAGTTTATAATTACTATATACCAAAATAGTAAAATTAATTGAATGAAGCTTAGCAATTTTATCTGCAAAATACTCCACAAAACTGTCAGCAGATTCCAAGAAAACAGGAGTAAATTTAGGCTATTTTCTTATTAAAATTAATCCTGTACTCTGCCTCATAGCAGTTCACAATATCACAAAAACAATGACAACTATTTATTTATTTATTTATTTATTTATTTATTTATTTATTTATAAACTTGCCTTTACCTCTGGCATCAAAGGACCCAAAATGGCTAACTACAATTTTAAAAAATGGTAAAACAAACAATAAAGCAACAGATATAACAATGAAATAATGATGAAATTAAAAGCACTTTATGATCCCACTGGCAGATATTTCCTCTTTACTCAAACTCTCTGGAATAACTGTCTTACAACCTTGCTAGAAAGCTGACTTCTTCTGGGAGGCTGTTCCTCACATGTGGGGCAGTCGCTGAGAGAGGACAGTGGCTGACCACGCTTTAGACAATGGGGTACTGATAACAGACTTTTCTGGGGAAAATGAAACTGCTTCATGGGAACAGGAACAGAAGTGATCCTTCAAATATGTGGGCCACAGGTCATGAAGGACTTTCAAGACAACACCTTGAATTGGATCCAGAAACTGATTGGCCAATGTACATACCTTAGAAGAGGAGCGATGCTTTTCAGCACAGTTTTTTGTCAGTTCACAGCTGATTCTCTTAGCTAATAACTATGAAACTTACTCTGCTGCTTACCCAAATATTGTGCTTTTTGTATTCAATCATGCTAGTCTAATATTTCTATTTTTTCCCTCATGTTTCCAAGGATTCTGGGCTCGTGAAATAGGCAAAATGATTGGACTGCAACATCCACTCATACCAGTTCACCATCAGTATGTCATAACTGCAACTGTCCCTGAAGTGAAAGCCCTGAAAAGGGAAATGCCTGTGCTTCGTGATTTAGAAGGTTCCTATTATCTAAGACAAGAGAGGGATGGGCTTTTATTTGGCCCATATGAAAACCAAGAAAAAATGAAACTTCAGGAATCCTGGGTGGAACATGGAGTCCCACCAGGTAATGTTTCTTGATGAAAATATCTTTGGCTTTGATCCTGTATTTTGTTACATGAGCAGAATATGCCTAGATCTAGAGGAACACAACTCAGAGTTTATTTGTGTCCATTACAACCAATCCTGTTAATTGGTGATCATAAAGCTCTCTTTTACATGAGCATAGTTTATGTCATTATGGGTGAAGTAGCATCCAGACACAGACCAGCTACTAGCAATGGCATCATTTTGTACCAGAGCTGTGAAGAACTCTTGGGTGACACAGAAACTTTTGTTGGATTGTTTCATGTGAAGGGAGAAGGGAGAAATGGCTGCATTTGTAGTTGCAGTTAAGTTGTTAAGTATCTTCTTTGGCAGTAAAATAAATTGCCTGACCTTCATTAACGTACCTTAGTTTGGCAGAATTCTTTAGTTACTGGAATCTGTGAGTGCACAGGTACCATGAAGAGGCAGAGCATTTTGACATTATCATCATCTTTCTTCACAGATTTCTTGAATAATTCAATTTCTTTCCATTTGCAGTCTTCCAGAGCAAGGGCCTACGAACTTTTATAATTAAAGAGCCAAACATCAAAATTCAGAGCAAGAGATCAATAAAGAGATAGTATAAGAAAACCTATTTCTATAACTGAAAACATACAGTTTAATGTTATTGATAATTGATGTGTTGATTAATAATCCATAAAGTTTCTGCATCCCCAACACTGATAGTTGTGGGTCTTTTATTAGGACACACACACACACAAAGAGTGAAATCCCAAGCAGACTTACTCCAGTATAAGCCCATTGATTTCAGTGGGCTTAGAGTGGAGTAACTCTGCTTAGGATTTCACTGAAAGTCGTACAATATACACAGGAGCTCCCTGTGTGATTGTTTCAGTGCATTGCCATAAATCTGTAAATGATTTACTCTTGGATTACTGGTATCATTTTCCTTTCTGTAAAGCATCTCTAAGAAGCCCTTTAGTCTCTTCCTTGCTTATCATCTCTTTCACTTAATGGTTATTCTAGAATCACACCTCTCTCTCTGATATATCTTGAATATTTCATTTTCTTTTATGAAGAATATTTGGTTCTGTACTGAGTCACATTTGATTCTACAGCTAACTCCAGTTCCAGAGAGCAAAAGTACTTTCTGTGTGCACAATTCCTATCTGGTAACATTTGGGTGTCATTGAGAAGCAGATTGCATTGTTAGGTTTCAGAGCTAACAAATGCATAATAACGTGAACTATTTTTCAGGTTTTGGAAAAGAGCTTTTCGAGTCTGATTTGGACCGAATAATGGATCATATTGAGGCTGCCATGGAAATGGTCCCAGTCCTGAAAAAAGCAGACATTATTAATGTGGTTGCGGGCCCCATAACATATTCTCCAGACATTTTGCCTATGGTGGGACCACATCAGAGTGTTCGAAATTACTGGGTAGCAATTGGTTTTGGGTGAGTAAATTGGTCTCTTCATTAAGACATTGGCTGATTCCGCACACGTTGGATAATGCACTTTCAATGCACTTTATCAATCGTTTGAGGTGGATTATTTGTTCTGCACACAACAAAATCCATTCCAAATGATCTATAAAGAGGATTGGAAGTGCATTATCCAACATGTGTGGAATCACTCTTTAACAAGAAAACTTGTTAAAATTAGATAGGCAGTGCAATCCTGAGCCCTGCTGTGCCTCTGGCATGCCCCCATATCTGCAGCATTGCTCATCCGCTCTCTGAGGACTTTTGCGGGAGAGCTACGCTGGCAGTTGAGCCTGGCAAGGCACAGCAAGGCCGCTGCCAAGAATGCACACCCTGCTGTCCCCTGACAATCCTGCCAGCCTCCCTCAATGGCTACACCACAGATGTTTGAATGACAAGCGAAAGCACAGCCAGTGTGCAGACCGTGATCCCTGCTGCCCATTGACACCTCCATTCTGCCCCCTCCCCCGCCAGAGAGCAGGCAGTTGGGGACCACATGCACCTGCAGTCACAGTACCTGCATCAGGGTACCTGGCCAGGGAGGAAGCCATCCAGGGATGGCCTTCATCACTGATCAGGCAGGTCATAGGCCTACAGTCCCCCCAGCTCTGACAGGGGTGCCTAGCTGCCCCATGTGGCCTGGGTAGCTGGACACTCACCGCAGGGGAGGGGGTATGCCACTGCCACAGCACCTGCAGCCTTGAGACACCCTCCTATGCCAGCATTTTGCGACCTGATGGCCAAGGCTGGTCTCCCTCACCTGGCCACGCTCACATGGGTGCAAGGGGGGGGTCCGCTCCCTGGCCCCGACCCCTGGCTGTTGTAAAGGATCTCCGTATGCAGATGAGGGGAGCCAACTAACTTGTGCCCCACCCCCAGCCTGCACCCTGGGCCCCAGCACAGGGTCTTACACCATGGTTATACCTGCCCTCAGCCGCTGTGACCAGGCTCTGGTGGAAGACCCAGGCAGAGTAGCAGCAAGCCACTGTGCTGTTGTGGGGAGATTGCACTGGCGTAAGTCCAGAATACACCTGCGTAACTCCTAGTTGGCTTCTAGGGTGCTTTTGCTCCCCCTTCAGGATTGCACTGACAGTAATGATAATAATCATCTTTCTGGAAATGCCAGGGTCTTCTTCCTTTTTGTCCAAACGTGTTTTGCATGTTTCCTTGTTGATGGCTGTTTCCCCCCTCCCCCTAAGTCAAACCCACTTTCTCTGCTTTTTCTTTTGTTATGGGTCCTTGAATTTTTAAAGTCAGTGTCGTGTTAGTCTATTATGTAGATTAGAGGTGTGCAGAAACAAACAAGCTGGAAATATACCTGGAAACCACTGTTTCATTTTGTTAAAGGAGCTTCCAGAATGGTAAACCAAACCCAGGAAACCACATTATGACAGTGTACTCCCAGCAAAAAGTTTGTATGTTTCATTTCAGTTCTTGCAGCAGCAGGCAGGCACTGGGGTCACACGACAGCATCTTGTTTTCCTTAACAGCATTCACCAATCGAATCCCAAGGGGAGAGCCCTTACATTATTCATTAACTCTGTTGGCAGGAAGGGGAAATGTATGCAATGCGGAAATGTATGCAATGCACATGAGTGCATCACCCAGGCAATGGTATTGTCTCCCTGCCAATGAGATCCTCACAAGGGGAAATCCCCTTCTTGCCTGTTGGCTTTGGAGATATTTGAATGGAGGAATGTACAGACTTCAGTTATAGCTGCAATACTAAAGATACTTCCCTGAGAGTAAGCACTATCGAATAACATAGGACTTACATCTGAGTCTTGTTTAGGGGGATGCATCTTGGTTTATTTTGCGGCACTACCCAGGCTCTGGTCTGCCTCCCCCATATAGGCCGCATTTCTAAAGACACTTCCCTAGAAGTAAGCACAAGAAAACATGGCACCAACAGGATGCAAAGGTAGCAATTTATTGGTACTATACAAAAAGAGAAAAAGTAAACATAAAGCAGTATTGTTTTTAATACTGCCACCACCCTACTACCCCTTTGCCAGACATTTTCTTGTCATAGTGTGCACTTGCCAACATTCACCTTCTTCAGGGTTTGTAGTTGTGTGTGTAGTATAATTGAGGATAAACTTGGTAGATCAGTGATTTAGAGGGAGGTGTTCTGTGTGATTTTGATGTTAATTGCAAAAACAGCTGCCCCAAAGAGCCTGGAAGCACTTATTGCAAAGAATGGAGCCAAAACTCATGATAATGAAAGAAACCAAAGAGATTGGATCTGAGCTGGCAACAACCCAGCCAGAAAAAAACAGTAACAGTACATAGTTGGTTTGGAACCCCCAGATTCAAAACTAAAATGGAAAACCTTTTCAGTGTACTCCCTTAATGTAGACTAACTTCATGTTAATATACAACATCTAGTAACTTATAAGCAACATAAATAAGCTACTTATAAATCCAGAGGAGTTAGCTGTGGCCAGAGATATATAGGTGGTGAGGGGAGGGGGGAGCAGATGCAAATCAGTTGCAAAAGTCATGAAAGGGGTGTGACCCCTCCCCTCCATTGCTGAATGCGAATGGAATACCTGAAAGGCAGTTTACTTCTGATAATGAGATAACCATCCAGAGTCTCCATTCAATCCAAGTCTGATTGAGTCAAATTTACATATGAATTCCAATTCAGCAGCTTCTAGTTGGATTCTGCTTTTGAAATGTTTCTGTTGAAGATGGTGATTTTAAGTCCTTGATGGAGTGTCCTGGTAGATTGAAGTGTTTTCATACTGGTTTCTGGATATTGCCATTTTTGATGTCAGATGTGTCTATTTATTCTTTTGCACAGAGGTTGGCTGTTTTGTCCTCTGTACAGAGAAAAGGGGCATTGTTGGCACATAAGGGCATATATCACATTGGGAGATGAGCAGCTGTAAGAGCCAGAGATTGTATAGCTGACACCGTTGGGTGCTGTAATTGTATTTTCTGGATAGATATGTGGGTAGAGTTGGCATCTGGCTCTGTTTCAGGGTCTGGTCCCTGTGCTGGTGACTCTGTTAGCCAGTTCATGGTTGTTAGTGAGAAGTCATTTGAGGTTGGGGGGCTGCCTGTAGGCAAGGAGAGGTCTTCCACCCGGGGCTTGTCAGAGAGAAGCATCATTTTCCAGGATGGGCAGTAGATTGCTGATGATATGTTCATAGAATCATAGAATCATAGAGTTGGAAGGGGCCATACAGACCATCTAGTCCAACCCCCTGCCCAGTGCAGGATCAGCCTAAAGCATCTCTGACAAGTATTCATCCAGCCTCTTCTTGAAAACTGCCAGTGAGGGGGAGCTCACCACCTCCCTAGGCAGCTGATTCCACTTTTGAACTACTCTGACCGTGAAAAAGTTTTTCCTAATATTCAGTCGGTACCTTTGTGCATGTAGTTTTAGCCCATTGCTTCGCGTCCTACCCTCTGCTGCCAACTGGAACAGCTCCCTGCCCTCCTCCAAATGACAGCCTTTCAAATATTTAAAGAGAGCAATCATGTCCCCCCTCAACCTTCTCTTCTCCAAACTAAACATTCCCAAGGCCCTCAGCCTTTCCTCGTAGGGCTCAGTCTCCAGACCCCTGATCATCTTCGTCGGTCTCCTCTGCACCCTCTCGATTTTGTCCACATCCTTTTTGAAGTGAGGCCTCCAGAACTGCACACAATACTCCAGGTGTGGCCTGACCAAGGCAGTATAGAGAGGGGCTATGACCTCCTGCGATTTCGATGCTATGGCCCCTTTGATACAACCCAGGATTGAATTAGCCTTTTTTGCCACCGCATCACACTGACTGCTCATATTCAGTTTACAGTCCACTCTTACCCCAAGATCCCTTTTACATATACTACTGCCCAGAAGTGTATCCCCCATCCAGTATTTGTGCTTCTCATTTTTGTGGCCCAGATGTAATACTGTGCACTTGTCTTTGTTGAATTGCATCCTATTCACAGCTGCCCACTTCTCCAGAGTATTCAGGTCTTGTTGAATTTTAATTCTATCTTCTTGGGTGTTTGCTACCCCTCCCAATTTGGTATCATCAGCAAATTTAATGAGCAGCCCTTCCACTCCTTCATCCAGATCATTGATAAAAATATTGAAACGTACCGGGCCCAAAACCGAGCCCTGCGGCACCCCACTGGACACCTCCCTCCAGTCTGATGAAACGCCGTTGACCACCACTCTTTGAGTGCGGTCCTCCAACCAGTTCCCTATCCACTGAACTGTCCTATAGTCTACTTCACAGTCTTCCAGTTTGCCCATCAGAATGGGGGACCTGGTCATGGGGGACCTTATCAAAAGCTTTACTGAAATCCAGATAAATCACGTCAACAGAGTTCCCCCGATCCAGTAAGCTGGTCACTCGATCAAAGAAGGAAACCAGGTTGGTCTGGCAGGATCGGTTAGGAACAAAACCATGCTGACTTCCCCGGATCACTGAGCGGTCCTTCAGATGCTTACAGATTGATCCCTGGGTTTGAGCTGGGGACTGTAGGTGACAACCAGTGGTGTTCTGTTGTTGGTACTTTTTGGTTTGTCCTGGAGCAGGATGTTTCTGGGTACTAGTCTGGCCCTGTTGATTTGTTTCCTCACCTCATTTGGTGGGCACTGTAGCCCCAAAAATGCTTGTTGTAAATCTCTTAAGTTAAAGTCCAGTTCAAGAGCATTGGAGCAGATACGATTGTAACGTAAGGCTTGGCTATAGACAGTTGACCGAGTGGTATGTTTTGGGTGGTAGCTGGAGGCATGTAGATATGAGTATTGGTCAGTGGGTTTCCGGTATAAGGTGGTCTTTATCTGTCCATTATGTAGTTGTACAGTGGTATCCAGGAAGTGTACCTGTTGTGTAGAGTGGTCCAGGCTCAGGTTGATGATGAGGTGAAAGTTGTTGAAGTCCTGGTGAAATCTCTCAAGGGCTTCCTTCCCATGGGTCCAAATAATGACGATGTCATCCAAGAACCTTAAGTACAGGAATGGTTTTAGTGGATGGGAGCTAAGGAAGCGTTGCCCCACGTCTGCCATGACTATGTTAGCATACTGTGGTGCCATGCATGTGCCCATGACTGTACCGTTGACCTGTAGGTATAGGTTGTCACCAAATCTGAAGTAATTGTGAATAAGCACGAAGTGGCAAAGTTCAGTGGCAAGGTTTGATGTGGTTTTGTCCGAGATAATATTCCTGATGGGTTGCAGTCCATCCACATGTGGGATGTTGGTGTACAGAGCCTCAACATCCATAGTTGCTAGGATGGTGTTGTCTGGTAGATTGTTAATGGACTGTATTTTCCTGATAAAGTCAGTAGTGTCTCATAAATAGATGGGTGTGCTGGTGGTATAGGGCCTGAGGATAGAGTCCATATATCCTGAGACTCCTATTGTGATTGTGCCAATTCCTGAAACAATGGGGCATCTTGGGTTACCTGGTTTGTGGATTTTGGGCAGTACGTAAAATGTTCCTGGCCGTGGTTACTGGGGTGTGTCCGCATGGATATGTTCTTGTATGTCTATGGAGAGTGACTTTAATATTTTATTGAGTTCTCTTTTGTATTCCTTGGTAGAGTCAGAAGGTAGTGTTTTATAGAATGTTGTGTTGGAGAGTTGTCCCCCTGCTTCCTGTAACTACATGTCAGAAGTAACTGCCTTTCAGGCATTCCATTCACATTCAGCTATGGAGGGGAGGGGTCACACCCAGCCTGTATTGTGCACTCGACCTCTTTCATGACTTTTGCAACTGATTTGCATCTACTTCCCCCTCCCCTCACCACCTATATATCTCTGGCCAGTTTCTTTATACCCTCCAAGCATCTGATGAAGAGAACTGTGGTTCTTGAAAGCTTATGCTACAAAAAAGTTGGTTAATCTTCCAGGCTTCCATGGGTTCCAGGCTGTGAATATCATTTAAATTTAGTTCAGTTCATAACAACAACATCAACATTCAATTTATATACTGCCCTTCAGGACAACTTAATGCCCACTCAGAGCAGTTTACCAAGTGTGTTATTATCCCCACAACAATCACCCTGTGAGGCAGGTGGGGCTGAAAGAGCTCTGATGAGCTATGACTGACCTAAGTCACCCAGCTGGCTTCAAGTGGAGGAGTGGGGAATCAAACCCAATTCTCCAGATTAGAGTTCTGCTGCTCCTAACCCTACATCAAACTGGCTGTCAGTTTTTGTTACTTTTTAAAATGAAGTTTTATTTCAACCTAATGGAATTGGAACTATTATTATATGTTACAAGCAGGGGCTCTGTGAAGACTCATGGGAGTGGGATGTGGGGGAATCTCATTCTCTTCTGCTGGTCCCCCTCCCCATGCTAACTCTGCTTTCCCTCTCAATCCTCCTTCCTAGTGCCTCACAGCCCCCATGGCCTATTCCCATTTCCCTGCTTCCTTCCCTCTGTCCCACTGACCTTTTTCAGCCTCTCCCAGCTGCCATTCCCCCCATATGCTCGTTCTCGTTCTGTCTTGTTTCAATGTATAACCTACCACAACTGTAAGATACAGGGTGGCACTCAACTTTGGTAAACTGATTCCTCTTCACAACAAAAATCTAAAGTTGATATTTTCCCCACTGTACAGCTGAGTAACTAAAGCAGAGAGAAGGTGACTCATTAAACCCCGTGAAAGAAGTACAGCCTACTCTGTATATTTCCTGTTCAGAAGACATTTCTGTGTAGGAAATCACATGAACACTGGGTTGGATGATCCAACTAACTTTTCCACTGATGAAAAAGGGATAAAAAGGGCTAGATCCAGACTAAATTTTCTACTCACACAAGGCACTTTTGCCAGTGGAACTGGACATTTCTGCCTCCTTACTCCTGCTGCAGCACAACAATCTCCACAGAATACTTCTTCTGGGGGACAGTGGGCCCCCAGGAGGAAATTAAAGGACTGAAGCAGGAATTGGTGGAATTACCCCTCCCATTAGCGAAAAATTTACTCTGGATCTAACTCAGGTCCCCTTAGACCATCCAGAAAGCTGTGTGGAGATCACGGGAGCTGTATGGTCAAAAGCAATCTGAGACAGGAGCTGTAATGCAGGGAATTAGTTGAGACTAACTGAAAAAGCTGGGTGGATCCAACCAACTGTATATATCATGTGTGTTCCTAATTGCCATGTGTAAAGGCTGGTGCCACCAACTTCCTACAACGTGCAAACATGGTGACACACTGCCTTTCTCATTTTTGTCCTCTCTTCCTCCACATGAAACACAGAACACATTGGAGTTACCCAGTTCATGGGAATATGATTTTTGAACAGGAGATTTCATCCTGTGTGAAATGACCTCAAATCAGTACCTAATTTTCTGTCCAGGTTATCCAGATGTGATTGTAATGCTGTATGCTTATATCTGGTTCTAGGAGGCTAGCATGAACCCCAAATCAATGTTTTACTAGTTCTGGTTCTAGGAGGCTAGTAAGAACCCCAGATCAATGTTTTACTAGTCAAACTTGCTGATCATGGGAGTTTATAATCTTCAAACCCTATGCTGAAATGTTATCTGAAGTAAGTTAGGATAAGAATAAGTAAGGATAGAATGTATATATATATATATCTTTTTTTCCAGATATGGCATAATCCATGCTGGTGGCATAGGAAAGTATCTCAGTGACTGGATACTCAATGGGGAGCCTTCTTTCGATCTCATAGAATTAGATCCAAATAGATATGGAAAATGGACAACCACTCAGTTCACAGCAGCAAAAGCAAGAGAGTCTTATGGATTTAACAATATTGGTAAGATGATCATGTATAGATTTTTCCATCTTAAAAAAATATTATTGGTACTTGAGTAAAAGATAGCTGCCCTGATTTTTTTTGTCCCATACTTTCTGGATCAGCAGAGAGCAGGGTCTGATTCTGCATTGCCATGTAGTTTGCTGAGTCAATTTACACTGTATATAAAGTGCTGTGTTTCTTATTTTATGCCTTCTATTGTGGCATTTTACAACCTACAAAGAAGTAATGTATGCAAACATAACAGGTAGGTATGTGTGCAAAAAGTTGTTTCATTTCACATGTTTTATGCTTATGTAACTAGTGTAACTTTTTTTCTTTACCTTTGTAGTTGGGTATCCTAAAGAAGAAAGGTTTGCCGGGAGACCTACGGAAAGAGTCAGTGGGATTTATGAAAACCTTAAGTCTAAATGTTCCATGGGTTTCCATGCAGGATGGGAGCAACCTCATTGGTTCTACAAACCTGGAGATGATATCGGATACAAGTAATTGAAATATAGACATTTTTATTTCCATATTGTGCTGAATCAGTAGAAATTGGTAGAAATACGTGTGGTCTTCTATTTCAGTTATGCAGCTTTCCTTTCTTAAATTTGAGGCAGTTTGGAAAGCCATATATTTTACTGAATCATTTCACTTTTAAAAAAAAATCAAGCTATCTTTCATCCCAGTACACATTCAGGGTTGCTCACAATAACAAGAAAAAATACAGTCAACAGCAACATTCCCTAATGGCAGCAGCAACATTAAAAGCATCATTTCAAGCTGCAGTGAAATCTACTAAAAATTAGAAAACAAAAGAACTAGGTACTGAAATAGAGGAGTCATCATGAAAGGCTCAGGTATTGTTGATTTGGCCTGGTGTCTAAACTGTGACAAGGATGGTGCTAGATGACCATCCCTTAACATGGAATTCCATAACCAATGTAACCACAAAAGTCCTTCTCTTCATTAGATATCTGCTTATCTTTTAAAATAATGATAATAATAACATTTGATTTATATACCAACCTTCAGGACAATGCCCATTCAGAACAGTTTACAAAGTGTGCTATTATTATCCTTATAACAATCACCCTGTGAGGTGGATGGGGGCTGAGAGAGCTCCAAAGAGCTGTGACTGACCCAAGGTCACGCAGCTGGCTTCAAGCAGAGGAGTGGGGAATCAAACCTGGTTCTCCAGATTAGAGTCCTGCCACTCTTAACCGCTACACCAAAAGCATAGACATCTGGAGAAGGGTCTTTGATCATGTTTGCAACTGAAAGGTTCATATGGGAGAAGGCACTGTTTCAGATACACTGTTTTCACACCACATACAACCTTAAAAATCAGCACCCCTATAATCAAGGAACGTGTGGGTAGCACTGCCACCATTAGTTCAAGCACCTTGTTAAAACAAGATAAGAGCAATGGGCCAGTATGTAGAAATATTATTAATGTCCAGTTAGGATTCCTACTTGGCCATTGGCATAACCATTCCTTTTAACAAATATACATTAGACAGCCCAATCCTGAGAACTGCTGTGCCAGTGGTAGCTAATCGTCAGCGTAAAAACAGCAGTGCTGGTTCAGTTCCTATGGGCATTATGTAGGGGAACAAACAACATAACCCCTCTACAAGGCACAGACTGCATAGCGAGCATGCCAGAGTTAATAGCAACACCTACCAATCAAGAAGCAACACCCAATGACATCCCTCCAAGATATGCACACAAGTGCAGCCAACCACTTCCTCCCAATGTAGTCATTGCCCCTGAATGCCACTCCCCCACAAGGGCACTAATGGACAGGGAAGGAAGACCCAGTGACAGCACAGCTCCAACAGAGGCAGGTGGTCTTAGTGTCTCTTCCACAGACAAGATACTCACCCATTCCCCTGGCAAGGGTCTGGATGGCAGTACAAGTGCTGCTCACATGCAGCTATCCTTGCTCCCAGCCACACACACCCTTGCCCTGAAAAAGAAAAAAAAGACAGAGGCCAGGCTGGAAACCACAGCTCCCACATCCAAGCCCAGCATCCTAACTAGTGGGTCAAGAAAGCAGGTGCAAAGGAAGTATGCCATCAGACATTAGGCACTGCACTGCAGCTCTGATGCCACTACAAGCCATACTGGGCCAGGCACAGAAAATTGCAGAGAGAGATATGGCTTAGTGGAAAGACTCTGGGATAGCGTGCCCAAGGGCCCTGGTTTGATTTCCACATGGGGAAAGGCCACAGGCAAGGGAAAATGTTGGAGCTGACACTTTGCCCTCACCAACCACAAAAGGGGAAACTGGATAGCACAGCTGATGGGTAGTCCAGACAGCCATAATTTTGGCTGAAGTATGCTTTCACAATTCCTCCATGCTGCACCTCTGTGCCCCACCCACCCTGATCCCCTGCACTTGCACTGCCAACCTGTACAGCTTATCAGATGCCAAGAGTGCTGTGGAAGAGAAGACCAGATACCTGCTAGAGCAGACACATATCCCCTTGGACCACCCACCAGCCCACCCCTGTGCAAGCTGTTTATAGAAGCCAACGGATTGTGTGAGTGAGAAGCAGTGAGGGTTGCAGAGGGGTGGATAAGGCAGTCTGTTGCAGTTATCTGAAGAGGTGAACAGCTATGCCTGAAAGTGCATAGAATGAATGATAGTATTTCTTCCATATAGCCAAAGTCCATTGCCTATATAGCCAAACTCACAAAGAACATAAAATGCAAATCACAAGTAACATCACTAAAATAACCAGATCTAAAAGTTCATAGTGAACTCCATGTCGTCATTCTTGAAGATGCCCCTGGACTTGTGTCATATTTCACAGCTAAACAAAACAGAGGTCCAGTGGTACTGTGAGAATGTGAAGTTCTGCCAATTAACTCTCAAAGACTTCACTGCATGAGTCCAGGAACTGCACGAGTTAAAGCATTTTATTTGATAAGCTACTAGTTCATTCCCTATTACACTCCTTGCCAGGAATGGTGATTCTCTACAAGCACATAATGTATATAGGAGTCTAAGGGCCAAGCTACAAGTGACGAATGACACTTGAACGGCAAGTGAACAGACTCACGTGTATTCCTCCACTTGCCCTCCACTTGCCCTCCACTCGATCACATAGGGCAAGTGGAGGGCAAGTGAACAGGAGTACATGCGAGTCTGTTCACTTGCCGTTCAAGTGTCATTTGTCACTTGTAGCTTGGCCCTAAGCCCAGCCTCAGAGTTCCCACCCTCTTTTAGTAAGCAGTTAACTAAGTTTAATAAATGAACAGCAGGACATAGCAGAAATGATGTGTGAGAAACTCCAAGGCCATGAGGCCTTCTCAGGCGAAAGAGAAACCACAGGTTGAGCAAGAGATAAGCAGGCTTTCTCATCCCAGACAGAACAGCTTCTAACATCAGAGTCACGCAGAGTCAAACAGGCCTTGCAGAGTATGACAAGAGACATCCTGACAGAGGACCGACACCATCAACCTCAGCGTGAGCCTGCATTAGAGCCCACCCCCTTGGTTGTACGAAGAGGGGATCGTTCTGGGAAGCTTACAGGTTGAAGGGGGAAGGCAGGAATGCTGATCCATAGACATAATTCTGCTGATGGGTTACAGGATCCAACCCTAAGAAATTTGCTTTCAGTATAAAATAAATTTCTTTGATTGATTGACTGGGATCTATAATAGAACTATTAATAAACGTATTGTTCTTTTTTATTGAATTTTTAAAAAAAAATTAATAAAAAGAAAACAAGAAAAGAAACAAATAGCTAGCTACCAGAAAGAAAAAGCAAATTAGGAATAAGTACCAATTTTCTCTGTGAAAAGATGTATATTACATAGTATACCCTAACTCCAAGTTTGCCCTAACAATCAATACTATTTCTTAACTCCTAATTTAACCTATATGACTACTACTCCTTTCCCCCTAAACATTTTTTTCACCTCTTAATCTTCAAAAGCACAAACCATCAATTCATTTTTCTCTCTTTTTCACAAAAAGTTTGTAAGGGGTTTCTAGGTAACAAGATACTTATCTAATGACTTTTCCCTAATCAAAGACATTAGTTTGGCCTTCTTATCATATTCCATCATCTTCTCAAGCCATTCTTCTGATGTGGGTAATATTGTAGCTTTCCATTTTTGAGCATATAACATTCTCACTGCTGTTATCATGCACAAAAAAAGTGTACGAGTAGCTTCTAACTGTTTGTTAATTAATCCCAACAGAAATGCCTCTGGTTTCATTTGTATATTAGTCTTTAAAATCTTCTGGATAATGGACCGTCTGTTTACGAATGTGATTCCAAAGGCATATCATGCCTCAGACAGGTTGCCTTGTTTTCCAGTTTTGTAATCCTATCCGAGAGCCAGTTTGGTGTAGTGGTTAAGAGCATGGGACTCTAATCTGGAGAGCTGGGTTTGATTCCCCATTCCTCCACTTGAAGCCAGCTGGGTGACCTTGGGCTAGTCACAGTTCTCTGGAGCTCTCTCAGCCCCACCCACCTCACAGGGTGTTTTGTTGTGGGGATAATAATAACATATGGTTGTTGTGGGTTTTCTGGGTTACTTTGGTAAACCACTCTGAGTGGGCATTCAGTTGTCCTGAAGGGCGGTATATAAATCGATTGTTGTTGTTGTTGTTTTTCTAGACCTAGCTTTCGACGGACAAACTGGTTTGAACCTGTAGGTCGAGAATATAGTCAAGTGATGGAAAAAGTGGGTGTGATTGACCTTACTCCGTTTGGCAAATTTAGCATCAAAGGCAGCGATTCTGTTAGACTTCTGGACCGTCTATTTGCAAATGTCATTCCAAAGGTAAATGGAAACATAATAATTATATTAATCTAGGATCAGAGCTCAAAGAAGATGAAAAAGTTTCAAGAGTATAGTTTTATTCACATGAACTACAAAGTGTACAAAATCTCAACACAGTGAAGAAGAGAATTCATGTTCATGTAACCATCTGCCCTGGTGCACCTGCCCCATCCCAGCATCCCAGGACACTCCTCATGCCCATATTTGGGCATATGGTTGGAAAAGGGTCTACATCTATCATGTTTCTTCAATCTGTGAATTCTGTAACCCATATCTGAGTGTGGGTTGGTTTTCTATTGGTTCTTATTGTTGTTCTGTGTTCTGGGGGGAGTTGACTGTTTAATTGTTGTAACTGTTTTAAGATCCATGCTGGAGGTGGTGTTGGAGACCACTTGGAAACCTTTTATTAAAGTTAGTTCCTTAAATTAGTGTGTTACAGATCCTTATCTCAGTATCAGTGGTAGTGGTAGGGAATAAAGCTTTTAAGGATTCAACTCTACTTTAAGATGCTCAATGTTATATGTTGGTTTTATGCTCTGGTTGGGTTTTTAATGCTATTTTTTTTAAAAAAAATGGTTAACTTCTTCTATGTTTTGTTTCTGTAAGCCCATGGAGAGGAGGCATAGAAACTTTCTAAACAAATATATAAAATATACACATTTAAACATTATCTGCAATACATGGATGTGAAGCAGGTCCAAAGCTAGAAGTAGAATGCCAGGTGGCAGTGTAGGCTTATGTCATTCCCCCACAGCATATAGACAGTATTCATTTGGTTTTATAGAATAAGGAAACATAGTGTTTTGGTATTTCTTTCCTCAGAAGAAAAGCATAAAAATAAATCACTAATGTTAAAAAAGAGTTTCAAAGATATGCCTGGAGAAGATAGTGACACATTTATAGTGCAATCCTGTGCAGAGTTTTTCTAGTCAGTTGCTTGGATCCTCCTTCAATTCCTGTGGACAACGAGCTGATTTCTCTCTTCTGAAGCAGCCCAAAGCCCCCCACCCACACACACACACAATGCTGCCCTTGGGGCACACCCTAGGAATAGTTTGGGCAGGAATCAAAGGTCTCCCATTGGGGGGGGAGGTTAGTGAAAATTGCTCCCCTTCTTGCTGCATGGACATCTATGTAGTATCCAAGCCTATGTCCATTGCTTTCAGTGAGCATAGATGGGAATATATTTGCATAGGATTACACTGTAGAAAAACAACAACATTGGCAGGCCCCTTGAAATAAGCAGAGCTTAAGCATGCCTAACTCTGTGCTGTCTTGTAGAAGGAATATGTATTAAAGATTTGCAAACTGTGTCTACTGTACAATGTTTTAATTTTTGTTGTTTTTTTAAACTTAATACAGGTGGGTTTCACAAATATAAGTCACATGTTGACTCCAAGGGGTAGAGTTTATGCTGAACTTACAGTCTCTCATCTGAAACAAGGGGAGTTTTTGTTAGTTACTGGTTCTGGATCAGAGCTTCATGATTTGAGGTAAGTATAAAATCGCCCACTCATGTTTTAAAGGTCTTTTGTGTATTCGGGGTAGGGAAGAGGCCATTCAGGAAAGTCATAATAAAGCTCTCCTCTGCATAAGCATATCGAGGCTTTCTCAGTCAAAACAGAGATTATGTACATACAAGGTTATATACAATCAAAAATACTGAGAGTGCCTGTTTTCTTTCTAGAAGGATTCATTTGTTTACTTAATTTATAATCCACCTTTAGAGATTCAAGGCGAGTTACATAATTAAAGCAATGCAATCAGTATAATACAGTGCCCAAAGGTAGCCTTGTCCTAGTATGTCTTGTTCACTGGTCAAAACACCTCTGTTTTCATTTGGTCTAATTAAACTCCTTTCCCCATACAGATGGATTGAAGAGGAGGCTGCGAGAGGACAATACAAGACTGAGATAACAAATGTAACAGAAGAACTTGGAGTCCTTGGTGTAACGGGTCCATATGCACGGAAAGTCCTCCAGAAATTAACAACAGAAGACCTCAGTGATGCTGCATTTAGTTTTCTGCAGTCTAGGGACTTAAAGATTTCTGATATTCCTGTAACTGCCGTTAGAATATCTTACACAGGTAAGTGGTGGGGACAAAAGTGACCATTAGTTTCATAAGCAGAATAACTGGTCTAAATAAAAAAATAAAAAAATACAGTAATGCTCTCAGGTAAATTAAGCTACGAAAGAAAAAAACTTTTTTCAATTAATGTTTATTTTCCAATTAAACTTGTAAATTATGATAGCCACAATTTAACTGTAGACTTACTTCAAAATGTTAATCTTCAATTTATAATAGGTGAACTGGGCTGGGAGTTGTACCACAGACAAAAAGATTCTGCTCCTTTATATTCTACCATCATGGAAGCAGGCCAGGAAGAAGGAATTGACAACTTTGGGACATATGCACTGAATGCGCTGAGGCTAGAGAAGGCTTTTCGTGCCTGGGGAGCAGAGGTTTGAAAATAGCAATGTTATTTATGTAACTGTGTTATTTATGTAACTGTTTCTCGGGTAACTGTTTTTCATTATTTTGCTAGGTTTGTAAAATTTGATGAAAAAATAAGAAAAGATCTACG
Source organism: Eublepharis macularius (assembly GCF_028583425.1). Classification (NCBI taxonomy): domain Eukaryota; kingdom Metazoa; phylum Chordata; class Lepidosauria; order Squamata; family Eublepharidae; genus Eublepharis; species Eublepharis macularius. The sequence goes on from NC_072797.1 coordinate 39,091,875, forward strand.
AATATGATTAACCTGTTTATTTTATGGAGAGAGAGAAGTGCTTTCTGTTACATTTGTGGAACAGAAGCCTCCTCTTTGATTTGCTGAAGTTTCTCTCCTGTATATTACAGACTGAAGAGTGTTTGGTTCCAGGGTGAGGAAGTCTCAAACTAGTCATGACTTCAGGAGATTGTGAATGGAGCTCGTATGGTTTCTAGAGTAAGCAGCAATTCAGAGATCTCTCAGCATCATGTCTAGTTTGGTTTTAAATCACTGTGATAAGTTTGGTTGGAGTTCTTAACTTGGAATAGCTTCTGAGCTCTGTGCCATTTCAGCATAAACATTTTTGGCTCTTAAGATAACTGGAAACTCCGTTCAAATCCTTACAACTATCTTAACAAACAACGAAGAAAACAGGGCTATCCTCGTAGAAAGCAACTTGCAAAGTCAAAATCAATGAGCGTTAAACATGGAGAACTCTGCACAGGATTTCAGCCTTTGTTTCTGAAATGTCCCTAATTCATTTCTATTAGAGAGTCAAAAACTGGAACTGATGTGTGAGACATTATAAGTATCTTTTCATTTGTCCCCAGGCCATTTTATTCCAAAAAGTGAAATAAAATAGTTGAAAAAGTGCCCTGAATGCATTTTAGCCTTTGTGTAATATTGTCCTATATGTCAACATTTACCCCATATCCCATCCCAACAGAATAAACAGCTTCCCTGTTGTCTGTATCCCAAAACCTCATAGCTGCCAAAATAAGGCTCAAGTTTTCATAACTTCACAAAAAAGGACATTGCTGCAGGATGAGAGAAACCAGACAGGTTTTTTAAAAGAAGTACCCCAAGCAGCATTTCCAGTGGATATGTATAGCAAAGAAGAGCATTCCAGAGAAATATTAAAAGGGTAAAACACAAATGGTATGAAAAAAATCACAGACTTCACTGATAATATGAAGACTTTGTGTAACGGCACATTTGTTCCATGATAAGTTGATCACACTTAGAGGAAGTTATTTATTCTTCTTTGCATTTCCTTTCTGTGTCAGTCCTCATTTATTTGGTTGTAGACGTCAACTGAACAAAAGTTCACATAATCAGAAAAAAAACTTGTAGTGTATTATTCTAATATTTCTTGCAAAAATATCTTATTATAGCAGCTGCTACTTTTGAAATTTGTTTCAAATTTATGCAATCCTAATTCTGTTACATTGTTTATTGGATGTCTCATCCTGTTGGTTGTATTAATATACACTATATAATACACCTTGAGTCTCAGTGAGAATGGTGCACTATAAATAACATGAATAAAAATAAGTACAATTAAATAAGTACAGAAAATAGTAATCTGTTCATGGTAATAGATTTAACACATGGATCATTCTTTTCATATGAGTAAGGTTTCTGCAGACACAAACACCACAGCCTCCTGAAGCTATGAGTAAGGCTTCCCCATCTAGTGACAGTGCTCCACAATTCCACTCATTGGCTTGATTAAAACCTAACATAAAACCATCGTTGTTTTAACTATGGTTAGTATATGAAATCAGGCTTCAGCTCACAAACAATCACTCAAACCCTGGTTTGTTTAACAAATACTGGTTTCATTTCCTGCTGTTTGTAGCCAGGAGGGTATCACGAGAGAACAAGTCAGGATTAAACTAGACATCACAAAAGCACATTGGTAAGATTAACTGTCTTTAATAAACCAACATCAGATCCTGGTTTGCCTATCCTAGCTAACCATTGTTAGTGGAATGCCCTGAGTTCAGACAATCACACTAACCATTCTTAGTTTAAGGGAACCACAGTTTTGTACAATGTCTGAATGGAGCTATTCAGGGAAGGGTAATTAAAGTATACATACAAACAAGAATCTATTACTGGATTTGGTGGAAAATTCTTGTGTCATGAATATCACTCTTACATGCCTAAATAGACTTGTTTATGTTTTGCAAGCTTTTATTTTTTAATATTGAATATAAACCTGCATTGTGAATTAGGAGCATTGTTATACAAATGTCACTGATTAGAATTCTTTTAGCCAAACAGGTTTTACTTACTGGACTTTAAAAAAAAAATATTGGAAAATACCATGAAAATGAAAAAGTGATTAAAATATGCCACCTACTGGTTATCCTAGAATAACTCTCTCTTGTATTGTACCTTTCTTAAACAGATGAATTGTGACACCAATCCTTTGGAAGCTGGGCTGAATTATTTCATAAAGTTGAATAAGGTAGGCCTACAATAGTTTCAGAGCTATATAATTTTTATGAAAACCCATAAGTGTTGTAAATAAGCGTTGTACGCATGTTGACCATGTATTCTTTATTTTTAATAAACTGTTCCATTTTTAGTATTTATAAAATGTATTAATTAAAAGAAGAGATGCCGCACAACTTCAAAAAGGATAGTACATTCTAATAAAATATTGTTACTGTTCTGACACATAATACATCATTTTCTGTTCATCTCCAGTGAGTTCCTTATGTTGGGACATGTCAGATGGTAACCCTAAGGGTATATCTTCTGTATAAACAAGTCCAGATATCCATGAATTTCCGCGGCCCTGTTTCTTGATGTACGCTGCAGAAATTCTTTCAAATATGTAGCAGTGTCTATGGGCTGCTTGGTCCTCAAAATGCTTGATTGATTCCTCTCATCTTTGGAAACTGCATCTTTCTTTACTCTAAAATTATTATTTATATATCCACTTATGCAACTGTAAATATAGTGAGTAATGCTGCATATATGAGCTTTTAATAGTTGGTGAGCACATTAATGAAATGTATATGACTTCAAATATATGATCACGCAAATCATAAATACATTGCTTGAAGTGAACATAATTATATCATTAAATCAAAGTCCAGTCCAGCATTTTATTTATTTATTTTTTAGAAACATTGCAAACATTAAACAGCATTTTAAATACATATTATTTACAACAAATAAAACAATATAAACACAAAAATAAAAAAACATAAAAACATGCAAACAGGAAGAGTAATAAGAGTTAGTGAGGAAATGTTGAACAAAACAAAAGTCTTCACCGTCTAGCAGAAGACAATGGTGAAGGGAGACAGAAATTCTCTCTGGGGAGAAAGTTCCAACATTTTGGTGCCATAACTGAGAAGGCCCTTCTTGTGTTGCCATCCATGTTGCATCAGATAGTTGGGGATACCTGAAAGAGGGCCTCTGAAGTTAGCAGAAGTGGTTGGGTAGGTTCCTATGTGAGTAATCAGTCTTTCAGGTGAGCCAGCAGGGGTCACCTAGATGCCCCTGGGTGGTCTTGGTTGTGGGATATGGAGGTGGTAACCATCCCTTATTATTTGTCCCCATCATCTGTTTCTCAAAGTTATGCAGCCCCTAGCTGATCCTTTGTTATTTTGCGTACCTGCAATGCCACTCTCCCACAAACGTCCGCTCCCTTAAGATCCTCCAGCATCACTGCCAAGGGTGCCAAGCCACCTATTGGGACCCTGATTGATGGCCCCCCTTGCACAACTGGGGACCATGTCCCTGGCCACATCGCTAGATGGGGCTGGCCTCCCCCACATGGCCACATCCACATGGGTGTGAGGTGGTGGCCTGCACTCAACCCCTGCCCCCTGCCCCTGCCAAACATTTCCATATACAGATAAGGGGGCTGTCCTGGTGAGAACTGTTCTCAGTTGAGCCCTACTAGGGAGGTGCTCGTAGGAGCCTTGCTCTGACAGCTGCCACAGGCTCCCTGCAGCTGCTGGCTGGCTTCCCTGCACCAGGGTGGATGGGCTGCTCTGGGCTGCTCACCCCAACCCTAAGGCCCCCTGGAGATGATGTGCTGGGAGGTCACCAGTGGGTGGCTCATCCAGCTCAAGTGGCCTTTGGACCACCAAGGCAAGTTCAGTTGGGACTGTTCGCCCTGGAAGTACTACTAGGGAGCCGGTGCATGCCTGTTGCACCTCCCCAGACAGGTATTCCATGTGGAAGCACTGATCCGGGGGGGGGGGCACAGGCCTCCCACCATGTTTTTCTTTTCTTCGGTATGGTGTTAACGGTCCCAGTCAGAATGGGGGAATGATGGACAAGTAGCTGTCTAGGTCCCTAGATATGGGTGCCTCCCTCCTGAGGCACAGGTGGGGGGGGGCGGAGGTTATCACTAGTGTGTGTGTGTGATTGTGGCATGGGGACTGGCCACCCCCCTGGACCACCCCTGCCTGTCAGACATGACAGCTATTCTGGAAGCAGCTGGGAAAGATGCTAGCTTCCAGATAGCTCTAACGCGCTGCCTTTCTCAACCCAGATCGTAAAAGGGATCCTTACTCACAGTTTTAGAGTACCAATTGTTAAAGGGACAGTACATAGTTCTGACTACACAGATACTGAGGCTTTCTAAGCTGTGGTTACAGTACAACAGCCATCTGCCTGGCTTCTCAGGATCCAGCGATGCAGAGAGGGATTGACAGCCCTCTTCCTGCACATGGATGAGACTTCACATCCCACTCAATTCACCATGCTGTGTGAGGGAGGGGCAGGGCAGAAGTGGCATGTGGCAGTGGCCCCCACAGCGGCCCCCACAGACACTACTCTGTTTGGCGGTCAAGCCACCCTATGGAGCAGAGGCGCCTGGTGGATCCTTGGGGCTGTTGCTTTCCTGGCGATCCAGGGCTGGGGAGCATTCTCAGGGATGTGCTGATGGGCTGCCCCAAGAGGGAATGGGCGAGCTACTGTCAGCCATGAATGAACAAACAGGTGGGAAAGAAGTAGTTGTTTGACATAGACTTTATTGAACTGCCAGGAGTAGCCGCATTTTGCCAACTCTCCTTGGCCTTGGTGGGGAGCTGCGTCTGTTTGCGCTGTGTTTGGAGCCATGAGAGCCATTCCTCATGCTGCCTTCTCAAGAGCGGGTCTCAGGCTGCCTAGGGAACAGCTCTGTAGGCTGGGCTCATATGGCATTTGGAAAGGATCACCAAGGAACAGCCGTGCTCCTTGGCCTTCCTGACGGGTTGCAACCTTCCTGAAAGGGAAACGACTCATCTATCAAAGTCATAATAAATAAATGTATCATAGTTACTACCTGTGGACAAAGGTTCCAGTTTCATTATAATCCTTCCAAGCTTTGTTACATTTAAAATTTAAAATTTCTTGCAGTCTGTCAGAAGCAGGACCTTAAAAGTCAACACTTGTATTCCCATACCGATAGATTTAATAGGACTGGTGTAAAAAATTCTCATTTAGAGATGGAAACTCTTCAAGAAAAAAAAGTTTTGAAGAAAAAAAAAGTCTGTAGGAGGAGAATGAGTTAAACTAATCTAAGTTGGTTGACATCACTGAGCTTAGAAGAGTATAATTATTAGAATGGCACTGTTTGTTTTTTGTGAACCATAAACCTATTTCACTATCAGTATAAAATGCATCAATTTTATGGCCTTAAGCCACAATCCTAAACACTTTCCTGGGAGTAAGACTCACTGAATGAAATGGGACTTACTTCTGAATAGACCTGCTTAGGATAGCTTCCTAAGTTTTCTTCTATGGTTTTGTGTCCACAGTAGGGCAATGTTATCACTTAACAGCTCAGACATTTCTGTTTCATAAAATTTATTATTATTGTCATAACATACAACAGTGCCACCTTGTGGACACAGGTTATTGTAATAAAATGCTTCCGTTTGGGAGGTTAAATAAATAAACATGTTTTAAAAATCCTACATGGAAGTGTCTTTTGTATAGGAATTAACATGAAATTGCTGCAAGGATCATAGTATGTGGCATCTCAGTGTGTGTACATGGGAGCAAAAAACTTGCATGTGTAATGGTTATCTTACCGCTTTCATATGGCATTCATCTTAATTCTTATGCCGAAATGCCTTCCATGTGAGAATTTTGTAGTATGAGAAACAGCCTTTAGTTTTGGGTTTCTAGACAAAGTAATAGAAGAAAGACTCCTGAGTGCTGATTCTGGCAGTTGTATTTTCAATTTCCCCAACAATACAATCTGCAATTTGGGATTCCAGTTCATAGCAGCAGACACTATGCCTCTAAAATGCAGGTGTGCTGGAAAGAAAGAGGTTCACACATGCAAAGGAATGAAATTCCAGTGGAATGTTAAAATGGACTGTACCGCTTGAGACCACAGGTGAGCAGAGCTTTTTTTCTGCGGGAACACGGTGGAATGGAGTTCCGGCAGCTCTTAAAAATGGTCACATGGCTGGTGGCCCTGTCCCCTGATCTCCAGACAGAGGGGAGTTTAGATTGCCCTCCGTGCCACCAAGCGGCACAGAGGGCAATCTAAACTCCCCCCTGTCTGGAGATCAGGGGGCGGGGCCACCGGCCATGTGACCATTTTCACTGAGGGCAATTTAAACTTTAAAAAACTCCCCCCTTTTTCCAACTGACCCAAAGTGACGTCATTGTGCGGTCTTGAGTTCCACCACTGAGTTCCACCACCTCTTTTCCCAGAAAAAAGCCCTGCAGGTGAGGGATTCCAGTTCAGAATGTTCCTTCACATAAAACACTTCTTGCAGATACACTAGCGCCATTCTAATCCCCCTCTGCACTGTTGAGGAGTAGTTCTATTTGCAGAGAAATTTTTATAGACAGGAAGAAGGTCTCCAAAAGGTGATCCTTTATGATTTTCTGCTTGCAGTCTGAGTGGCATTCTGCCACCTCAGGGCTTTTCCACCCATTTTTTTTAATATTAATGAAGTAGGATTATCCGTGAACTTTAATGCAAGAAAGGAATTCACAAGTAAAACAAGTCTTTCTGTATTTCTCATTTCTCCTTTAAAAAATAATTTATTGGTATGACTGTTCAGAATAGGAAGTCTGCCAAATAGTTGTCGAGGGGTAAGTGCCTTTTCTATGTTCACCTGTCAAGGGGATATAATTTGGAAAGATGTCCTGAAATTATTCAAGAATGGCCAATGAAGAATAATTAATTTCAAAATATTGCACAGGCTTGGCCTCCTGTGTGTTGTAAGGTGACAGTTAAAGCAGATTGCAACAGATGTTGGTGCTCTTTTACTCAGTTGAGTAACTTTGTGTATATAATTTGGATCCATTCCAGTGTCATAAGAGATTTACCAATTAAACTGCGCTATTAAAAGATGTATGCATATCTTTTTGACAGTTTTTTGCACATTGAATTATAATATTTTGGTTTCCAGGGACTCAAGCCTCATTGTCCTTAATTACCTCATTTTATTTTTTCTGACCACAAAAGAAAACAAACTCATAATTTGGGAGTTTCTGCCCATACTGTGGATACACTCTGCACATTTCAAATTAAAAATTATTAGGAGCTGCTACTGAAAGTGGTCTGGTTCAGAAATTAAGAAGCAAAGTAAATAACACTATCTCTGCAAACAAAATATACCTCGTGGAAGAATATATTTGAGATAAACAAAGGGAGGTGTGTTGTTGATGCATGTTTGACCCATAAATGTTCAAATTAATTCCCTGAAGAAATGATCTAGAATTAATATATTGTAGTTTCCTTGGGTTGGGGGAGCATAATTTCCCAGGTAATCATAAGCGTTTTTTTTAACAACTTGGAAATGGATACGATAGTATCTTGTAAGCAGTTTACAGATTAACTGATTTATCATATTGTTGTAATCCGCTCTCTGAATGAATTTTTTTTTATCGTACTTGTAGTTCTCCTTTTTTTTTAAATAAAATTTTATTAGTGAGTGGAAAAACAAAAGAAAATTCTCCAAATTTGACACATATAATCCCATTTTTTCCCCTTACTCTGTCCCCCACCCTTTTCCTCCCCCCTCCCTATTGACTTCCAACAACTTTCCAACCCTTAACCCTTCTTATTACTTAAATCTATTTCATTTATGTTTTCCTACCAACTTTGAATCATAATATCTCTTATTCTAAGCACATTCTTATTTTTTACATAACCTCTATCAAACCAACTATCAATATAGTATATCTCATATCAATATAGCATACCAATATAATATGATATATAGCACATTCTTATTCTTTTACATAGCCTCTATCAAACCTACTATCAATATAGTTCCAGAGGAGTTAGCCGTGTTAGTCTGTAGTAGCAAAATCAAAAAGAGTCCAGTAGCACCTTTAAGACTAACCAATTTTATTTTATTGTAGCATAAGCTTTCGAGAATCAAGTTCTCTTCATCAGATGTCTGATCCGAACTGGTCAAATACAGAAGAGGAGGGGAGGGGAGAGAACAGGACATATATCACAAGAAGACAGAATGCAATTAGTGTGAAGGCAATCAAAACATTCCTTTGCTTGTAAATGTAAACATCTCCTTTTGGTGTGGAGTCAGTTTGCCGCAGTGAAGGTATACAATTCCTATGTAGTATAAGCCCTCGATAACCACAGCTCTCCCTGCCAGCTGCATCTGACAAAGAGAACTGTGGTCCCCGAAAGCCCACAGGCACTCAGGCTGAGATAATTGACAAACAAAGCCCACACCAGGCGTCTCTGGGCTCCCCCAGACCACGCCTCTGTAAAGGAAATCTGTTACCTGTGATAATGTGATAACCATTCATAGTCTCTATTCAGTCCCAGCTTGACAGAGTCAAATTTGCATATGAATTCCAATTCAGCAGCCTCCCGTTGGATTTTGTTTTTGAAGGGTTTCTGTTGAACCACAGCGACTTTTAAGTCTTTGGTGGAATGTCCTGGTAGATTGAAGTGTTCTCCCACTGGTTTTTGGACGTTTCCATTTCTAATGTCAGATTTGTGTCTGGCTCTTACAGCTGCTCATCCTCCAATCTGATATATGCCCTCATGTGCCAACAATGTCCTTCTGCTCTGTACATTGGACAAACCAGCCAACCTCTACGCAAAAGAATAAATGGACACAAATCTGACATTAGAAATGGAAACGTCCAAAAACCAGTGGGAGAACACTTCAATCTACCAGGACATTCCACCAAAGACTTAAAAGTCGCTGTGGTTCAACAGAAACCCTTCAAAAACAAAATCCAACGGGAGGCTGCTGAATTGGAATTCATATGCAAATTTGACTCTGTCAAGCTGGGACTGAATAGAGACTATGAATGGTTATCACATTATCACAGGTAACAGATTTCCTTTACAGAGGCGTGGTCTGGGGGAGCCCAGAGACGCCTGGTGTGGGCTTTGTTTGTCAATTATCTCAGCCTGAGTGCCTGTGGGCTTTCGGGGACCACAGTTCTCTTTGTCAGATGCAGCTGGCAGGGAGAGCTGTGGTTATCGAGGGCTTATACTACATAGGAATTGTATACCTTCACTGCGGCAAACTGACTCCACACCAAAAGGAGGTTTACATTTACAAGCAAAGGAATGTTTTAATTGCCTTCACACTAATTGCATTCTGTCTTCTTGTGATATATGTCCTGTTCTCTCCCCTCCCCTCCTCTTCTGTATTTGACCAGTTCGGATCAGACATCTGATGAAGAGAACTTGATTCTCGAAAGCTTATGCTACAATAAAATAAAATTGGTTAGTCTTAAAGGTGCTACTGGACTCTTTTTGATTTTATCAATATAGTATATCTCATATCAATATAACATACCAATATAATATAATATATAGCAGGGATCGCCCTATCTCTTACTTTAAACTTATTCTATTTCTTTTCTTCAAATACACTATCAATATAGTATATATCACAATAATATATTATATATATGTTGTATGCTATGCCACCAATGTAGCACAGCACACAACACCACATAGCACAACCACATATTATGTTATAATATAGAATCTGATCCACTAACCCGTTATTTTATGTTATATATCATATATAGTGTACCTCATTGAGATATCTGTTTACCCCTTCTCGTTATGCCATATACTCAATGTAAAATCCCCTTAAATATTATATTAGCTTAGATTATAATTACATTCCCCTTAAATGGTAAGATCCCTTCTCTCTTCTCATTGCAACATTGTTCTTTAAAAATTTTCAAACTGCCACAGTTCTCCTTTTACATCCCACTTTTTTTCCAAAAATTGTTTCAGTTTCCCCCAATCAACCATATATTGTCCTAGGTCAAGATCTTTGAGTTTCCTTGTCATTTTGTCCATTTCTGCCATGCACAGCAATTTGTAAATCCAGTCTTCTACAGTTGGTATTTCTTGTGTCTTCCATTTCTGCGCATATAAAAGTCTTGCCGCTGCTGTCATATAAAATAACAATGTTTTGTGCTGCATTGGAACTGTCTCCATTCCCAAGTTCAGTAGCAACAATTCTGGGTTCTTATTTATTTGTATTTGTAAAATCTCATTTATTGCTTCAGTTATTTCTCCCCAATACTGTTTAGCTACTTCACATGTCCACCACATATGATATAATGATCCTTCATGCTTTTTACATTTCCAGCACTTGTCTGACATGTTAGTATTTCCTAGCGCAATTTTCTTTGGTGTTAAATACCATCTGTAAATCATTTTGTACACATTCTCTTTAATGTTCGTACAAGTTGAAATCCTCACTGTATTTTTCCATAGGTACTCCCATGCTTCCATTGTTATTTCTTTATGAAAATTTATTGCCCACTTCACCATCTGGACTTTTACTGTTTCGTCCACCGTAAACCGTACTTGTAGTTCTCCTTGAGTCCCAGTGAGAAAATGGACTATGGAGGAGGAGGAGGAGGATGATATCGCTCAGTATTATGCCTCCCAAGACACTGTCTTGATTAGCCTGCTTTATACAAAGCACATTTTTTTTGTTTTGTGAATAATCTTTATATATTGATTTAGGCTTGCCATTTGCCTGCTGACAGTGAGCAATCCTCTGCCCTCAATCCCCCACCCTTAATAAATTGAAGAAGGAGAGAAAAGGGGGAGTGGCATTGACAGTGACATTCTAGGAATTTCCCCAAGTATCTATAATGTAGAGATCAGGGAGAATTCCTAGAGTTTCACCCAGAAATGATACCACTTCCTCCTGAACCTCCACCCTCCCCAGGCACTGCCAAGCATTTTGGGTCTGTGAAGAACATATGCTAATACCAGATGTCATTTCCCTTCAGATCAGGGTTTTTTGATGTTGTTATGCCTAGCTGAGGTTTTCACCTGAAAAGCAAAAACTACACATTATTTTTGTAAAATTATTGAGGTTCTTTTCAGTATTTGTTTGTTTGAGTGGTGTTACATTTTTTCCTCACATTTTTACTGCAGTTGTTTTATCTAGGTTGTGCTGGAAAATTAAATTCACCATGCATAGAATGAAAACAGATATAGGGAAAATCAGGTTAAAGAATTCGCCTTGTACAAACCTTACGGAAGTAAGTGGGAGTTGTGCATGCACTGTTCTCCTTCCATTCATTTCGGTGACCTTTGTGCAAAAGAAGCTTTTCTTTAGGAGCAAACCTACATGAGTCTACTCAGAAGTAAGCCCAATTCTGTTTCATGAGGTTTACACCCAGGAAGATGTCCCTATCTGTCACCGTTCTGCTGAATTCAGTTTTTTAAATATACTCACTGGAATGCGTATCTATGTGGAACAAATGTAGTACACTAAACACATTTTCCTTCTAGAAAGTCAGTATTACTCTGAATACCCAGACATGGTTCATATGAATCACTTCCTCGTATTATGATGTTGGTTCTGCATTCAGAAATTAGAAGTATATTGAGTAATTTATATAAAAAAAACATTGAAGGTTTGTCCAAATAAGAATTTTTTATATGCCAGTTTTTTTAAAGTTTATTTTATTTATTCGAAAGCAAGACATAAAATATGACAAAAAGGTGAACTTGGGGTATTTAATTATTTTTCCTTTCCAGTATAAATTTTGTATATTTATATGCACCCAGCTAGTTATCAGAATCACATACATAATACACATATTACATTTACTACTGCTCTGTCAAGAAAAAAGTCCACTTATTTTTCATGTCGATTCACATCTGTGCAATCTTGCCTATAAGTAACAACCACTTATTACAACTAATCAAGAATGTGAATTGATAATGACAGTCTCTAGTGTGAGATGAGGAAAAATAGTAACTAGTAGGATAAAATACCCATAACCCTCACAATAAACAAGCATTTTGTATTTAAGTATTTTTAGTTAGAAGCACTCCACATACATTATCTTTTGGTAATGTTTATCTTAACTTAAAACAATTCAGTGTTATTGCCGATAGAGTGGGGATGGGTGGAAGATAGGAAATCTAAGACTGTTCACTCAAATATGCACACAAACACATTTACTTTCCTCATATTCTTAACAGGAAAAGGAAATTATTCAGACAAGGCCCAGGTTTACCTTTCTCTCATATTTTAATCATAGTCTGGTTCTAATTTACTGTCTTCATACCTCCACTAAATAACTATTCCAAGGAAAAAATGTGTAGTGAATAAGTGCTGATTTTCCTGTTCTTTAGATCAACTGTTTTATATTTTATGATCCTTGTTTAAATTGTCATCCCTCATCCATTTCAGGGCTAAAATATCATTTATATGTGAAACTTTCTTGCCACAAATTAATTTGTGACACGTTAAAGAAGGCTAAGGCAAGTTAGAATTACTTTAGCTGTCACCCTGTTTATATATTCACTGCAGTTAATGGCCTTCTACACAATTAATCTAGAAATGACCCATTAAAACTATTCACATCTGTTGCCAGGTCACACTCAAGGCTCCAATTATGACTGCTGCATTAACCTTCATGCAAACTGTGTTTTCCATTTGTAAATGAGGGATTTATGGGAGTCAAATGAATAATGTTGAAGAGTAAGCACTCAGGGAACTTAAAAGTGTTTCAGTGCATGTGTTCCTTTCAAAGGCATAGTTTCACTAGACTAGAGCTAGTGTAGAGGCCAGCAGAGCTGCTACGGGAACTACTGATTACAGATGCAGGTTGCTGTCCATGCCACATTTATATTCTGTGAAAGTGCGTAATTTCTCTACTTTCCCTCTTAGCTGGAAATCAACCAAACAGCAGTGCAAGGTGTGTCATTTGGCTTATTGTGGATAGCTGATTTTAATGGGAACAGGTGGATTGCCAGTCTTCCTAAGGGTATATCTAGTATCTACCACCATGGCCTGGCTCGTGTTTTGATTTGCCCTTCATTTCTCTCATCAGCTGTGTGTTTCTCTTGGTGCTGTGCAAAGAGGAAAGCAGCACATGAGAAGGAGAGACAAAGGACTTGCCTGCTCGTGGGTCCATTCATTTGTGATACCTGCAATACACAGGTTTCATTGCAACAAATCTGCCTGTTCACAAAAAATATGTGGGTTTGGAGGAGTGCGGGTGTAGTAGAGAGGCAAGAGAGGGACTAGGATTTGAGCAACCCAGGTTTAATTCCCTACGCTGCCATGGAAGCTAGTTGGGTGACCTTGGGCTAGTCATATAGGCCTACCTTACCTCACAAGGTTGTTGAGAGGACAAAATGGAAGAGAGGAGAATGATGTAAGCAATTTTGGGTCCTCACTGGGGAGAAAGGCAGGGCATAAATGAAGTAAAATAAATAAATAGGGAAACCATCTAGGATCAGATACAAATTGCACCCTATTTGATACATCACACTCACCCATCTTTTAATGATAAACCCTCTGTAACAGGCTAGCAGTAGTGTTTGTACAGTACTTTAAATGTTCAAAGTGCTTCACACATATTATCACAGTAATCTATGCAACAGCCTTTTAAAGTATGCCATATTACAGGTGAAGAACAAAGGCAGAGAGAGTGTGTCTGACCTAAACTGTCCTAGTGAGTTTGTGGCTGAGGTAAGATTAGAATTGTCAGACTCCAGGGCCACAACTCACTCTCTAAGCCAGGTAGCTTGTGAACTACCAGCTCACTGGCTGCTGCAAGAATGTTCCCTAGAAGACCCAGGAAGAAATCACAGAAAGATTTCTTGTTTTTTTAAAAAAGCTTTTATTTCATAGGATTTTCCTCTGTGCTGTTTTGCTGAACTCATTGATAATGCTTTCCTGAGTCCATAATTTGGTGCTAGGCCTGAACAAAACATGCTGGGGTTTGAGGAATAGCCTAGAATATTTTCCATTGCTCAGGAGGACGTTTAATTAAAGAAAATGTTGGCAATCTTTGCTCTAAGCCATTGTTCTATACTAGGGATCCCCGACCTTTCTGAGCCTGTGGGCAACTTTGGAATTTTGACTCAGGGTGGTAGGCGCAACTACAAAATGGCTGCCACAACATGCAGTGCCAACCACAAAATGTCAGAAAATGAGGTAATGTAACTCCTCAACATTTCAGGCAGAAGCATTGTTTAACAGGATGCCTTTTAAAATAAACATATTGTTTAAAAATATTTTCTTGCATACACAGCTTACTTTCAAGGAAGATGCTTATGCTGGCGTGACAACTGCTGCAGCTGCAACTTTTTAAAAAATCCACACAGCCAGTCAGATACTGTATGGCCAATCAGAAGCTTCACTTGGCCCTGTCCAGTTTCTAAAAACACTTGGCAGGTTCCAGGAAAGGTGTCAGCAGGCATCATGGCACCCATGAGTGCCATGTTGGTGACCCCTGTTCTATGCCAACTATGGTCATTGATTATACTGTTTGCATTTTGTATCAGACGAAATTAATTAACAACGTGTCCAATATAAAAGATGTGCTTTTATGAGAGCTGTAGAACAAGTCATTGTGGAAAACCCTACTGAGACATTTAGCAGAAAATAAGATGTTGGTTGATTTGATACACGTGAAGCACTGTGCTAACATTCTTATTGCCCAGCCCTTCAGTTAGCAAAGGTAAAAGGGAATAAGGCTATATTCAGACATCAGAATGGTTTGTTAAATCATGACTTGTATAATAAACGTTTACTGATCTAGTAGACAGAAAGGGAAGATCCAAGATTTTCAGTGCAATTCTATGAAGAGTTACTCCAGTCTGAGCCCATTGGTTCCATAGGATTGCACTGTTAGTATAAACCTTGGTTAGTCTATTTTTGTCTCCTCTCTTCATCAGAGACTTCTGGCACACGGAGACAATTTTTTAAATAGCTTTTATAGCCAATGTGAATGCAGAGGCAAGGGAGAATTCACTCTAGTTTTCTGCACTCTTTTCTTGTGATAGCTTCTTGCAGCTGCAAGGAGAAAAGGCGTATCACAGTGTAATGGTCTAGAGAGTTACTTACAGAGATATGTCAGTTGCTGATTTTTTTTTAAAAACCCGTTAGACGTGGGGAAAATTGGCGGCAGCAGGGCGGGCAGAGGAAGCAAAGTGATGCTGATGTGCGTGGTGCCTGCAAAAATGAACACTTCATGAACACAGGGCATACAAACATGGTTTGATTAGGATCTTTCCAAAAAGATCCTACCAAATCAGTTTTGGGAAATATCACAATAAGGCAGCAGAAAACATATAAGGTAGATGGTTGGGAGATGACGTGTGGATACTACAAAAAAACCTGCTCCAATTTTGATATCCAGCTGGAGCAAAGTTTCAGTGAGGAAGCAATCGGGGAGTACATCCTCCCTATACTTTGTGGTATTCAACAAACTCTGGTTATGGAATTGAAACATCCTAAGAAGCCACCATTTGTATAAACTGGTTAACAAAAAACCTACAAACTAATTTCATATCCTGGTTTGTTGCCAAACAACAAACCCCAGTTTTGTTGGACTTTCTGCATTCTGAGATGCCACAACTAGCCAGAGTTGAATCAAACTAGGAACTATAAAACATGGGTTATCATGATGTCTGAATGGACCCTATTTTAATTTATTTATTAGACAAAATTAAAGCAAAGTAATAGTTTATTGCTTAAGTTAATGTATAGAATAATTTGCGAAAGTTTCATTCTTCAACAAGCTCAGCTGCAGTAAGTTTCTAAACTGACTTCATGGGACTTTGTGTGTGTGTATTATTTATGATGTATAGGGATCTAGTCAAGTTGTAATGCTAAACAAACAAGACAGGAGATATTAGTTTTCAGATGACTACAAAATCCTGCGGAATGGCTTTTATTCCAGAGAGTATGGACATTTGGGACTTGGGGCTGAGAGGGGAGAACATCAGTACCAGCACTGCTGTGGAAGAAAATAAAGGTGGTTGGAAGTTCCTCATGTTTTGGTTCCACCTTCTACAAAGAAAGGCTTTTAGTTGCAGTTAAAATTACCATCAGGACTGTATTGTGCAGATGTAACTAGCCTCAGATTTTGAGGGCCTCGATATCGTTTTCATTGTGGGTTTATGAGTAGCAGCAGTTTTCATACCTCAACCTCTGGGACTGAGCAGAGCACTTTGGGGGATCGGTTGTATGGATAGGACAGGAAGTCTTGACTCTTGACACAGAGTAAGCAGGAATCCTCAACAGATACTTTTGGTGAATGTAATTATCTATAAAATGTACTGCAGAATAATGTTTTTCATATGTTTGGAAGAAGGAAGGAGTATTTATTTATTTGTTTTATAATTTGTCTTTCTCAGAGAGAATCAAGGCAGATTACATAATTAAAACAATATAATAAGAACAGTATAATACAATTAAAAAATAGTGCAAATAAGGACACTATAGTACATATAACAAATAATGCAATGAAACCAGATTGTAAAATTAAGAACAATGCTCAACATAAAGTATAGAATAAAGAATGAACACTAAAATAACTACCTAAATTTTTACAGAATGTTACTACAGCCTTAATCCCTATTTTAGAAAATAACAATTCTATTGTATACATTCTATGGAATTATAAAAGTTAGTATCATAGATAGAAAAAGGCTGAGAAATCTTGACCTAATTTATAAACCAGGGTGCTCTAGGATCATGGGAGTGTTGAATGATTTCTTCATTCCACTTGATGCTATGAGTTCATTAACACTGGAAATTGGGGAGAAGCCACTTTTTTAAAAATGAAAATAAAAAATCTAAATTGCAGTTCAGAGAGCAGAACTGGACAATGTTACCTTCTATCCTTAGATAACATGGAAGAGCTATGGCATTCCTTGTTATAGTCGGTCGCAAGTAATAATGGTTCACAAGACCCCTACTACATCAGGCCAAGGTCCAAGTACTCTAGCATCCTGTTTCCAGACCTGTCTAGGCTAATGCTTCTGGCTAGCACATTTGTGGGGCCTTCCCCTTTTGTCTGTCTTCCAGCAGGTGCCTCTGAAAATTTAACTATTATCGTTAGAAGCTGTTAATAGACCTATCCACCACAAATGTCTCTAATACCTATTTTAAAGCATCTAAGCCAATGGCCATCAACTTATCTTGAGACCATAAGGGGTTGTCTTATACTGAATCAGGTCCATCGAGTTTAGTGAGTAACTCCTGACAGCAGAGAGCCACTGAGGCAGAAATGTCATTGTTTTCCACAGCTATTATCTGAGATTCTTTTAAGTGAAAATGCCACTCTTTGAACCTGAAACTTTCTTTCCCCAGTACTTGCCATTTATTTCAGTGGCTGTGAACAGCACACCAACATGCACACCATAGCTAATTATGAAATATATACTATGTTCTTGGAATCACAGCATTTTAAAGAGAAGTGGTTACTCTCTTGCAATAATTTTATTTCAGTGCCCTGATACTACTTCCCCACTTAAAAAGCCAGGAGGAAGTCACAGAGATAATTTCATTATGATTTTTTTTGTATAATGGAAAGATGTGGATCTTAAAGGTAAAGTATCTGAACCATTCTATAGATCAGATGTAAATCACATTCATGAAGGCCAAAGGTTTGATTTAATTTGTACTTTTATCTGTACCTTAATTGATGAAAAAACAAGTAAAGGCAAATTTAAATGCTTGCATCTATAACCTTGTCACAGTGTCTGACTAATCATTTATCATCATTATCTTTTTTTTCTCAGCCAGCAGACTTCATAGGAAAGCAGGCACTGAAGCAGATTAAAGAAGAGGAGCTCCAGCGGCAGCTTGTGTATCTCACCTTGGAAACAGATAATGTCGATCCAGAAGGAAATGAAAGTGTCTGGTATAATAACAAGGCAAGTACTGTAGATTGTATTTAAACTGAACATGAAGCAGACACCGACTTCACATACATATGTACATATCTACCTACGTGTGTGTGTCTGTGTGTGTGTGTGCATGCATGCGCGTTCATGCATCTGCATGCATACATATACATATACCAGCAAGGAGAGTTTGAACAAATACAGTTTTTAAAAAAGGAAGTATTTTAAATGTCAAGGGTGTGTTTGTATGAGCATTACTTCTCCCAGTCTGCTGCTAGTTTATTTCCCAAGGACCAGGCACTGTTCACACACACTTCCTGGTTTCTTCATGCAAGTGGTATAGACACAGTTTCTGTCATGCTAGTACCCTGGTTTGTGTCCTGATCTTCCACAAGTAGATCATCTTAGTTGTTGGATACATGGGTGCAATTGTAGAAGCAGTTATTTCAGTGCAAATATCTGAACAAAGAAATGAGAAGAGTTCTGGTGCAATTATTACCTGAAATGTTACTCATACAGGATGAAGGCATGCTGTATATTTCAGTTGGTCTCATAGGAAGTAATATGTAGAGGTAGGATCATGTGCTTAGCCCCACTAAAATGGAGCTAGCCATGGGAAAGAATGCTTATGAAGGTTTTGGTATATGCACAGATGGTTAAAGATATAGAGAATTAACGCTTTGAAACACCCGGCAGCCAGTGTCCTCTTTACTACTGTACACAGTGGTGTAACAGATGGCAACCAACCTGTCTTACAACACCCATTACTACTTAATTTAAATGAAGGAAATTATAAGTGGGGGGAAGAGAGGGCAATAAAGGATGCTGAACTCTTCTGACAACTGCCAATTTTGCTTACACCTGCCTTTTGTCAAGGGCTAGAAGGCAGCAGTTTGGTAGATCTTTCAGGCACAGGTCTGACTGACGATCTAGGTCAGAATCAGCAACAAATTACTATATAGGACCAGACAGGGAACTTATGGGATCATCAAGCCATCTAGCTTGGCTGAGCTGAAAAGTACACTATACTTTCTGTATATCAGAAGGGAATACCCTGCAGATGGGTAGAGGTTGTGCAGGCATTTTCCTCTGCCCATATGCTGCCCCAATAGTGACAGTGGAAAAGACACAGACGTCTCACCCATTACCTTCTGCCTTTTGAGACTGTAGATGCCTCTTATCTCTGCCAACTGCCCTTCTTCTTCCTTCTTCTTCTCCTGGGAGAAAATGGCTGGAGGAAACAGGCTGTGAGCAAAAAAAAACCCCAATAAGTGAGGAATAGTTTCAAGACACTTACACAGACCCTCCTGCTCACCACTTTTCTGCTTTCAGTTGCAACCACCCTATTTATATAAGTGTATTATATATTGACATGTATTGTAAAACACAACTTTGCCTCCATCAAAATAGTTAGTCCCTGAACATACACAAGATTTCCAAATCTTGGAGAAAGATAAAAATTAGAAACGGAAAATTTCTTTCACTACTGAGACCCTTTTTACAATTATCGGCATATGCCTACCCTTTCTGTATAACTGAAAACTATTTATTCAGTATCAAAAGGCATGGTAAGTTCTTGAGGGATGTAATATCTATTTTTTTAATGATGGAGAAGCTTAGCGTAAAACCATGATGCTGCATAGTCCAAAGAATAGGCAACATGGCTGATACTACTTTCATTGAACCCAAATTAGTCCAATAAAAATAGATACTCTACAGTAGGTATTGAAGTTGCTGTTCTGTGCCGCCTAGAAAAAAGGGTCTTTCCAGCTTTTTCTGGTTGGTTAAATGATCCAGTATAAGATCAACTGTGTTACATGCAACCACATGTTCGACATTATAATGTATATTTAATAACCCAAGCTGCATCAGTTATAGCGGGCTTTCATGCACTGGTAAGATTTGTTATTTGGGTAATTTTTCAGGTTATTGGCAATACCACATCTGGAAGTTACAGCTACAGTACTCAGCAGAGTCTGGCTTTTGCATATGTCCCTGTGGAACTGAGCAGAGTTGGACAGAAATTAGAAGTTGAACTACTAGGAAAAAATTACCCTGCAACTGTTCTCCAAGAACCACTGGTGATGACGGAACCAACAAGAACTCGACTTCAGAAGAAGGGTGGGAGTGCAAAAGGATAAACAGGGCAGACATTTCATTCTTTAGGAGAGTAGACCTGATTTACTTATAAAATATCAAATCATTCACAGGTGCTTTTGTACAAAGGTACGTTTGCCACTTTTTGTCCACAAAACGGATCTACTTTTAACAAGTTTCTCACAAGGAAAGTTTTCAGATTGAGAATATTTACTCCTAATCATTTTACCATAATTGTTCTCAGTGAACAGGAGTGACAAAGGGAGCTCTGACTCTTGAAGCTCATACCCTGGAGATCTAGTTGGTCTTTAAGGTGCCACTGGACCCGAATCTCGCTCTTCTACTACAGACCAACAGGATTTCCCATCTGAAACTATCTGGATAAAATGAAGTATCTGTTAATATGAACATAGCCCAGGAACAGGGGAGAAATATTTTGAGGCTTGCCCTACAGTCCCTGGTGGCCTCTCCACCAAAACTGGACAACAGAATAAACTAACAGACAGCTTTATCTCCCTTTGGTGCTTTATGAATAAAAAAGCTTGGCAGTGTGAAAAACACTTCATTTGTAATAAAGAGGAACAACTGTTTGCACCAAACAAAAGTCACAGCTGCTGTATCTGATGGTAGTTTAGACTACCGCTTGTGTTGTGTACCCTTCACTGAACAAAATTAATTAATACTAATATATCTGATGGTAAATAATGTGCACCATATCATCTTCCCCAGCAGAACCTTGTTCCGAAGGTTGCAACAAATAATGAAAATTCACCCATTACTCAGCTGTTGATCTGACACCAGCTGTTAAATGATTCCAGGGCACTCAGAGCCCTTTACAATTAAGCAACCATTACACATAGTTTTGTGAACAAATCTAGAATATCATTTTTCTACTTAGACTTAAAAGTACTACCTTATTTTCTTAAAAAGAGATGCGGATCTGAATACTTTTTCCCCAGCTGAGTTACTCCAACAAAGGTTTGGAAGGAAAAAATAATCCAATTCAAATGAAAAAATCAAGAAATAATTCTCTCTTGTGTTTGTATTTTTAACAGTTAACAGATAAGATGAAACTGTGGATTAGCACTGGAAGAGACTCCTCAAGGTAGAGTGCTCCCTCTTCCCATCACAGGCCAAAAGTGAATTGGCAAATTGGTTCCAAACTGGCAAACTATGGCTAGTCATTGCCTTGCAAACCAGGATTGCAACTCAGGTTCAAAACTAGGTTTGCATCAGGTTTTTCAAGATAAGCACAACCCAGTTTGCTAAACCGTAGCTAATTAGCATGCAGTGTATAAAGGGAGGAGGGAAAAGTCAAGCTAACAATTCCTTCCTGGCTAATTCACCTGGTGCAAAATTATGGTGTACTATTATGTCAGTATTGTGCTCTGGCATTTAATAGTCACTGCAGGATATTTCTAAAAATTTTGATTGATTTTATCTATATATAGATAAAGACAAGTGTCCTGACTGACTCATCAGCAAACACCCAGCCAAAACCCCTGGACCTAGAAACCTGAAATTTGGGGAGAATGTTCCTTTTGAGATGTAGAGGCTCACTAAGAAGGGATTTTAAGAAATTTCCCCCCTAAGGGGGTAAAATGTGTTTTCCCATAGGGATACAGCTTCCCTGTGTGGTTGGCAGGTTTCTCCTCCCCTGCCAACTCAGCCACTCTTCCCTGATTGGGCTAGCTTTCAGGGTCATTTGCATATGGGGCCAACATTCTGAACAGTTACAAAGGGAGTCATTGAATGTGTCCTGAGGTAAAAAGCACCTCACAGTCTTCCCCTAAAAGTTCACTAGGGTTGCCAGTCTCCCTGTGGTAGAGTTGCCAACCGATCTCCCAGAATTACAACTGATCTCCAGGTGACAGAGATCAGTTTCCCTGGAGGAAATGGCTGCTTTGGAGAGTGGGCTGTATGGTATTATACCATTCTGAGGCCCCTCTCCCCAAACCTCACTCTATCCAGGCTCCACTCCCAAAATCTCTAGAAATTTCCCAACTTGGACTTGGCAACCCTACTGTGATGCCTGCCTGTTTGCACCCCGCCCCGCTCTCTGATGGTTCAGTTGTGGAACTCTGTGTTCTGAGGTAAAAATTGGGTCAAGAAACTGCAGTTGAAGAAAGAATGTATAAGACTCCTGAACAGGGATTTTATATACAAGTCAGTATGGCAACTGAGTTTTTAAATGTTCATGGGGAGATGGTGCGTGACCTTTCTGGGGGCCATTTCAATGTGAACGTCTCACATGAACTTGTCTAAGTGCTCACTACACCACCCCTCCCTCAGTCCAACTCCACCTCAGACCTCTTGCAGCCATCACCTTTTACTGCCCCCAAGAAGCCTCCTGGCAGACATCGTGCAGGATTAGGGTTGCCAGCCTCCAGGTAGTGGCTGGAGATCTCCTGGAATTACAACTGGTCTCCAGGCCACAGAGATCAGTTCACATGGAGAAAATGGCTACTTTTGGGGGTGAACTCTATGGAATTATGCCATACCAAGGTCCGTTCCCTCCCCAAACCCCACTTTCTCCAGGTTTCTCCAGGTTTCACCTCCCAGATCTCCAGGAATTTCCCAACTTGGAGCTGGCAACCCTATGCAGGATACACCATACTAAAAGGAGGAAGGGGTGTTTTGAGGCACTTAGCATAACCATCAAAGATGTCAGGGGCTACAAGAGAGTGATGGGGGGAGTCACCGGGCTGCTGGCTGGAGACGTCTGGCAGACTCTGCCAGTAGTCCCAAGGGGAACTTGAGCTGACGAGGTTATTGTGTGTGTCAAGGCATTGTATCTGTGGCTCCTCATCAGGAAACTCTCACTAAGAAAGAACATGAGGATCCACTTGAGAGACGAGGTGTCTGCTAGGGAATTCTCTGAACTGCTACTAAAAATAGGGAACAAAGAATATCCTGAGTTCAAGGGAAAGGTGACCATACCTGCAGATCTGGGCACAGTAGTGACGACCCTAGCAGACCTAATAGCCACAATATACCCTGATATCATCACTATAACGGAGAAGTCCATGGACTGACTCTGCAAGCATGCCATTCTGACCTCCAGGAATGACAAGGCTGCCATCATTAATGAAATACAACTCCCTCAAAGGGGCAGAAATGGAGTACAGATCTGAGGACTCAGTGGGGCAGACGGATGATGTGGTCCACTACCCCGTGGAGTTCCTCAACACACTCAACACTCCTGGCTTCCCAGACCACAAGCTTCTCAAAGTGGGGGCTCCAGTGATGCTGCTCTGGAACCTCAATCAATCCAAACTCTGCAATGGCACCAGACTGTGAGTGAAAGCAGGAACGTCATCGAGGCTACGTTGTTCACCAGCAGTGCTCGGGGAGGGGGTGGGGTTCATACCACGCATACCACTCATACTATCAGAGAACCCCTTCGAATTTAAGAGACTGCAGTTCCCCCTCAAGGCCTGCTTTGCTATGACAATCAACAAGTCCCAGGGGCAGACACTGAAGGTGGCAGGAATTGACTTGAGGGAGGATTGCTTCTCACATGGGCAGTTCTACGTGGCCTGCTCCAGAATAAGCTCACCCAGCAACCTGGTGATCCTAGCATCTGAGGGGAAAACCACCAATGTGGTCCTTCTGTAGAAAAAAACAGGTTCTCTGCTGCACTATAGCCTGGCTCCGTTGCCAGGGGAATAGATTGCTGGTGCCTGAGTGTCTGGCTGCCCAAACCACGCCCGAACGCAACGAACCAGGCCTCTCCCGACCGCTGGTTCATTGGCCATGGCCGATCACGATCCGCCAGGTCACGATCACGCGATCGCCATTTTTGTGAGTTTTTGAGGTTTGTATCGTAATGCGGTTCGTGCCCATCTCTAGTTCCCAATAACATCTCAGAGCTTTTTTAAAAAACTTGAATGAATGAATGATTTCAAGTCTCGGGCTTGTAGTACAATCCTAAGAAGAGTTACTCCAGTGTACGTCCACTGAAATCTATGGGTTTAGACTGGAGTAACACTTTTTAGGATTACACTGTAAATAACTAGTTTATGACTAGTCCCCTTCTATTGTTGTTGTATGCCAGCTGGTGAAGATTTTGCATTCCCTCAATAATCCCTCATTCCTGCCCTACATTTTGTCACTATGTCTTATACGTGTATTTTACTTTTGGTTTTGAATTCAATTTATGATGTATTTTTATAATACTTTGTTTTAATTGTTAACTGCCTCAGTAGTCCTGATTTTGCAGAAGTACAGGATATAATTTTTGTTAATAAATACTTAGTTTGGATAGGATCATGAACAATTCTTCCTTATCCATTTCTTATCATCCACATAATGGGTGAGCTCTCTTTCCACTAATATTATTCCTTCTAACAATTTTAGCTGAGTTGTCAACTGGTGGAGAGGCCATCAAATTCATAAAACATTGATCAATGTCCTAAGCCATAATGTTTCCAGGAGCCCTATGAATCTTAAAAATAACTTTGGAAACGATGCAGTGCTTGTGCTCATTCAATTCAATACTCTGTGTTTGTTGTCCTTTACAAAGGTCATTTAACCAAAAATTGCTCAGAAGTACAAACTCCTGCAAGGGAATCAATACATCTAGACCTTCAGTAAAGAAGCAGAAGCATAAATAAGACATGCCAGTAGAAACACAGTTTGAATAATGAGCACCTATCATTGCCAGGGATTTAATGCAAGTTGACATTACATTGTACAGATCTGAATATCCATTTACAAAGCAGGTCACAGTAAAATATAGAAGCTGACATCATTGCTCAGGGTGCTAGCTGGAGTGGAAAAAAATCCATTTGGAAATTATTCTCTTACACTTTAAGTGATTTGGGCCTATTTTGTTCAAACACAAAGGGATTTTATTTTTCTTAAAGGTGACATTGGGTTAGATCCAGATTATATTGGCAATTTCCACCTTTCCTGCTATAGACCTCCCATATTATTTCTCAGGGCACCCTAATCCTGCAGGAAAAGCATTCTGTGGAGATCAGTGGGCTGCAGTGGGAAAAGGCAGGCAGAAAAGTTCTGTTCTGCTGATGGAAAATTTAGTTGGATCCAATCCATTGAATGCTTTGTGTGTATTATTATTATTGTTTCCGTCTAGCTCTGACTTTCGATACATCTCCACCCTTTTTTCCCTCTGCCACCTCCTCGTCCCATCTTTTCCTTTCCACACCCTACTTTTTCTCCCTCCTTACCCCAACATTGGTCCACATCTCCCCTTTGCCCTCCTACTGCCCGTTTCTTCTGACCTCCCTGCCACCCGCCCCCTGCTTCACTGCTCTTACCTGCCTGCCTCCCTCACTATTCTGCCCAACCACCCCCTTCCTTGTTGCTCTGCCTGTCCACCACTCAACTCTGGCCATGCTGCCATCACACACCCCTCCTCACCGCTCTACCTGTTCACCCTGTATTCTGCCCACCCACCCCTCTCCTCACCATTCTGCCCCACCATTAACCCCCCCTTCATTGCTCTTCCTTCCCTTCCATTCCTTTTTTTGCTTGGTGCATTATGTGCACACATGCAAATACTTCTCTATTTGGGGTGACTTCACTACCACCACTCTATTTTCCCCCAGGTTTCTGATTTTTCTGGGGGATCCCCCAAGTTTGCAGGAAAATGTCCTTAGTCTGTTAATGGCCCCAATCCATGGATTAAGGTATTGACAGATGAGGCCATGTTGACTATTAGATATATTGATGGGAGAGATTTCAGTAGCACTTAACGGAGCCTTTAATCCCACTCCTCAGTAGGCAGATGCATGCTGCAGCGTACCAACCACGATGTCAAAAGGAATGCTATGGTGAAATGCCTTACACCCCAGTCTTGGAGTGGTGGAGAGTGCTGTGAAGTCATAACTGACTTATGGCTACCACTGGTGGGGTTTTCATGGCAAGAGACTAACTGAGGTGCTTTACCATTGCCTGCCTCTTCAACCCTGGTCTTTGTTGGAGGTCTCCTATCCAATTACTCATCAAGGTCAACCCTGCTTAACTTCTGAGATCTGACAAGATCAGGCTCACCTGGGTTATCCAGCTGCTCATTCAGGGCACATCCCAGTCTTAGAGAAATGTAAATGGCCCTAGCCAGGAGGAAAATAGCCCTGGTCATACTATAGCTATAGAGCTTCAAGGGGCAAAGGGAAAGAACAGATCTTCCTTTTGGAACAAGAAGAGAAAGAAGGTCTGTGAGGGGAGGGCAGAGGGGGAGATGATAAAACCCCTGAGCACGAGGAAGATCTCTTAAACCTTCATTTTACTGCAAATCATTCTAAGCGGTCTGCATGTTACTTCAGATTCTATCTTGAGCACATGTTGCTAAAACCACTTAGGGAGAACCCCAACCCCCTGAAACAAGGTAATGGATCTAGATCCAGAGGAGTTAGCCATGTTAGTCTGTAGCGGCAAAATCAAAAAGAGTCCAGTAGCACCTTTAAGACTAACCAATTTTATTGTAGCATAAGCTTTTGAGAATCATAGTTCTCTTCGTCAGATGCATGGATGATTTCTAAATGCTTGTAACTCCAAGAATTAAGTGCCTCCCTCTAAATTTCCATCTGTAGGGATATGTATATTATTAGGATTTAGAGGACTGAATTTGAAGCCAGCTGGGTGACCTTGGGTAAGTTCACAGCTTCTAGCTCCCTCAGCCCCACCCACCTCACAGGGTGTCTTGTTGTGGGGATAATGATGACATACTTTGTAAAACGCTCTGAGTGGTTGTTAAGTCATCCTGAAGGGCGGTATATAAATCAAATGTTGTTGTTGTTATCATATTTTCTTTGATCCTCGCTCAGTCTGTTATGTTTACAACTTTACATATATGCGGTAGGCTAGGCTGAGCTCATATGACTGGCTTAAGATCACCTAGTGAGTTCCCATAGCAAAGTGTGGATTTGAACCTGGGTCTCTCAGATCTTAGTCCAACACTCTGGCTATATAAACAGCCTGCATCCAGAGCAGGTAGCTAGACGCTAATATGGCAAATATGAATAGTTTTCTCATTCTAGGTTATGGTCAATCTTTCATGCACATAATTCCTTCTACATAACACACACAAGATTGATTATGTGCTCCTTACATGAAGATATGAATTCATAAACTTTCTGGTAAATTAAATGCTAACAATTTTGTAAAAAGCTGCGTTTTTAAAATCTTAAACACATTTTAAATACAGGAACTGTACCTGAGTTGCATCTTTAAAATATAGCAATAGTATTCAGGTTATGTTGGAAGAAGTTATCCTGAAGAAATAGTGTTGGTAACCCAGGTGTGTCAACACTATTTCTGCAAGAGAACCTCTTCCTAACTTCACTTCCTACAAGCTAACAGACACAAGTTTCAGCAAGGAAAAGAGTAAGATCTCTTAGCAACCTCTCCCACAGGTTACATCAGAGATCTCAACACAATGGTTCTTTGAATTTCACCTTTGCAAATGTTTCAGTTAGGAATGCTACTCTGAATAGCAGCTGATTTCCAAAAATAGTATTTACAACTCAAGTAAGGGTTAAGTGAAACGTTGTGGAAGTGTATGGGGAAGCTAAACAACTAGATTTCCCTTTAATGCAAAATAGCAAGACAACTGGTCTCTGAGGCTAGAGAAATAGCTCCCTGTTGATCAGCCCTCAATACCAGCAGTCTAATGTTGTTGCGCAATGGCCCTTCAGTGCTATTCATGCCATTTCATGGGCAGATGTGCTCCTGCTCTTCCAGTTGACTGACACATGACCAATGCACTGCAGAGAAGGCCATTTTTATCCCCCCCTTCTCCCATGCCATATGTGAGGGTGTGAAAACTGGGTCAGGACTGGAGAAATGACCATATACTCTCTGGAATACTATAAAGCTGCTAGGGGCTTGAGCACATATCCCTCTTTATTATTTAGTTTTCCTCTTCCTTCAACAATTCATTTCTCCTGGTCAGCAATGAGCATCCTCAGTCCCCACTGGGCTATCTGTGGGAGCCTGTACTTTGTGGATCATTCTGGAAAGAAATGACAGAGAATGACTATTGAAATCCATGGGCTCTTTCCAAATGACTACAGGAATTCAATGAGTTTCTTAATGGCAATTGGAAAGCATTACAGAAAGGGTTGCTCATAAGGTGATATTTACAGCCTGTTTCCTGTTAGAGCGAGTGTAAAATAACGCTGCGGAATAAACGCTGAGCTGATTAGAGGCAAAAGCTTTATTTGAGGAAGTTACATACTTGAGGGAAAGAGGGAGAGAGAGAGAGACCCTAGCTATCTGACTACATCTTGCAGAGAAAGAGAAGAAGTGTGGCAGGAGAGAGAAGAAGCAGGATATTGCCCTGTTTAGCCCAATAGGAGACAAGACAAGGAAATGACCCCCAGGAAACGAGAGAGGTGCTACTCTCACTGTCCTAAGTGATCCTTGCTGCCCCCTGCATGGTAGGCTCTTCTTCCTTCTTGCTGCTGCAGTACACCAGACATTGCTATTTCTAACATTTCCAAAGGGCAGATTATAATGCTTTTACTACTGACATTAATGAAAATATTACAGGAATTACACACATGTAATCACAACTACATAATCATAACAGAACTCAACTATGACAAAAATGTTTCATCCGCTTCTTGTTGAATTATGGGTCTTTGAAGCAAGGTTCATATTCACTTAAGACTGTACCCTAACTGGCTCCTTTTTATGGCAAGGAATGTTGGACGTTTGTGAAGGAAAAGGCTTGTGAGCAACCAGACAGGCACAATCAGAAGTAAGTCCCAGATTATCCAACAGGGCTTACTCCCAGGAAAGTGTTCTCAGAATAGCAGCCTTGGTCTACCACACTAGCACCTTCCTTTCCTTGATTGATGTGCTGCTGTACCAATAAACCCAGGTTTCTTCCCTGACTGGTCCCCTGCTTTTGAGGGCTCATTTATCAAACCTGGGAAGGATGTACAGTTTGAGTGGGAAATGGTTTGGAAAATAAAACCTGAACCTTCTTGCCATATGACACTAATTTCTTTCCAGCTGGATGCATCACAAATTCAGGTTGCCATACTTGCCATTTCTTGATTATCCTGCAAAAGAGTTAGTGTTAGGATGTGTTGGCAATCAAAATTGGAGATAGGGGAGAGAAGGCTTGTACCACCAAGCCCCAGTTGCGCTGCCAGCAACTCAAAGGTTCACCTTGGACTGAGCTGCAGGTCTGGGGGATGGTGATGCCTGCTGCTTTTTTTCTGCACCACATGCGCAGCAGTGCTGACAGTGCCTCAATTGCTTGGGATCTGGCCCTGGGTGCCAAGGAAAATGATATATGTGGCAGGGTTTGCTTACCCATCCCAAGACAGTGAAGTTTCTTAATGGCAATTGGAAAGCATTACAGGAAGGGTAATTATTCTTCTCCCAGATATTAATATGGGAGAAGAGGTTAAATGCCCCACATCTCTGATACTTCCTTCTAATATCCTTGGATTTCTCAAGAGACCACCTCAAACACATGTCAGTCCTGGGTATTGCCCAGTACTAACATGTATCTGACCTGTAACATACCAGGTATTTTTAAAAATCTTCATAATAATTTCCCCATAAAATAGTTGAATTGGTATAGTTTGTTTGATCTAAACAAATGGGCTCCCATTTCTGATCTTTCAGATGTAAATGGAAGCCCTTACTCTTGATCTCCCCCTGGAGCAATAGTGGTCGTACTTACAACAACAACAACATTCGATTTATATACCGCCCTTCAGGCCAACTTAATGCCCACTCAGAGTGGTTTACAAAGTATGTCATTATTATCCCCACAACAAAACACCCTGTAAGGTGGGTGGGGCTGAGAGAGCTCCAGAGAACTGTGACTGGCCCAAGGTCACCCAGCAGGCTTCAAGTGGAGGAGTGGGGAATCAAACCCGGTTCTCCAGATTAGCAACAGCAACTTTTGCAAATCATTTCTCCAGTCACAAGCCTGCTCTCAATGATCTTTGGGGCAGGCAGCTGCAACTTTCTCAGCTTTCTCCAGAGCATTCCCCCACCTCCACCCCAGCAAGACGATTTGCAAAAGCTGATGTTGCCGTAGGCTCTCTCTGTCTCTTCATGGTCATAGATGCAGAGAAGTTAGCCATGTTAGTCTGTGGTAGCAAAATCAAAAAGAGTCCAGTAGCACCTTTAAGACTAACCAATTTTATTTTAGCATAAGCTTTCGAGAATCAAGTTCTCTTCTTCAGATGCCTGATACAGAGACTGTATCAGGCAGTCTCTGTATCACCAGTCTCTGTATCAGGCATCTGAAGAAGAGAACTTGATTCTCGAAAGCTTATGCTAAAATAAAATTGGTTAGTCTTAAAGGTGCTACTGGACTCTTTTTGATTCTGTCTCTTCAGGCAGCGAGGGGAAGGAACAGAAGGAAAAGGGGTGGGGGAGAGGAACTTCAGTTCCCAGAAAGACTTGCGAAAATGATCCTTTATTCTTCACTTGTAAAATGTCACTTATAGCAAGGCTCTGGCACTCTTAATCACTACACCAAGCTGGGTCGCCACCACTTGAACAATGCATGTCTAGAACCAGGAGGAAGCAACTACAAAAACATACACTATATGGTCGAAATTTTACTTCTGCCACAAATTTACAATCTGACAGGCCACAAACTCTCATACTCCACACTGACAATATAGGGATGTTGATACTGTCCTACCTTAAAGGTAAAAGCACCGAGTCGTTACTGAACCATGGGATAACTAAAAAAAAAGATAGTTGTATATGACAACTCCAAATGAAAATGCTGTAAAATGCTAAATATTACTAGACTGGCATCAGAGCATCTGACACATCATCACTCAAAATAGTTTAATCTGAATTAGGTCTCTAATTAGCTATCTCTTAATTAGATAACCCTTAACCTTTTGATAAACTCAAGAAGAGGTTTGTTTTTTATTTATAGTCCACCTTTCTCATTGAGATTCAAGGTGGATTACAGAGTGTGAGATTAGTACAGTCTATATCAAGGACATTTCAATAGACAATGCAATAGTGTATATAAATAGGGTATATAAATGCAAATTTGTCTGCAAAAACCCAATACAAAGTAGAAGAATGCTGAAACTGAGCATGAGCAATTCTGACACACTGAACAACATAGAACTACTTAATACGATCATACTTAAAGCAACAGAGAATACATTGTTGCACAGACTTAACAGAGAGTACATAGTAGTGAAGTCTATGGTCCCCTCCCATCCAATCAAGCTGCATTGTACCTTTACAGCCTGATGCCTTCCCTTGTAACACCCCACCCACCTTTGGCTGGGATATAAAGGCTCAGAGCTCTCCATTCCTACTCCTGTCTGAAGAAAGGAGCTCTGACTCTCGAAAACTTACACTCTGATATTTTATTGGTCTCTAAGGTACTCCTGGGCTCAAATCCTGCTGCGGTAATGGTAGTTATCCAAGATTCTTTGACTTGAAGTGCAAAGGTGTGACATTTATTTGTAGTGTGATATTTCTTGGATCTCAGTGAAAAATAACATCAACAATAATAAAGAAAAAACCGCCACTGTATGGAGAAAAGAGTTGTATATTTTCTCTCTAGAAAGCAGCAGAAAAGAGCAAGAGTTCCGTAGCACCTAACAAAATCTGTGGTAGGGTATGAGCTTTCGTGAGTCACTGCTCACTTCTTCAGGTTAGTCTTTTAGGCGCAACTCTGCTACGGGGCTCTTGCTTTTTTCTACTGCCCCAAACAGGCGAAAACAGCTACCCATCTCGATCTACCTCTACCTTAACGACCAAGTGCTAGAAACGCGCTTTAAC
The DNA here is from genome assembly GCF_028583425.1 of Eublepharis macularius. Classification (NCBI taxonomy): domain Eukaryota; kingdom Metazoa; phylum Chordata; class Lepidosauria; order Squamata; family Eublepharidae; genus Eublepharis; species Eublepharis macularius. Next base: position 39,123,583 of record NC_072797.1, read on the forward strand.
CAAGTAATCGAGGCGCGCCCATTCCCAGGCCCTCGACCTTCGCCTTTCCTTTTAGTGCCTTTTAGAGCGCAGCTGGCGAGCTCCGAGTTCCGCCTTCCTTTTCTCCCCGAGGGGCGGAGCTGGAGGCGAGGCTTTCCGCGGCATGAGGCGGCCCGGCTGGTGCTTTCCGAGGCTGGCTTGCGGGCCGCGCCGTGGGGCGGTCTCCGGCGTAGCCCTCTGCCCTCCTCGCCGGGATCTCAGTTCCTGCTTGGGCCGGTGCTCTGGTGGGCAGCGATGCTGAAGCGCCCGGGGGCCGGGCCGTTGGCTGTGCTGTGGGGGCTGCTGTGGCTGCGCTTGGGCGTGAGCGAGCCGCCCCCGCGGCCGCCGCACTTGGTGCTGGTGCTGGCCGATGACCTGGGCTGGAACGACGTGGGCTGGCACCGCTCGCAGATCCGCACTCCCACCCTGGATGCGCTGGGGGGCGGCGGGGTGCGCCTGGAGCGCTACTACACGCAGCCCCTCTGCACCCCGTCCCGCAGCCAGCTGCTCACCGGCAGGTACCAGGTAGGCGGAGGAAGGGGAGAATTTGGCGGGACGAAGAGCCTCGGGTAGACGGTCGATTCCTGCCACTGCGCGTGCGCAGAAACTTCCTCCTCAGACTCTTGGTCATTAGTTCAACGTAAACTTTCTGTACCTAACGCTAGCAGATTGAATATGAGGTGACTTTTGACGTCGTGTAGCCCCTTTTAGGGCTCTGGCTGTAGATGTAGGCTTTGCTATGCCTTGCGCTATCTTTTCTTTTGCTGGCTGACCTTGGGCCAGTCAGGCACTCAGCCTAACCCCCAGGACAGAGGTGTTGTGAGGATAAAACGGAGAGAGAAAATAACCATATAAGCTACCTTCGGTCCCTGTTGGAGATAAAGGCTGGGTATAAATGAAGTTTTAAAAAATGAAGTTTTGGGAGACTTTAAAGTTTGCTTACTTCTGTTTGTCATGGTTTGTTTTGTTGTACTGTTAGGATACCAGTATGGGATCAGTGTAGTTACCTACCATCTTTGTGAATGTAGGGAGGAAAGGATCATTTGAGGGAGTCGTTGACTTGAGTGTGAGAGATCTGTGTTCAAGTCCTGTCCACTTATGATCCATCCTAATCCTCAGGGCTGCAGCATGCAGGGTGATTTTTCCCAGCATCAGAGTGACTGAAATTGTGCAAGTTGATGTAAATTGTGCAGAAATATATTTAAAATATGCCTCTCCTTGGACTCAAGGGAGCATTGCATTGAGCACACAGGCCAAAATATGTGCAAAATTCAGATAATTGCCTGCAAGAAGTGTCCGCACTATTTTCCTTTAAAGAATGTTTGAAGTTCGGGACAAAATATTTTCTAGGTGTAGGGTTGTTCTGTCTCCTGTTTATATGACAGTTTTTAATTCTTGGGACTTGGAGGAAGTATATTTGCTTTTTTCATATGCCTTGTAAACATTGGTCAAGTGAAAATGAAATCTCACAAACCACGTTGTAAAAATAATTCATAGACAATGCAGAGAGGAGGGGTAGGCAGTGCTTTGGTATGCATGCTGAGCAGTGGTGTGCCAGACCATTTGGCCAGTTCCCTGAACTGAAATGAATTTCTGAGGGTTAATGTGATGATGGACTCAGTCCTAGTCTCCCAGACCTGCACAGCCATGAGCCGGATACAAAGGGAACTGCTGTGCTGAAGTGCCCGTAGTGCTGCCAGACCCAGTGCATTGGGTGATGGGTCACCTACAGCTCTCATCTCTCTCCTGTCCTTTTATTTTCCGACACACCAACGTTGTCACAGGACGTTGTGGGTAATTATTTGGTTTGGAGAGACCTCTAGTGGCTTCTTTCAATGTGTTTCATTGCAATGGTAATACTGTTTCCTAAACCTCTCTAATCTGTTAGGGAAGGTAACCCAAAATGCCAAATATGGCTTCTTTGGGCATTTTCACAAGACTTTTAGTAACAATTTCTGGTTAAAAATGTAGGCTTAAGAAAAGAGAAAAAAGACTACAAAATCATTTGCAACTTGAATTATCATCTTTGTGAAAACTGTTTAGACTAGAGCAGAGAAAAGGAGCAGTTTATTAAAAGCTGCTTATTAAAACTAACAAGTGCCTCCAATCCTTGCCTCTGGTCTAACTAGCTTTCTCTGTGTGTGCTGCTTTGTATGATTGGAAGATAATTTTGTAAAGCAAAGCTAGGAACCTCAGGGGAGCAGAGGGGGAAGCAGAAATAATTCTGCTCTGAGTTCTGGTTCTTACAAACGCCCGTATCGCTATTAGACGTTTCAAAGCAGTTGGTCTTCTGGATGCCAGAACACACCTACTGCTTTTTCCAGTCAAGGTGACACGTCCCCTGTTAGATCAAAAAACACAACATCCTCTGCTAGATTAATACCTGAGCGGCTTTCCATTTCCAGGACAGCACTCAAAGTTACCATCAGTGCATTGTGAACTGTGACCCCCAGTCCAGCCCTCTTTCCCCTCCAAATAGGTGATCCTGACAGTATTGACTGGCAGGTATGCACAGGTAAGATGCATACCAAGTTCACCTGGAGCCCTTTAACTTCTAGTGGGATTTGAATTCTACCATCTGACTGAATGGTTGATATTGGTATATTTCAAAGTGACCATCAGAAATTGAGAAAGCGTGGTGAGGGAACACAAATAAATGCATAAAGAGCAGAAGGAATGAAATGAAAAATGGTAATTTTCATAGTAGTATGCAAATAACTAAAAGATACTTGTGCTAAAAACAACTAATGATCTCTGCAAAAGGTCTGGAGAAGAAGGAAGTGGCCTTGTGGTTTAGTTTAGAGATGAGAGAACATTGTTGTGTGGAGGGGTTGCAACAAGTTTACAAAACCATTAGGAAAGACAGTTCCACACTGCATTATTGACCAATGCCCAAGTTGCAGTATTAACAAACAAGGAAAAATGATTTTCGAAATAACTCAATTAAGCCCAGGAGTGGGCAGTTTGCTCTGTACTCATCATGACAGTATCAAAATATATCATGCTCTGGAGGACCACGTTCCACATATTTCACGTTATTTAATGCTATCTATGTCATATTTTTGTGATCAGTTGATGCCGAAGTACAGTCAGTGGGCATGTTGAATATCCTCCTTTTGTAATCATCACCTGGTACTGTATGTTTTGCAGAAGCACAAGTTCAAGAATGAATGAATGAACAGAAAAAGTACATGGCTCCTGTCTAACGATGGGCAAGCATTAGTAGTTCTGCATATGGCTATTTCCCAATCTGATATCAGCTTGGGCAGTACTGAGCATCTAGTGTGTATTCTGGGAGAGAAAAATAGAGCCTGGTTTATATTCTGTTGACAAAAGTTTTTTTATATCTTGGGTATGGCATTTCTCCAGCATGGTTTCTCTTTGCGAAAGGTCATAGCCATAGGCATAATGAGATTAAAATATTTTACCGGGATATATTCTCCTTTCCAACTACTGCACTGTCATTCATAGAGGTTGTTTTTTTAAAAAAAAACAGGCATTCCAAATAAGACCTGTCTTACCTGTTATCTGCTTTTTATTATGTAACTAGCATGGCTTTTAGGATTTTTTTTTCATGGTGCTTCTTCACACATGCTTTCAAGTAAATGTTTATTCCACCCTACTAGCATTTTACTGGTCTTACTAACTGTTTCTGCTGTTTATTTTTTAATGCTGTGTTCTTGTGTTGTGATAGTTTTTAACTATTGCCTTCATTGACTGCATTTTCTGTGCACATTTTACACTTTGTGGGATTTTTGTAAATGAGAATTGGGCCATCTAGTTTCAGTGATGGAGTGCAAATTTTGCCCTTGCTGCAATAATATCCCCTAATCTGGTATTTTTCTGCATAGGACTGAATGGCAACCATTCACTTACAGGAGAAAGTAAAATTGTGCACTTGGTCACTTTTAGGGTGAAGGCGCAGAGCCGTCAGCTTGTTTCTTGTCACTAGAATCAGTTTGGTGTAATGATTAAGAGTGGCAGGACTCTAATCTGGAGAACTGAGTTTGCTTCCCCACTCCTCTGCTTGAAGCCAGCTGGTAGACCTAGGGTCAGTCACAGCTTCTCGAAGCTCTCTCAGCCCTACCCACCTCACAGGGAGATTGTCATGAGGATAATAATAATATACTTTGTAAACTGCTCTGAATGTGACATTAAGTTGTCCTGAAGGGCGGTATATAAATCAAATGTTATCATGTTATTAGATAGTGATGATGAAGCTTGCTTTTATCTGTGTAGTCCATTCTGGATTTTTTTCTTTATTATGCTTGTGTATTAAATATTGATTCCTTTTCACCAATGATTTATTTGCCTTAGATGTTCTTATATTGCATGTGTTCTTATATTTCCATGTATTGGAACAAGGGCACTATTTATTTCTCCCCTTATTCCAGATACAGAAAAATACTTCTGCTGTAAGGATCCAGATAACTACCTTGAGCTGTTGTAATTTAAAATATAAGACGGGGTGTTAATGTACTGTGACAGATAGGCCTCCACCAAAATTGTCCAATGTTAGCTTTGACAGAGTTTTTTTGGCTTTCTGACCATTTAAAGAATAATATATAAGACCTGTCTGTATGAGGACCTAGGGATACGTATCAAATTAATTTGTTTTACATTCTTTCCTGAGATGGTGTTGAGTCAAGATTCTAAACTATAGTGTTTTGGGAATTACCCTAGAGCATATGATTCAAGGCTGTGCTACTTTCCCCCTTCTTCAAATAGGGGGGAAAATGGATTGTGGGAACAGTGGGGTCTTATGCTTTTTAACCATGTTTGATCATGCTTGTTTTATCATGCATTTTTGCCTCTCCTAGTCTTAATAATGCTTAGAAAAAACATGTTTGCCTAAGGACCCAATTTCTTTTCTGTTGGAACAAATATTGTAGATGAGTCTTATCCCTTTTGTAATAGATTAAAGACCAACAGTATGCTTAGATAACTGGGCCTTCAGCTAACTACGGGATCCTATAAAGACCAAACTAGATAAAACAAATGCTCCTGAGTTTGCTCCAGGAATGCATCACCTGTTTAGAGAGCGAGTTCCCGCCTGGGAATGCCTTTAAACTGCATTGTGAAGGCCCAATTTTGGACAGGACCACCAGAGCATAGAGGGAAGAAGAGATCCTGCTTCTCCCACCCCCTTTCTCCAACTGAAATGTCATTGGGGGGGGGGATGCAGTTGAAAGTTGATTCCAGGAGGGATCTTGTGCTCTAAAATAGCGCATCCCCAGGCTGAACTCCAGGATGGCCGTCTCATCGAGACTGGCCCTTAATCCTGACTACTGTGCCTTCACTAAAGGGCAAGTCTGTGACAGCACCGTCTTCTTAAAATTCTTCCCCCCCCCACCTCGGCTCTCCAAATACCACACATCAGAGCCTGCCATGTTAATTCAGCCCAGCCATCTGCTTTCCGATCAAAAATGAAAATTGATATTTTATTGCATTGGCTTGCGATATTGACTGCCCGCATGGATTGTTCAGAAAAACCTCATGCCAGATGCTTTCACCCTCCCTAGCAAATGATGCTCTGTCTCTGTTGCTAGAACTGGGCGGGCTAGAAAATCTGAGGCAAGCAGCTGATGGCTTTGCAACATTTTTATTTATTTGACATAAAAATAGCCCAATGAGAAATCACACATGCTTCTCCCCGCCCCATATTTATTGTTTTTTAAACAATATACTAAAAATGGTTTTCAGTAATCCTTTTTTATAATGGCCAGGTATTTCCTGACGCATTAGGGGCCTTATACACAGAATTGCCTAGGGAGCAATCCTAAGCAAGTCTTATCAGAAGTAAGCAGCATTTCAGTGGGGCTGACCCCAGGAAAGTGTTCTTAGGATTGCTGCTTCAACCTACTAACACTTTTACCTGTGCAGGTGTGGGGGGACTAAAAGAAAGAGGCTCCTCCATATTGCCATCTGTAAAAAGCCATTATGTCCTGGTCATATTTGACAGTAATTTTTGTATGACTGGGGCACATGAAACAAAATTGGATCTTCTGCTTTCTTTAGAAATTATGGCAAATTTGGCTTCATCAAACACATCTTGGCTATTGCGAAACTGCCGTTGGGCTATTTATAAATCAAGGCAAATAATGTGCTCTGGCTGACTGGCATCAGGAGTGAATTTTCTTTTCACTGTGTTTTTCTATTTTATATTTATATTCATTTTCAGTAGCTTCCTTTTTTCTCTGCTTCCTAAAGCCAACTAGGATTCACCATTTGGGTAATCTTCAAGCTTCCTGGCTCTTCCAATTATTATGTTTGGCTGGCAAAAATGTCTATATTTTGCTAAATGATATAACTTTGGCTAATTATGATACATGTGATATTTGTTTTTTAAAAACTGCATTCCAAAATAGGCTAGTGGAGCCATGACTGGAAAAATTAGATACAAGTTATATATCACTTCTGTGGTTTGTTTTCCTGAAGTGGGAGACTAATTTGCATTTAATTAAAGCTTGCTAATCTGGAAAGAACTTGGAGAAAAACCTTACAAATTTATATTTAGGGACGGGGAAGTTAAGAGTAAAATATAGATATGGCCAAGGCTGTGGTTGATACAATGATTTTGCTGAAGTCTGTGTATGGCCCTTGGGTGGCCAGCTTTCGGTAAATCATGTATGATCAGCCCCAAGTTCCATGATGGAAGAAAGGTAGGATATAATTAATGAATGGAATAACTAATGAACACATAAAGTTGCATTATACTGTCTGACCACTAGCCTATTGATGTTGTCTACTTCATGAGTTCTCAGCCTTTCTGAGTCTGCTGGTACTTTCTGAAGTTCTGACACATGATGGTGGGCACAATAGGATTGGCAGGCTACCTTGGCAATGAGCAAGATGGTTGGAGGGGGAGCGTGGAGATGGAGTTGGAGTATGTGACTCCTGCAGTGGCACCAATACCACTACATTGGTTCTGGGTACAACCTGTAAGTGACAAGGAGACAATGGGAAGCTCTAGGAATTGCCATAAACTCTATGGTTTTACCATAGAGTTTACCATATGGTTTTATTATAGATTTTCCAATGATTTCTAGAGATACCTATTGTCACTTCCAGGTTGTATTTGGAAGTGTATTGATGCAAATAAATAAACAAACAAACAAACAAATAAATAAAGAGGCCTATGGGTTTTTAAATTTTTTTTATCCCGCTGCCACTTTGAGTGGTGGTGGGCAGCAGAAACAATTGCTGGGAGGTAGCCTGCCATAAGCAGGCACATGGTATGCTCTAGGACATAACGATAGAATGGCTGCCAAAGGAGGCGGGGCCAACTACAAAATGTCAGGGATTGAGGTTATGCCTAACTCTAATAATAACTCTTCAACGTTTTGTGCAGAAGGTCTGCTTAAAATGGATGCCTTTTAAAAGTAGCATGTTGTTTAAAGGTATTTTGTTGCTTAAACTGAGCTTACCTTCAGCCTTGCAGTGAAGATCCTTGTGCAGTGATGGCAGCTGCTGCCCAAGCAATTTTTTTTGTATTTGCACAGTCAATCAGATCTTCAGTGGCCCCTGGTCTACTTTGACTGGTAGGGGTTCTTCAGAGTATCGAGTAGAGGTCTTTCATATCACCTGGTACCTAATCCTTTTTAATTGGAGATGCAAGGAACTGAATCTGGAACTATATGCAAAGCAGTTTCTCTACCATTGAGCTATGGTCCCTTCCTAATAATAAAATAGGTAAATACAGTGCTGTTTTTGTGAATAGGTATTCTTCCTCCATCTATCCCCCGGCCTCCAAATGGAAAATTTATGCTTATTTATTTAGAAAATGTATATACCAGGGAGTTGCTTGAAATGGCTCGCAAAGTAAAATAATACCAAAAAGATCATAAAAATAGCAGTCATATTACCCAACCACAGCATAATGAAATTTCTTCTTGGGGTTCTCACCAGAAGCCTCTTTTTGCCTCAGATGCCTACAAATGATGACCCACAAGAGCAAACTAAACTAGAGTCGCCATTCCCCCCCTGGGGGTGGGGGATCCCCCGCTCCTACCCTTCACCCCCTGCCCCTGTTTACCTGGCCAGTCTGGGAGGAACGGGCCTCCTGGGGCATGCTCCGTAGGGGTGCTCCTGCAGGCCTGATTCAGCCCAATTTGGGTCCAATTCGGGCTGCTGCAGAGCATGGGAACACTCCCATGCTCCCCAGCAGCCTGTTCCAGGATGATTTGGGCCCAATTCCCCCCCCCCCTGGTGGAACGTGGGAGCACTTCTAGGGCGGCCATGGCCTGCGTGATGATGTCAATTCCTGGAAGTGACATCATCATGCGAGCCCAGGATCTCATGCTTTGCATGTGCGCAACGGGCACCAAAACAGGTAGGTGCCAGGGCCCCACCTCCCACTGGGAGAACAGGGGGACCTGGCAACCCAAAACCCCAAGCAAACATCCCTATAGCTTTTCTGACTCAAAGGGTATTTTTCTTCTAAGCCAGGCCTAGGCTTAGTTTGTACTTGTAGATCTCCAGGATATTAGCCTTCTGTGGGTCATGTCAAAATAACTGCATGGCCTCCTGAGTAAGTAAATAAAGCAATAGCTTTACTATCAAAGCTGAACTAGGGTAAAAATACTTTGCTAGTGGTGCATATTGAAGCATTGTGGAGTACATTTATTTATACATTACATACTCTCCCACTTTCCACATTGTATGTAAAAAAGCAGACATGAATAAATACATGTGTATACACCAGTTGGCTCAGACTAGTTTGGTCCTAAGATAAATTCTTACCTGTTCAAGAGGTCTGGAGGACAGAGAATGTTATCTTAGTATAAGGACTGGGTTCCCTGCAATTCCCCCCTCTCCTAGTAATTCCTATGTTATATGATTATTAATTATAGCCTGCCTTTCTCACTGAGACTCAAAGGAGATTACAAAATATGAAAAGCAATTCATATCAGACACAAACACATCCAATAAACAATGAGGTAGGACTAGGATTATAGAACTGGAAAACAGTATGACGATTCTGTGATTTTATTTCCTCTTGTTTTGATTTATAGCACACAAATCCTACAAATGCTCACTAATTACGCAGCTGTAAGGTGTGTTAAATAATCTTTCTTGCCAGCGCACATATCTTCCTAAGATGTGATATGTTTAAAATTGCATGGATATTGATTTCATGTTTAGATTTTGTTTTCTCTAAAGATTGATATGCTACCATGGAACATGCTGTTTAAACATTGTGATGTTGTGTTGCGACTGGTATATGAGATACACTTATTTTTATTAGATCCATACAGGTTTACAGCATCAAATAATTTGGCCATGTCAGCCCAGCTGTGTCCCACTGGATGAAAAACTCCTGCCTGAGCTACTGAAGGAAGCAGGATATGTTACCCACATGGTTGGCAAGTGGCATCTGGGAATGTACAGAAAAGAATGCCTTCCTACCCGTAGAGGATTTGATACTTATTTTGGTAAGCAAAACTTACTTCATCCCTCCTTCCCTTCATTTCAGAATTCCATAACCTTCTGGAAGTTTTTGTGGCCTAATAGTTCACTTCAAAATCTTGGAACTGTGGGAACATTGTGGGCAGGACAAACCTTATTTGTATTGTATGTAACCACATCAGGGACCCTAAACTGGGTAGGAAGGCAGCATACAAAAGTTTTAAATAAATAAAAATAAAACAGCTTGGTATGCCAGGCTTGGATTTAATCGTGCCCTGTCCCAAGGACCGAATTTCTTAAATGCTGCCTGTGTGACAATGGGGTATTTGATGTTGCTATCCAGACAATGTTTTGCTTGATTGATTTCAGTAAATATGTTTTACTGAATGTTACTTATCATAAGTAAACCCATTTAAATCACAGCCATAGCCAAATGTGAAGCTCTGGTATTGTAGTGAATTTGTCGACCAGGGATTAATGTTGTACTCTTGAAAGCCCCCCCCCCCCCCGCCCAGTACGTAGTCTGCTTTGACTTGGCTCTCTTGCTCTAAGGAAACCAACACTAAAGTGCCTATTATGTATAAACTATTACTCTAGTGTTACGAAATTGTTGCCAGTCCTCCTTGCATTGATGAAACTCCATTAATACATAGTAAACTAATAGGGAAAGATTCCCCAGCCTCCCCTTGTACTGCTTTGTTTGGAAACAGTGATCCTTTATACGGAAGTCTCACTCACCAGTGGGTGTCAGCAACAGATCAGAAATTTCCATAGTTTGCATGAAAAATAATCCTGTCAATGGGATGATATCCTTTTGGCTATAAATAGCACAACAATTTAACTTCAGCTGTTGTTGCAAGAATTATTAAGTTGCCAAACAATAGGAATATACAATTGGAAACTTAGTACTTAAGATCCAACTGGAACAATGCCAATGGGTAAATGTCATGAATATTGTAAACTGGAACAAAATTCTGACCTGGTCTCGAACCTTGCGAGCAAGGTGGATGCCTGGGGGATCTTCGTGTGTGGCAAGGGAACACCCCAGACCTGAACCGTGTTGGCCCTTCTTTGTACGGCCCAGGCTAGTAGGTAGGAACGTGGGCTACGTCTCCTCCAGTAGTCCTCAGCCAGATCCCCGTCCTCCCGTTCCTTATGATCTTCATTGTCTGACTCCCACTCCCAGTGCAAGGAATGGCTCTGTTGACACATTTTCCTGCTGGTCACTTTCTCCTTTCAGGGGTCCTGGAGTTGCTCCTGGAAGACCAGGCTTGCCTGCAGCCCTCAGAACTCCTCATCCCCCCAGCAGCCATGCCAAGTGCCCAGAGGGGGGCCTTAAGAGGCTCTGGGGCCATAGCCTCAGCTATTGCTCCAGACCTGGAGGCTCCCAGCTGTTCAAGAAGCTTGATGGCCCTAGACAACTCCTGTAATGTGGAGCTGCCTCTTGCCCCGAAGAACACTCCTGAGGGGTTTTGGCAAGCTGCATGTTCCTCCCCTGCTTGCCCTGGGCCAGAGCCCCCTAGAAAGATTTAGCATGTGCCCTTTCCCCCTTGGGGGAGAGCTGCTTCCTTTTGAGCTCCTGTGGGCTGCCTCTTGGCTCAGGCCCCTTGGCAGAAGTTGGCCCCAGCTGCCCTCATTTCTCCTTGTGCCCTCAGTTTGTTTAGGCTTCCCGGTAAGGAAGGAAGCAGCTACCTCCAAAAGGCTTGAGGGCTTCTATTACTCCTTTCTCTTTTTAAAAAAATTATATCTTATTGCCCTGCAAGGGTAGGGTTATTGCTGTGATGGCCGTCTGCCCACCGAGGAGCTGCTGCTGAGATTGCTGTTTGATGAAGCCTGAGCTGTCAGAGTCACCAAACATCACTTTGCAGGAGTCCCCCTACTGTCCCACTTCTGAACAGCACCACTCTTGCAGGAGCCGTGATCACTTTGAGAGCAGCCCATGAAGAGGATACCTCAAGAGCTGCTGTTCATAAAGTACCTCCTCGTCACTGCAGGAGAACTGCTGCTACAGGAGCCTTCTCCAACTAGCACCACCACCAAATTGTCTCAATAAGCCGCTGCCCGAATGCTGTTGGAGCCACTGATCTCTGCTGGAATTGCACCAGTCAGAGGCAGACTGAGCGCGAGGCCCAGGCAGTTCTGGAATTTAAGCCCTTCCAAGAGACAAGAATGGAGACTGTCTGCTTTGGGACAGCTGTGGCAGGGCACACCTCCAAGAGACCTACCAGCCTCACTGATTGGCTGGCTTGGTGATTTGGATCTATTGCCTCCTGCGCAGGCGGAAACATGATGGCCACCCTGCTCTGCGCCCAGTACCCCATGAGCCCACAAACAAGCCCCAGGTAAGTCTGGGGCCAGGATTTGTTTCAGGAGCAGCTGGAAATCATCTAATCTGACCATTCTTCTGGAGCCTTGCTGTCTGCCTTCAAGTTTTTCAGGCAGGAGGAGGGCAGCAAGAGGAGAAAATGTCTCGTCAGACATGTTTCTGAAATAAGCCTTACTCAACAATTCTACTTTCTGCCAATTATTGTAACATCTCACTACCTCTGTGAGGTTTCATTTGCTGAACTATATTGTTCTCTGATGCTCACATGCAATGTGAGCACAAAGACTTTGCTTATACCAATGTTCTATATACAGTGGCTACCAGTTTGCTTTCAGGACCAATTCAAAGTGCTGGTGTTGACCTTTAAAGCTCTGTACCTCAAGGGACCACTTACTTCCATATGAATCTACCCAAGCACTGCGGTCATTTGCAGCACCCTGCTTCAGGTGGTGGACACTGTGAGGTCCTGCATGCAACAATACAGATTTTAGCTCCCCTTGTGTGTGAGCTCCATTTTTGTACAACAACAACAACAATAATACCAATTCCAGAGGAAGATGGCAATTGTGGCATCAAGAAGCAGAAAATGGTGCCAGTGTGCAGTGAGATCTTCAAAAATGTGCGTCTTCCTGACCAAATGACTGCCATGTTTTCAAAAAGGTTGTATGAAAGCAGGTCTAGGAAAGACTGCATCAAAACATAGGGAAACCCAGAAAGTGGACAGCATTATGTGAATGCTCCAAAAAACAGCTTCACACCCATCCATACTAAGCTAGTAGCTTAGTAGACATATGTCTACTTTGTCTGCTTTTGTTCTTCTCTTTGAGCTGATAACATAATTTCAGTTTCAGTACTTTTGATACCTTTGCCAATTTAAAAAACATTTACTTGGATATAGAAGTGAGATATTTTGCCAAATTATTTGTTTTGTGGTTTTATTAAAACAATTTTTAACTTCATTTTTACTCTGCCTGTCTCTCCAATAGGGATCCAGAGTGGCTTACATAATTCTCCATTTTATCCTCACAGCAACCCTGTGAGGTAAGTTAGGCTTAAGAAGTATGTGACTGGCCCAGAGTGAGCTTCCCTGGCAGAGTGGGGAATTGAACCTGGGTCTCTCAGATCCTGGTCCAGTGCTCTAGCCACTCCACCTCACTTGCTCTCACTGCCTGTTAGGCAGATTTTTCAAGGGACACAGAAAAAATACATTCCCACCTCTCATGAACTTAAAAAGGGAAATGTAAATCTAGTATCTTTTTGATGATATAGTATGATTGATAACTTTTTCTTCTTGTTGTAGGTTACCTTCTTGGAAGTGAAAACTACTATTCTCATGAGCGTTGTGTGCCCATCGTGTCAAAAAATGTAACACGATGTGCCCTTGATTTTCGAGATGGAGAAGAAGTTGCAACTGGATTTGGAAACATGTACTCAGTTAATGTATTTACTGAAAGAGCTGTAGATCTTATAGCCAATCATCAAACTGAGAAGGTATAATAATCTTTTTAAAAACAAGTAAGAATTTGTACATTTTATGCATTTCTGATCAAATGCAGCCATTTGTCCAGTTACGTTTAATTGTAGCTGTAATTAAGGCTACTGAAATGGCCATAATCATGTCATTAAGTGCCACAGTGAAGTCTTTGGTTCTCCAGTTCCTGATACTACTCTGTACAAAAGTGCAGCAAATAAAATCGGCTACAAATTACAAATGCAGGTAAAAAACCCCACATTCATCACTAAAACAATGTAAGAAAAGATGATCCACAAGGCATTTAATAAGAAGCCCAAGCATGTAAAAATAGTTTGATATGGCAATTAAAAGTGAAAATATTAGGCAAATATCCATGGGGAAGACATTCCAAAGCCAAAGGTGCCAGCAGTAGAAAACCCTCATCTCTGGTTGCCCTCCACCTCACCTTCACATCAAGGACAGATAATTTCCCACTGCAAATCTTCACAAATATTACAAATACAGTTCAAAAGATGGGGGCACAGAGAGCAGGGCTTGGGATGCCACTATGGGCATCTTGCTTTGTGTGCCTCCACCTTTTGAAGTGTATTTGTAAAGATGACAGGACATTGCTTGTTCTTGCACTAGAAAAACAGAAACTGAAGCATTGTGTGTCATCCTGTCCCTGTTTCCACAGTTTGGTGAAGACTGTGTGGTTCAGGCACCTGATAGACTGGATATATGAAACTGAATCAGTTCACAGATTATATGCAGTGTCTTCATTAGCAATAGCAGAGCATCAGTGTTCATGAACTGGTTGATCACTGATCATGTATGTATTTATTATAGTGTTAATATACTAATCTTATTACCTCTGGTTTTGGAGTATTTTCCTATTAGTAAAACCTTGCTTTGCTTTAAAACATAGTCATAAGGAGACAGGAAGTTGTTCATCTATATTTAACCTTGTATAGCTTAAAATACAAAATATAGCATAGTTGGTTTGTCTGTCAGGGCTATCACATACAGAATTTTAGATCCATAACAAGGAACTGTGTTCAGCTTCACAGAATCCTAAATTTTCTCTTGCTGCTCTGAGCAATGTATAAAAACACCTTGGAAATACTGTAAATGAACACTTTCATGTCATTTGCAATTAGAAGTCGGCACAATCTTAACTCCTATAATTTATAATATCTTCCAATCTTGACAGTGAACATTTTTCCTTAAATATCAGTACTAGTGATATTTTGGTGTGGTGAATAGAATACTGAATATGACTCTGGAATAGGGGTGTGCATCCTGAAATTCCTGAGCTGAAAATATACACAAAAATTGCCATTTAAGGTCATATGGTTTCCGGAACAGTGAATATAAATCTAGGGTTTGGGGCATTAAATCCACACCCCTGAACATTTCGTGTTGATTTTCGTGTACGGATGCTGAGCAGCAGCTGTAGTATACATCTTTGATTCTCCTGCTTTCCCGGGCAATGGCATTTCTCTCTTCCAATTGGATTCTTGCAAGGAATCAGAGACATTTCCATTCAGTCACCATTGGGGAAGGAATTTTTAAGGCCTGTAGCTCCTGCTCTAAAATGGACGACGTTTTCAGAGGAATGAGAGATCCCAGGACCCAACAGGAACTCCTTAAAACCGTAGTGGTAATTAAGAGGATGCTGAGCATGGAGATGTGTCTCGGAGCAATTGGATGATTCATTCATCATGTGCAATCACACACAAGCACCCTGTAAATTTTAAAATTGGAGCTATTTTCAAAGATTGCAGTGACAGAGAGGGGCAGTTTTCTGCAGAGGAAGCCTTCTTTACTTTGTGAAAGGAGACAACGGACCACAACAAGGAAGGGTGGCAGCAGAAAGGTAAAAAAAAAAAGGAGAAAGGTGAAAACAGAATATTGTCTGAAAGTCACTGTGAGAGTACATAAAGAAACTGGATGCAGCTAGGATTGTTTTTAAAACAGCAGTGGGTAGTGCTCTTCGGCTGGCCCACTGGCATTGCCATTTTTCTCATACAGGAAACAGTGAAGTGCACCAGGTGGCACTACTTCAGGGGTCTGTAGAATCGAACCCCTCTGTTCATTCTGCTTGAAATTTAAGGAGTCTTTTGGTTAGAGCAAATTCCAGTTCCCCAAAACAAAAACGTATTTGAATTCCAAACCAGTACTATCTTACCTGAAAAGTAAAAGTGTTGTTGTTGATCCCCACCACGAATCTGGGATCCAAAATTACAATGATTTTTTTTTCAGTGCACGCCGCTGTTCTAGATATATACGCCTAGTTTAGCCATGAAACTCACTAGGTAACTCTGCAACAATTGCAGTCTCATAGCCTATGGTGCTGTCAGCTCTTAGAGAAACTATTATAACTATCTGCCACCCCCGTATAATGTGTTTTATATTCTGTACCTCACTTTGCAATATGTCCATGGGCCTATTCCAGTTCGGTCATCATCTGTACTGTTCCCAGACTTTTCTAATTGGAAAAAAAATTCAAAGTGTCTAATTTTAACTAAATTGTGCCTCCTGTGAAATGCAAATAGGAAGACTGTCAGGTTGCACATGGCAGAACTATGAGGGCACTTTTATTCTTTTAATTATTTCATTTAATGATATGATTATCATTTTCAGTCATTTATAATTTCTTTTTGTAGCCTCTCTTTCTCTACCTTGCTTTGCAATCTGTCCACGATCCTCTTCAAGTCCCTGAGAAATACATAGAACCATACTCCTTCATCCACAATGAAAATAGACGCAAATATGCTGGAATGGTATCTATTATGGATGAAGCTGTAGGAAATGTCACTACAGCCCTGAAGAGGCATGGACTTTGGGACAACACTGTTTTCATCTTCTCTACAGGTAAGGCTGAATAAATAGGTACAGGTACACACCATCAATTTTCTCTAATACATTAAGCTAAGCATACAATATACTAAAGCAGTCAACAAGCTATCCTATATAAATGCAAAAGAGTGAGAGAATTTTCTTGACTCAACTATATAACACTCAATATACTTTTATCCTTCATTTCTAAATTAATTTTGTATTGAAAAATCATAAAAATGAGGGATGAACAGTTTCTCCCTCTCTTGTTACCCTACTCTGCTCCACATTCTTCTTTGACTGCCTTCTGATTTAAGATGAAGAATGTATAACATTGATTGTGAAATTTGGTTTTTACATCGCTTCCCCACCCCAGCACTCTATGGATGCGCACATTCATTGATTCAGTCAGTGAGATCACATTAAGATATTTTTTGCAAAGTGATTGAATCAATGGACATATGTGCTGGTGTGCATCAGTAGCCTACATAGAAAATGAAGGCATAACTGAAAACTGTTAAATTGCTAGTGCAATCAAAATCAGAAAAATGATGGATTACTAATACATCGTTGTCATTTCAGGAATAAGATCCAAATATTTTGAGCTGCAAACTCCAGGGAAAATTTGGCAAGCATAGTATATTTTATGGGATTTTTGCAGTACCTTGCACACTTGCAAGTGTTCAATGGAGCATTCTAGAATTATGACTGTATCAATGAGACCATAAAACTAAGTGTGTAACTTTCCCCAATATGACGTTTGGAGATACCCAATTTGTTTTGCTTTGTTGCATCTCTGATGTGATAGGACAATTTGCAGCATTTTGAAGCACTTACACTGATGAATACTACAATAATTAATCCTA
Source organism: Eublepharis macularius (assembly GCF_028583425.1). Classification (NCBI taxonomy): domain Eukaryota; kingdom Metazoa; phylum Chordata; class Lepidosauria; order Squamata; family Eublepharidae; genus Eublepharis; species Eublepharis macularius. Next base: position 39,140,495 of record NC_072797.1, read on the forward strand.
CTTGTAGCTGAAATTGCCGTTCAGACTGGCAGTTTCTGATGGCTGCTTCACAAATGACATTCTCCTTACGCGGGTTTAGGGGAAAATGCACACTTCCATGTATAATGGCACACAGATCGCAAAAGACATTTCTATTTTATTGTATGTATATGGACTGATAACTTGATGTCAAGCTTGCAGCTGCTTTATACTGAGTCAGACCTTTCGTCTGTTAAGTTCATCATTTCCTGCCGTGACTGGCAGTGTCTCTCCAGCATCTCAGGGACTTCCACATCACCTGCTATCTGTTTTTTGTTAACTGGAGATGATGGGCGTTGAACTCTGGAGCTTCTGAATGCAAAGCAGATACTCTGCCCTAGTATAACATGCCAAAAAAAAACCCATCCTCTCTGTTCACGTAATATGGTCTGGCCTAAATGTATTCTGAAACTATGCTAGTTGGAAAGCAAACTTACAATTCAGTTTAAAAGGCTCTTGTTAAATAGGCAACAATACTCCAGGTACTCTTTAGGATAGCTAACAGCAACTCCAAACAAAGTATGGCTGTTGATTATGATTATTAATGTACTACATCAGAAGATTATACAATTCAATACTACTACTACTACTACTACTACTACTACTTCATTTCTTTTGTCTAATCGGGGAATTTTTTTTCAAACCATCATGCAGTGGTATTTCTTTCCATTCTGGTGTTTTCCTGTCATACTTCTGGTTTAAAATCTTAACTGGAAACAGTAATAGCGTTTGATACCTGATGATGGTGATGTTCCATTACCATCTGCATAAGGTAGAAATTCAACAAATTCAGCTGTTCAAGGTGCAAAAATACTGTGGCATAAACTGTGCCTGTTGTGTCTGTTAAGTACCACAAGAGGGTACTGCAACATATGAAGTGGAATTTCTGTGTTGTGAAATGTGTGTATCTTTCTAGAATTACATTTGCCCCAAGGAATCATTTATTTCTCTTAGTGTTAAGGTGTAGCATTCTTTTCACTTTCCTTCTCAAACTCAGTTACAATTATCCTTTAAAGTTCAACAAAACAAAACTTCTCTCCTATTGGCATTTGGTTCCAGTTGATTGTGTTCCTATTTGCTATTCTAGGCACTTTTGGGGATGTACTTGGTACTGCTGATATGTATAGGATTGTACTTAGTTATCTTCTGCCCGCACCAGATCTAATACTTCCCACACCCATGATACGTACATTATCTCAAGTCATTCTTATTACCTATGTCAAAGTTAGCCAATATCATTATCCCCGTATTGCAGAAGATTAGGGAGAATAATGTGGTGAATAGTGGCTGGCCCTAAAGGCTGAGGTGAGATATAAAACCACCTCTGCTGGATCCTTAAACCACTAAAATGGTATCCAAAGATTCACTGAGAGCACTTCATAATTCATGATACCATCTGTACACCGGTTTCATGGACAGTAAGACAGCAGGATGCAAAGAATGGCTCCAGTTAGGGACTATTACAGACATCCCAAAGTTCACACCTGAGGAACTTTTGAAAACATCAGAAGATATAACAACCACAACAACAATGCCCTTCAGGACAACTTAATGCCCATTCAAAGCACTTTACAAAGTATGTTATTATTCTACTCACGACAATCACCCTGTGAGGTGTGTGGGGCTGAGAGAGCTCCGAGAAGCTGTGACTTACCCAGGGTCACCCAGCTGGCTTCAAGCGGAGGAATGGGGAATCAAACCCAGCTCTCTAGATTAGAGTCCTGCTACTCTTAACACTACATCAAACTGGCTCTCTACCTGTCTGAGCCATTCACAGAAATGTAATTTTCTTCTACTGGAACATTTTTATTCCATTTTATAATTGTTCTTGTTATGTGCTAGATTTCCATTTCATTTGCTGTTAGATGAACATTGGTTAATACATTTTATTTATTTAATAAAATAAAGCCACAGCCTTTTCTTGTGGCTGAAGGCAGCTTACAAGTCACCATTAAAACATTACAATTTTAAAATAATAGAATAAAACCCCACATACACCCCTCCCTGCAAGAGATGCCTGCAGTTTATACCCCATTAAAAGCCCTGGCAAATAAAATGGTCTTGCAGTACATCCTGAAAGTTTCTAAAGACAGTGCCTCCCTTGCCTCGTCAGGGAACCTGGTCCACAAAGCAGGCGCTGCAATGGCTCTGGCAGCCTGAAGACTGAAATAAGCACACAGGGATGTACTGTGGGAAATGGTCTATTAGATGGGTCCTAGACCTTGAAAGGGTTTAAAGGTTGTAACCAGCACCTTGAATTGGGCTCAGAAACTGACGGCCGATGTAGCTGTTTTAAAACAGGCAAGTTGTGTTCTTATTGGCTACCCCCTGTCAGTAACGGGGATGCTACTTTCTCAATCATCTGCAGCTTCTGGAATGTCTTCATGGGCAGCTTAATGTAGTGCACATTGCAGTAATTCAACTGTGAGTTTAGAAAAGCATGGATCGTCATGGCCAGATTGAATGAGTCTAAGGATCAAACCAGACAGTAAATGAGAGACTCATCAGGTTGGGGGGGGGGGTGGCCAACCTGATTTGCAGTCACATAAGTTTGGGAAATTAACATTCCCGAGCACTCCACGGCCCACATTAGCTCAGGAGTACATACTGGGGAGATGAGAGGCTTGGCCTTTCCTTCTACGCCATTTCCCCAAGCCTGTTTGCCCCATTGTGGGGATCCATGTGCTTCGGTCAGCACACATGGAGCCCCCCATGAGAATAGGGCCCCTCATGCCATCTCAGCTCAGGAAAATGGTGAGGGAAGGAAGTCTGAAGCCCCTCCTCACCCTGTGCCAGGCTCCGAAGCATTTGGGAATGCTAGTTCCCCAAATGCACATGTGACTGCCAGTAGGTCAGGGGCCTCTGACACAATAAATATAACATGTATTGTCTAGTTTGGCTCTAAGAAAGGAAAGAGTTGGTGAACCAAATGCAGTTGGTAGAAGGCATTCTTGTCCACTGTATCGACCTGCTTTTCAAAAAGCACCTTGGGCTTTTAAACCGCCCTGCAGAAAGCCAGCTCCATTGCATTTGAGACAAATTGTCCTCTTCCTCAAATTAGCCTTTCCAACCAGCATCACCTCTGGCTTCTCTAGATTCAGCTTGTTCTGCCTTATCTGTTTAACTACAGCCTCAAAGCACCAGCAAGGATGCATCTGGAGGCTTGGATAATGACATACAGAGCTGAATATCCGCATGGAGCCCTACAATTAGCAGTCCTGCCATTAGAGAGAATGTTCATTGTTCTACAATTCTGTGCAACCAAATCAAAGAACAAATGAAATTTAATAGTAAAATGGGAAGGACCTTTTGGGTTCAAACAGAGGCCACAGTTCTTAGATTAATGTGTAGGCCTTTGTTGTAGTTAATGTGCAACATTATTTTGCCCCAGATCTGGTTTTTTTATACAGACAGCTGTAGAAATGTTCTCTCTCTCTCTCTGATTTTTTCCTTTGACTTTGTCATAGCGTTAAATCCTCCAGTGCAGAAGTTCAAGGGTCCTGTTCAATGGGAATGTCAGAGGTCAGAACAGAACTAGTTTGACTGAGCTATGAACTGATTCTTTCATAGAGGCTGTGTAGTTGTAGTAAATACTATTATTTCTTTCCTTTCATAAGCTTGGGAAGGGCTCAGTCACACAATTTAAAAAACCCCTAATAATGCAAAATAAATGACATGCCTCTTTTGCTATCTTTGGCGCTTGGTTCTAAACACTTCGTCCAAGCTTAAGTCTACAAAAATAGCTGCAGGAGTGGCTTGTGGGCTTGCCCCCTACTTAAATTCAGTTCACAGCCTCATGCCTTTTAAATAAGTAAATGTTTCAGACATTGCATATTGGCACTACTCTCTATAATTCCTGACATACGAAGTCTCCCTGTTACCACTCTAAATATAGATAGCTAAACTGAAAATGTCAAACTTGTTTCCTCTTACCATAAAGGGATTTCAGATGTCACACACTTTTTACTGCGCATTTATTGATGTTGATGTACTTGCATGCCTTTTTGTATTTTTTTGTGCCTATGTAACTTCTTTATACTGAATTAGATCACTGGTCTAGCTTAGGGAGGCCAGGTTTCCTGCTGACCCTGCCTCCTTTTTAGTTGCTGGCTTCCACTTGACAGGAGGAAAAAATTGCCAGAAAGCTGGTTTCACAGCTGTGGTGCAACATCACTTCCAGAAAATACCCAGAAGTGACATCACATCACTGATGTGGTATTGAGATATGAGGTTACTTTCAGGCACTCACCATTCTCCCTGTCCCTGCCCACTTCTTCTCCCTCCAGTTGCCAGTCAGCAACCCTAGGACTCTAGCTATCTCAGTACCGTCAGTGCAGATTGGTACTAGTTTCCCAAAGTGTCTTTCCCTGCCTCTAATTCTAAACCATGGAATCTGCATGTTTTCATGTAGTAATTTGGTCTTTTTCATATTTGGTATTTAATTAAAGCTATAATGAATTAGGAAGATGCTTTCATAGAGGCTGTGTAGGGAAAGGTAGTGTCTGAATATGTCAGCTTTGGATCTGCTATCTGAAAAAAGGGTTTGACAAAAAGGGAAAGACTCAATGTCAGTTTGTAGCAAGCAGGTGAGAAGTAAAGGAGCCTTCAGTAGGAGCAGGGGTGTGCGATCCAGCTTTTATAGCTGGATTTATGGTGATTCAGCAAAATCTGGCTATGCCTATTCACAACAGATAATCTTGGATCTGATCCAGAGATCTGGATCCAAATAGCCAGATTAATTTGGGTTAAAGGTAAAGGTGCAAGCACTGAGTCATTAGTGACCCATGGGGGGATGTTGCATCACAACGTTTCCTTGGCAGGCTTCTGTTATGGGGTGGTTTGCCCTTGCCTTAATTCAATTTAATCCAGCAAACTCAGCTTCAGCCTATTGACTGTCTGCTTCATGGCCTCTTTGAGGTTTTCTCATCCTTTCCCCAGCAGCGGAGGTAGAGGAGGAAGGGGGGAGTGAGTGGCCCATTGTGGGAGAGAGCTTGGATGTCTGGCCAGTTGGGATTCTCTGATGGGAGAGAGCATTTTTCAAATCTGCAAGGAGATTAAAGCAGCCTGGCTCAGAACACAGACTCCATTTTGAGTCAGAGGGAGACTGGAGAGACCATGCTGCTTGAGTGCTTAACTTCTGGCTGCTCTCTGCCTTGGATTCACTGCCTGGCCTGCCTAAATCTCTTGGATTGCTGTCTGCCTGGACTGGAAGATGACCTGAGGATTTCTACCTGGTTTGAAAGTCAAACTCATTGCTTTTTCCTGTCTTTTGGGGGAGATGGGGTTGGACTGGTGTTTAGGAGGAATAGGATAAGGTGGGAGAGGGGACAAGTTTTTTCTTACAGTTTATCTTTAATAATTGCTTTGATGTTGGAGGGGGTGCTTTGGCTTGCTGCATAGTGGTTGACTGTGTATCAGCACTCTGCTAGTTCAGATCCTGCTACTATCATGAGCTCAGCAGGTGGCCTTGGGTAAGCTGGTCTGTGAGTGACACCGATTCTGTACAGCTTGCAACAATGTCTATTGTTTCAGTTCAGTTTTGGTGAAATTTGCAAGTTTGACATGATTCTCTGGTTTGACATTGGTCCTCTTGCTTCACTTTGGTTCTGGGATGGTTCTTGGATGGGTCTGTTGGGTTTTCTCTTGGCTTAGCTTCCATTAGGGACTGTGCCTTTGGCCAGTGGCTGCCTTTCCCCTCTGTGTTTTTGCCTGAGAGCTAGTTTGAAAATTTTCCCACCATAGAAACAATGGAAAATGGCTGTGGGCACTTTCTTCAGGAGCCCATAGAATTGAACTCCAGGGTTCAGTCTTCCTGAAACTTGGGAGAGGGGATCTTTAGTGGACAGGAAAGAGTAGGTTCCCTGCAAATTTATGAAGTTTGATTGAAAAATTCTTCCCCATCTCCCTGGATAGTTTTCACCATAGGGAATAATGGCTGGACAAATTTGAGATTCTTTAATTTTGCTCAACCAGATTGAAGAATCTGGATTTCAGGGATACCAATTTTTTTGTTGTTGTTAATTTGTTTTCCTGAAACCTGGATCCAGGTCAACCAAGGATTTTTTGTTTTTTTACTGCACACCCCTAGCTTTCAGTGGCAGGCTACAAACTATCCTCAGAACATCTAGCATATGCAGAAAACAATGTGCAGGAGAGAGTCCTTGAAGCTGTAGCTAGCCGCCACAGGGGAAAACATGGATGTGTCTGTCTGATTTCCCTGGAGAACAAATAATAGCTGCAGTGTGTGTTGGGGAGGGGGGGGGATGGGACTTGATACTGTGCACATTCATAAGCAATCTGTTCAGCAACCCCTAGTTACTTCAAAAGAGCAGCACCTGTTAGGTTTATTAAGTCCCTGTGGGATCTTGTGCTTATGGCCCTTTTATTGTATTTTGCACACAAACACGTTAAGTGTTGTCAATCTTCTCCTTGCCCACTCTTTCAGGAAAAGCCACTTTGCAAAGATTATTTGGATCAGAAATATGAAGGAAAAAGGCTAGGCCTCCCTTCCTACCATTACTTCACTCTCCACTCTGAAGTCTGATAGACGCATGTTTCAACTAGGCTGCTACACCTGCCACACGGCTACAAGAGTGATACTAGTACTCCTGTGCTAGGGATCTCTGCCATGCCAGCATTACTGATGGAATGGTTAAGGGTACAACCATTTAAATGAGGCACTGGGCATATGCTCAACAGTATGGGCCATGTTTTTTTTATTTTGCCAGTATCATGTTTTAAGTCTGGCCTAAAGTACCCTTCTCACTACCTGCCAAAAAAAAGTGGTTGGGGTTTGATAACATCCACTTGTATTTGATAAATTAAATGTGTTTATTTAGAAGTATGCTCCACTGAAATGGAACTTTCATTTATTTCTTTACTTAATTTATACCTTTCTTCTCAATGGGGAACTAAAGCGGCTTACATCATTCTCCTCTTCTCCATTTTATTTTCACTGCAGCTCTGTGTGGTAGGTTAGGCTGATAGTCTCCCAACAAGCGTCCATCCACCACTAGAACTTTTTATTAAAGATTTAGATCATAATCATGATAAAATTACCTATTTCTGACCATCCCCCCTGCAATAAGACAATCCCATTAGCATGAAATTTGGCATACCTTTTACACATCCCAGTTTTTCATTTGTACGAAAGAGCTTTAGGTGTTCTGCGTAATTTCACAGAAGCTGTAAGTGGTAGGGAGTGAAACAGTGAAATGTTAAGACTTGCTGCAAACCTGCTGAGAATTTTTTAAAGCAACAGATTATTTGCTAGTTAATTAATAGCCTGTCTTCTTCTTGACATGGAACAAGCTTATCTGTCACCACTCCAAATGCTGATTGTGTTTTAGTTTGATTAATCAAGTCTCCTGGGTTAGTTTTTTTAAAGCTAGATTTCATTGGTTCATGCCTCATTCAAAAACTGTATCACAAACAAGAAAAGTTAAAGCTGCTCACCTCTTTTTTCTCTTTGGCATTCAGTAAGATGATACAATTTATCCGAATAAATCAGAGTACCATTTAGGGCTGCTTCTCTCGACTCCCCCACCCCACCCAAGATGGCTGTAGAAAGAAAAACCCTTGTAAGAATATTGCTTTGCTATGTATTGTTCCATGCACAGATGTTTGGGTGCTTGAAAGTAGCAATATGGGGGACATAGCTGGGGCGAGGGTGGGGTTTATGTTGGTAATTGCTCTGGCATAAAGGCATGCACTGTTGGCAATTAGAGCATAGTATCACAAAGTTAAGCTCTTGTGGCTATCTGGAATTTTCTGTTTCCAAAACCCACATATTTGCTGGCACACATGCATGCCTTGGACAGCCAGAGGTTGGGAATGTTCTCACTGGATCCATGAAAAAAGCCTTGATTGGATGTGCAAGAGACACCAGCATGTGCAAAATACTTGTGAAGTAAAAGGGAAGGCCTTTCATATCCCTGCTGATGATGATCATGTATAGATTTGCTCTGCAGAATTGTTTCTTCGTGTTCTCTAGCTAGCCACCTGCTCTACAGACCTCTCAAAACTTTGCCAAACTGCAAAGATTTTATCTAAAATAAAATCTTTTTTAGGTTGTGCCATCCTAATGCACTTCAGAGCTGGAAGAGTGCTAAATCTAGTCCAGACTCCTGCTGTGTAGGTTATCTCCCAGGGCTACAAGCATATTCTGGTATTTTGACGGAACTTTCAAGTCTGGAACTTAACTTGCATTTGAGACTCTGAATGATTTTATTTCACCTGATTCTTGTATGTTGCTGAGCTCATCTTATACCATCCTCAGTAATTCCTCCATGTCCTAAAAATAGCTGCAGACTGTTCATGCATTTTAAAAGACAATAACGAGTTGGCTAAATAAGGAATGAACATTAATTCTCAAGCCCTGTACTTTGTTTTTATAGATGATTCATATAAGCTGCTCCTTGGTAGAATTCCGTGCCAGCCATATCTATGCATTATACTCTATGAGCAGTGCAGAATTGCTTAAAGAAGCACATTTGTTGAGTGGGAATATGAATGACATCCCTAAGCAATGCAGGTGCCTAAATAAATACTAAGGAAGCATCCCTCATTTTAATTTAATACCTTGGTTTGAAAACTTGGACAATGACAGGTACTGTTGTAAAAGCACCTTGACATTTCTCACTAACACCCAAGAATATCATCACATTTACAAATCAATACTGTGAATAAAAATATGGAAAATGATTACTTTTGGCCTGTTAACCACTAGAGAGTTCCCTTCACAGATAATAGGCTGTGTCTTGTCTAAAGACTGTGTTTACCATAACAAGCAGAACTTTGAGTGTGAACCAAACAATCTGTGCTTCTTCTTTTTTTTTTGAGATATTGACTCTATATAACGCCTGACTTTCCTAGCATGGCAAACAAAAATAGTTTACTGTTAATCCCTGCTGTGCCGTGAAGCCTGCTGAGTGATCTTGGTCAGTTGTTATGACCACTTAACCACAGGGTTATTGTGAAGAGGAGATCCATGTATGTTATCCAATTGCAAGTCAATGATCTGTGGCCAGCTGGTTTGGATGTTACAGAAAAACCAGGGTTTGCTAGGAAGTAAGGAGCTAAGAAAAGACTTTGAACTTGTTGGCAGAGAGGAATGAGCCTGAAGCTTAAGACTGGTTGTCCTAACTGGACTGTTGGGTCAGCTGTTCTTGCTTGCTGATGGTGGGAAGGACATGAGGCACAGGTTCACTTTTGTCTCTCACTGAACATATAACCTGCATCCTGGGGCCATTTTAAACCCTGAGATGTACTTCTGTCACATCTTCCATTATTTATAATTGGCCACTTGGATGATTTCCGAAATTCTGGTAGTTCTGTTTTTCTGATGCTTTAAAGCTCTTCATCATGTATGGTCAGAAAGAAAGGTCGTTTCAGATAATAAGTTTTGGCTAAATAATGGAAAACCCCGTGTATACCACTTTGAGCTCCATGGAGGAAGAATAGGGATGAAATGTGGTAAATAATACATGTGATGTGTTAGAAAGCCTTATAAATCTCCTCTTACTCAGTGAATTTTCCATTCAGCTTTGTTGGATAAAAACTGCTGGCTTTGCTAAATGAAAACGTTTTAAAGTGTTTCCTTGACATCATGAAGTGAGGCTAAGGAATGGCGAGATCAGAAATATTGTCAGGGTGTTATAAATCTGGGGATCATTTATGTGTCATTGGGACACATTTCCATCTTGTTTCTATAGCTCTTTTAAAAGTTGAGAAGCTCATGGTTCTAATGAGGACACAAAGACTCATGGGCCTTGTACCATTAAGAAACTTGACCATATGCTTATATCCCCATTTATTTCAGTGGGACATAAGTGTACTATGCTTACCTAAGACTGTCCATGTAAAAGCAAGCCTCAAATTGTCTACACAACCTTTACAAATTGTGTAAGCCTGTTATTTGAGCTCCATCCCAGCAACATCCCTTAATTCACACTTTATTCTGGAGCTGTGTACACAAATTATGTTTGGATTTAGATTTGACTTTCTTTTTTAAAAAAACCCTTGTCAGCTGGACTGAGGCAAGGAGTGGTGAGCTGCTGCTAGAAGGTAGGGGGTCTATTTGTCTTTCTGCCTTGCCTTCCTAGCTGCTGTGTGAGAAGCTGAGGGAGAGTGAGTTCTTGTAGCTTGCTAGAGAGTGGTTCTGTTTAAGTTCTGTTTGGGGCTGTTTGAGTTTTGGGGGTGGTTGGGGCTGAGTGAGTTGCTGTCGATTGCTGTTGATTACAAGCCCTGCCTCCTACTGTGCTGGGCTCTGCAGTGATTGCTAGGAAGTGACTCTTTGAAACAAAAGGCTCCTCCTCGCCAAAGGCAGAGCTGAAACAGTTGAGCTGTTTTGGGAAGTCAACATGGTTTTGTCCCCAGTAAATCTTGTCAGACCAACCTGGTTTCCTTCTTTGATCGAGTGACAAGCTTACTGGATCGTGGGAACTCTGTCAACGTGATTTACCTGGATTTCAGCAAAGCTTTTGATAAGGTTCCCCATGACATTCTAATGGATACATTTGAAGACTGCGGAGTATAGGACAGTTCGGTGGATAGAGAACTGGTTAGAGGACTGCACCCAAAGAGTGGTGGTCAATGGTGTTTCATCAGATTGGAGGGAGGTGTCCAGTGGGGTGCCGCAGGGCTCGTTGGGCCCGGTACTTTTCAATATTTTTATCAGTGATCTGGATGAAGGGGTAAATGGGCTACTCATTAAATTTTCTGATTATACCAAATTGGGAGGAGTGGCAAACACCCAAGAAGATAAAGTTAAAATTGAACAAGACCTGAATACTCTGGAGAAGTGGGTGGTTGTGAACAGGATGCAATTCAACATAGATAAATGCACAGTATTACATCTGGGCCACAAAAATGTGAAGCACAAATACTGGAGGGAGGATATACTTCTGAGTAGTAGTGTATGCGAAAGAGATCTTGGGGTAAGAGTGGACTGTAAACTAATATGGCAAAAAAGGCAAACTCAGTCTTGGGTTGTATCAAAAGGGCCATTGCATCGAAATCACAGGAGGTCATAGTCCCTCTCTATACTGCTTTGGTCAGGCCGCACTTGGAGTACTGTCTGCAGTTCTGGAGGCCTCACTTCAAAAAGGATGTGGACAAAATTGAGAGGGTGCAGAAGAGATTGACGAGGATGATCAGGGGTCTGGAGACTGAGCTACGAGGAAAGGCTGAGGGCCTTGGGAATGTTTAGTTTGGAGAAGAGGAGATTGAGGGGGGACATGATTGCTGTCTTTAAATATTTGAAAGGCTGTCATTTGGAGGAGGGCAAGGAGCTGTTCCAGTTGGCAGCAGAAGATAGGACTCGAAACAATGGGCTTAGATTACATGCAGAAAGGTACCGGCTGGATATTAGGAAAAACTTTTTCACGGTCAGAGTAGTTCAAAGGTGGAATCAGCTGCCTAGGGAGGTGGTAAGCTCCCCTTCACTGGCAGTTTTCAAGAAGAGGCTGGATAAATATTTGTCAGGGATGCTTTAGGCTCATCCTGCATTGGGCAGGAGGTTGGACTAAAAGGTCTGTATGGCCCCTTCCAACTCTGTGGTTTTATTTGGTTTCAAAGGCCAACATATTTCCACATGTAATTCTTCTGTCTCCTTACCAATTGGGATAAACATGTCAGGGACTATGTCCCACACTGAAGGGATTTTTACTTTCAGCTATCAGACAGAGGAAGGGTGCCCATTCCAGAGGCAGGTAATTTTCTTTCTTGTCGACTTGTGTAGGAGAAAGCAAAGCAGCCCAGCTTACTGAAGTCAGAGAGAAGCTTTCTCTCTGCTTTTTAAAAACATTGGACCCTTCTCCCACTTCACATGCAAGTGAGCAGATTTGTAAACATCACAACAATCCACCACATTTGCTTGACTTAACTGCAATTCAAGAAGATACCTAAAAAAAAAAACACCCGAATCCTGAATTGATAATCTTTTCAGAGATAGTATAAATCTTTTATCACTAATCACTCTCACATCTTTCTGTGTGTGTTTACTCTTTACCTTGGGGTAGGAAAGACTTACGCCTGTATCCCTTACGTGTGGAGGGCTGGTGGGTTGCTTATTGTTAGAGGCAAGGCCTCTGCCTCTGCCCCTCCCCCACTCATGCATCCTTGGATGAGAAAATAGCTCATGTCCAGCATGCCTCAGAAAGAAAGCCCTCCCAAGATCTGGAATTGGGGCAAAGATTTGCGGGGGGGTGGGGAAGCATTCCAGTTCACAGCAAGCAAATAGGCAACCTGTTCTTGGAAAATAGGGAAATTTAACATAAAAGACGAAAATTATTTTTAAACAGTGATGCTTGAGAAGGCATGTGGCTCTTTGACATGTTCTGGGTACTGCTTGCCAATGTGCTGCCTACTCCGTGTTCCAGGAAAGTGAGCAAGGCCATTACCTGATGGGCCTTGTAGATGGCAGGTGGTTTGCACCTGGAAACAGCTGCCTACAGAGGAATGGAAGAACAGGTAAGTGGTGAGTCTCTGTGAGCTTTGTGCCAGGGATGGAAGTAAGTGCCTATCCTCTCCAACTACCCCCCCCACTCCCCGCACTTTCATCCAAACACCTGACACTGCTACCAAAACAGCCAGCCAGGGAAACAACAAGCTGACTACAGTTGGACGAATGGTTCTACTCTTGCCTCCATAACCACCCAGTTTTCTTCTAGGAGATTTGGCAAAGTCATTGTCTTCCCTGAGCTGCTGTGCAGAAAGGCAGAAAGGGAAGACCTTCCCCTCCAAACAATAAGGGCTGGCTAAAGCTTCAACAATAGTAGAGAGAAGCAGCCCAACATGCTCAGAAGTAATATGGTAATTTAAAATGTTATAGCTATGTATTTAATATTTATAGTTCTACCTTCTGTTATCACATACAGTAGTCATGTAGCTCTTTTGTATAATGATAATTGCGAATGTGTGAGTGAGGTACTGAATACCACTGTTTTAAAAGTGTGGTGGAATATATACAGATATTTTGTTATTCCAAAATACAATAAACAATATCCATTTTTCTGCAGATCAATCTGTATAAGCAGAAAAGTTTCTTTGAACCTTATTGAAATAAATTTTTTAATCAAAAAAGCAGTTCTGTATATATGACTCAACCAGTCTGAAACAGAAGATCTATCTTCTTCTAGTTAACAGTGGTAGACATTTTTGCTGCGGTTAATAATTTAAAACTAGTCCACAATCAGTTTCTTCAACAATTGTCCTTGAATAATGTAACAAAATAATGTTGGGATCAGAAGGAGTATTGTTACTCAGAATTTTGTTCAGCAGTGATGGTAAAAAGTGCTGTCAACCCCTGCTGGAGTTTTCAAGGCATGAGACTAAAAGAGGTGGTTTGCCATTGCTTGCCTCTCCATAGCAACTTTCATCATCTTTGGACTAACCAAGGACAGCCCTGCTTAGCTTCTGAGATCTGACAGGATTGAGCTTGCCTGGGTTATCTAGGTCAGGGTACATTCTGTAGTACTTGATATTAAAAAGGCTTAATTTTAGAACAAGTGCAAAAAACACACAGAAATAAATCCACAGAAGAGGACTGACATCTCCTACAATCATCAGCTAGATTTCTGTATGCACAGGCAGGTCTGTATGGTGTTGGATACCAATGTGCGCAGTATTTAGAAGGTTCTTCTTTAGCTCCCCAGATACCAATCTCACTAACATGGACAATCCTGTTTGGCACAAATAATAGGCTGGTTTCCATAAACAAAACATAGTGCTGCTTTCCAGATAAACAAGCACGTATTGTATAAAACCAAGTTAGAGTCTAATAAAAAGATGCGACGATTTTCAATGCTTTTGTGTTATATTAAAAAATCAGATACTGAAAAAAGGACAGTTTAGTTTTTGTTTTTGTCAGGCTGGCTCTTCTCAGGGAATTCTCAAACATGAAATGGTTAAAAACGTTTTGCCCTAGGTCTGCAGGAAAAGAAATTGATTTGGGAAACAGATGGGGGGGGGGAATGTCTGATTGCCCAACAAGTCATAGTTCACACTAAATAAAGTCAATTTTTTGGTTAGCAACCTATATTTTTCAGATACGGTGCTATAATTAACAGCTGCTCTTGATTTGTGAGTTATTGCAGGGGCAAATGAGGAAAAATTCATTTGAAATATCCCTGACACTGAGTTACAGCCATGACACTCATGCCACTAATGCTGAAATGCTTAATCCTTTGTTTGTATTGTTGGTGTTCCTGGGTTGGTTTGGGGAGCTTAGATGCTGTCCGGTTTTCATTGGCTGCAGGGATTGTTATTGGAATGGCTGACAGCTGTCTGCCAGGCTGTCTGCAGAGCCTTCCTGTGCTGCTCTGCTTCACAGAGCTATTGTTCGCATGGAGCCTCCCCCCCCTCCCCTCCTCCCCCTTGAAGCTTTCCCAGCCATATCCTGATATGGGTAAACCGCTTAAATTAGCTCCAGATTGTTCTGTTTATTTTGTAAAAGATAAGCGACAAAGTAGAGCCACAGCCTTCCACCTCAAGTAAACTGAGAAGAAAAGAGAGGTGAGCCAGGTAATTTAGACAGCAGAAGGTTCCCAAATAAAAACACAGGGAAGAATTAATCTGCATAGATTATCTCTTCTCACCCTGATAATGAAGCTATGGCAGATTTTATTCTTCAGAGTAAATAACAGCAAGGGCTACGATGAAGTTGTGTTATTAAAAGGAAATGGAGACAGTGCCCTTGTATAGTTGGCAGCTTTACCAGGAGTCTTTCACATTTCTTCAAATACTTGATTCTTAAATTACGGGGAAATTTCCTGTTGTAAATAATGATGTTTAGAGGTTCCTCTTTCTCATGAATTAACCTTGGTAATCTTTCTTACCACTCCCTAGGTGTTTGAAACAGTATTTTTCCTTTAGAGAGCAGTGTGTACCATTTGGTTCTTTGAAGTTGCTGCATGACATTTGTGTAAATGCAACAACAGTGGCCTAATTTCTTTTGAAGACATTGTAAAGCTATGTCTTGATTAGGTCCTTAGCTTACTTTTTAAAAAATCAGATGAGTAGGTCCTGTTCTGAAAGAACGTGCTGCTTCAAAAGGCACAAGGCTATACTGCATTCCAAGTAAACTTCCTTAACTGTATAAAATGCACCAGTGTTCTAACTACGTTTTAGCCAAGTAGCTGACTCTTAGAATTCAGTATTTCATTCAAGAGACAGAAAGTATTGGCTACATTCCTTGCATTGGCTACTTCCCTGAGCAATGCTGAAAGTTCCGGGGCAGTGCTTTACCTGGGTTCGTTTCCTTTGGAGGAAAGAGTACTGGAGATTTATAGGCTTGGATATGGTGATGTGCAGGTAGATGCATAAACAAACTTGGCACCATTCTTCTTGCATGAGGTCTTGTGCAATACTTAGCAAATTTTTCTCTGCTTATTATAGTGCTTTCAGATTGATTGCACAAAATCTTGCATAAGCTGAAACGCAAGTGGGAATATAGTAAAGTTGTCTTAACACAAGTTGCTATTGCAGTCATTCCCTTGCATTGCCACTTATTCAAGGGTTGTAGCACAAGCTGCAGTTTTGCACTGGAGCCCACTTGGGGTGTTTTTGTACTATTTGTAGCATTAAAAAGCACATAGGTAGAGCTCCTACAGTGCAACAGATCCACTCTCCCACATCAGATCCCAATGAGAGAGAACTTTGCAGCCCTAATGGTGCTCCATCCAACTTACAACAGTGGTTCTGGTTTTCTCTTGTGTCCCTTTCAGACTCAAAATTGTGCTTCTTTTCACACAGATGAATGCCCCTTCAACTCAGTTCTCCTGGGATTGAGAGCCAAACTAGACATTATATGTGACCCAAGTCAGGACATGGGTGCCCAGGTCACTGTCACACAACTCATATGAAGTGTATTTACTCACCTTGAAAGCACTCTTCTGGGCTCCAGAGGGCTCTGAGGGGTAGAAGGGGCTTCTGGCTGCCTTCCAACAAATTTTTTGCCAACAGAAACAGCTGTGGAGGGGACAATTTGCCCCCTCTATGGAGCCAGAGAAAGGGGCAAACACGCTGCCCTCCGTGGCTATTTCCAATGGCAACAATGGTGGAATGAAAGGTGGAAGCCCCTTCCCCCACAGTACGTTAGTAAGCCCATTTCATATGAGTTGCTTTGTGTGACAGTGGGATGGGTTGGGCATCTGTATCCTGACTAATTTCATATGTAACATCTAGTTTGTGTCTAAGCCACAATGTTCAGAGACCAAGCCCATAACATTTCTAAATAAGCTTACATGGAAGTGAATTCCACAGCAATGAATGGGCCTTACTTCCAAGAAAATAGCTTTTGAAGAATTGTGTACATGTGTGTGGAAGTTAGTTTTACAGAGATGGTTATGCGTACAGTTTGTGTCTGTTTGTACATCTTCTAGAATTACCTACTTGGCTTGTTTTCCTGTCCTCTTGGCTGTTTAGAAACTAGTTAGATGGTTGGATCTAACTAGTTTTTCTACTGGCAAAAGAGAGAGGACTCCCCTTTGACCACAGGAAAGGCTACAGTGGTGATTGTAGGACCCACATGGTGGGTCTTCATGTGATGGGGTGCAGTGGAGAGGGAATCAGGAGAAATTAGGCAGTAGGGTCCAGTCCAGTGTATTCAGCACTGAGGAACATGTGTGATTTATTGATAATACGTAATGTCGATGTTAAGCCTAACTGTTTTCTGTCATAGGAGAATATGAAAGAATATTTTTGAGGAGGGATTCCTTGCTTTAAAAAATGTACAACTGCATTTCATTTGAAACTTGCCAAAACAAGGTATTCTTACCTTATTTAATCTTCACAGGGGGAAAAAAATCAGCTCTCTAAGTTAACTTGGCTACTATTCCTCTGCTCTGAACATTGTGTGCACATAACTTTAACTGAATTACAATCATCTGACAGAACTCATGCGTCAGCAACTCTTGCTCCGAAGCAGAAGAGATCAATTTTGTATTACTTCCATTACAGCATTTATAGAATAAATTATTATTTAGCATGATTCTCTATTTAAACAGTTAAGTTAGAATAAGCAAATATTTTCATTCATTCCACACGTTAGCGTAGCATTCAACTCATAGCCACTTCAGAATTTGAAGGGAACTGAGGGATATTCAGTATAATCTCTTGCACCCAGGACAGAGTCTCTGTACTCAATAAGATACATATGTAAGGATTTACAGTTGTAAAACCTGTAGGTTTGTCATGTCTGTGTACAGCCATGCCATGGTTGTCTGTTTGTTATATTGCTTGTGCCATAATATGCTGAAGCTACTGCATTATTACTAAATTGATGTGTAACTGATCATCTGTAACCATATTGCAGACGTTACTTCCTTAGGACCCAGAAAGGGCCTCTCCTGTTATCTTAGAGAAATATGCGAGTCTCAGCTAGCCGTGGCCTTGGTGTGTCTAGATGCCAGTTTTCAGTCCTTTTCCCAGATGCTGGGAATTATGTATTGTATACCCAACGCATAGTCATAACTGAATAGATTCTCACAGAACTCTTGTAGACTCACACACCAAAACTTTCACTGTCATTTGAAGCATGGGAAAATCAACTATAACATAGATTGCTTGATTTGAATTGTCACTTCTGTCAAGCTCCGTGATGGAGAACAGACCTGAACTGCATAGATCCTAATAAAGCTATTACTGCTGGAACAAACATGTGTTCACTGTGGATGGGCTTAAGGGGTGCCAGGGACTGACATTTTGACAGAAGTCCTGTTTTCTTATTCTTTTGCTCTCTGGACCCTGCTTCTGGGACTATCTACCGACATCATGTTGTTTGAGACGGATCTGGAAGTGATGGGGCTAGAGAGACTATCAATATTATTCGGATCACCTTCCTTACTGACATTGGAGGATGAGGACATTATAATTAACCTGATTCCTGACCTCCCGGAGGAGGGGGAAGAACCCAAGAAACCACACGATGTAGGGGTGATGGACAGGACTCCCGTGGTCGGAGGTTGTGGGGAAAAGCATAAAAGCAGTTAGCCCCTAAACAATCCTCCGAAAGGGAGACCTCGTTGGACAATAAGCTTGAATGGAGAAGAGAGCTCATCACAAAGGCAGGAGACTGAGACAGGAAGTGAACTGGAGCTACCATCTTCCTCGGCATCAGCCCCCCACAGCCTTGAGGAACTTGGTGACTTGGGCGTAATAGGGGGCGACCCGAGAGATTCGTTGTGGAATTTGTTCCCTGAACTTAGGGGAACTGATGGGAGAATTACTGTACCCAAATCACAGGAACTAAAGCTTATGCAAGCGGAATTGGATGAATTCCGCCGAGACATGGGACAGTTATTACAGGACCTGCAACACATGGTGTGTAAATCAGCCATAACTAAGAACCAGCCCTTACAGTGAGGGTAACAACTGGTGAGACCGCTCCATACCCTACAGAGGGAATGCTTGCGCCCCCAAAATCGCAGAGCAGTCTACCGACCCCGGGCTCAGTCGGGGGGATGGCTGGCCCACCAACTGGGCTGCTACGAGGAACACCAGGGGTGTTAGCAACTCCGCTTCAAGTTGGCTTACTGATAACCAGGAGCAGTGGGAGCCAAATCACTGTCCAACCCCAAAGGGAATCGTCCATAAGATTTTCCTTTCCCAATTTGAAGACCCTCTGGGGGAGGAAAGGGCTAGAACCAAACTTAAAACAATCCGACAAGGGTACAGGCCAGTGCGCGAATACGCGGCTGAATTCAGGCGATATACAGCCAAAATACATGACTAGACAGAAAAAATGAAGATAGAGTTTTTTCGGGATGGGCTAAATGTGGAGTTTGTGGCAAAAGCCCTAATACAAGATGACCCTGGAATCCTGCTGGGATGGACCCAGCTAGCGTGTGAGGTCGAAAACCAAGATCAAATAGTGAAATTTATGAAATCACATCAGCATGGGGGATCCAAACTGGTGTGTCCGAGTACGGGAGCTAAAGAACGACAAAGAACTAGCTTACAACCCCCAGGGATGGAGGGAACGTTACACTGGCAACGAGGCCAATGTGTCCAATGTTGGTTTTTTGGACATTTCGCAGCAGAATGCCCAAATAGAAGGGGCCCCACAGGGAAAAGCCATATCCCAAAGGAACCAGCACCGTCCACTAAGGCAGCACCCAAAAAGACTTTTCAGAAACGGGGTAAACCTGAACCTGGCCTGGAGGCCATGGAAGCGGCCGCAGAAACACCCTCCAAGGAGCAGGAGGACCAAGCTGCTCCACAAACAGGAAACGCCAACGGCCTGCCATGAAAAGGTCCCAATGGCAGGTCCGGACCCCACCAACGCCAAAGGTGAGACACAAAAGGGCCTTACTTTTCATGCAAGTGACTGTAGTTAACCCGAAAAAGGGAACTCATATGACAGTACGAGCGTTAATAGACTCGGGGTGCTCTCGAGATCTAATAGCCCCTGCTCTAGTGACTGGACTGGGGCTAGACGTCACAGAATTAGAGCAGCCCATTGTATTTGAACAAATTGATGGGTCCCACATGAAAGGGGAACCCGCTAGCTATCAAACAGAACCCACCCCGCTGGATATGGGAAATCACTGGAAATCCAGGACTTTTATAGTAAGTACCCCTGTGCATACGTGTCCAAAAAATTCTCTGAGACTGAATGCCATTGGGCAGTATGAGAGGCTGGGGCTATTAAATTAGCGCTCTCTGTGGAAGTACTGGCTAGAAGGAGCAAAAGTGCCATTTGAAGTGTGGACTGAGTATAAAAACTTAGAAGCTTTATATAACCCCCACAGACTCGGTGCCAACCAACTGCAGTGGGCGGAGTTCTTCTCTAAATTCAGCTTCACATTGAAGCACCTCTCTGGCAAAACAAATGACAAGTGACGCTGAGAGATCTCTGTCTTTTGGTGCTACACCTCTGAAGATGCCAGCCACAGCTGCTGGCGAAACGTCAGGAACTACAATGCCAAGACCACGGCAATACAGCCCGGAAAACCCACAACAACCATAATTCTTAAGATGTTACATCAATTATCAACAAGATAATTGGACTGATAATCTGGGTTTCGCTGAGTACGCATACAACTCAGTACACAGTTCCACAGGTGCATCTCCTTTCATGATTACACATGGCTATGAAGGAACTGCAATACCTTTTACACAAGCCCCTACTTCCCAGCAACCAGGAGATTTAGGGGAGTGGTGGACTAACCTAACAGCACAATGGGAAATCAGTAAAAAAGCTTTAGACAAAGCCAAAGAGGACTACAAAAAGTTTGCTGACAAGAAATGGTCTCCACAATGAAAACTGTAGAAAGGAGACTATATATATCTCTACTCAGCACCTTTGGGGAGAACAACCCAGTAAAAAACTCGGATGTAAATTTTTAGGACCATTTCCAGTTCAAAAAGTAATCAATGAAGTGACAGTAGAGGTGGAACTGCCAAAGTACTTACGTCAAACCCACCCAGTATTTCACTTCAGCATCCTAAAGAAAGTTCCCCCTCCAGGCAAATGCCATCCTGAGCGGGGAGCCCCCCACCCCATCCTAGTGGATGGCCAAGTTCATCACGAAATAGAGAGTATTCTGGACTCAAAGCTTAAATACAATAAACTTTATTACCTTGTATGTTGGAAATATTTTGACCCCAGCTACCAAGAATGGATCAATTCCTCTAACATGAATACTCCTAAATTTATCAAGAACTTTCATGATCTCTATCCTGACAAACCTGGACTGCTGTGAAAGGAGGAGGGGGGGGGGGCGGAATGCCATGTCTGTTTACAGCCATGCCATGGTTGTCTGTTTGTTATATTGCTTGTGCCATAATATGCTGAAGCTACTGCATTATTACTAAACTGATGTGTAACTCTCTCTGATCATCTATAACCATATTGCAGACGTTACTTCCTTAGGACCCAGAAACGGCCTCTCCTGTTATCTTAGAGAAATATGCGAGTCTCGGCTAGCCGTGACCTTAGTGTGTCTAGATGCCAGTTTTCACTCCTTTTCCCAGATGCTGGGAATTATGTATTGTATACCTAATGTATAGTCATAACTGAATAGATTCTCACAGAACTCTTGTAGGCTCGCGCGCCAATACCTTAACTGTCATCTGAAGCGCAGGGAAATCAACTAAAACATAGATTGTTTTATTTGAATTGTCACTTCTGTCAAGCGCCGTGATGGAGAACAGACCTGAACTGCATAGATCCTAATAAAGCTACTACTCTGGAACCAACGTGTGTTCACTGTGGATGGGCTTGAGGGGTTTACCTGCCAGGGACTGACAAAGTTAGATAAAAAGGATGGTTATACAAACTCATGGAATATTGGTCTCTTGGTGGTAGGTATTAGCTAATGGAACAGACAAGTTCAGGGTCCTATTCTAGAATAGGAACAGGCAAAATGGATTTAAGAAGTAGCGCCAAAATTTTGTTTAATTTACATGATATAGGTTTCCAGTTTTTAATACCAAATTTGAGTTCACTTGATTATCTCTGCCTGTGTTCTATCATAGAGAGAAGCTTAGAATTGGTCTCTTTGTATTTCAAATAAAAGGGTATAAGATCAAATTACTTCAGAGGCCCTCAATGAAGAATTCATGGAGATTATGTCAGTACACACAACAGTGGCGTAAGTAAGCTTGGCTCTCTTTTCTAATGATAGTTGACATTTCAGGTTCTTTAGGAGGCCTTTGAATCTTTCTTACCTGCTGTCATTGACATTTTATTATGGCCTGTCATCTTGAATATAGTGTAGAATATCAATATGGGTATGTAACAAATGATATCTTGACCACCAGCCATTTTAATTTTTTTTCCTTTTACACAAATCTTACTTTGTTTTGCATGTGTGTATCTGATTTATCTGTGTGGGGAAAAAATCTGCAGTACAGTTTAAAGATCCATGTGGAATATAGTTTGTGGCTTTCAAGGTACATAACTTAAAACACAGATATTCTGATCGTACTGTATTGTCTTTGTGTGTGTCACATTACATCAGAGCAAAATACACAGATTGTTTTATGAGCTTTTCAAGTTCTTGTTCAGGCCATCAAGTTGATTTATTCCGGGTCAAGTATTCATTATTTTACTATCTTGCAGTTCTTGAAAGATGTCCATGCTGATCAGTCAGTTTCCTGATCAGTGTTGTTGCTTGCACAGTTTCATATCTAGACAGTACCAAATAGCAGCAGGCAACTCTTCAGGAAGCAGCAGTAACAGAATTGCCTGTTTGTTGTTTTGCTTATCAGGTTCTAAAAGAGCTTCAATACGATATCATTGCCTGTTTGCAACTGGTAGATTAATTTGAAAATAGCTTTGCAGAGGCATTGTCCCCCACATATAGATTTGAAAGAGAAAGGAGCAGATGTTTGTTCAGAGCAGGGGGAGAGGGATATGGCTTCCTTTAAAGTGATGGTCAAAGTTCATGTGTCTGCACAAATAATATTTTAATTCCATGGTCTAACATTCAAGAAGGTCCACCTTCAAAACACTTGTATTAATAACGTAATCCTGAATGGGGAACGTAATCCCCATTCAGAATCCTGGACTCCTTTACTTTCGGCTCATTTCCTTAATGGATAGCTTTCAGCCAGGATTCCAAATAAAATGTCCCTGAGTCCTATTATCCCATTTCCCACCTTCAGTGCCTTTGGCAGAAGAAATGAAAAGAAAGTTGTTGCTTTAAGTTGAAAGATTGGGAGAAGAAGCTATGCAGGAGCAATATGGATTTAATAATGTATCACAAAACTTGCCTTATGGACTGTTTCCCTGGATTTAAAGAAAGGGAAGTGAGAGGACCAGGGGAAAGTTGAACTGTATTATTGAAGTTGCCCTCTTGCCTCCCAGTTCTAGCTTCAGTATGCAGAGAAGAGGTGACTTAATATCCATAACATACTTCTCTAAACTTTGAGAGAGCTTATAGGCTTTAGATATCTAACTCAGTCCAGTAAAGGTGCTACTGGACTCTTTTTGATTTTGCTACTACAGACTAACACGGCTAACTCCTCTAGATATCTAACTGTATCACAGTTCAGAAGAGCACAACTTCTGTGCAGTGGTATTTGTTCATACTTCTTTTGCATTTAGCAATTTTATATTTGGGAGATGCTTGAAATTTAATGAGCTTTTCTTAAATTATATGCAGTAAAAGTGTGGAACTGTGGCTTTGGCACTATGGCATGTATTGAGCAAGTTGTTTTCAGCTGTTACTCAATTTCTGAAGATATTTTTATTTTATTTATTTTACTTCATTTATACTCCACCTTTCTCCCAAATGGAGAGCCAAAGCAGTTTACATCAGTCTCCACTCTCCTCTCCTCCATTTTTTCCTCACAACTATCCTCTGAGGTAGGTTAGGCAGAAAGTGTATGTGATCAAACCCGTGAGCACCCACGGCAGAGTGGGAAATAAAATCTGGATTGCCCAGATTCTAGTCCGTCACTCTAGCTACTAAGACACACTGGCTGTCAAGAAAAGACTGAGTGTTGGTGTGTGTGCTTGGAACAAAAACTGCCTTTCCCTTTGTAGATTTAAGGATCTAGATCAAAAGAAATTATATTTCTAACTGATGAAACAAGATTCAATTGCTCATGTTTGTCTTGTTAATGTCTCGAGATTCACAAGTGAACTTTGAGATGGCATTAAACATGATCAACACAAACACTGCAATCTATAGTTCTGTGTGTACTCAGGACTATTATGAGTTGGAAATTTCCGTGTGCTTATTGGCATTTCTAATAGCATACACCAAGTCTTCGTTTTTCTTTAGAAGACAATGAGAACTCCAATAGGAGTGAAGATCAGTAGTCAATATTTCAGCCACTGGATCCAAACCTTTTTATTTTTGCAACTATCACTTATCAAAGGACTATTCTCTGGTTCGTACTCAGCTGTTTGGTTTGATACATCAACACACAGTTTGCATGGATGTGCTATCCTAGATTATCACTTCTAAGCATACTGTCATGTCACTTTATTGATTGCGCACTCAATACTTTTCAAGGAGACTACATCTCTTCAGCTGAGAGTTAACAAGCAATGAGAGGTCCAGTGAACAATATGCAAGTGTCAGAACAGATGGGCATAATTGACTTGAGACAAGTATTGAGGCAAGGGTTAACAAGAGCCAATTTTGGCCTCCAGACAAATAGGACCTTGTATGCCCCCATCTCATCATTCAGATCCAACCCAAACATCATATGGAAATAAATCACATAACTTGGCAAGTTCTACAGGTCCCCAGGATGACTGGAGCCCCTGGAATTTGTCCCTAAAGCCCCACCCCCACTTTGTGGGTCTACAGACAGGTGTTTGCTTGACCTAGATGTCTTTCAGAGGATTATGGGGTTGAGCTAAAAGCCCCCTGGAAAAAATAAGTTTTGAAGAAGAATTTTGATAAAAGAGTTGAGCTAAAAGCCCCCTGGAAAAAATAAGTTTTGAAGAAGAATTTTGATAAAAGAGAGGGAAGTGTTTGTGAATCTTGGGAATTCCAGGCATAATGAGCAACAAGAGAAAATCTTTGACAACATTACACTAAATATGGTAATATCGAAGCACCAATTCATTTTGCCCAAATGAAACATTAGAACTCATTGACAAATTAATAAATCTCTGGAGCCAGATGTCATTCACACAAAAGTGAACACAAATGTGAAATTGCTGATCTTTAACAAAAATATGCAACTTGTCATTGTACTGGAAGATAAAAGTAAAATCTGATGGTCACAAAGTCACAAATGTGGAAAAAGTCACAAATGTGGGAAACATTTGAAAAGATAAAGGGCATTCTTGTATGCAGCCGAGGAGGGATATTGCTTTTGCACCCTTCTTGTGAGCTTCCCAGAACATGCTGCAGTCCACTGTTAGAAAAAGAATGCTGGACTAGATGGACCCATTGTCTTATTTGGCAGGCTCTTATGTTCTTAAATAATTCAATTTCTTCATACTTTTGGATTTTATTCTGGCTTCTGGTTATAGATCCTCAAAAATGTCGATGAGGAAGTTATTGTTTTGATACTCCTCTATCCAAAAAACTTTCCATATGTAATCTAGAACATTATGTGCTAGTACACAACATGCTACAGTATTTTTTACTGCAGAAAGTTTTTTTTTAAATTTAGTTGGGCATTACATATTCCACGCACATTGCTGCACAATGAAATGGTACTATCCAGGATTATACCACTCCAATCTATTACCATCACTCTGCATAATGTATAAATTTGATCTGGTTGGCTAGAAGCTTGTACCTGTGATCTAGCAACCTCTGGACTATCCAGGAATGTTTACTACTCGTTCCATTTTATTCTCAAATAATCAGGCCAAAGGTTGATTTAGGACTTGCTCCACCTTGTCTGAGTCCTACAAGGACCTGTTGCTAAGGGCATTCTGAATAACAGGAAATTCATCACATGCTTATATAGAGAAATACCTGGTGTCTATTGATGGTCAGCAAAAAGAAGTTGATAGATAACATAACAAAGCCCCAGTTGTTACCCATGTTCTAGACTAAACTATCTTTTTAATAATTTTATTTGTAGGCAGAAAAATGGCATCATATCTGGAATTGTCTCTCTGATGCAGTTTTCCCAACATTATGTCTAACTGCAAGTACGGGGAGCAGGGCTTTTTTTCTGGGAAAAGAGGTGGTGGAACTCAGTGGGTTGCCCTCGGAGAAAATGGTCACATGGCTGGTGGCCCCGCCCCCTGATCTCCAGACAGAGGGGAGTTGAGATTGCCCTCCACGTAACCCCCTCTGTCTGGAGACCAGGGGGTGGGGCCACCAGCCATGTGACCATTTTCAAGATGTTCCGTAACTCTGTTCCACCGCATTCCAGCTGAAAAAAAGCCCTGATGGGGAGAATGCACTACATACAATCCTCCCATTATGCATGATTGACATTTTGTCAGTTGAGCTGTGTTGCCAACTGGAGAGCAGCATTGATGCAGCAGCGCAAAAGGCAGAGCTGGGCCACTGTCTAGGACATGAGCTGTATCCCATGGATTGAATTGAGATCTCATGTATATAGTTCCATGAACTGCTGTGACAGGACTTGTGTCATAAGGGGCATTTAGACTGGAAGGCTATGCATTAATATAATCTGTATAAAATTACTGGTGTCCTCGCTGTCATGGGCTAACATAGCTCCTCTTCTCAAATTAAATATTGCAGTTATTCTTACATGATTACCTCCTCCAAGGTGATATTCAGGCAGTTTTTCCTCTGAATTGCCTATTACTGTTAAATGTGGTTATGCAGTCCAGTTATTCCATCGTATGGTTTATATTTTGGCTGGATCCCATGGAGCCATCCCATTTCCACAGATTGAAGGGATTTCCATACACAGAGTGCAGCTGCTCTCCTCTCCCATCCTGTTTCTGTCCAAAATGCCTGCCCAAAATCTTGTTCCATGAGGACAGGGATACCCTAGGAACAGTATCAGGGCAGATTCTGAGGTCTGCAGCAGGAGAGAGGAATTGGTAAAACTAGCCCCTCTTTCGGCTCACAGAAATTCTCCATTGGATTCAATCCAATTGACCAGCATGGGAGGAACACTTTGGGGGTCATTAACTGATACCATTTTGTTTTTAAAACCTTGCAATTATACTAATATGTCCTTCTTTCTGCAGTTGTCTGCTGTATTCTTAAATTCTGTGTTTAATTGTGAGGCAGATACATTTCCTTTTCTTGCTTGCACATTAGTCAGCAATCCCAAGACGAGGCATTTTTTTTCTAGTCCCTAATTAATGAATTCAGCAGGAGAGTGATCATTTAGTTTCCTTGTGCTGGTGGTAAGGTACAGTCTACACTGCTGTCTTAGAGAAGAATTGCATGTTTTGTTGCCTTGCTCATACAGGGTCCCTGCTATCTAATCACAAAATACTTATCAAACATAAAAGGGAAGCTGGAGTAATAAGCTCATTATAGCAGGTGACAGTTTTGGTTTATGAATGATAGCATGGTCAGAGAAAGGAACGGAGTAAGCAAGCACTGCCTCATAACATGGTTCCTTAAAATAGTCATTGGATGAGAACAGCTTTGGAGCTGCTAATGAGTCTTAGCGTCTGCATGTGTACAGAGCCAGTGTGATGTAATGGTTGGATTTCAGAATAGGGCTGGGAAAACCTGGATTCAGTTCTCTTGCATGAAGCCAAGTGGGTGATCTTGGGCCGTTCACTCCCTTTCTCAGCAGAATCTATGTCACAAGAATTTTCTGAGGATAAATGGGTGAGGGGGCAGGGAGGGCCGTGCCTGCTGTCCTTGGAGAAAGGACAGGATAAAAACATGGCAGATCCAGAATAGACAGAGTGTCAGTGCTCTGAGCACAATTGCATTGAGTTATTGATGGGCTTGCGGAAAAATTTTCAGATCTGTTATCTGTGACGACTCAAATGAGCATAGTAGTCTGAAAGAAAACTGTTGACTTTGCCACTAGTCTGCAGTTTGGCATGCAGTTCAAATTACTGACACTGCCGGTGAAAAGCCAGCAATTCTTTTATGCTGATAAAAAGTTCACAGTTCTTTCTGTATGATAGATTTGAACAGTGATTTCCAAACAGTGGTCAGAACCTACCAGTGGCTGTAGGAGCCTTAGGGTTAGTGGATGGTGATAACAGTCCTATTCTCTTGGCACTTGGTGTGGTACATGCTAACTACAAAGCCTTTGATTTAATGTGTGCACATAATTGTTTACAGAAGTGTTGAGCTGTGTATTTACTTAAATGTCTAGCCCAGTCCCTCCCTAAGGAGAACAGAACAGAAAAAAACACATCCTAATTAAAGCTATGTAAAATACAGTAAAACATCCTAGTAGCTGGAAGCCTCCCCAAAAGTTATGAAATGACAATCATAATGATGAACTCAACAGGATGTTCTCAGTAAAGTTGGTGCTTGCAAAGGAACACAGAACAAATGACTTGGATCCTAAGCAGTGCAAGCAGAACTGTGCTGGAGGAAGGCAGCTCCCCCCCCCCACCCATTGCAGCTTTCTTTGCCCTCTGAAATTCTGTTCCTGTAGGTCACTGGACCTGAAGGGACAGTTTAGTAAGTAAGTTGAAAGATTGGGAGTAGAGAGGGAGAATCTCCTGTGTAGATGGGAAAGCTATTCCATAAGAAGAGCAGACCTAGTGCTGATGGAATGGCACCTTAGGATCTAAATCCCAAAGGTATGCAGGGCCCAAGACATTAGGCCAGGAATTCCTTAGCTTTGCATGTGCCACTGTTGTGGTTTGCTTGTCCTTTAGGAGTCACCCCAGTTTTTTCCACTGGTTGCTTGACTTAATTTTTTTTATTACATTTTATTTTCTGGACAAATAATGAGATACAGAAAGAAAAAGGGGAAAGGGAATAAAGATTGTAACTGAAGAAAAATTAAGACACCCTTTACAAGGACTGTTAGAAATACAATACAATCGCTCTATAATGTTTTTACTTGTATAAATTGTAACACAACCATTCTCCAGAGTATTTCATCTCTTGACTTAATTTTGAATGGCAAACAATCTTTTTTGTTTCTATTTTATAAATCTTAATTAGGCATTTTGTGAAGAAATAATTTTTGTCTTTTAAGTTTCCTGCACGTCGACTTTATTGGGTGACCCACATTCTAGCATTATGAGTGTTAGAAAAAAAGTTCTTTCCACCTGTTTTCCACACCATACATATATCGGTATCTATCTTGTCCCCTTTTGTCTTTTTTCTAGACTATAAAGCCCCCAATTCTTTATTTTTTCCTCCTAGTGATGATGTTCTGTTCCTTGATCATTTGGGTTGCTCCTTTGTGCAGTCCTTCTTGCTCTAAGAAATCCCTTAAGAGATGGGGTGACCTCTGCTTTCACCCATACTGAATAATGCACTATCAGTCCACCTTAGCGATCATTTGCAAGGTGATTTCCCCATTTCATGCAGTAAAATCCAATTGCAAAGTGAATTGAAAGTGCATTTATTCGGCATGTGTGAAAGCCGCTCAAACTGCATGAGTATTCTGAATGCAGCTATTCAAGGACATTATAATGCCATCCATTTTGTTTTCAGCCTATTTCTTAATAGTTCTAGCATATTATTTGGGTTTTTTTCCCTGCTGCTGCTGCATAGTCAAGTTGACATTTTCATGGAAGTGTCTCTATAATTCCAAGATCTGTTTCCTGGTTAATTCAGACTCTGTTAATGTATTTGTAAAATCGAACTCTCAATACATGTTTTCCCTCCCACTTATCTTGATAGTGTTATGAAACAAGCCAATTTAAGAGCATATCATAAGAAAATTGTGCATGTTGTATTTTCAGAAGGTAAGATTTTATCTTGTGTGACTTATTACCTAAAAAAATCCATTTGTGTAATTATTTTACAACACATTTTTGTATTTATTATTGAATACGTTTTAGATAATGGAGGCCAAACACTGGCAGGTGGAAATAACTGGCCATTAAGAGGAAGGAAGTGGACCCTGTGGGAAGGAGGAATAAGAGGGGTTGGATTTGTTGCAAGTCCTTTACTGAAACGGAAGGGAGTGGAAAGTCACGACCTCATTCACATTTCTGACTGGCTGCCAACTCTGGTGAGCCTTGCTGGAGGATGTGCAAATGGCACAAAGCCCTTAGATGGCTTTGATATGTGGAAAACAATCAGGTAACTTCCTTAATAAAACACTTGAAATTGGATTCTGCTTTAATAAGACTTTATCCTCAAGAGAAAATGTTGTGAAGGCTGAAACCCTACATCTCAGCCCTTTTATCTGTATTTTAAAACAGTCTGATTAAAGCAGTCTTCTAAAGTAAATATTTGAAATGTGTTTTAACAATTTGATACAATGTTTTAATTGATTAACAGCAACCAAAATAGCTTATTTTGTACTGTGGGGTATTGAACACAATATCAAAAACAAATGAGTGATTGACCAAAGGTGGGCAAGTAGCAGAAAAAGCAGAAATATGATTGGGGTGGGGGGTGGGAATCTGACGACTCAGTCCTGTGCATGTTTCCTCAGAATTAAGCTCTCTTGAGTTTAGTAGGACTTACTCCCAAGTAAGTGTGTAGAAAATTGTATTCACAGTGATTTAATTTTTTTCTGAACGATGGACAAAGTGTGTTAGATATTGGAATGCAAAATGTGGTTGTCATTCTAAACTAGAATATAGTTTCATCATTGTGTAACATGCTGTTTATAAGTAGAAATTAGTATTGTATTGGGGGGAGGACGTGTATGAAATCTATTCATGTGAACAGAACAATATTACCTATACATTGTCTTGAAAAATAAACATGTGCAAAACCTAGGAAGATTCCAAGTTATAGTTATATGTATGAAAACAGATATTACTTAAAATATACAAATGTGAAGAAGTTATCACTGGCAGTCTGTATACACTTGATGTTCAGTTTCCTCAGTTTCAATATGGAGTATATTTGTGTACAGATTAGAGATCTAGGAGCAAAGCAGCTTTCCTACCGTTTCCCAATCCCTGAATAATCAGTGGGAGAAGGAAGAGGATAATGGGACAACTTCCAACCACCAGTTAGAGGATTCATGGACACAGCAACCAGTATCCAGGGAGTGACTGACTTGAGCTCAGAAAGTAAACTAGTGTAAGATAATCAAATATAGTAAAGATTTGTGATGGAATCATATTTACTTCCATATATTTTAAAAATGCATGTAAATTGTGGAAGTTTTCAGAAATGAACATGCCTTACACATTTGTTACTATTAGTGGGTTTCCTTAGAGGAGTGACTGTCCATTTACTTATTATTGAGATGTTTGTACAATCCCAGTGAACACCCATTGTACTATTTCCGAAAACACTCTTTTTAACTCCAGTCATTTGTGGCAAAGTTTGCTCCATTTAATTCCACCCCCGCCCCCCCACCAATAGCTTTCCCTATTTCTTTACAAAGTAAACAGCTTTCCCCCCAGAGTGCTGATTGCTAGAACAATGTAACCAGATACCTCTCAATGATGCCAGAATGAAACTGGTTTACAGGTATCACAAAGTAAACAAGAAATGCAGAGAGGTGATAATTGCTTAATTGAGTTATTGGTGATAAAGTAGCTTGCAATCTTCTGGAGTGAAACAAGGGATTTCACTGAATCTATAATAGCCATGTTTTTTAATGGATTGGATTAAGCTACCTGGGGTTTAAGGTGGGATATATGTAGCATGTGCACAGAATTGTTGGTAGACCCCCTTGGAAGAAAACATCTGCAGCAATTATAATTTTGCAACAGACAAGAATACTTGTCTGCTCCTTGCTTGATTCTGTCATGCATCAGTTACTTACAAGAGCTTTCTATCCGAACTGTTTAAACTATTTTTGCCTGCCTGGGGTGATGATCTTATTATTCTCTCTGTTTGGATGGGTATCTCCAGGGATGCGTTAGGTATTGGTTATCTTCCTTTTGCTAGAGGTTGCGCTGGATGAAACATGGGATGTCTTCCAGCTTTTTCCTTCTGTGCACTTTCCCAAGTACTGCAGACAAACCAGAATGTATACATTCAAATTAAGGATGCAATTATGGCATTCAGGATCCTCAAAAGCTAATACAATTAAAATCTTGCACATGCTGCAATACTTTAATTGGGATTGCCCCTGAAAAATGTCCAAAAGCCACAGCTAGTGCAAAATGCTGCTGCGATTCATGATGGGAACGGGACAGTAGTTGCTTGCTACTTTAGTTCGCACTAATTAACAAGTTTTGTGGCATAATTCAAGGTACTAGTGGTAGGACTGGCTTGGCAATGTAGGTAAGCTAGGCAGCCACCTAGGATACCAGGCTTTAACAGGCACAAAATTAAACAGAAATGAATTTCTTTTCTCTGTTTAAAAAAAAAGGTATCATTTCCTCTGTGTATTGAATTGGGGCAGGGTGCCAGAAATCTCTAACCAGCCCTGAGCAGTGGTAAAATGTGAAGTTCTGTACATCTAGGAGGCAGGTATTTTATGAAGCATCTTCTTCCATGTGGCCCCTATCATCCATTTACATCTACAGGAGATTCCTGATTGTGGGCTCCTGTGAAATGAAATCGATTGAGGCACTGACATTGACTTTAGGGGTGCAGCTGTTGAACTCATTCCCAAAATAGGCCTCTCGAACTCCTCCCTTTGGACAGTCACAAAGAATTAAAAGCCGTCTTATTTAGGCATTTTTAAATGGATTTATATTTATGTGTTTGTTTTTCTTATTGGTACATTACAGAGTTTTGCAGGATCTTTAAAAACATTTTAGTGATTATGTTTTGTTAGACCCTATTTTTTGAGGAAAAGCAGTATGCATATTTTAAAATAAAGAATTCAAGAACAAGATGTTGATTTCCCAATAAATATGGAAGACCCTCCCCACTATTCTTCACTAATTTTTGAGGATCTTTTTCTTTATGTTAGCACATTCACATACTTAAATGATAAACAGCTTTTCATTGTATCTTGAGAGGACCTCAAACAGAAATGCTAAAATACTAGGTGAGGATTTCTGCTAAACTGTAGAAGGAAATTAATGTTTTCTTTTTTCTACTAAACTTTGTTGCAGCGAAGGAAAACCTTCCCCCAGAAAGGAGCTGCTTCATAACATAGACCCAGTGTTCGTGGATCCATCTCCATGTGAGTCTGTAATGAATTGCTGGAAGAGATGTCTTTAAGTCTGGGTGGGTGGGACTTTACCCCATCAAGGTAGGTTTTATTTTTCTCTCGGCGTGGAGAATTGAGACAAGGCTGGACACCAGCCATTCTGCCACTTTGCCATAAAGTGTTGTGGTGATCTCATCTGCAGAGCAGAGTTAACTACCCTTTAAATCATTCCCAGAGTCTGCTACATTCTCTTGTGTGTTCAAAATTACTCATGTAAAATATAAGGCGGTCCAGAGTGGAGGCTGTTGACAGATAACCACATGCCTCAGGTACATGGGGAGGCACACAGCCAAAGACCAAAACGCCTCCAGAGCTGAGGAGTGGCGGTTATCTTCTAAATAGTTGTGTATAAAAGCATATGTTGTTTCATGTATAATAAAGCTCCATTGTTGACCTTGAGAAAGGAGCGGATGAAAAGCATTAGTTCTTGCACGGTTGTGAAGTTCCAAGGCCCATGCTTGCTTTTGTGTCGTAATCAAAAATGTTGGAGGTTTTGCCAGTTTTCTGCTTTTCTGCTAAACGCTGTCTACTTTACAGCTCTCCTTAGATTTTATTTTATTTTATTTTGCCAGATACTAAGCCTTTCAATATGGAGATCATTCACACACACAAAATTCATTGGAACACATCTTTTTTACACATCTCTCTAAGCTCCTTTAATTAAATTACTGCACAATAACGAAGGGGGAGGGTGGGGGCTGTCCAGAAACACAGACTGCAGTCTTTGCATGGCTCCCAGGCTTTGCAAGTGATCTGCCTTTCACTGTTTCTTTTCCCACTACAAAAGTGGAAGTAAGGGGGGCAAAAGGAAGGGAAGGGATAGCTGAATTGAAACAGGACTCCCTGGGAGGCAGGGCTCCTCATTCTATCCTGTCTGTTCCCCACTAGTAATGAAAGGCCAAGTGTTCATGGGAATGAGTGAGTGTATGTGAACACGGATGTTTGTAAAAGAGAGAGAACGGAGAGTAGAAAGAAAACGTATTGCGCTTCTTGATCAGGCGAAAATGTATGCAATCTCCAAGGTCATGTACTTTTTCAGCGTGGTGCTGAAGCACCTGGTGAATGGGTTAGCATGCTGCACACATCCTGGAAGCTACATGCTGTATAGGCCTGCTCTCTGTTATATGGAGACATCCTGTACCACAAAAACAAAAACAGCAAGGTGGGAGCACTTCACAATGGATAGGTATATGTGAAAGAGACAGTCGCAACTGCAAAAATGGGGTTTGTTTGATTTGCTCTTAATTCTTCCATAGTGAAAACACATATAGAGTCATGTAGAGGTTAATGATGTGTCATAGAAGCAGGAGAGTTTCCACACATGGGTTAAATGATAGAGCTGCTGTACTGTGGCTGTATAGTTAAGGTACATTAGTTTTTCAAAATTCTGTCATTATTGAGCCTGAAACTTCTGTTCATCATAAAATCCAGATGCTTTTTCCCATCAGTCTTGAAATCTGATATGGAGGTTCCACCTGGAGATGAATGTGGTCTAACTAAATTCCATAAAAATCCAATGTAAAGTGGCTGCGTTACTGAAGTTTTTAAAACATACATTGACCCTGCAGGTGCAAAAAATGTGACTTCAGTCTCTCCTGCTATTTTACATTCGATCAAAAATTCACAAATATGCTAGGGATTGTTTCCTAACTGGTTTGTTGAATTCATACTTAAAAGTTTGTCTTACCCACTGAAGATATTGTAGCCCATGATAGGTGGCTAAGAGTGATTTCAGCGGATTTAGGTCTGGAATTAACAGCTTCGAATCATATTGTAATTCACTAATCAGAAGTCATTGTGAGGTAATAGATCCAGAGGAGTTAGCTGTGTTAGTCTGTAGTTGCAAAATAGTAAAAAGTCCAGTAGCATCTTTAAGACTAACCAACTTTATTGAGGCATAAGCTTTTGAGAAACACAGCTCTCTTTGTCAGATGTATCATGCATCTGACGAAGAGAGCTGTGGTTCTTGAAAGCTTATGCCTCATAAAGTTGGTTAGTCTTAAAGGTGCTACTGGACTTTTTACTATTGTGAGGTAAGAGGATGAGATAATTTAAGAACCGTTTACTTTAAGCTAGGCATCACCGGAATCAGTTTTCTGCCAGGACTCATCCTTGTACATGAGGGCATATCTCTGAACATGTGTAAAGTGCATTTCCCTCACTCCTGAAGTGCTACAATTCTATCCCTCTGTTATTAAGGAACAGTGCTTTCAAGTAAGGTGATGTGACCTCCAGAAAGTCTTTGTCCCAACCACTGTAGAAATTAAAAAGTATTTTTAGGAGTGACATCTGTACAGCACACCTGGTGGCACACTGATTCTTTTCTCTACAGAAGCAACACATGTACATATTCAATTGGTTGGCCGGTAGTCTGGTGGGTGACAGCATATGAGCTGGCTGATACAAGCTCCAGCTATGCCAACTTGTCTTAAAAAGAATGTTTTGCACACTGATAACATCCCTATCAGATCCTGTTAGGAATTTCATGTCCCAGTGCAGCTCAGTTCTCTCAAGTTCATTACTATTTCTCATGCAAGTTTTACATCCTTTTGCCCATCCAAGGGCCAACTGCCCCCCTAGCCAGTTTCCCACTCCTGATGTATTTGTAGAAATGCTTATTGTTTGTCTTGATGATTTTAGCAATCTGCTCCTCAGATTCTCTTTTTGCTTACCT
The DNA here is from genome assembly GCF_028583425.1 of Eublepharis macularius. Taxonomy (NCBI): domain Eukaryota; kingdom Metazoa; phylum Chordata; class Lepidosauria; order Squamata; family Eublepharidae; genus Eublepharis; species Eublepharis macularius. The sequence continues at coordinate 39,175,776 of NC_072797.1, forward strand.
TATGACCAACTCAACATTTGTTTTGCCAGAACCTACACTCCTTTTTGTTCTTTTCACGCAGGAAAGTGTTTAGCTTTTAAAAGAAACCTTTTTTGCTTTTTTTGTTGACTTGGCTCAGTATTCAGTAACCCTATAGGCACTGTGTTAGACTTGGTGCTAGCTTTCCTGACAGGAGGTATACGTTAATAGAAGTATGTAACTGTTTCCAAAATACGTCTTTGAAAAGCTATGACAAAATTTTGAAAGATGGATGAATTCTGCCATGTGCCCATGTTATTTGTAAAACAATCCAAAGCATAAAATACATCCCAAGACCTAGAGGGTCCTTCTTTGGTCATCTAGTCCAACTTTGAACCCTCCATGATTAATGTTGCATCAGCCACTGAAAAAAGAGGCTTGATCAAACTGCATGTTAAACAAAGTTTAGTGGTTCTTTCATATTTTAACCAAAGCAGCCTGGGGGATATGCTGAGAGTCTGAAATGGTGCATCTTCCCCATCCTTTCTATTCCAGCTAAAAATCACCTCCCTCAACTTACTTTTTACGTATAGAAGGAAAAAATGTGGGTACCAAGAGCTTCTCCAGAAGCGTAATAATGAAGCTGGAAAATGACCAGCAGGGGGGAAGTTGAACCACTGCTCCTTGCTGGTCCTGCTCAGATTCAAGCTACCTATATTGATCTGTTTTTTTTAATGTAACAGAGAGTCTCAGAACTCTGTGCTATGTGTAATTTGAGGATGACAGTGCAGGAAATTCCATTGCTGGCTCAGTTGCTGAATTGCTTTTGCAGTGAGGAAGGTTTCCCAAAAGTTCAACCTGAATTTGTTCTCCCTGTTGAATCAAATGGCAAGACTTTTTTCTTAGTATGCTTTCTTCAGTTACAATTATTTATCCCCTTTTACATGATACCCTTTTTCAGTACTTGAATCCTCAACATATTTTGCTTAGTCTCCTTCCTGGTATAGCGTAGAGTTAGTTACTCTAGTACAGTGACTGACAATGCAGTCTGAAGCGACATTAGATGCTTGAAATCAGAGGGCTCAGGAGGGTGCAACTCTGTTTAGAATTGCACTGTAAGAGAGTGATGTTTGAACCAGCAGGATCGCAGTTCATTTGTTAGCTCAGAAGGTAGCCTTATGCCAGTGTCTGCCAGTCTCTGATCTCCATTTGCATTATGGAGTTGGATCCTATGATTCTGTTCCGCCTTCTGCCACTGGCATGGATAGAGCTCTTGTCATTAGCAGAACAGTATCATGGGATATTATCCATAGTTTTGCAGTACTGAAGCATGTGGCTGAGGAGTTTTTGTCACAGACAGTTCACTGGAGATCATGTAATTACTGCTGAGTATCACTGAAAGCAGAAGGATCTGTTTCCACCTTCCTCAAGAGGTGGTGCTGGAGGTACTGGCCTGCTATCACTGCACTGTATGGGCACACAGCTGCTGAATGGTTGACAGTGCTTGGCCTGGGTGGAGGTCATCACCTGTACTTGGTGCCACTGACCGTTTAGCTGCTGTGAACATATGCCATTGGTATGAACAGGGGCTATGGAAGAATACAGTGCTTTCAGTAGACTTTATGCAGGAGATTTTATTTACTGTCTTCATTTGCAGGGCTGGATCGACGGGGGGGCAGGGGGGGTAGTCTGCCCCCGGCGCCGCCAAAGAGGGGGCGCTGGGTGCAGCTGCCAGCTGCTGGGAGCGTGCGGGGGGCTGGGAGGCTGCCCGCACCATTTGCCTGCAGCACAGGACGGGGTGGACGGCTTGCTGCATGCTCCCTGTCCTGCGGAGCAGGTGAATGGCAGCACGGGGGGCTGGGAGGCCGCCCGCACCATTTGCCTGCCCCGCAGGACAGGGGGCAGCCGGCCACCCCCTGACCTGTGGGGCAGGTGAATGGTGCAGGTGGCTTCCCAGCCCCCTGAGCTGCCTCCGCCAACTCCGCGGAATGGCGGGGTAGCTGGTAAGCTGCAGGGGCGGCATGCTCCTCCCTGCGTGATGATGTCATGGAAGTGACGTCATCATGCAGCGCCGGGAGCGCGTGCGCTTGGGTTGCCCTGGGCGCCGGCAACCCTAGAGCTGGCCCTGTTCATTTATAGTCTTCCTTTCTTATTGAGAATCATGGTGGACTCCCAAATTAGAAGATAATGCAACCAAAACATTGGAATAATACTACAAACAATGCAAACAAAAATGTTTTACAAAATTAGAAAATATTGCAATAAAAACTGCATAATACATATAGCAAACTAATGCCAAGAATAAATGAAAACTGTTTAAAATAGTCACAGACATTAAGGTTTAGAATCCTGCTAATTTTATAAATAAACTTCCTTCTGTTCTAAGATGCATGTGCCAGGTGCATGTGCATGCTGGTGTTTCTCAGGCGTTCTACTCAAACAGGCTACCACAAAAAGAAAAAAAACCAACAGCTAGGTCTATGGAGAAAGTGTTGGAGGAAAATATTGTAACTTGTGCATACGTACAATGCTTACTGAATGTCAGTGTCTAGACACTGAATCATTTTCCCCGCCCCCACCAATGACCAGCATTTGCAAATTTTCTTGGCTTAAAAAAACCCAACTTTACACAGAGTGTCAGATAATTGGAACACTGACTTAACATAAAAGCATATTACTTCCTAATGAAAATGATAATTATATTGACCATATAAAGGAATAAAATAACAGGTACGTGTTTCCAATTAAGCACACTGGAGAAAAATATTCCAAAATGCATATATCACACACATTTGTTATAACTTTGCATTGTTCCTTTTAAAAAAGCAACTCTCCCGATTATTGATGGCTTGGCAGCTGTAAGGGTGATGTCAACCTTTCCATTGCGAAGGATCTGCTTTCTTTTAGATAGTCTTATGGCATTTCATCAAGTTTTGGTGATTCAGCTGAATTAAAAACCAACTGGCTTTGAGTTGAAATTCCCTTAACTGCTAAACCAAAAATACTCCTGACCACACAGTTATTGGAAGATATCTTTATCTTGGAGTAGACAATATTTTTCAGAATCAAAATTGAATGACACAGTGAAAGAAAATTAGTCTTAGAAATTAAGGGTTGTTCATCAGAATCTGTCAATATCTTGCATGGCAATTCATGAATAAAGCTAAGAAAAATTCAAAACTTTTATATGAAATTTCCTTTCTAGCCTAAGAAAAGCAGAAATGTATGGGTATTTTTATCAAGTATGTACAAAGATTGATTTCCAAATCTACAGTAAACTTGCTGAGAGGTAGAGACTTTTGAGTAAAAAGTAAGTCCTTCAGAATTCTTGCATTCCATAAATAAAAAAATATAAATATGATATATATCTACTGTTTGTTGTGAATGTATTGTGGACTTGTTTTCTCTCAAAGGAATAGAAGAAAGACACTTGTTAAGATATAGTAAAATTAGTCTATCACTTACTCTGAGCTATCAAACTTTGTGTTGCTGCTCTTAACACTTCTAAAGGAATTGTTTCATGTGTTTTACTAACAATTGCAAAAATAAATAGCTCTGCTGTGGTATTGGTATTTGCATTCATTATTGGGGCAAAATGTTAGCTGCATGTAGTTCAAGTGATTTCATTTGGACTTGTATTTTCACCTTGACCACCATCCAGAACTATCACTGTATGAATGGAAACAGATGAATGCATGTATAGTGCTAGAGGCCATTATGATGGAGACCAATACAAATATTCCTCAACAGGTGGCTTGGCTTCTGGTTTGACCAAGCAGGCAACAGTATGGCAGTGACAGAACTGCATGATACATGAGCTGACATATTTGATATATGAGAGAACTGTGATGTTTGGGACTTTCTGGTGTGCACTGTGCTGTGCAACAGCAACATGTGTCAGTTCTGGTGATTTGCCCCTACTTCTTTTTATGAGTGGTCATGTGAAATTGCCTAAGGCCCAATCAGCCCATTGGTCCATCTAGGTCAGTATGGTTTATGCTGACGTGCACTGGTGTTCCCAGGACTCAGGCAGAAGTAGATCTTTCCCAGTACCTGCTATCTGAGATCCTTTAACTGGAGATGCCATGGATCTGGGGCTTTTTGCTGATCAAGCCACACTATTGAGCCACAAACCCTTCTCAGTTATATTCCTTTCAACTTGTGGGTGGACTGTGTAATCAAGGGAACTTTCCGCAAAATTAATATACTTTCTATAGTGTTTTTTCATGTCTATCTGCACAATGTGTGTGCTCCTTTGATCAGAGCCCACAATCAATTACGGAAGAGTAGCCCATTTCAAATTTCAGTAATATATTATAATATGAGGATATTTGGTTTATAATAAATCACATTTGAATCCCAGTGACATTATATATTGCATCTGCAGGAATACCAGAAGAATCTGTCTTGATTACAGACAGTTAGTTCCTTTGGGGTCCATTTTTCACATACTGCACAAGGGCTGAAAAATTCCGTGAGTTATTATACAGCCAAATTGATTTGCACCCTTCCTGTTTCTTTTCACTGAGGGGAAACTATATGCTCACTCCTTTCCCCTCCCCTCAAAGCATTTCAGGACCCAAGGCAGGTATCAATATAAAAGCAGTATGATAATAAACATTAAAACAAGAGATGCAGTAATGTGTTGTTTTTAGATTGGTTCTTATGTCGCCACCAACAGGATATTCCTTCCCCCGTTTCTAAGACTGTCCCACAAACCCTCCAGAATAATTCTGCCTTGCTGTCTCCCCAGAAAGCCAGGAGATAGAGCCCCCGCCACCAATCTCTTTGAGGGCTCTGTTCCACAGTCATGGAGCAGCCACTGGAAAAGACAGAATCTGGACCATTGCAAAAAACAGATACGGGGGTACTGACAATAGGCTGTGCTGGGAAGAACAGCTACTGCAGAATTAAGAAAAATTACTTTCAAATGAAATAGAATACATTTGGAAAAACCATGTTAGTCTATACCGTATGTGTCATTATGAGATAGAGTCTGGAGCTTATCCAGTCCAACCTGCTACTGTTACATTGCTTCCTTGCAAAGCCTTTCATCTTGAACCAAACATCTTTGTATATAAAACTGATAAAATCAGCATGAAAGAGGATAAGTAGTGTATTTGTATCTAAATACCAAGAGTTAATAGTTCAGGAGATGAGTTTAAATGGTTGGAGAACATTGTTTGATTTTTAAAAGAAATTTATATGTATAACTGAGCATCATTGGCATGACTGTAATAAATAAGAGTCTAGATAATAACCAGATTTTCATCAGTTCCTTCAAAATCAGTATTCCATTAATTTTTCAAAGGTCAAGGTCACAGCCATTCCTCAAGCATTCTTATTTTAATAGAGTAACTGAGAGTGTCTGAGTTCTGCAGAAAATTCATTATCGCCATAAAGCTGCAAAAGGTCACAAAATGTCTTTCTTCACTGAACTAGCAAAAATTTTTATTTCTCCAATAATTCATTATCACAGTGGAGCCTGAAGGAGCCCTTGACATTTCAGCATCCTCCTCCTTCTGGGGAAATAATTGTTTTCATATATCATGATTTAGAGAACGACAGAAAAATTAGTGAAAAACAAACACTAACGTTTCTGGTCTGGGAACCATCTGTATTACTCTTTGTTCCTTTTCTCTCCTCCATGCTGACATTAGGCTCTCTGTGTCTGTGTTAGTACAAAATTGGACGTCAGAGGCATGGCCCACCTACCACTGTGCATCTAACCCTAACAATCAACACTGTGATTAATGTAACCTGCTCTAGTCCTACGTGAAAGCATCGTTACCAAAGCTTCAGCTATTCCAGCTTTTGCCCTCAGCACCAAACCACATCACTACAAAGATCACACATGATGGAATGACCATCCATCCCGTGTTGCTGGTTCAAGCTCCTGGTAATTGGAAAAATATCACTGGAAGCTTCATTTCTAGCTATCACAACTGACAATTTTTGATAAGACTATCATCCCTGAATATTTATGAGCTTTTTTTAAAAAAAAGCCATTCAAGTTAATACCACCTTCGGGCAATGATTTCTAGAACCCTGTTGTGTGCTCCATGATTGCCAGTCATTGAATGAGTCTGTGTTCCAATATTTTGATACTAAATAATTTCTCTTGCATTTTCTCCTGTATCTTCAGTTTTGGAGGAAGAACAGACGTTGATGAAAATAAATCCTAGATCACACGTACAAGTGCACATTTTTTAAAAACTGAAAATGAGATGGGAAAAGATTAAAGACCAACAACATTACCAGAGTATAAGCTTTTGAAAGTCAGAGCTCCTTTGTCAGATACAAGTAGGAGTGAAAATCCTAGTCTATATATCCCAATCAGATGGGACAAAACACTCCTTTTCAGAAGCTATGCTGATTCTGGCTCAGAAAGCCTTGTTCTTCTGTCTGCTTAGCACTTCTGATCCAAATAATGCTTTCCACCAGTTTTCCTGAAACATGAATTAGGCTGACAAATTTCTCATTCTTGACAGTCAGTACCTATGGCTCCCTCTGTTCGAGAAATCTGTACTATGCAAGGGGCTGTTGCGGTGCCAGCGTATGGACAAAAAATATGTGCCTACTGAGGCAGCTTTGGCATTAGGCCTGAAATTAGACTGGACTAGTCCAGGGACTGTCTGCACAGTTGACTGGGGTCATTACAATCCCAATGTGGTACTCACAGTGTGCATACTGTCAAGGATATTAGTATGGGAATTTCCTGCTTTGCAGAAACCCTGCTTCAAAGGGTGTTACTGGTGCCACTCGCAGAGATTAAATGCCGAAATTGCTGATAAGTACAGAACCCAACAGGCAAGAATTTGAATGTGCAACTGAGCCTTGACTGTAGTTGTTGTGTAGAACTATACCACCTCAGAATGCGTGAACAATTTTGTCAAAATCTGTGTGGATCTGTGCTTGGAAAACTAATGTCCCATAGAGAAGCTAGAAGCTTTCTGTCTGATGTGTTGCTTCATGCCTGCATATAAATTTTGACATGGAAACCCTTTTCAAAGAAGTGATTTCTGCAGTTGGCAGACTGTAGTGGTTTTGTCTCATAGCAGGACAGTACCATGTCAGATATGGCATGTTTGAATAGTCTAATAAAAATCCTCTTTTAAAGAAATGTTTCAGACAAACGTGAATAGGGGAATAAGGAATGAATATTCCGTCCTTTTGTACAGATGTAACTGGAACAGGAAAACCATTGTTGGCAGAGCACTACTGAAATCTTGAACTAATGAGTGGAAACATTCTGGAAGCAATTATTTTACAAGCAGAGGTTTTTTTAAAAACTTTCCTTTTAGTTTTTAAATGTTTCAGCAGAACTGTGTTTCTGTTGAGGATATATCTGTGACAGTGCACACATACAAGAGTCTAGATGCTCATGGGACCCTGAGTATTAAAGCTTTTTTTAAAAAAAAAGAAGAAGAAGAAGAAGGATACTCTTCGGATCACACCAGTATTTGAGAGGAGTTTGTGATACACTGGAATAATTTTGCAATTATATCCTGGGTTGTATTCGACCAGTTTGTTCACTCATTCTGGCTTAATTCCCCTCTTTATCACAGTACGGACCCCATATGGTTATTGCCCAAGCAGGTTCCATGATCCCCACAGAGCCTTTTGAGTAGGAAAAATGGGCCCCTTCCTCCTGTTTCACCAGTGGAAAATATGGTTGAATCCAACTCCATTTCTTAAATTGCATTTTAAAATCTTTCAAATTATTTTAGTCTTTTAGATATTTCAACAGAAGTAAACTGATGCAGGCCAGTTGATACAATTGCTTTATGTGGTCCATTCCAGCAGAGGGAAAAAACTATCTTCTTGTCCTTACCTCTGTCTCCATGTGTCATTTCAAAAATATAAATAGGAAAGTGAGTAGTTTTATTTTTCACTTTGGTGTGAAAATGGTTACGGCAGGCCTGCATAATTTACTCTCCCTCAAGCAAAAAATAGGGTACCAATCAAAAAAAGTGAGTTTTGCCAAGAGGCTGAAGTTCTGGGTTTACTTCTGGCTGGAACTGCAAAAACAGGTGTCAGTCTATGGAAGACAGGATACGTTGAAGGTGACTCCCAACCCTTGCCGCAAGAAATCTAAGCTCTCTTGAATAAATGGGTCTTTATTGAGATATCATAGGCTTCGCCATACATATGTCCATAGGTTACACAGACGCAAGTAAAGGCGTCTGGCTGTACACAGGTCTGTTGTTAAGAATGACGCATTGAGTACATGATACATTATATCAACCTTTCCCCATGTCCCCCACCCCTCCAGTTCCCTCAGCCGAACATAATCAGTCGCGGGATGGGAAGGAGCTGTCCTAAGGCCGCTGCAGCAAGCCATCCGAGATAAGGGCTCAGCCGTCCTGGAATCCGGAAAGCAACAAGGGAACAGGTGCGCGAGGCTACTGCAACATATCGGAAGCTGGGTAACAATATGGAGGGACAGTGGGCAAACAGACCTGACAACAGGCACCTGGAAGGTTGCAATACACAACTGATGAGTTTGTTGGCCTAGTCTGTGGCCCAAACTGAAGTAATAGCTTGCTCTGCTGTAGTTAGTATCGCCAGATGCCAGTGGCAGAACCCCCACTGATGTTCCTGTCCCCTTGCTGGTGCTAAGTGGAAGGTAAGGAATGAAAATGGGAGTGGAACTGTGACATACGACACTCTAGGAATTTCCCTGATCTCTGTATTTTTTTTAACATAGTTTTGGGAAAACCCTAGAGCCTTGCATTATGTAGTGACATCACTTCCAATTATGCAGGAGGAAGGGGTGTTGCACAACACTGTTTCTCCGGTGGTCCTAGGAGTGAGGCAGTCCTTACTTTTGGGATATAGCTCCTCCTCTCCGAAGGCAGGGTCAGTCAGCTGATTTTGATCCTGGAGGGGAGGGGCTTGTCCCTAGAATCACCAGTCTTTCTGGCCCTGCCATCTGAGCAGGACATCTTCAGCAACGCTCTGCAGAGCACAGCGATCGATGAAGAAGAAACTGCCAGAGATGAGCTGGGCGTGGCAGCGTGCACCTGTAATCCCAGTACTCAGGGAGGCCGAGGCCACAGGCAGTGCGGAGCTCACAGGGGAAAGAAAATGCCCTACCACCTAGCCCACCCCATTTCACTCAGAAAGACGGCGAGCATTAGAGCTGGAGGTCCCTAGGTTCTCCTAGGTTACACAGCCACAACTGCAAAACTCCACCAAGGTTCCCCCCCTTGGGGTTCGAAGGAACCCCCTCTCTGATGGCCAGAGGGTGCGGTGTTTGAGTCCGCAGTAGCCTGTTGTAGAGACCGATATTATCAGGAGCTCCCTCGGGCTTGGAAGAAGCAGCCTCCAGCAGCAGCAGAGGACCTGCTCCAACCTTGGCAGCCCCGACTGAACCACGGTAAGACTGATCCTGCAGGAAACAGGGGCCACGAAAGGAAGGAGGGAGGAGAAAAGAGTAGCAGAAGCCTCAGAGCCAGCTCAACCTAAATAAAAGGGAGCCCTCCTTTGTTTCTCTTTCCTTTCAGCTGGGACTTGTGAGGTGCATTTTCACTTTCATTTCTTCTTTTGGCGGGAAAATTTCTGATGGCAGAATGTCAGCAAAGGCAGGCCTAGCCACCTCACAGACCTCAAAGAGCATAAGCCTGCAGCCTAGACTTTCCAAACTCCCAGGCCTCAGTCCCTCCTGGGCCTCTCCACAGGCCAGTGAAAGAGAAATGCCCAGGGGCGTGGATGGCAGAATGTCAGCAAAGGCAGGCCAAGCTACCTTCCAGGCCTCAAAGAGCATAAGCCTGTGGCCTAGACTTTCCAAACTCCCAGGCCTCAGCCTCTTCTAGGCCTCTTAACAGGTAAGGGAAAGAGAAAAAGCCCAAGGGCCTGGATCCGTCAGGCAAGAATGCCTGGAAAATTTTCTGCTGGTGGTATGTCAGCAGACCTAGCCTCCTTCCAGGCCTCAGAGAGTGCAAGCCTGTGGCCTAGAGTTGCCCAACTCCCAGGCCTTGGACTACTCCCGGGCCTCTCAAGAGACTAGTGAAAGGGAGAAGGTCTGGGGTTTGTATCCATCAGGCAAGGAAGCCTTAAGTGAGTTGCTGTAATAATGTGGTTAAGTGCTGGGCCATGAATCATTACCTTGCAGGTTCGAGTCCCATAATTCCTTGAACTCGGTGGCTGACCTTGGGTAAGCCAGTCTCAATTATTACCTTGTGGTTCTGGGGGAATAATGATAATTTTGACCTTATCACTTGGTTAGTCCAGGCAAGACAGATCTCATCAGATCTCAGTACCTTCAGCATGGTTGGCCTTGGTTAGCAATTGGATGGGAGACCTCCAAAAAGACCAGTGTTGCAGAAGCAACTATGACTGGATGACATTTTCCACCACTAAGGGGAAAGAAATTACATGCCCCCTATTTACATAGTTGCAGCAATAGTTACTGTTAACAAACTGGCATGGCCCAGGATGGAAATAAGGAATTCAAAGAGGCCCTGAAGGCAATAAATAGTCTAGCGGCTAGACTCTCAGATGGGCAAGAGAGGCATTCCAGTTTGGGGGTCTGACTCCAAATAGGTAAAGGGGTGCCCCCCCCCAGATTAAAGAGGAGGCAAGGGCCATCAAGAGCACATTTCACTTAAGCCTTCAACCTGAGGACCCTGATCTATCAGTTTTTTCCCTCAGTCAAGAAGAAAGGGGAGCTGTTAAAAGAAGGGAAAATTCCCTAGCAGATCTTCTTCAGGAGCTGTATCCTAGAAAGCTCTCTAAGGGGAGAAGGATCCTGGAGTCTTCTCCCTTAAGGACTAAGGGGTTGGAGAGAATCCTCCTTAGAATCAGGAATAACCCCATCAGGGGTTCCCTTCCAGTAGTCTCTCATACTTGTAAAAGTCTAAGAGGGAAACTCTGGCAAAACTAACTACTCTTATTTCCTTCCCACCCACCCACCCCAGTCTTATACATTAGTTCCAGGGGTTACTGCCATTGGTGGATGATCTGGTAAACAGCTTGCCATCTAATCCTGTGCTGTCCATTGACAAGGACGGACTACCTAGGATTCCAGCATCAAGTGGTTTGAACTGGCTGTGCACAGAAAATTGGAAGTTTCCGCTACATCATTCAGAGCATTGGTGACAGCTCCACTCCTTCCTAGAGTCACATTCTCTCGGGTCTCAGACCTGGCTGTAGTGAGCAGTAAACTCCTGCCAAAGAGCAAAACTAAGAAAATAGCCCCGGCAATATGCTATGCTGTGGTCAACAAGAACCATGGTTTTCAAGCAACCAGGCACAACACTTAGCTTAGAAATTGGAATGTGGACCATTTGTACCAAAGCCAAAGTAACCGCGGTTCCTTTCAAAGATACAAACCTGTCTGGAGAAACTCAAAATAAAGGAAAGCAGACCAAACATTGAGAGGAGGGTAGTACCTTCTCCCTCAACAAATCTGGTCAGAATACTAGGCCAAAGAAGGGAACTCAGTGTGTCTACACCAAGGCAGCAGGCGCGATGGTGTTTGGGGGATGCTTACAATGCTTGGCAAACCCTTAGTAGCCAATAATAAGAAACAGGTGGGTGTTGGATACTGTGATCAGTGGAATTCAATTCTGTGCCACCTGGTCCCTTTCCCCCTAGATCCAAAGGAATTTGGTCAAATAAAATAGATGCCTAGGAACAAGAAGGTCAGAATGGAAAGGCGAAAATTTGTCATGACTGCCATTCAGGAGGGAGATTGTCTGGCTTCCATCGATCTCTCAGAGGCACTTCCAACATTGGGCCTTTGCCTTTGAACTGAAAACGCCACCTATGGTGTTCATGAGAATCCTAGTATCACTGATAGCATGGCTAGGCCATGGAGAGTGGCTCCTTTCCCATATCCAAATGACATCTTGATCTGCGCACTTCAGATATTCCTGTTGCCATACCATGGGGCGTTAGATCCCAAGTGGTCCAAGATAGTTGAATTGCCAGATATCTTCAAACAGGAAAACAACCAGTGGCTGTACCTCATTCACGATGGTGTCCCACTAAGGGAACCAGAGAGAACAGTGACGACCATGGGCATGTCTTTGGGGATGGGGATCCCACACCCAAGGAAGAATGGCATAGGTCATCTGGCTGAAGAACAAGTGATCAACAGGGCAAATCTTTTGGAACTTGGAGCCATCAGACATAGTATGGTGGAATTTCAGAATCTTCCCACAGGTCACTCACTTTTTATACAGAGGACAACTCTGAGTCAGACTGGCTAAGACAGAAAGTGATAAACCAAGCAGAATGGATGCTATCCAGAGAGATTCCCCAACTGGTCTACCAGTTTTTGACAAGGCGCATGGAGAAGAAACCCTCAAACCACAGGGATAGATGATGTGAGCAGCAAGCTGCCTTCACGCATCCTGTATGTCTTTCACAGTACAGCTATTGCACAGAGCTGTTCAGAAGATCGCACAGTAAAGTGCAGAAGTGATGCTAATAGCAACCTTCAGGTCCAGAAAGACATGGTCTCAAAACCTGAAGAATCTTTCAAGCATGGATCCCTGGCACCTCACTGCAGGAGGGCCCATTGATGCAGGGATCAATACGACAGCCCTGACCAGCTCTGACAAGCCTCACAGTTTGGAGGTCGAACACAAACAGCTAATAGGGTTGAACTAAACAGAAGGCATGATTGGTACTATGCTAGCCTCCAAGAAGAGTTCCATAGAGTCTATAAAAAATTCCAGCCAAGTTCCCAGAAGAGTGCAGGAATAGAGTCATGTAATCTTTTGGGGCTAATTAGGGAGTTACTATCCTTCTTCAAGAGGGGTTGAAGAAAAGTCTTAATACCAACACCCTTAGACAACAGGTAGTGACCATCCCAACAATTAGGGGTTCTAGAAAGGGATGTTCCCTTATATATCACCTTCATGGCAATGGGGACCTCATTGTAGAATCTTCCAAGGATTCACTGGGTTTTTTTCCACGTGAAATCTTAATCTGGTATTGAGAGCATTATACAAAAGATGCCTTGAGCCTATGACCTCATGTCCCCTAAAGGAACTGGCCTTTAAAGCCATCTTTCAGATGAGAATAAAATCAGCTAGACAAGTGTCAGAATGGCAGGCACTATCAGTATTTCTGCTCTTTCCTCCAAGATGGTAGAGAAAATTATGAATAAAAACAACTTTCTTCCAAAGGTGAACTTCATGTTTTCATAGGACAGGAGAGAGAGCACTTCCCTCCTTCTAATCTAATCCAAAGCATGGGAAGAAAATAAATAAATCTCACTGCCTTGATGTACATAGAGATGTAAGATTCCACTTGGGCAGGACTAAACAGTGTTTCAGAAGTCTAGGACGCTAGTTGTGTGTTTGCAGGAGGTCCTTCTTGGGACCCAGAGTGTCCTTTTCTTGGCTAAGTAGGTAAAGCAGGAGGTACATGATTCTGACATGTCAAGCCAGAGGTCTGGAGATGCCCATAGATGTCAGGGCGCACTCACTAAGGGAAACAGTGACACAGGCAACCTATAAATCCTTTAGTCGTTAGAAACAATCAATAAGGTGGTCACATGGAAATCAGTATATTTTCTCATCAAGAAATATAGGATTGATAAGTGGTCTTCCCCAGAGACAACCTTTAGCAGGAGGGTACTACTACACACCCTCTAGGCCTGGAAGCCAGACTACCCACCCTGGGGTATACTGCTCTTGTATGTCCCAAAAGTAAGGACTGCCTCGCTCCTAGGACCACCGGAGAATGGAATATTTATATTCACTTACCGTGAAGCTTCCTTTCTTGGTGGTCTAAGAGTGGGGCAGTCCTGCCCACCTGAGTTTCTTGCGGGGCGGCTTCTAGGATTGGATGAAGAGTTAGGAAAATAGTTTTCCTCCCAGTGGATTTAAGGGAGGGATCTTTCTATTCCCCCCCCTCCAAAAATTGAGGGGAGTTATTATTTTCCCTTCTGGTATCGTAATGGGGAGTCGGGGCTTGGGAACAGACTGGTGATTCTAGGGACAAGCCCCTTCCCTCCAGGATCAAAATCAGCTTACAGACCCTGCCTTTGGAGAGGAGGAGCTATATCCCAAAAGTAAGGACTGCCCCACTCCTGGACCACCAAGAAAGGAAGCTTCACGGTAAGTGAATACAAATCTTCCATTCACCAGGCTCTACTTACCTAGTCTTTTGCCAGTTGCCAGGCTTAGGCTTGTCTACGTGCAATTGTGTTACATTCCTATTTATAGGCCCCACCAAGCCAAAGTTGGTTCTTAAGAACAGCTACTAAATAATGGTTCCAAGTTCACACTTGCTTAGCCACAGCTAATATTAAATTATAGTGCAACTGTATTAAGTTTACTTCTAACACAAAAGGGTATAGTTTTAAAATAGTATTTGCTAAAGGAATAAAGAAGAAGCTAGGTATCTGGTAACTTAAGTACAGTGTTGATACTGCAGAACTTAGCTGCCTTCAATAGAATCCGTAATAAAAGAGTAGAATGTCATAAAATCTTAGCGAAGAATTCTAGTCTTGCTAAGCTAAAAGAGAACAACAGTGTAGATAAAGGAAAAGAAAACATTTGCATAGCAAGTGTGCCAACAAACTAGAAAGGGAAGCAAAGCACAAGAATGGCCATGAACTATGTTGAAGGATAAGGACCACTTCTTTGTCGGATGCATATAAAGCTCTAGTTCTCTAGCTGCCTTAGCCATTGAGGAAAGGCTGGATATACATATATCAAATAAATTCTCATGTTAATATTTTTTTTAATTTCATATAAGCATGGCAAATGTAAAGCGAGCTGAGCTGCTTAGACTTTGTGTTACCTCAGAACCACAATATAGGACACTTTCTATGAAATTCTAGTCATGTTCTTTCTTTTATCTGTACAAAGCGTACAGTTCAAAATACCAAGGTTATGGTGACCCGGCTAAGAAGCTGAGATGTATAATAAATATTTAGAGTACATGCTTGAAAATCTTGTAAACTGTAGATGCCTATCATTGTGTCCTTGGATCAAAGATGTTATGCCTTTGAGATAGTGGGTACAGTGTGTGACTTAATAGAGCTGGCATGCTACGTGTGGAATAGGCATTTGGTATGGTAGATCAAATAAAGGAAAGTTCTAATTTTTTTGGTAGACTACTTTCCTTGCATGGAGTTTACAGTGTTGCGGGTGGGATGGACTCCTCTATAAACATGTTTATCTTTTTATATGTTAATGAGCAGCCTTTCTAAAGAAAACCAGTCAAAGCTAGCTGTGTCTCTTCTACTATTTATACGTGCAAGGCTTTTTGTTTACATTATTTGGGGCTTCAATCATGTGTACCATAGTTGAATGTTTTTAATTAGTCCATGGAACAATGTATTTCTTTACTTTTCAGACCTTCTGCATTTGGTCATATTTCCATACACAAAGAACAAAATGTATACTTTGTGCTTGTAAATATTCTTTAAAAAATAACACAAGTCTGTCTGAAAGTATGATATATGTAGATAATCTACAAAGGTCTCCAGGAAGCCTGAACTTAAGACACTTCTTGTGCTTGTTTGAAGCACCCCTTCTTTCATCTTTACTATAAACATGTAAACAATTAAATCCTTTGTCTGCTCTGCACAGAAAAATGCATTAAGGAATTTTGATACATCTTGGGCAGTGGAAGACCTTTGTATATAGCACTTTAAGTTTTATTTCCTTAAAGCATTGCCATTTATTGCAAGCTTCTTAAGAAATCCTGACACACACCTTATCCTAGTCCTTACTCAAGTTTGTTCTGTGGTTCCCAGTGCTTGGCTGCCTTTTCAGTGTCACTGTAGCAAACTGAGAGCTCTTGATAGAAGGGAGCGCCCTTCAGGATGAAGTCTACTGCCATACCACACTGATCGTGCAATCATATGCAAAGTTACTTCAGGTTAAGACTTGGTACAGCTGGGAGCCACTGTATTACCTTTTTCTTTATTAACTAACTAGACATGAAATACTTTAAGGCTCTATGAATAATCCAGTCATGTTTAACAAATTAGACGAAAGGTGTGAACTTTGGTGCACTGAACTGTCATATTTGGACTTCCGTGAACTTCAGTAGAATTTGACTGAGCTAAGAGAATTAACAATTTGGCAACAGATTAAATTAAAAATAGATAAATACCAGAGTGCCCAAGCATGTGGATATGGCTTGAACGGGCAGAACATTTCAGGTTGCAATTTATTGTCTGATTGTGTTATTTAAAGCTAAGTAACATCTTCCATGGCTTTCACATCACTAATTGATGTGCGAACAAGAAATGGCATAGCTGAAAGAGAGGCAATAAACTTATTTTCAGCTGAGCCTCCTACACCTCCATTGTTGAGCCTCTATTGATCAGCACGGGACAGTTCATCAGTTTCCCAAATGTGGAAGATCTCAGACACCCCAACAACGAAAATGGTATCAGTCACTTGTAATTGTGTCCCTGTACACATCCCACATACTTTTATCACTACTGGAGACCAGGACGGTTTTATGGAATTACTCCATAATGGGATGTGTGGGAAATTACCTGCTTAGGTCTTATGGCTTGAATGAGGCCCGTCCTAAGGGAGAAGAGTACAGTATAAGAAAAACGGATGTTGCAGAGGAATAATCCTGTTTGGTTGAAGAGTGGCAAACAGCAAAAGCTGACTACTAAAGATAAGTTCATATGATAAGCATTGTGGAATCAGTGACTAGGCATGGTTCTTTTTCCAAATTAAGTATTACTTTTACATAGTTTCAGTCTCCTCCAAAATTTCCCCTTAGGATCCACTCACAATGGCATAGAAGACCACAAATACAGTAGAATATAGCGTGCCTTAACTTTTGTGGCTAGGCTTTCACTAAATACTGTGCTACACAAAACCTATGACCACTTGCCATATGGTGGCAGGAGGGGGGGGAATCCTTTTCAGCATGCTTCTCATCATTTTAATCACAGGCTAAAGAATGAATGCATTTGGTTAGTTTTCCTGGGTTCTGCCCCCCCCCCCCCATGTGCACTGCCTATTTATATCCCAGCCCTTGTTATAAATCTACCAATGAAGCAATGTATTTTAGAAGGGAGTAGGAAGGAAATTAATAATGGACCATCAATAAAAATATAACCTGCCCTCTTCCATGAAGCTATACTTACTATTCAAATGTTTAATTAATTAATTAAAATATTTATAACCCTTTCTCCTGGCCCAAGGTGGTTAAAATGTCTACTGGAAGCCATTCTTCTGTCTGCAGTTTAATCTTTGGATTAGAATGGGTAATTAGAATTCCAATCATTTTACTACTTACTTATACAATAGTCTCAGTGCCCATGGATATTATCTCAAGAAGGTAGGCCCCTGCTTTAAGGGGCTTACTTTTCCAAAACTCAGTGAGACAACAGAGTAAGGGGGATTATTGGAAGAGGGAACAGAGGCACAGTTACATGTTCTTGGACAGTATTTCTGTTAGGATTAGGACCAGAGGGTCAGGGCAAAGGTTTTATGATTTAATCTCAGTTGTTTCTAAATAATACGTTGAGAGTCTGGTTTTATATTTCATTTCTGTCTGCCCAGTGCCTCTAGAGAAAATAGGTATTGGCTGTCCTGAAATCTTTTAAATATAAATTATGATTCCAGCATATTGTAAGTGATGTTTGCTTTGTAAACTGAAAATCAAAACTTTGAGTCAATTTGAAACAAGTCATATGGAATGTACACAAAATGATGAAAGATTTGAATTTTCCGGCCCAGATAATAAGTACCATGTGTAGCACATTACCTCATGATTTTCTATTTCAGCTTGTGTCTGGCAATCACTGCCTTTCATTCCTGTTCCCCATGTTGAAAGGTCTAGAGAAGAGTAAAAAAAAAATTATGAAAAGTTTAATGAAATTTACATTGTGCAAGGAACAACACAAGTTAAGAGCAGGCCAAACTGGCTTATTTTATACTTATGAACAGCTAAACAGTATGGAAAAGTTAGTGTTGTAAAAAAGCATATCAAATCTCATGGAAATGTTTATCAGTGCTCCTTAAAAAGGAGTTCTCTTCATAAATGTCTTCAATCCCAACCTAGTCAAGGGCTACACATCCTGTATTGGCCTTAGGCAAGCTACTGTCACCCTAAACTCTCCAACTGCTCCCTGGAATACTAACATTCCATTTTATGAGCATACAAAGTATGGACTAATTTCGAACTATATTTAGACTGGCTGCTCACATCTTTTTAAAATGTATCTGCTGTGGTCACATGCGATTTCACTTCCTTCAACTCAATACCACCAGTGAAAGTTTCCTTATGTTCTCTTCCCCCTAGAACCTCCAAAGATGGCAAGTCAAATTGGAAAGTTTACTGCTTACTACAGCTTGTATCTAGATTAGACCTTCTCTTTCTTAATGGGGCTACCCAAGGAGATATCCCCAGGCAGTATACATACCGGTCTGAGCATGGTGTAAGTACCATAGACTTTATTTTGACGTCCTACAATTTCCTTAGTCGCAGCATGCACCTCGAAGTAGGGTCTCGACAAGACAATGACCATTTTTCAATCACTCTGGAGCTTAACATCATATCTCTGAACAACATAATGCTGATCTAGACCCTGTTCTGAGCTCAAGAAGGTTAATCTAGTCTGAGAAAGCGGATCATCAATGTCAAAAATACTTTCCCTTAGACAATACATCTCAGCTTCGAAACGCTATGATCTCAGCAAATGTCACAGACACAGTGATTGTATCATGCCAACATCTTATTCTTGGTTGGACACAAACCCTCCTAAGGAAATCTTGTCACCACATCATCCAACCATTAAAGGAAAATAAATCAAAGAATTAGTTTGATGCAGACTGCTCTTTAGGAAAAAACAATTTTGTGACCAAATTCCAGTGGTACGGGTTAAGTATAGCACCCAAAATTCTCCCAGAGCTTAAAGCCTTAAAGCAGCTTCACTAAAATCTTCTAGCAGAGAAAAAACAAAGAGCAGAAAGACTCCTGGACCGGGAGGATCCAAGCTTCTAAATCAAATAACCTGGCAATCTTTTGGCACTTAAACAGGCCTGAACTCCTTACAGAGCACCCAAGGATAAATTGTAATATCCCTCCCTGGCTTTGAGAAAATAATTTTTGTGATGGTTGTTGTGGGTTTTCCCACAACAACCATCGTTCTCCGGCCGTGAAAGCCTTCGACAATACAAAATCATTTTTACTCACTCATCTGAGTGGGTCTTATCTGAAGTAGACCCATATACTTCTTTGGAGATCCAAAATCTCCCCGCATGGCCACTGGTAACCGTAAAGGAAGTCAAAAACTAATAAATCAGTTGAGATCTAGCAGGGCTCCTGGAAATGATTTGATATGTCATGGGCTGGGTTTGCCTAAACTGGTAGTCCAATGTCTGAGCACTCACATGAAAGCCATGGGGGAGTCCAAGATTCAAAAGCCAAACATTCAAAAGCATGAGGTAAATGCCAGGAGTGAGTCCAGAATCCAAAGCCAGGTAAATAGTGTCAGGTCTAGAAGCAAGATACACGGTACGTGGAATGGTTGCAGGTAGTTTAACACTTTGCTTCCACGCCTGGCAATTCCTCCAGGCTGCCTTAGATAGCCAGGCGTGGTTTGCAGCCAGCTGCTGGGGCTCCATCCTGATGCTACTCATCATCGCTCTCCAACAGCTGGCGTCAGCTCAGAAGGCGAGCACTGCACTGTCTTTCCTGCAGCTCCAGCCTCTGCCTTTGTCTGCGGCACTCTTTAGGCGTGGGCGAACTTGGAGGGTGGAAGCCTCTGGCTGGGCTTCCCCTGTGGTGTTGGAAGTCCCTGGCTGAACTTCCCCTGTGGTGTGGGGCTGGAGAGTACCGGTGGCTCTGTCTCAGCTGCTGGCTGTAAACTCTGATTAACCAGCAGCTGTGGCTCCTGGTCACCGGCTTATGCTGAGCCACAGCTGGCTACACAGAGCTCCTCTTCTCCCGAGGAGTCCTCGCTCTTACTGATCCCAGACCGGGCCATGACATGATATCTCTAGAGATGATAAACACAACATAGACTGGTGAGCCGCAATGCTTTTCACTCACATTAATCTGTTGGCCTGTATTCCCTCAGATTGCAATTATTGTCCCAATATACAATACAATATAAGTGGAGCTGGGGGGCTGGGAGACAGCTTCCCCCCTCACTTCAGTATGCTCTGAATCTTTACAGAGCATATTGAAATGATTTAAATACCCAAAGCCAAAAGCGGCTTGCTACTTCGGCTTTCAGGGTATTACAAATCATTTCCCACTTCAGGTAAACTCGAAGTGGGAAAACATGATTTTTTCTCCCTGTGCACACCCTTGGGCAAAACTCAAGAACTCCTCAATAGATCAAAGACTCTATATACTTATTGATCCAGAGGAGTTATCGTGTTAGTCTGTAGTAGCAAAATAGAAAAGAATCCAGTAGCACCTTTAAGACTAACCAACTTTACTGTTGCATAAGTTTTCGAGAATCATAGTTCTCTTCGTTATATACTTATTGGCTCATTGCATGAAAAAAACTTCCTAAAAGTAAGATGCGGTCCTCAAGGCTATCTCTCCAATAAGATCCCACTTGACAAAGGTGTCAAGCAGGGTTGTATCTTGGCCCCTTTACTTTTTAACTACTATATTTTATTTATTTATTTATTTGTCATTTATAGTCTGCCTTTCTCATTGAGACTCAAGGCGGATTACACAGTATGAGATTAGTACAATCAGTATCAAGTACATCTCAATACAGTATTTATTTATTTATATTTAATTTATATTCCGCCCTCCCGACATCAGCAGGCTCAGGGCGGATCACAACCAAGTTTAAAAACATATTTCATCATATATACAATTTAAAATCATAAAACATCCCAGTACATAGATTAAAATACATGTAAACATTCACACACATACACACACACAAATATATATGTGTGTATGTATGTATGTAAACACAGTGGCACATAATCCAGACGACCCCCTATTTAGCCATCTCCAAAGTATTTTGCCAGGGATGTAGAGAGATGGAGGTGTCACTAGTAGGGAGGGCATATACTGTGCTCCCCTGGCTAGTGGGCACCGCCCAGCATCAACCATATGCCTGGCGGAACAGCTCTGTCTTACAAGCCCAGCGAAATGCTAATAAATCTCATCGGGCCCTGGTCTCATTGGACAGAGCGTTCCACCAGGCTGGACTGAAAAAGCCCTGGCCCTGTTCGATGCCAGGCGGGCCTCCCTAGGGCCAGGAATCTTTAATAGATGCTTATCGCTAGAGCGAAGAGTCCTCTGGGGTTCATATGGAGAGAGGCAGTCCCACAGATACGCCAGTCCCAGTCCATATAGGGCGTTAGAGGTTAGTATCAAAATCTTGAACCTGATTCGGTATTCCACCGGCAACCAGTGCAGCTGACGCAATACCGGCATTATATGCGCACGCATCAGCGTTCCGATGATGACCCGCACCGCTGCATTCTGTACCATTTGTAACCACCGGATCAGGTTCAGGGGAAGCCCAGCGTAGAGTGCATTACAGTAGTCCAGCCTAGAGGTGACCATTGCTTGGACCACTGTAGTCAAGTCGCGGGACGAGAAATAAGAGGCAAGCTGCCTGGTCTGTCGAAGATAACAGAAACAAGACCTGGCAGTTGCAGTGACCTGATCCTCCATTGTCAAGGAGGAATCCAGGATCACCCTCAGGCTCCTAACTCTCACAGCTACTTTAAGCACTGCCCCATCGAGTGTAGGAAGCCAGGGTCCTGAGTCCACGTTCCCACGGCTCAAGTGCAGGATCTCCGTCTTCGCAGGGTTCAATTTCAGCTGACTTTACCTCAACCATCCAGCCACAGCTTCAAAAGCATGCTCCAGGACAACCAGAGCTGATCCAGGCTGGCTGTCCAACAACAGATACAGCTGGGTGTCATCAGCATATTGGTGACACCCAAGCCCAAAGCTTCGCACCAACTGGGTGAGGGGGCGCATATAGATATTAAATAATAATGGGGAGAGTATCGCTCCCTGTGGCACACTGTATACTAGTGGCCTAATGGATGATAACTTCTCCCCCAATGCCACTATCTGTCCCCAATTTTGGAGAAAGGAGATTAGTCACTGTAACGCTGTCCCTTGAATTCCCACATCGGCGAGGCGGTGGGTCAAGAGGTCATGTATCAAGGACATTTCCATAAACAATGCCATAGGGTAAATAGATACAAGTTTAAAAGACATAGTATTAGCAAGAATCCAATACAGAGTAGTAAAAATACTGAGGCAGAACATAATCCATTCTAGGAATAACATTAGACAACATGGAGCACTGGTGGTACATAGGAGTACATGTTTAAAGCAGCAGATAATACGTAAGGCAATATAGTGATGAAGTCTATGGTCCCTAACTCATTAGCAAAGCATCTGAGACTCCATCTCTATGATACAGCCCTCTCATTTGAGTAAAAAGTCTTTTTGAATAGTTTGGTTTTTTATTGTTTACGAAAAGCCAGGAGAGTGGGGGCTCTTTTGACTTCCTTAGGCAGGTCATTCCACAGGATAGGGGTCACCACAGAGAAAGCCCGTGTACGGGCTGCTGCTGACTTCACCCGTGTGCAGCCTGGCACCTGCAGGAGACCCTGTTCAGATGAGTGGAGCTGCTGTGGAGGAATATAGGGAGGGAGACGGTCCCATAGGTATGCCAGACCAAAGTCGTGAAAAACATTTCTAAATGCCTCAACAGGATGGCACGGTCTATTGTATCAAAGGCTGCAGATAGATCCAATAAAAGCAATAAGGAGGCATGGCTTTTGTCTGCATTCAGACTGAGATCGTCCACTAATGCTACTAGTGCTGACTCTGTCCCATGCCCTGGTCTGAAACCTGACTGGAAAGAATCCAGCACTAGAGTTATCCAAGAAGGTCTGAAGTTGGTCAGCTACTGCTCTCTCAATCACTTTGCCCAGAAAGGGCAGATTAGAGAATGGGCGATAATTGGCCACATCATTTTTGTCTAGGGAAAGCAGCTCTGAGTTAGTGATTGATTTACAATAGACCTCAGTGGTTCACTTATGTGGTCCTTACTTGATTTTAACAGCCAGGATGGACAAGGATCGAGCGCACAAGTAGTACCTTTCATAGACATCAAGATCCTGTTAAGATCTGTCATTGTGATTGGTTCAAAACAGTCCCAGTGTAAGCTGGATGGTATTAAGCATTTCTTCTATATCATTTGCATTGCAGCTAGCATCTAGATAATAATAACTGCCCTTATATACTGCTCTTCTAGACAGATTAGTGCCTCACCCAGAGCAGTTAACAAGTTAGTATTATTATTATCCCCACAATACAGCTGGGGAGCTGGGGCTGAGAGGAGTGGCTTACCCAAGGCCACCTACTGAGCTCACGGCAGTAGTGGGATTCGAACCAGTAGATTGCTGATTCGCAGCCAAACCACTTAACCACTGTGCTACAGAGCAAAAAACTTAGCAAAGGCCTCGCAGCTAATAGTCTGTTGGAACTGTAAAGGTTCAGAATTAGGGGTGGGTTATGAGGTGTCTGGATATCTTAAACAATTGGGTGAACTAGCCGACACAATAGTTGCCAAAAAATAACGTTTCTTTGCCGCTTTCATTTCCGCTTCATAGGTCTTCCAGTGAGTTCTGTAGCATGTTCTATCTGCTTCTGTGTGAGTTTTTCTGTAGCATGTTCTATCTGCTTCTGTGTGAGTTTTTTTTTTTGCCAGTGCCTTTCTAGATGTCTTCCAACCCTCTTTAAGTCAGCCAGATCCGGGGTAAATGGTGGGGCTGGTGTCTATCCCAAGGGCTGGAGCGGTCGATAAGGAGCAATGGTGTCAATAGCTTCAAGGAGCTTTGCATTCCACACTCCTACATGGGCCACGTGTCTGGGATTCTAAAATCCCCCAAGGCATTTTGGAATCTCGAAGTGTCCATGAGCCTTTGTGGATCCCCAATTTTATGGGGAGTTGGAGCTATATTCACTTTTGCCTTCAGCAGATGATGGTCTGACCATGGTTCGGGCCAAACCGCCAATGTTGAAACAAGGTTTTCTCTTAAAGGCTCAGTGCAAAATATTAAGTCTAAGGTGTGGTCTCTTTCATGTGTAGGGCCTGTCACAATTTACGAGAGGCCCAGGGTTGCCAGGGAAGCTATAAATTCCTGAGCTGGGCCTGACTTTGAACACTCAGCATGGATGTTGAAGTCTCCCAGAACAATAAGTCTAGGTGTCTCCCAACACCATATCTGCTAGCAGCTCTGCCCACTCAGAAAGGGTGCTTATGGAGGAGCTAGGTGGTCTATACACAAGAGGGATACCCAGTCTAGCTTTAATTCCCAGAGACAGGTACATGCAGTCAATACCAGTTATAACTTGGTATTGACTGCATGTATATCAACTCCTTGGTGCAACATTTAAGAAATCCAAGCTTTCATTCTCCAAAGCTTACTGACAAAATGATCCCTGCCTTATACCAAGATGATACTGTCATCTTATTCACAAGAGGGTATCAGGAGAGTACTTGGTGCCTTCACTATATACTGTAAAGAGGAGCAGCTTGTGATAAACTATTAAAAATAAAAGTCCTCATCTTTACCCCAAAACAGCGAATTCATAGATGGCAAATAGAGGGCCATAACAAACCAAAAACTTTAAATATCTTGCAAGTCTTCTGGACATTGGAAAGCTCAGGCACTGCATGCCACCGAGACTGCTCATAGAGCATCATCCGCTATTTTACTTCATAAAGGGAGCCTCCTTTATCCCTGCAGCAATCAAGGTCTTCCAAGGAAAGTTTGTAACTCACTTCTTATATGGTTCCCAGCTTTGTATCTACAAAGAAAGGTGCTCACTTGAGGCAGTACAATCCAAGTACCTACAAAAGATCCTTGTAGTTCCCCTGTGTATACCAAATGCCTTCCTTTAGATTAGAAACTGGGTTGAGTCCCTTGGAGACTCATATGTGGCTACTCACATCCACCTATTGGTTAAAACTCATCTTCAGTTTGATGGGTCTAGTACCCCTGATCCTTGCCAGTAGTCACCACTCAATCTGGCAAACAGCAATTGAGGGAAAACTCCGGGAGCATGGCCTCTCTCCCCAATTCTTATTGCATCTTGGGTACCAAAAAGCAAAAGAAGCAATTAAACAGCTGCTCTGGGATCATGCTCTACAATCAGATAGGGCACAGATATAGAAATATCCAATTATTTTGCAGTATGCCAAATGTTTTCAACTAGCAGATTACCTTAGATCTCTTGAGATCTCCAAATATCAGATAATCTTTATCCTTGCATGCTTTAACATTCTACCTCCGGCTCTCCTGGAAGACAGATACAGCCATGTTCCCCTCCCTCAGCGGTTCTGCCCATGCCATGCAGGGAAAGTAGAGTCTATTTAACATGTTCTACTGTACTGCTCATTCTGTAATGACATTCATTCTCAATATATAGCTCCAATCTTGCCAACTTTACCAGAAAAATCTGAAAAACTTTGTCTCCCTCCTTCTTGCAGATTAATAACTAATAAAGTTGCTAAATTTTGCCTTCACTCGTGGGGGATACGGAAGTGGCTGACTGAGCCACAATAGTTTTACATCTCTGTCTGAGGAAGTTATCATCTCTCCATCCTCTTTACAATCTGTGCTTACTGTTTTGTGCTCATTACACTGTACATGCCCTCCCTACCTTTGTTTTTCCTTTCTTTTCCTTTAGTATTTTTATTATTTCTGCTGAGTCTCTGGAGCTGATCTTGTATCGAAATAAACTTGATTGACTGACTGTTTTGAGATTTTACATGACTGTACTGAGATTAATAAAGGAAGTGTTGTGAACCATCTAAAGTGCTGTATAAATGCTAAATAGTATTAGCGTAGCAAGTGGTTTCAAGCCAACCCTAGGAAAGAATAGGGTTACTAGAAACCATAGGAGCTGTGGCTTGTGTGCACTTTTTCTAGGAGATTCTTAGGGTTGTGGTTAGCCCAGGTTGCATCTATTTCATCAGGCTGGGAGACTAGAAACATATGTTCATTATAATGTTTACATTATTGGCAGGGCCAAATTAAAGGCTTAGTCTTCTTTGCAGACCTCACACATCGCTGATCATCAGACTTTCTCTTCTGCTGGCATACAGGCAAGAAGGGGCACCCACACATACAATCACACACACATGTCTATTCAATCCTATTGCTCCATTTGAAAGGAAATACTCCTTAGGCTTGGCCAGAATAAAGCATCCTACATTTTTTTCAAGGTAGAAATTTGGCCATTGCTTTCTTATCTTGTAATAATGGAACAGCCACTGGATTTGGGGTTTTTTTTTTGAACTGTGGGAAACTAGTAATACTAAACGGATCTAGTCCATCAAAGTTTATACAACAATAAATCTGTTTGTGTTTAAGGTACCCTAAGACTTTTTTTGTTGATGTTGTTTATGGCAACAGATTAACAGGGCTGTCCCTCTGCACTTCAGAAATTCTGAAGGAGTCTAATCACCATTATTTGATAAAAGGGGACTCCAGCCTGAACCTGCTAAGCTAGTGTTTATCAGAATGTCTCTTGTATTAGTCTTTCTTAAGACTGACATTTTTTCATCTACTATGGGTATTAAATTAGCTTAGCAAACATTATTACCAGTTACTACTCTTGTGAAAAGTGAAAGTGTTTATACATATTTGAGTTCCCATAGATATATCACAGATGACTTGCATTTCATTTCCTTTTGTCTATTATGTATAGTCTTCCAAAAGAGGATAGAATTCAGTCATTTAATGAAGTGTCCTTTTCACACCGGGACTTTAAACCATTTCAGCACCTTTTCTGCTTCCCATGTTTGTGGGACTTTCACACTTGCAAGATAGTCACGGGACACACAGAACTGATGTTTGTCCATGGCATCCCCGATTTCGCCCCCTGCAGACATACTGCGAGTTTATTTTGAAGCTACCGCGGAGTTGCGGCTGACACCATTAATGTCAGTGTAAACTCTATACTCCCCTTCTGCTTCTCTTCTCTCCCCTCTCCTTTTCCCCAGGAACTGATTGGACTCTGCAGAATTAACCACTCCCACCCTCCTCTGCTCTCTGAACTCCTTGTCCGCCCTTTTTTTTAGTAAAGCAAAGTAAGGGTCATAAGGCTGATTCTCTGTTGGCTTCGTTCCTCCTGGGTATGCATGCATTTTCTTATTTTTTTTCCAAAGCCAGGAATGATTCATAAGTTTTCTGCTAATTTCCTGCTGGCTGGTTAAATTTCCTGGTTAAATGGCTGCTTTCCCCTTCCTCCCTCAGTGGTATGAGCACACTCTTTTTTCCCCTCAAAGCTAGGAAACTGTTGTAATGTTACTCCTGATTTTTCCTGGCTTTAAAAGCCAGATAAGGGTTAAATAGCTGCTTTCCCTTCCCTCCTTGTGTCTTCTGCCAATGTCCCCCCCAAAAAGGCATTTGCAAATCAAAGTGGCACAGAGGGAAAGAAGCAGCAGCATTTTAACTCTTTCCTGGTTTGGCTTTTAAAAAAAATAAATGAGAGTGGTACATGTTTTCCCCCAGAACTCTGCCACCAATTGCCTCTCCAGTGGGCAGGGGACAGCCCAATCAGCAAAAGTGTGGAGGGAAATAAGTTGCAACATTACTACACATGCAGATGTGAAGCACCAAAAGCCCAAAACTGCACTGAGGCTTCAAAGCAGGTCTGAAATGAAGCACAGATGCCAAATCGAAACTGCAACGGATAGTGTGAAATGAATGGGTACAATGCTGAAGCCACTGCGACTGGGGCGAGTTCTCATAAATGGCGGTTTAAACTGTAAGCACAAAAAGGGCCAAGGAGACTCTAGTTTACAAAACCTTATGCTAAAGTCAATTTTTTTGTCTTACGGTTCCACAAGACTTTTTTAAAAAAATACTTCCTATTATGAGTCTTTTTTTGACTAAGATGCTATTAATACTCATGTCAAATCAAATATGCTATTATGCTATTACTAATACTCATGTTACATCAAACATGCTCTGCAGACAAGCAACTCCTGGTGGTCCCTGGCCCAAAGGACATCTGTGTGGCCAGGGCCAGGGCTTTCTGCCCTGGCCCCTGCCTGGTGGAACGCTCTCCCGCTGGAAATCTGGGCTCTGCAGGACCTGTTACAGTTCCGCAGGGCCTGTAAAACAAAGATATTCTGCCAGGCCTTTGGCTGAGGGCCAGTGTGTGTCCCCCTTCTTCCACCTAAGACCACCACTTTTTCTTGGACTGCCCTCGGCCATGTGCTATGCCCATATATGTACGGACTCCCAACTGTTTATTTAAGTAGCCTGTGCCTGGACTATTTTAATGATTGTTTTAAGATTATTGTTGATTTTATAGTTTTATGATTAACTCATTGTATTTTATGAATGTTGTGAGCCACCCTGAGCCCATTCATGGGGAGGGAGGGGTATAAATCAAATAAATAAATAAATAAATAAATTTTGTTCATGAGGGTACCTTGATACTTTCAGAGGGTTTTCAAGCATTTTCTGTGGAAAAGGGAAGGTGGAGAAGATACATTTCCACAAACTCTTTCTGTTTAAAGGCCTTGGATCCTACCAACAAGTTTTGTGCATGCTAGGTAGTCTGCCTCAGAGCACTAAAACTTCCATTTGCACAAGGACCTATTGATGAAAACCTTTGATCTTGCACAAATGGAAGGTTTGGTGGAAGAGCAAGTATGTTCCGTGGCAGAGACTATCCAGCATGCAGGGAATTTGTTCACTGGATCGAAGCCAAACTTTGTATTCAACCAAGTACATAATCCAGTACATATAATTGATTTTAATAGCATATTGCTAGCATTTATAATTTTTCTGAAAAGCCCTTATGTACATTAGACACAACTGAACACAAAATTTCAATATTTTTGATGAAGTACCAGTTAAGACTATGTGGAGTTGAATTTTCCACATTTCTTTCATCACTTACCTTTGTGATACGTCTATGAAACATATTGAGTGAGCGTGATGCACAATGACACCTAAAGTAGATCTAACTAAAAATTAATTTTGACTGTGTGGGGAGTACTGAAAATTTTATTCAGTATTAGTGTAATTGTAGTATGTATAAATATTAATAAAGGACCAGATCTGAAACACGAATGACATATAAAAAAGTAAAGGCCCAGCCCTATGTATATTTATTCAGAAGTAAGTCTGAATAAAGCGTGCATAGTACTGTATCCTATGAGTTAAGGCAGGTAAATAGTTAAATAGATGTCACCATGGAGTTTTTTTAAAACTTGGGATTACAGTTTGCATGATGGGCATTCTGTCAGTAGAAACACTGAGTCATCTGTCAGTCTTGCTCTTCCCTAAGCAGCCTGCTCTTCTTTTTTTTAATATGCCACATTCTGTTAATATATATGTTTAGCATTTAAATATGAAGCTGTGCAGAAGGCAGTTTGTCTTTAAAATACTTACAAAACCGCTCTGGGAATATGCAGGGTAGATGTGTTGATGGCATTGGGAGTGCTAGCCAGTCAGCACTGACCACAAGTGGCTTTTCAGCAAATGTTCAGAGCCATTTTTTCCCCAAGCTTGATCATATAAAGAGAAAAGTATGTTTGTACTGAATGCAGTGAGAATGGTTCCAAACACTCTCGTGGATTTACAAACGGCTTGCTTGACCTGGTGTGAATGTAGCTGTGTGATTCTTGTAAATTCACAATAGTTTTCTGTTATTGAATAATGGCTACCCACTAATTGTATTCTAAAGACAAACTGAATAATTGCATAATGGTTATAACTCTGGTTTTCTGTTGTGTCTTAGGTAAAGATATCACCAAACGTACAGCACTTCAGAGTAATTATTTTTCATGGGAAGATACAATTTTCAATACTTCCATTCATGCAGCAATTCGATATGGAAAATGGAAACTATTAACAGGCAATCCAGGTAATTTTCTATGGGTTTCCTCCCATCATCAAATATAGGATTTATACTTGTAATCCATTCAATCAAGTATATTGGCTTCAATTGCCACTAGCAGATTATGCTACAGAGCTTAAAGAAAGAGAGAGCTAATTATCAGGGCAAGATTATCTAAATTCTCTTCCACTAGGCCCTTTTCACACAGCCTTTGTGAACTGTTTTGCCTGCTGGTTGCTGGTGGATTTTTTGTGCCATTTCAGATGCAACTGGTTTGGCTGCCTGTTGCTAATGGAATTGTTTACCTTTTCGGACAACTTGTTACTCATTTGCAATGCAGGGTTGAGCTAGTTTTTTTTTAAAGAAACAATTTTCTTCCATTCTCAGGTATTCTGTGCTCTTCTGATTCGCTGCAGCACACTGTTTCAAATGTAGGTGGCACTTAAGACTTTAGTCTCTTCCCTTGAGGAGCTAGGCCTTTTCCTTTATATCTCCGCAAGGGAAGGGGCTAGAGATTTATTTTTTAACAAAATGAAAGCTGGGAATTCAGAGAACTTGCTCACCTATTAGTACAATGCTACAGCAATACTATGTACTGATTTTTTTTTAAAAATGTAAAAGCCCTGGTGGGCCAGGGGAGGGGTCAGGTAGCCAATTCCTGTGCCAGAAAAAGTGGCACACTTTGAAATGACCACAGCAATTCATAAACAGATGTGAATGCTGTTTGAAACTACCATCCTCACATTGCTTTACATGAAGTCAGGGCAGCAACAAATAACAACTGGATTAAATCAGAAATATGAAAGGAGCCTAGGTCTTACAATAGGGACATCACAGCATCATCTGTTTTTCCCATGTTATGTCATTCAGCATATTAAGGACAGGTGGTGCAACAAGGAGATGTTCCAGGAAAAAACAAGATATTGATTTAAGTGGTATTAACCTTTGTACAATGTCCCAATCAGTCTCTGCAAGACACACTGTGGAGCCCTGTCCTCTTTGAACTTGCTTTTTGAAACAGCCTAGGGGCATCACTAAAAGAAAAGGCACTTGCCAGCATCAAGTTCCCCTGTTCAGTTATCCAGTTGCTACAACTGCAAGTAAATTTACTGTTGGCAAGTGCACCTTGCACCTTGCATCTTATCCTGGTTCCTCTGCTTGTCTGTGTATGGGTTTTTTTCCCCATTATATGGCATTAAACCAGTCCTGAAGTTTCTGCACTGGCTGCCTTTTTGTTTCTAAAAACATTCATGACCTGAGTCCCACATACTTTCAGGATCATCTTTCTCAATATGCAGCTGTGCAGCAAGTGCCCTTCTTGGGTCTCCTAGCTGTCCTCTAAAGAGTTCAATCTGTTACTGGCCTGGGCCTGCTATGGAACAGCCTCCCAGGAGTAGGGCATGCACCTATCCTCGGAGACTTCTAGCAAGACTATAAAACAGAGCCATTTTATGAGAACTTACGGGGCAGCATAAAGGTTATAGGTGTGGGCTGGTTACACGTTTTAATGATTTTAATAGATGACTATTTTTGTATAGTATTTGTTATTAAATGCTTTGGGTCATGACTGCCATTTTTGGATCCTTCATACACAAAACAGACATTTGTCTTAAGGTCAGTTTTATTATTGAATGTTATCATTAGAGTCAAGGGGAAAGATAAGCACAGTTTCCTCCCAAGAAACCATAAAAGAAGTTCCCAACTTTGAATTGAACCAGGGTAGTCTTGACATTAGGTAAACATCCCTCATCTCAATAGGAAAGCCAAATTCCAGGTGGCAACTTCAATTCCAGTTCAGTGAAATTCAACAAGCCAGATCAACGAACAGGCTGGAAACAAATCATGAGGCTAATGTTTTCCCAGCTAACCTCTGATCTGATCTGCCTCTGTTTACAGGCTGTAGTGACTGGTTTCCAGCACCATCATTATTCAACGAGTCAAATACACTATCCTCTGACCCACCAACAAAGAAACTTTGGCTCTTTGATGTTGTTAATGATGTTGAGGAAAGAAATGATTTGTCAGAACAATATCCTAACATTGTG
Source organism: Eublepharis macularius (assembly GCF_028583425.1). Classification (NCBI taxonomy): domain Eukaryota; kingdom Metazoa; phylum Chordata; class Lepidosauria; order Squamata; family Eublepharidae; genus Eublepharis; species Eublepharis macularius. Next base: position 39,207,602 of record NC_072797.1, read on the forward strand.
AAAAAACTTCTATCTCGACTTCAGCACTACTACAAGAACTCTGTTCCTGTATTCTATCCAGATGATGACCCCCGTTGTGACCCAGCAGCAACTGGGGCCTGGGGACCTTGGATGTAGAAAACTGCACAGCTGGAAGAATGTCTGCTGTGTAGGTTATAAGGCTGATTTTCTTTCCTAAATTTGTGCACATAAAAATTTACATTCCCTTGTATACAAGTGTAGACCTGCATATACAAAAATGCACCAAGGGAATCAGTCCAATGACTCAGGGACCTTGCACAAATCCGTCTGACCTTGTTTATTTTTATCAGAACAGAGTCAGCCTCAGTCTTTTGGATTCAGTGCTTCTTACTTGAAAGTGGTTTGGGGATTCAGTCTCGCATCTGATCGTGCCTGAAGTTTTACTAAAATGGTAACTGCCATTGAGACGTTAGCTTTTGTCCCTGACATGCCTCCAAAGCAGAGAGTAAGATGATGCCGCTTTCCCAAAATTGCTGGCCAGCTGGGAAACATTATTTCAGTTGGAAAGCTCTGAGTCATGGGGGCAGGGTCTTCTAAATTCTTTTGCATTTGAAGTCAGATGCTTGATTTCATACTTGCCAGCAGCCAGTTTTTATTGGAGACCGACAGAGCTGTAAAGAAAAGGAGAAAGAAGCCAGTTGTTGAGTTCACTTGGCATTCCATTTTCTCACCTTGACCTCTTGGCTCTCTCTGTCATGGGAGCATTTTGAAATCTCTGCGCACAATCTCATCTTGCAGTTCTCCAAAGTAAATAGTCCTACCTGGAACCATGACAGTTCTACAACCAAAAAATGTTGCCATTTCTTAATATTAAATTCCAGATTCTGCAGGCAGAAACCTAAGTTTGCATCTTGGCTGCAGTTTTTTCTTTGTAATTACAGAGATTTTGTTGATTTTGGTGGAAAATTAAATGTTTGCTGAGGTGATTTGTTTGCATTTATTTGTTTCATTACTATCCCTCCCTTTGTTCAAGGAGGTTGTAGCAACAATTAAGCCTCACAATAACCTCATCAGGACAGAGCCATCTACTAAGCACCCTATCTGAGCAGGAATATGAACCTCATTTTTTACTATCAGACCTACCACTTTAGCCACAGCACCCTATTGTTTAATCAGAATAACACATGAACCATGTACAAAAGCTTCGTTTCAATTTCACAAACAAACTCCAATTTAACCACAGTTTCTTATTATGTTAACATTTTGGTATGTCAACAAACTGGAGCTGTTTCTTTCACACTAACTGGGATTCTAAACCACAATTAAATCAAAGACTTCTTAAACCAGGAAGTCTTGGCCACACACTCTAGGGAAGGATGGAGGCAGCATATGAATTTAAGAATAAACCAAGCTCATTCTCAACGAAGAAATTGGAGTTGATTCGGCATACTAACTGTAGGAATTAGAATATGGCCTGAGTCCATAGGTCCATCTAGTTCAGTACTACTTAGGCAGCTATTCTCCAGGATCTCAGAGAGAGAAAGAAATTGCCAATCACCAGCAACATTACCTTGTAATAATGTTGAGTCCATGCAAGGTAGAAAGGTGGATAATAAATGTTTCAAATAAATAAATAAAAACATGAGATCCTATGGAGCTGAGACCTCCAGAATTCAAAGTGTGTGCTTTTCCACTAAGCAATGGTTCCTTCCCCAGGAAAGAAGAAGTAAGAGTAATTGCCAGGTATTTGAAAAGAGAAGAGGAAGGGGTTCTGTGCAGTATCTTTTGCTGCTGCTGCTGCTGCTTCCAGCCCCAGCTTCGTAGGCCACCAGATTTTCAAAAGCTGGCAGGAGGAAGCCCTTAGTCAGCCTGATATTATATTGCTTACTGCAGATATGCGCTAGTGCTCAATATTTTGCAGTTTACTTTTGCAAGACTTCTGAGGCAGGTATCAAATTCTGCAGCACAGCTGAAGATTTCCAAAACCCACAGGCAGTATCATTTTGATTAGAGGCATCCCCATGCAGAAATACCAGATACTCAGGCTGCATTTCTAAGGACGCTTTCCTGAGAAGAAGCTCCATTGAATAACATGGGACTTTCTTCTGAGTAGACCTGCTAAGGATTGCTCCCTTTGTCATTCTTCTGTAACTATCAAGTGGTGTCATCAAATAACGGTCTCCATTTTTTCTGGGCCCTTTAATTTCTTCTTAAACCTCATAGGAGAGGTTTGATGCAGGTCTGAGCCTTACCCCAAGAGGGTAATTATCCAAGATTAAACCTACTGTTCAGCAAGCTAACGATGGCTGTAGAAACTGAGCATGGCATTGTGCTACTTCTTCCATTAGCTAATAGATCATCCAGCCAAAGCTTCTAAGTTCCTCTATAATCTTTGAAAGTGTTTTCTGATTCAAGAATCTTGCTAAGTGTGTTTTGTACTGATGCAACAGTAGCGGTCTTTTACAGCATCTTAAAACTTTGAAATTAAAAATCAAGCCTTAGATCCCATTTTGTTATCCCTCCTTTGCTTTTAGAAATATTAAATTCAAACTTTTGGGAAGGGAGGAAGGACCAAAGATTCTCTAAATGTAATCAGGCAGGTTCCCCCCCCCATGCTTTTACATAGCAGGTTCAATGAGAAAATGGCATTCTGTAAGAGACACCTGCCATAATCCAGCTGTAGTGAGGCTTATAAACAGTATTTATATGAGACTGGTTGTGTGAAGCAGAGCAGATGTCTCCAAATCTATTGAGAGCAAAGAAGGGCAGATCAACACTTGGTTGTACTTCAGATTTACATCTGCAGCTTCCTAATCCAGCAAGCATAAGCATACTAAATGATTTCCCTTTGGTGGACTCTGCTCCTCATGTGTTCCTTACCCTTTAGTAAACTTTTTATATCAGTTGCTAGCCTTTTCAAGCATGAATGTGATGGTGATACCACATCAGAAACAGATAGAGGTGAGAAGGTGGTCAGAACTATTATAGATTTTTGCAGGGGCCATTTCGTAGAACAAGAGTGGCAGGAACTCATTAGCATAACTCATTAGCATATGCCATGCCCCTTGACATCGCTGGAAGTATGGCATTAGCATAACTGGTTTGCATATACCACACCCCCTGACATCACCTATCCTGGCTGATTTGGCCCCAATCCAGATGCAATGGGCCCAAAATGGCTGAAAATCAGGTGGGCTTTGCCACCTGACATGTGAACTCTTTGGAGAACTACCAGAGCTGCGTTCCTGTGCATTCCCCCTCAAAATGAGCCCTGGATTTTCGCCAGCAGCTTTAAATGAAAACAACTAGCTGTCCATGTTTGTTCTTTTTTCTACGCCATAGCTTTTAATAAGCATTGCTTGTTCTTAACTATGAGGCAAATTGCAACAACAGGTCACATTTTTTCAAGGCACCTACATATTCAGGTACTACAGTTCCATGTGACATCACAAAGAGCTTTTGCGATGTCCCAGGTCTAAAAAGCACTGGTGATAATAAGACAAGCAGAGATGATAGTAGGTTGTTGTTCCTTTGAAAGTACAGAAGGATCATCTTCAGGAAATGCAAAATTTTCAGCTCCAAAAGCTTCCCCTCACATAATATGCATGACCAAAGGACTTCACAGAAGTTATGCATACATTTTGGAGATTGTAAATTTCCTACTGCAGCCGCTTTTTCTTTGCCACTCTGAAAACTGCTCCTCAGAGCTACTCCACAGCAACCTTTAATGCAGCATTTGCTGGAACTAGAGGAAATTACCAGTATGCACACACAAACCCTTGATGTATATATGCTGATCTTTTCATAGTGCTTAAGCTGTGAGCTGTTTCTACAAGCCACCCTTGTATCTAAAAAAGTAACAAGGCACTAAGAGCACACTGTCCAACAGTTGTCATTGCAGAATCACCAACAGAATAACATCAGGCTGAGAAGGACCTGGTTCCTCCTCGCTCTTTTCCAGGGAGGGACTGTTGCTGCTACTGCTGGTGGTCCAAGAAACAAACCCAACTCAAAAGGCGCAGTACCCTCAGATATATACAACAAGTAGCCAGGAGGAGGCTACACTTGGCTACGGGACCCTTTCCCAGCACTTGCAGAAGGAAACAGTCTACAGGAGGAGTAGACCAGCATGTGGGGAAGGAACAAGCTCTATCTTCAGCTGCAGGGTACCTTTTTCTTACATTATTTTCTTCTCACCTGCCCTTCTTCTCTTCCGCTACTAGGAATGAGTGCATTTCTGAGTGCTGAAACAAAGATAGGCAGTCTCCTCCCAATACAGAGTCACTTTACACATTACTTCTTTTATGAGTTCTCCATGGAGCCAACCCATGCTCTGCTCAGTCACATCAACTCTGGGGAATGGCTTCTATTTTAAAAGTGCAAGTGGGGAGGGAGGGGGTAGAGCAACATGCAGTGGCAACAGACGCACAGAACTGAAGCTCTGGAACCCTTTTCTCTCCTTAAAAGCATTTTGAAGCGTCTGCCAGCCGAATTCCCCCCCCCCCAAAGGGAAAGACTGCTGGAGTTAAAGCAAGCAAAATGCGCCAGAATCCTCGTTAGTGAAGGCTTTCTTTCCTCCCGGTGAGTCAAATGCAAAGCAGGGACCCAGGAAGCAAAGGGAAGATAAAATGGCAGCTGCGCAGACAGAAAGCCCTGAACAGCAAGCTACTGTAACAAAGAGTGACTTAGCTGAGTTTATGGCGACCTTGGAACAAAAAATAATAATCTTGCCCAACTCATTGATCCACTATCTCAGCAGCTAAAAGAAATAAGAGATGTTTTAAGGTAGCCAGGTCTGCAGTCACTGCCCTGGAGTTGGCAATCACATTGCAGGAAGATTATTAAAAACTTGCAGTCCTCAGAAGAAAGTATGCAGAACAAAATATTAGAGCATGAACTAAAATTGAGACAAAATAATTTGAAATTCAGAGGGATTGGAGAAGCAGCAGAAGAAAACACAGACCTTTCAACCTTTATCTCCTCACGGGTAGCAACGGTCCTAGACTTAGAAGAAGTAGCACCAGTAATAATAAAATTCTTTTGCCAAGACCCACCATCAATTAAAAGCAAATCAAGACTCCCACGAAACGTTAATGTGTAATTTCTTCATTCAAGAACTAAAGAAAATTCTCAATATAGCAGAACATAAAGGTGAAATGAATCAGAAAAAAATGATGTCTTTCAAGATCTTCCACCAGAGATCTTGCAAAAGTGCAGAGAATTAAAAGCAATCACCAAAACTCTGATGGAGGCAAGTGGTGTCGTACTTCGAAGCTACTGGTTCATCACAAAGAAACTTTACATCAAGCCTATAATGAGGAATCAGGAAGAGACCTTCTGCATCAGCTCAACCTACATTCTCCAGCAAAATGAGGGACATCTCCTTCCCACTGCCACCTTCTATACTGCTGTGAGTGTCCGTACAATGAACAATCCTTTCAACCCACCAAGCAAGAACGGGACCTTCTGTCTTGTTCCATACAACTTGGTTAAGCACAGACTAACAAAGAAAGCACAGAATAACAAAGAAGAATAGACATACTATTCCAATGTTCATGACAATAATACTAGAATAGATTTTATTTTGGATTCAAAACCATTGGTTACACAAATTCATAATTCAGAAATAGGCAATAGAGTTATTTCTGATCATTCATGGGTAACATTATTTGGAAAATAGAGTTTTGATAGTAAGGGCCCAAACTGGATCCTTAATAAGTTAACATTGTTGAATGATACTATATGTAAAGAAATGCCTAAAGAAATAGACTATTTTGATATTAATGCAAACTGATACGGTTTGGGATACTTTTAAAGCTGTTATTAGCGGTAAGCTGATCTCTATAGTTACTGCTTATAAGAAATTTAAACCAAATATGGTACTAGAGTTAAAACAAAAAATTGACCAACTGGAAAACAACATATGAAATTTGGAGGGGGGAAATCCTCTTACAAAATTGAATGTTAAACATAAAAAATTAGATATACTTGAATCTTCTAAAATCATCAGAGGAGCTTGGGGCCTCAGCTTGGCAGTCCAAGATGGCTGAGGATGAGGAGGTAGAGATGTGGGCTCCTCCACCACCGTCTCTTCCTCCAGCACCCTCTCACATAGCCATGAGAGACACCTCCTGTGAGGTGCTCGGGACAGACACAGCATGCCTCAGCTTGGCAGTCGAAGATGGCTGAGGATGAAGGGATAGAGATGTGGGCTCCCCCACCACAGTCTCTTCCTCTTCCTCCAGCACCCTCTCCTCCTGTATAGCTATGAGAGGCCTGCTGCTGGCCTCAGAGAACACCGGAGAAGTCCCACCGATGGCAGGGCTCTCTGCCATTTCCTCCAACATCCTCCGGGTCCCTGGGGTGAGCGTGAGGGGTGGAAAAATCACATTCCCCACCTCCACCCCAAAAGATTCCTCATGCTACCCCTCCTGCTGCTGCTGGGTTTCAACAGCTGGAGGAGGGGGAGCCTCGGCAGCAGGCCTCCATCCAATGCAAGCTCCTGCCTCAGACACCTAATTTGGGAATGGTGCTCCAGCAGCTGCCTCAGCAAAGAGAGCCTTGTGAACCCCGTTGCTGTCACCAGAAGCCAGGCTGGTGAATGGCAGCAGTGCTGGGGAGGACCTTCTCTGCTCAAGTGAGGGGATAGCTGCAGCACTCCCCCTCCCCTCCTCTAGTCTTAGCTCTGGCCTTTCCCCTGCGGCCCCTCTCAGGTTTCCTATCGCTCATTCTTATGCCCCCTGGTACCTATACTAACTACCAGCTGGTAACTTTTTTAAACACCCCCACCAAGCACCTAGCCAAAAGGTAGAGTTTGTTTAGTTTCAAAACCTACCTACACACTAGAACTTTACTTTTTATGGCTCTGTTCCTGGAGATGGTCACAGAAATCTCTTTTTAAAAGGCCCTATTTCGTGTACCTACACAATCAAACAGCTGAATTCCTCTTCGGGAATCAAGCTGGCCCTAAACCCCAATATACAGGTAAGCCTATAACAAAAAATGTGCCCGGCCTGGCTCCCAAGGGTGCCAGAGGTGGGCAGGGAAACCCTAGTTAAGTGAGTACTAATGGGCAGCCTATTTATGAATATAATTTGACCAGAACCTGAACTCTCACTAAATCCTTTCCTACACAAGCCTATTAAACAAGGAAAAGTAGCCTTTGGCCCCTAACAATTTAGTTTAAAGGGCAAATGTACAATGACCCAGGCCTACAACTAGCCTACCTTATAAAAACGCTATTTAAAACTAAGTAAGAACAGTACCCTCAGAAACCCAAAGAACACTACCCAAACACCACTATACCTGCAAACACCAGCCCCAACCAACAAAACAACAATTAAAAACAACCTCAAACTGTAAAATACCAACTGTAAACTGAACAACACCAAGTCTTCTCCAAAGTCCAAACTCCAACTTCAAAACTAGCCCACAGCAGCCCCCCAAGAACTTCAAAATCAGCCAACAGCCCCCCCAACAAGAACTTCAAAACTAGCCCACAGCAGTCCCCCCAGAAGACAACTCGCCAAAAAAAAAGCCCCAAAGGAAACAGGAACAATCAAAGCAAGCAGAGTAAATGGCAAAGCCCTCCCCCTCAAACACACAGGCCCAGAATCCTACTCCAAACAACCCAGAGACACAGAAAACTTAAAAAGCAGATACCCAAAAACATCAGTTTTCAACCAAATTAACACACTCTAGACAAGCACAGACAAATAAAGGCCCAGAACGCCCCCCCGAAAACTCAGAGACACAGAAAACTTTAAAAAGCACAGATATCAAAAAACCCACCAGTTTTCAAGCAAATTCATACATTCTAGACAAGCACGGACAAATACAGGCCCAGAAAGCACCCCCCAAACAATCCAGAGACACAGAAAACTTAAAAAGCACAGACAGCAAAAAAACAGTAAACACCAATTTAAAACCAAATTCACACACACTATAGCCAAGCAAAAGCACTGGACCTCAGCAAGCCAAGCCACTCCCCCCAAAAACAAATGCCCCAGCCAGCAGCCACTCAAACCAAAGGCCACCACATACATACACTCACTCAAGGCAGCAACAAACAACTCAATCAGAAAAAAATTAAAGAATAATTAAAATTCAAGCTTTAAAACATTTCCCTTCCCCCTCCCACCAACTCTCTCCCCCCAAAGAGAAAACCCAGTGAGTCAGTGACTTTCCTACCAGTCTCCAGCTGCAGGTCCACTCGGGTCCAGAAGCACAGGTCCAGCGGGGAGTCACCAGAATCCACACAGTCAGCCAGTCAGTCCAGATGCAGGCAGGCAGGCCAACCTAGAGTCCCAGACCACCACAGAGACAGAGAATCCAACAGGAAGTCTCAATGGCTCTCTCTAGGCCAGGAAAAAATGGAAGCTGACCAAAGGCCAAGCCTCCAATTTAAATCCCTGCAGCATTTCAAAAAAGACACTCTCCTTCCAGAGAATCCCCACTGGCTGGAAGGAGAAAAACTGCAAGGATTGGACACTCCTTAACTCCCCCCTCAGATCCCCCTCCCTCCTCCCCCTGGTACTGTTCACCCCTCCTTCCCCCTCCCATCAAGTAAATTCAGGAGGGAATCTCCTAAAAGCAGCACTTTTCTTGCTGCTTCTAACTTTTCAGACAGCAAGGCAAACTTCTGCTTTCAAGTTTCCCACCTTTTTTTTTTACCAGACGGGAGGGGGAAAGAGGAGGTAGTGAGTCACTTACTCCTCCTCCCCCTCCCCTCTGGTAAAAAAAAGGTGGGAAGCTTGAAATCAGAAGCACTTTGCTGGCTGTTTGCAAATGCAAACAGCCTGCAGAGTGCTGCTGGCTGCTTACGAAGCTTTCCGAAGCGACCCAAATTGTTTTGTAAAGCTTTGCTTCGGCATTTCCAAATTGGGCCCGGCATGCTGAGCCTGCTTCGGAAATCCTGAATCTTTCCAAATCGGATCAGATTCGGGTATTTAACCCAAATCTAAAACCCGCATTGTACACCCCTAATCAGGGATTCTTTTACTGGAGGTGCCAGAGACTGATCATGATACCTTCTGCCTAAAAAGAATATTCTCCATCCTTCCGCTGCCTCTCCCACTGTTACAAGGACATAAAATAACATTGGATGCTTCTGAGGAGGTACTACCACCGCAGCTTCAATGCATAATCTCCAGAAAATACTATGTTCGTTGTTGTAAGATCAAAGTTGCATTTTTAAGCCACTGTGAGATCATATGGCAGTACTAGTCTTCATTTTCTCTTGTCTCTCATCTCATCTTTAACTACTAAAGCTGCAAGGCTGCAAGCATAAGCAAGAACTTACTAGGGACAATATTTCTGAATAAACATATATAATATTAGCTGCATGAAATGCACCAAGGTTTCGTCGGACTAGTTGTACCTTTTGTGAACATTGGTTGGGGAGGGGAGCAGAGGTGAGAGATATTGGAAAGATCAATACAAAATCTGCTGGTGCTGTGAAAACTGAACATCTGCTGCAGTCATCAAAGAAACTTCCAGCTGTTAGTTACCCTTTCTTCCGTCTGGGCCCCGTGGTGTAGGGAGCTGCTGTGTTTTGTCTGCAGAGCTATAGTTAGAATTAAGTACAGTCGAACCGAAACTCTTGATTTAGATGCAGAGAACGTACTCTTCAAAAACCACAACAAACTACGCTAGCAAAGCCACAGTTCACTGTGGACAAATGTTGGCATGCAAGGCTATGATAAAAATATGGGCTTGTGTGCCTTTCATTCTTAAAATATCTGGATTCTCTTTATAGAACTATAGGGCAGTCCCCTGTAAAAGACCAATTAGGCATGCTGCAGTTGGGCACAGATTTTTGTCCTTGACAGACATAATTTTTCCTTCCTGTGTCCTGTTTCAGCAACCAGTTCTGAAGATCATCTCAATTGTAAGAAAGTTGTATTGCCTTATGGGAAGATGCGAAGCTAACAGAATATAAAATGGATAAATAGAACTGAGAATAATTTATTGTGATATAAAGATAAGAACTTTACATAGTTTAGAGAGCAATCCTAAGCGGGTCTACTCTGAATCCTACTCAGGTCTGTTCAATGGGGCTTACTCCCAGGAAAGGATTGTACTATTAGAGGCACCCTGCCTACAAGCTCACCATTGGAAAGTACTTAAGGAAGGGGAATCGGACACGTCAGGGTATGGAAACTGACAATAGTTATCTATGACAGAACAGATTGCACATTTATTTGGGTATAATGTCTTCATGAAGTTGGGTATATTTAATAAATATACATAGGCAGAAAGCATGCAAAATATTTTGAGCCCATGGACTTGCGTGGTATAAAAACAACTCAACTGAGTCTAGCCCAGATAATGACAAGTCTAGAATTACACTTAAGGATCTTAATTTTTAATCCTCACAAATCCAGTTGCTAAAGAAATATATCACGCACCCAAATATGGCTGCATTCAGTTCAGACTCATTGTCTAGCATCTTTTCATCCATCTCTTGCAGCAACTACTGGATTCCAAGTTACATTTGGAGATAAAATCCTTTACAAATCAAATGCTAATGGAAATGTAATTTGTGCCTCTCTGATGCTTAACAATTTCATCTAATGAAGATATTGTGAATTATTAAATTAAGTATCTCTCCTAAACAGCTTTTTTGAGTGCTCTCTCTTTTGCTACTTATATATCTCTTTCCTGTTGTTTGCTCTTGAATTAAAAACCATAATTGTCACTGCCCCAATGCTCTGAATGTTATTCATTTGTCTCTCCATGTTCTGCTTCCTAAATATTCTCATTCCTTAAGCTGTATGTATAATAGAGCTACTCAGGTTAAGCCAAATAAATTCTGGGACAGACTTGTGTGCATTGCTAACACTATCCACATAATTACTATTCATCTGAAGCTGCATCACCCAAACAAATGTCCTCCCAAACACCATTTATTTTGTATAGTGTTTCTTAAAAAATTGTTTTGAATTCATTTTGATGGATATACTGTTACATCAATGCTGCTGCCATGTGCTTCCCCCAAACAAGTAGTAATCCCCTGGAGAAATCCATCAGAACTTTAGGTAGGCACAGTATCTCAGCCAGATCAATATAATCACTTTGTTTTGATATAAGAGATAATTTGTGTTAGGGCTGTTTACTGCAGACAGAGGATCAATCAGCAATACATAATTCAGTATTGCTGAGATCTTGATTGCATTGCAATTTTGGCATGCTTCAGAGACAGGACAGAGTAAAACTAAATGTGAGAGCAAAAGGTAATCTTTGTTTATTTAGATACAAATACGCTTTTATAGGCATATGGCTATCATTCAAAACAAACTGCTGGCTATTCCTTTCTGATGAAAGGCTCCAAAACAGCTCAAATAAAGCGTCTTTCGAAATTCTATGGTGTACTGCCACAGATACAATTTCACAAAGGATGCTAATGGAAGTTGGATTCAGAATCTAATTTATCCAGTAAGTTTCTAGGCATTTCGTTCTCTAGGCTATGGTTAGCTGGGCCCTCTGTAGCATCACAATTGCCAGAGTAGCCATATAAGGATAACATTACATATTGCCAGCTAACTAGTGTATGCAGCTGTCTGCCACTTCACCCAGAGTGATTTGCGATCAGGAGGAGGGCGGCTCAGCCCTTTCCTCCATCCTCTGTTTTTAACATGCATCTCCCTCTCCTTAGCTGTTACGTTCCAAATTCCCTGAGTGGATTAAGATACTATAGAGAAGAGGTACCAGCCAAATGTACATTTACTTCCATATCTAGCTGTTGGCAGTTGTCCACAACAACAAAAAGGACACTTGATGTGGAGAAAAACCACCAGCTGGATGCATGAGCTTCAGCTACTGTTCTGCTTTTGCCCAGATGCCCCTGCTGCCTTTCCGTGTAGTTTATATCTGCATTGCCATCCATACTCAGAGGTGCATCCACTGAGTTCAGTTGGCCCTGGATTAACATTGCAATTGCATCCTCACGCACTGACCTGCATGGAGATCTCCCCTCTGGAATTGCGGCTAATGTTTATATTTAAATATATGGAAATCATTGAAGGTCGTTATCATAATTAGTGGTTTGTACAGCCATCACTCAGACAGATATTTAGTATTTTATTAGTTTTCATTAATTGATTAAATTTGCACATATTTGCATATCAACACGAGAAATTATGAGGATAATTTTTTTTCTAAATGATGCAGACATATATTACAACAGAAACCCCCTCAGAAAAGACATTTTCTCCTGTATCAAAGAGAAGGAAGCCTTTTCTAACCAGGGATCCAACGCCACAGATTTATAAAGACTAACAGTAAAAATTATGGACTATTTTTTTTAGAGTCTGCTGCCCAATGAATCAGAATAATATATTTAATCCATCAAAATACTTTGAATTGATTAATCTAGTGATTCCTAAATGTTGCTCTCCCTACTTTATAGGAAACATGTCCCATTGCTATCAGTGTGGTATATTTCTAAGTAAATATATATTTTCATTTTCTTTGAAGTAAAAGCTGGTTTAACTAGTCTTTGGAATCCTGCTTTGTAGAAATAAAGTTTGACGTAGACCAGAATGGTTCATTCATACTAAATGGAGAATAAAAATGAAAGCTTCCATTGTCCCAAAGAGTAGATTAAGGTTTTGTGAATTGTCCTGAAATACATAATTGGGCATCTGTCTGCATGTTACCATAAAAGTTTGTTGTTTCACAGCCAGAGGTTGCATATTAGCAGTTGTTACAGTGCCCATTCTCATAGCATATGTGCTCAAAGCAGCTGTCGGGAACTGTCAACCCAACATTCTAAATGGGTAGCCAGGTCTGTAACTGATTCAGTACTTGTTTCTAAAGCCTTCCAGCACATGGTAGAGTGTTGGTTTATTATTACAAAATTTAAACCCTGTCTTTCTGCCCTCATAGCAACCAGATTAGCCCAGTTTGGCCAAAGGGCTTGGAAGCTCAGCAGGGTCAGCCAGGGTTAGTATTTGGATGAGAGACTACCAAGGAAGACTGGAGATGCTAAGCAGAGGAAGGCAATGGCAACCCACACCTGCTCATCTCATGCCTAGAACACCCTGTAGAAGGAGCCACCATGAGTCAGTTGCAACATGACAGCATGTTCTTCTTTCTGCCCTCAGAAGGCAGCTAAGAAATTTAAAAAATACATAATAAAACCACATCTTAAAAAACATTAGGCCCAACAAGAAACACATAATTAAAACAATTAAAACCAGAGCTAAAATACATACTGAAACATAAAAACAACAATTAAAACATTGGGCAAGAAGGAGAAGGGATCACTAAAGCAATGCCAGATGAAAAATGTCTTCATCTGCTGGCAGAAGATGGTAACAGAAAGGGACAGACAAGCCTCCCTGGGGAGAGAGAATTCCAGAGTTCAGGTGCCATGACTGAGGAGATCTTCTCTCAGATTGCCACTTGCCTAATCTCAGAAGGTGGGGGCATCTAAATGAGGGCCAGTTTGGTGTAGTGGTTAAGAGCATGGACTCTAATCTGGAAAGCCAGGTTTGATTCCCTACTCCTCCACTTGAAGCCAGCTGGGTGACCTTGGGCTAGTCACAGCTCTCTCAGAGCTCTCTCACCCCCACCTACCTCACAGGGTGTTTTGTTGTGGGGATAATAATAGCATGCTTTGTAAACCGCTCTGAGTGGGCATTAAGTTGTCCTGAAGGGCGGTATATAAATCAAATGTTGTTGTTGTCATCACTCCCAGGAGATTGGGGCCCAAATTAGCTCAGTGTGAAGTGTGGGACAGCTACCAGGGCCTGAGTAAGGATGTCACTCCTGCAAGGAAAAGATACAAGGTGAGTGCCGGGCCCCCCTCCACTGCTGCTGGGAGGGTATCTGGCAGTCCTAGGGAGTCAGCAATATACAGTTCACACAAATAAAACAGGTAAGTGTTCTTGAGGTATAGCTCTACCTGAAGTTCTATGCAAGTGGAAATAAATGGAGTGTTGATTGATATCAGGGCCTCTTGTGGCATAAGGTAATGTAAGGAAGAGCTGAAATAAAGGTACAAAGGAAAAGGCTATAAAACAGCAAATCGGTGCAATAACCATATCAACCCACCAGGCTATAAAATCCTGTTGCTAAATTCTAGGTCAGTCACAGGAAAATCAGCAGCCATCTAGGATTGAATACTGGATGACAAGGCTGACCTAGGGTTGCCAGATGGAATCCGGAACCTGGGGAGAAAAGGGACGGGGTTTATGTCTCATGTGCACTCCATTGTAGGAAGTGATGCCATTATGCTGACCTCTCACATTTCCTGGTGGCACTGCTCTGCCTGGGCCCCTGGAGTGGCTGGGTACTTGCACAGCCCAGCAGAAATGCTGTGAAGCTGCCGGAGATTGGATGCTAGTCTGGGCACTGATGGAGGAGGGGTCAGCTCAGGTGTCCAGTATTTGGGGGGATGTTTTTCCTGGACTGTCTGGGCCAAAACAGGGCACCTAGCAACCCTAGGTTGACCTGACATGTATCGCTGAGACACGGCTGGTGGAAACTCTGTCCCCCAGGGTACTCAGTAATACATTGGCATAGTCCGGCTGGTGGTGTAATCTATAAGGACTCTATCCTTGTAGCACTGTGTTCAGCCAGTTATCTTCAAGGCCCTCCTTCAGATGCCCCCACCTTCTGAGATTAGACAAGTGGCGATCTTCTCCTTACCTGGCCTGTTCTTCTTTCACCACCATATCTCCCTGTACCCCACACACTATGAATAGGGTTGCCAGGTATCTGGTTTCCACCCAGACAGTCCAGAATTTCCTTGGACTGTCCAGGGAAAATGTCCTAAAAATACTGGACAGCTGGACTGTCTGGTATTTCCCCAGAGCCCATACGGAAACCCTAACTATGAATAGTGGTGCCCTCTCTCACTTCATTCCACCTCCCAAGCACATCTTTCCCAGCAGCAGGCAAAAGAACCAATAGACATCAGAGTAAACACACACTCTCCACTAATATTCACTATACAAAAATCTAGACCCGCCTCTCACCTCTCATGGAAAACATGGAACATAAAACTAAAGAATTTAGTCTCAACCACAAGATTTTGAGTTTATTTCTCCCCTACATGGATTAAAGATGTTTATGATATTTTTGTTTGTTTGAACTCTCTGTTATGAACAACACTTCAGGTCACAATCCTCCTCTCTTTGTGAAAAGAAACATGTCTACAAGGTGTTAATGTAACTTCCCTTCCCAAATTCAGGACATCATTTTGCCTGGTGTACTCTTAATGGCACAGTGTGGCAAGGACTCTGATTTCTAGATGTAGCTGTCCTAGAATCCTGTACCTCACCTATCAGATAAAGCTCTAAAAAAAGTTGGGCTTAATCATAGCTGTTATTTTGGCTCAGTTTGTCTGCACAAGTAGTGAAAGTTTTGGGTTGATAGGATTATTTTTATTAAAAGGACATTACTAGGTTATCTTTAGCTCAATAATTTTAATAGCATTTAGTGCAGAGAATGTCTAAAACTTTAAAAACAATTTCAGTGCTTATGAAAAGAGCCTAGCATTTTAGGCCAAGCCTTCGATTTATACAATGAGCAGGTGCAACATGAATAGTAGAAGAACTACATTACAACTAAGCTTCCACCTTGAACTTGCCCAGATGGACTCCCAGTGGACCTCTAATGTGTAATTTAAGGTCTGTTTTACAAGGAATCTTCTGCCTGAGCTCTTGGAATAAATGTCTGAGATTGTAGTAAAGTAATGGAAAGGTGGCTCATCTACAACTTTGTACATTAAAAAAGTCATAGGGGGATGCATTTTGTATTTATCTGTCCTATTAACACAGTTCTAAATTAATGTTTATTTAGGCATTGCCTTTCAGTTTACATAATGTTATACAACATGTTATGTATATCCTACCTTTCTTCCATCAAAATGGCATTTGTGACGGACTGCACTTAACAACAGGTTTCCTCATTGCAGCTGGTAGGGGAAGGGTTAACTGTTTCCTAGAATGGAGAGCTTGAGTGGCAGGCTGCTCCTTCTTTTCTGATTGGTCAGTGCCAGCTGAAAAAAACCTATATGATCAACCAAGTGCTGAGAAGTGGGTTGTTGTTGTTGTTGTTGTTGTTGTTGTTGTTGTTGTTGTTGTTGTTGTTGTTGTTGTTGTTGTTGTTTGAGACCAGAGTTTCTGTCAGTTAGAACCAGTCTTAAGGCAGTCAGTTGGTTTCTAACAGAATTTGGAGTCAGAGAGTCTAACAAGAAAAGTCAGATACACCTCTAGAGTGAAGAACGAAGACTCCTTTGGTTGTTGTGGGTTTTCCGGGCTGTATTGCCGTGGTCTTGGCATTGTAGTTCCTGACGTTTCACCAGCAGCTGTGGCTGGCATCTTCAGAGGTGTAGCACCAAAAGACAGAGATCTCTCAGTGTCACAGGGAGACTGTGACACTGAGAGATCTCTGTCTTTTGGTGCTACACCTCTGAAGATGCCAGCCACAGCTGCTGGCGAAATGTCAGGAACTACAATGCCAAGACCACGGCAATATAGCCCGGAAAACCCACAACAACCATTGTTCTCCGGCCGTGAAAGCCTTCGACAATACATCAAAGACTCCTTTGCCTTAACTGTAGTATTACTGTCCTGAGAAACACTTCTATCTAAGAATTCAAAGTAAGTGTCAGCATAAGCTGAAATACACTTTATGCAGGCTCCAGAGAACTGGGAGTGTCTTTTTGGCAAGAGCAATTGGGTAGTGGGTTGAGACTCCCTTTCAAGCCAAAAAGATTATATCTTCTGAGGAAAAAAAGATTAATTCCAGCCCAGGTTTGAAGGGGGTTTAGCTCTGAGGAAGACTCGGGTCTGTTGTGAAGGGAAAATGGTTTTAGACTATTAAGGAGATGGAAATAACCTCTAGATTCAAGAAAGGAAAGGAGTTAGGTACACAAAGAAAGTGACTAACTCCAGAAAACTTGAACTGTCATAGAAAACTTCCTGAAGAAACATTGTTGCTGTACCTAAATTACTAAGTAAAACACCTCTCACAGTTAAGAACCAAGAATATATGAAAATAAGTTTCAAGGATACTATTTTACCTGTTACACAAAGTGTATTCTGTAACACCAACAAAATTTTACCTCCGCATTTCCATCTCCTGACTACACTTACTCAATCCCTGCCTGTTAAATAAAGTTATTTCTTTTTGAATTTTATACAGTCCCTAGTGCCATTTCCAAGCACAAAAGGAAGAGGGCTCCTGTTTTTCCCCATCAAGTTCCCAAGCTGTGCTAAAAGCCAAAATTATATCCATGTGTCAGGGTGGGACAAACAGTTCATTAAATTTAAACCCATTGAACAAGCACTTCTGTTTTTATCAGTTTTGCATCTGTTCTCAAGGGAGGCCCAGCAATCCCTTTTCTGAACCCTAATAGAATCTAACATAGTGCCTTCTCACACAAGGAGCATCAAACCCTTCCCCTTAAATACTCCAATCGCAGAGGGGAAGTAGCCTTATGTGATGCTCCCTTGGCTACTGGTTTTATAGCAGTACTAGGAGGAAATTATTTCACCTTGATTGATTTAGGCCCCAAAGCCTTTCACCCTTCTCCCCACATAATAAAGCACTGTTCCTGGTGATACTTGCTTGGGAGGAGCCTTGGTAGTCACCAGACCTGTGTCATTCCTCCTAAGCCCTATGCAGACTTGGACGGGTGTATCTGCGGGACCGCCTCTCCCTATATGTGCCCCAGAGGACACTTCGATCTGGTGAGAAACATCTCCCTGGGTCCCTGGCCCCGGGGGGCCTGCTTGGCCTCAACCAGAGCCAGGGCCTTTCTGGTCCTGACTCCAACCTAGTGGAATACTCTATCTAATGAGACCAGGGCCCAGTAGGATCTACTATCCACCGGGCCTGTAAGACGGAGCTATTCTGCCAGGCATATGGTTTGGGCTGAGTCGGGTCCCGCCAGCCAGCTTGGAGAAGAACATGACCCTCCCTATCAGAAATATTCACCGCCTGATTGTGCTTTTATTTGGTTACTTGTTCATCTGTTTAAAAAATCAGTGACGGTTGGGTGAGAGATTTATGGATCTCTGTGCTGCTCTTGAAATCTTGTCAATTTGTAACTTTAAATATTTATATTGTATTTTTGTGGTTATAAACTTGTTTTAAATGTAAATTTTATTGGAAGTGTAATCCTCCCTGAGCCTGCTGGCACAGGGAGGTTGGAATATAAATTGAAATAAATAAAATAAATAGTTGTTGTTCAAGTATCATGCAAATAGGCTCTATGTAAGCAGCCGTCCACTTTTAACCAAACATCTTGCAATGTAAACATTTTATGCGCTGCATGACAGTCAGATAAATGAGATTGATCCATAAAACACTTCAGTCTGAAATGTTGACAGTGCCCTTTAGATTTATATACTCACTTGTAAAGTGATGCTTCTGTCATTGTATAGTGAAAATATCTGTACATCAAAGAGAAAGCATAATTGTCTGAACAATGTCATGACCTATTTGTGCACAGTAATATGAATTCGAAGTATGCCATCATCTAATGTACACGGTCCAAATTTCAACCCCAATATGTTCTCCAGCTACTAGCTTATTTTTCATGAATTAGTCATTTCCTAGGAATAAGTCCAAACTGTCTTCTATCTTATTGGCTCTGTTATTAAATGTATAAAAGGAAATAATCTAGTACTATTTCTAGGAATTGTTTACCTTAGAATTATTCCATTTTATGCTGCCCTCAATGTTCACACTCTTAAAGATGGGAAAACTTCTAAAGCTCTTAAGTATTATAGGGGCTGTCATTTTAATTTAGTACTAAAAACTTCAGCAGTTTATAAAATAATAAAAGCTGGCTTGTGTATAAGAAATATAAAAAGTTAAATATTATTTTAGTTGTAATGGATTATTTTTTCCTGAGCTGAAAGAATGAGTTATTGTATACAAAGAAATGCAGGATTCTGAAACAATTGCTTATGTTAATTTTACACATTCAGGATCATCCAACAAGTCTATCCTGTACAGTATAAATGAAAATGGTAAGCCAGCTTGGACTGTATGATATCCTGCTTAGACCATGATTAATCACCTCAGGAGAATTAACTGTCACAAAATTAAGTACTGCAGATAGACTACTGGATATTCTAACAGTTCACTATATAGTGTGTATGTTTATGTTAGGTATATATGTTAAGGATTTGAAACACATTAGCTCATATGATCCTTTCCTGTGTTCTGAAAGATATGTCACTATTATTATTAACAAACACTGTAGGGGAAGGGCTCGGTGACTTACAGTGCCATCCTAAACAGAATTATACCTTTCTAAGTCTATGGCCTTAGAAGGGGGTAACTCTGCTTAGGATTCCAGTGTAAACAAATAGTGGCTTGCCACCAACGTTTTTCAACTGGGGGCTTCTTGCTTCTCAGCTAAATAACCTTATCTATTGTACTATATCAGCTCATAGAACAACAGTATTTCAAAATGCATACATACTGGCATTTATGGCAGCATCAGGTCCCAGGCCCATGCATTTTTGTGGCTAAATGGTGTATTACTTTATAGTCCTCTCTCAATAATATATACTGTTAAAGTGATCCAATGGCTGCATCATCTCCTAGTAACATATACTTTATAGCGCTCTCTCATCAGTATCTTTCACTGACGTGAAATGGATTGTTAGCCAAATAGCCTACACATTTGCCCATTGACTATTGGAGTGTCCCCCTTCAAGCACAAGCATGTGTAACTGGCAAATTATGGAATCCTGCCTATGTATTCCAAGGGTCTCTGATCTGGGAAGTGCCTCATATCAGAGTGGGGAGATTCCCAGAAACTAGCAGGCAGAAGACTGAATAAAATTAAAATCTTTATTGAGAAACTAATATAACACAGAAATATAGAGAGGCACACAAGAACGCAAACACACTTCCAAGTGCGCACATACACACAGTAAAAATGCTAAATGTAACACCGAAACAATAAACAAAGGCGGGGGGGGGGAATGAGAGCATACAACCTGTCCTGTAGAATTTGGAAATCTATAGAGTCCTGATGCAGAGAGCAGAAGAGAGGAGTGTAGAGAGATACCAAGTAGTCTATGCCAAGTCACACAAAGGCAATAACCGGACAATCTGGGAAAACTGCTGCCAAATATTGGGGATCTGGGGGCTATATTTATAATATGCTTTTTTAGCTATTAGTGCTAAAAATCAGCATGACAGAACAGCAGTAACAGTTATAATGCACTAGAACATTTTATGCCAATCCATGCTTTTGATACAGTTTCTATGTGACTATTCTCCTTTGCATGTGGCTTTTTCTGCTTTTATAGTTCTGTATTTATTGTTTTTAATTGGTTTTATCATACATCATTTTTCTGGAAACAACCTTTGACATTTTTTGCAAAGTGTGGAGTATAAATAAATATATTAAAATGCATGTTATTGATGCTAAGATCATGTTGCTCCATGCTCAAGAATTGGTCAGAGCCAAAAAGTTTGAATTCTATTGGATGGGCAGGAATTCTAATGGTTAGGGAGGAGAATGTTCAGGATGGGTCTGTCAACTAGTACAAATGTTCATAATCTTATGCTGGTCATAAGGTGAGGCAGTGATAAGTGAACAAAAGACCAGGAGTGACAAATGGCTGTCTTCAGGAAGATGGAAAACATGATGATATATTAAAGAACTCACAAGAAAACTGAAAGATCAAACAAAACAAGAAAAATTAACCCTTCCCGAGGTGGAGCTTTAAAAAATGTGCTCACCGAAGCTACACTAGACAAAATTAAGCCCAAGGTTTAAAAAAATTAGGGAATTCCATTCTAAGTAGCTTACACTTGCATCCTAAGTACTCAAAGTATTTTCCACTCTTACTTCTTTCCCCCTTTCTCTGCTGCTGATGGTGGCTCTAGTGCTGTCTTGTGATCATATTTTACACCCTAGATCAGCCACTCAGACTTTAGCAACCCCAAACCCCTCATTTTGATCAAAAATTTCACAGAATCCCAAGCCCTTCAATTCTCCTTCATTGGCAACTGCTGTATGCTAGACATGGGCCCAGATACTGATCCAACATGTGAACAGTCACAAAGTCATGCATGACTCGTGTGTTGTCCTCAGTACCTGTGCATGCAGATCCTGCAGAAAAATGACATGTGCAGAAGGAGCTTCATCCTCCCTCTCCCCTGCTATTACCCTGAAAAGAATAGTCTTGGTAGCCACAACTTGAGCTTCCACAACAGGCCAACTAGTTCCTTCCATGGAGCACTTCAGTTCAGGGTAACAGCTCAGGAGGAAGGCTGAAGATCTTTCTGCAAATGGACTATAGCACTAAGTCTGAGGGTGAACGGGTCCACAGTTCCCACTCTTAGAACTCTGTCTTGTGGAAAGTTGCCCTTAGATCCTGCAACTAATCAGAACTTTTCCTGACTAGTGCTCTGGTCTAGAAAATAGGAGACTTCAGGTGGTGGGGGATATATGAGTTCCTGTAGTTTGAAATAGGGGGAAGCCAATTTCATCCCCTTCTCTTAAAGCAGATAATTCCTATTCCCATTCCTAAAAAACTAAGACTGTCCTGTTTTTATGTTAGTTGGATGAGTGTGAGAGACTGTCTTTAGATTGGACTCACATACCTCTAGAATACCTTCATAGATTATTGGATTGCCAGGTGTCCCTACACTCCAGTTTGAGAAATGCTTTTAAATAGATCATGTCTGAAATAGGCCTTCATCGTCTTAATCAATAGAGAGTCAGATTGGGAGTCAGATTACTTCCAAATAACATCTTTAGGACTATCATACAAACCTTTGGCAAGCATTTATAGGCTTTGTACTCATTTTGTACCTTCTCCAAGAAGTCTGAAATAGTTTCCAATAATTGTTCTTTTTCTGTTTCAGACCTTCATTCTGAGCCAAGTAATTTAAAATCAGCCTGAGAAACTGTACATTGTTTTATTATTGAAATATGACAGGCGTTTTGGTTCTAATTTCCAATATCTTATTTTGTCTGCCCTGGTCTACCTTTGGCTACATGCCAATGATTATTTTCTTAGGAATAAGGCTAAATAACACTATAAGGCTTACTTCTGACTAAACATGCATGAGATTGGGATACACATTCTGGATAAACCACAAAGGTAACATGAGTTTACTAACATTCAGTATTTGACTATGTGTTGTAATTTTCACCATTCTGCCAAGTGATGCTAATTTTCTATTGAAGTGAAAATGTATATATATATATATATATTAGTGCCCAACTATTAATTTAATTTCTAGATTGTAGTGTTTTAGATCAGTGCAAAATAAATTTTACTGCTTAAAGTAAATTTCACAAACAAGGGAACTATAAAGTCTCCCTGTTTATCTTCATGTCAAATTTTTCTCCCTTTTCTTTGATGTCTCCAAGTTTAGATGTCAAGGTCCTAGGGGCAGGGAGCCATATTCTTGTTATATTCTTCCACTAGTCCTCATAAGTTGCACTTCCCCAGGCTCCCAACTCTGTTCCTATAGAATGCTGTTCAATTTATATAAAATACTATAGGTAAAAGCATTTACCAACAGCAGCAATCCTCTTTTCCTGTGTTCTCATGATACTTATGTGTGGTGGGGTCCAGAAAGGGAAATATCCTAGAATGTTGAGCTCCCCCAATAAAGACACTCACAATGAAGGATTATCAACTAAGATATAGGGTGGATGGCTAGTAAAATTTCTGCAACAGCCCCACTTTCAACCATGACAAAAATTGTACTGGGCATCTTCTGTTTTGGGCATCTTATCCTCATGCTATCTGCTTAATCCCAGAAGGGAATTTTCAGAAATTGTGAATTGCTTTTATTCTCAATTCTAGATCTTCAAAAACCAAAGAGACCTGCTAAATTACTTTGTTTATTAGAGATCTGTGCTGTTAGATTTAATTTGTTTTTCATATTTTGTAATCCACTTTGAGTGAGGAAGGCAGAATTAAGAACAATAACAAATGAAATTAATAACAATAAGTGGCAGTTCTGCCCCACTCTTCTCCAGCAGGGTCTCTAGCACCTAGAATGCAGCCCTTCTATTTGAGCTGGGCTTTCCCCAAAGGCCTCCTGATCATTTCCCTGCTAGATTTTAACAATGTGCTCTGCTCTGCTTGGGGCTAGCATTGTTTTGGATCTTGACATTTCCCCAGATATAAAAGTTTTAAAGAAGAGAGCATGGCCCTTTCCAGTTAGCTGGAAAGTGTCCTCATTCAACGTATGTAGCAGACACTGGGGAAATGGACTCTTGTAGTGTGGCAAGAGACACTGATGGTCAGGAGATATCTAATCGAACTAAATGTTTGGGGTAGAGGGGAAGAGAGATACTATGATCATAGTATGTGTAGATCTGGATTCAGTAAACAAAGCAATGCAGAGCTGGAGGCCAAACTGCCCAGCTCAGCCAGGCACATAAGTCACAGAGAGAGACTGTGGAATCAGAAAGGGTGGCCAAAAAGGCAGGCACTTTTAGATCCTTACAAAACAGTAACTGGGATCCCATCAAAAGAGGTTGGGGGCCAGCCAGATGCTCTGAAATCACACTTCAAAGCACTTGAAAAGCAGTAACAGCCAGCATTGTGAATGGTTAGAGTACTGGACTAGGATCTGCGAGACCCAGATTCAAATCCCCTCTCTAACATGGAAGTTTTCTGAATTACCTTGGGCCAGTCATACTCTCTCAGCCTAACCTATGTGGCAGAGTTGTTGTGAGGAGGAATTAGAGAATTATGTAAGCCACCTTGAGTCTTCATTGGGGAAATAAAGAAATAAATAGAAGTTGAACCATGCTTTCATTGTTAGCTTCCAACACCAAGTGCCACGTGGTCCTGAGTATGTTTAGATGGAAGTAATTGTCACAAGGTCGATGTGGGTTTTTCCTTTCCAGGGAAATGCTTTGGGGGATGCCGGCTAATTATATTTACTGCAGCAAAGTCTCCAGGAAAGTCACAAGCTTCTTTTACCACCCACGCCCAGCCACAGACTGTGTATCCGGATTCCCTCTATCTGACAGTACTACTTTTGAACACTGTATTCCGTTTTGCATTCTATTTCAAGAAATTATCTTCTTTTAGTACTTAACAGTGTTTTTGGCAGTGAGGCACCTAGTACCATTAACATCGCCCCCCTCCCTTCCTCTCCATCTCTCACACAGACAGCCAAAAAGTAGCTGGGCTTGGCGGGAACTCCCCAGCTACTGCGGCCGCCTTTTCTTCTACCCAGTTTCGGGTTTCCTCAGGGCAGCTTTTTGTCGTGATTCCTCAGCTGCTTTTAGGCTCAGCCTATTCGGCCTCTCTCCCAACGTGCTCCTAATGAGCTGCAGAGACTGAGTCTGGGAGTCCCGTCACTCCCCAAGGGGGAGGCTCTGCTTCCTTTCCCTCCGTGCTCCATCCATGAACCCTTTATTGTGTCTGCCGCGCTCGCTCCTCCCGCCCGTTCGCCGCCCGCTGCTGGGAGCCATGGGGCCTCCCTCCTATCCACACATAGCGGCTGAACTCGTCCTCTGCCCCTCGGGACGTTCCGCCTTGGCTGGAGCGCGGGCCGGCCTGGCTGCGGCCAGCCTCCTCCCCACTGCAAGGCGGAAGCCGAAGGGCTGCCCTCCGACAGTCCTCTTCCGATACACGACTTCTCCTTTCGCATGGGAGGGCAAGAGGGACTACCCCCCACCTCTTAACAGAACCTGCCGCCACCGGCCCCATTCCTTCCTACTTCTTTCCTTTCTCCCGCCCCTTTATGAAATCCCTCAGAAAGAAATCCTGCCCGTTACTGTGCTGCACGTCCATATATCAGTGCTCCTGTCTCCTCTTCCATCAAGATTGTTCTTTTTTTCCATAGAGAAAAACCAAAGCCAAACACCTTCATCTCCGGAGGGAGGGATATATACAGCGTGTATATATCCTATTCTCCACCCCCCCGCCACGTCCTCCTTAATCTCTTGTTCGTGCCTCTAACTCAAAACACACGTCCATCTCAGAACTGCCCGCCCGGTAAACTCTAGGGTGCCCACTGCCTTCCCCGACTCTCCTCCCCGCCCCAAACCCTTTTATTTGTTCCCTTCAGGATATTTCCTATGCAATTCTGCCCTTGCAGTGTGGGACTCGTGCATTACTCCTCCGCCTACCGGCCAAGGAAACCCCCAGACTGCTTGTACGTATCCTTTGGCATTTGTTGTTACCCATTCCCTCCTGCGTGGCCCCCCGCGCAACCACGCACTCCCCTTCCTGCCTCGTGGGTACCACCACATCCCGCCTCCGTTCCTGTCCCCTCGCCATCATCTCTGCCTCTGGGGCTGCTCCCGGCCCCTTGGTTCGGGCGGGAGGAAGGGGGGAGGCAGGCGAGAGGGGAACGTCAGTGTGAGTGGGCTGGTCCAGGGCAGGGCAGGACAGAGCCGGAGAGCCTCCCCGCTCGTCCGCGCCTTCCCTCCCGCGGGAAGTAACAGGCAGGGAAGGTCCCTGTGTGAGGAGCCACTGAGTACTCCTCCTGGACGGGCCACGGGGAGGGGCTGCTGTGGCCGAAGCGGGGGAGATTCCGACCGCGCGCGCTCCAGGGCCGCTTCCTTCCTGGCACGGGGGATTTGCCAGTCCCGGGGAAATCCGCAAAGCAGCAGCGCTGAGGGAGCAGCGCGCTTAGAAGGCGGGTAAGAGAGAGAGAGAGAGAGAGAGTGTGTGTGTTTTTAACAGTTGTGGGGATTCGTTTCCATTCATTGCATATGATAGTGAGGTAAGGAAGGACTGGGAACGAGCGGCGGCGTTTGCATGGCAGACTTCCCTCCAGGTGTTTATCCCGATTCATAACGTTGGATGCGCTGAATCAAGGGGGTGACCCTGTCTGCCTAGGGAAACCTCAGACGAGCCCCAGTGAAGTTAACGTGCGTGCGTATTGTTACGTCTCGTGCAGCGGGAGCCTGCTCACGTTTACTCGGAAGTAAGTCGATAAAGTGTGCTTAGGCTTTCCAATAAAGCTTTAGAGTCACAAGTTCTAGACTCTTGGGGTACTTTACAGGGTTTGGTGTGTATGTTGGTGGGAAAGACAGCACGTATCTTGGGCTCTTTACTTGCTTGTAAAAGCTCCACAAACAGGTTTTGCCGCGGGCGATCAAAAGAGTATCTGGCGCTTTTACAATAAGGGAAAATGTAGGATTTGAGCCCAGTGGCACCTTAGAGACCAAAAAGATTTTCAGGGTATGTACGCTTTCGAGAGTCAAAGCTCCCTTTTTCAGATAACAGGGAAATGTGTACCTTTTCAGACAACGAGAAAACACCCAAACCTGAGTTTTCTGCCGTTAACTGGGAAGATCAAGCCTAGGGAGAAGAAACCCAGAGCACAAAACTTTGTAGTTGATGCATATAGGAGCCACCGAGTATTGTGCAAACCCTGCCTCCTGCGGCCGTTTCGCTCCCATCTTTCTGTGCACGGCCCTTGCGAGCAGATAAATCTGCCACTCGTTTTATTGCTCTGCAGCCTGCTGTGTCTTTCCAATGTGGAAAATGAACGCCGGAATGAGTGCATTGTTCGGTCCTGAGACTCTTAATGGTTGGGGTCGCTGGGAAGGAGCCGTTAGCGTCTCGCATATGCACTCCTTGTTGGGAGGGCAGCGCCTCTTTCTACAGACCTGATAACCTTTCCTCCCGTTCCCCCTTGTGTTGTATGAGAGAAGAATCCTTGCATTCTTTTCGCGCATTCTTGCACACACAAATTATAATGCTTTTAGGATTCTTTTTTAACAAATATCTTTGCCTTCACATAACCCACAAGAAAACCTTTTAAAACGGCTTTTTGTTGCTGTTGAGCCTGTTGCATTTTTGTGGAAAGCCCTGTGATGACATGAGAAGGAAAAACCGCAGATCAGATGGTTGTTCCACTAATTGAGCTTTCCTGAAGGTATCCCGCCCCCTGCACTGCATTCTTAATGTTTGGATTTACTTCCTTGAGGCCTTTGTACTTCTGTTTTGTGGTCTAGCCTTTATTGGTTTTGGAAAAGTGAAAGGCCTCCCCCCCCCCCATTAATAAACAGATAATTATTTCAGGGAGATTATAGGCATTAAACCTAAAAGCTGGTTTTAGGGAAGTAGTGTAGTTCACTAGGCAAACTTAAGAATTGCAGAACAAGAGCAAGAATGTTATCTGTTCTACCTTCAGCATTTTTGTGTGTGCAATCTGATCCTGTATGTGTTTACTCAGAAGTAAGCCTTGCTGAATCCCATGGAACAGTGCCCCTCTAAATGAGCCTAGGAATGCAGCCACAGATACATGGCATTAAGTTATTCACATATTTATTGGCCATTAGACAGGCTGGTCTGTACCTGGGTATGCTGGCAGAGCTATAATTAATAGACTGGACCTGGTCAGTGTTGGATTTTATTATACTGAGATGTACCAGCATTGGTTTGAATTGTTTGTTTGCTTTCTAGGCTTTGCTTTTAAAAAAGGCACCAGTGGTGTTAGGAAGGAAAAAGGAAATGGGTAAAATAGAAGAACAATAAAGGAGCTTTAACAATTGTGGTTGTTCAGAGAAAAATAGGAAGAGCACTTTGACACAGCAAATTTTTGTATTCCCAAGGAAATTGAAAATTGGACCAGTATCAAATAAAACAGTGGTATGAATGCATTCTTTTTATAAGTGCCAACATTGAAATAATGCCATAGTCTGTAAAGTGCTACATAGAGCTACTTAAGAAGGTTAGTGCAATGGCTGGCCATGAGTTCTTCCCAGACACTTTCCAATTACTTTTTGTGTGCATCCCTATTGAACTGGGAAGAGGAATAAATGAACCTACTCCAACATTGCTTTCATATTTTCCTGTATGTTAGGTGGCATGATGTGCATGCACACACTGCTGAGGAAATTCTCTTTTTAATCAGATTGTTCATCTCCAGGATGCCCTTAGGGTCTCCATGAGCAATACAGGGAGGGCAAAGTTCCTGTGCCTTTAGTTGTACACAGAAGAGAGTTCTTCTAACAGGTGCAGCTGCTTTGCAGACATGAGAAAGGTTTACATTGCTGAATGGCTTTCCTGTATAAAAAAGGGACATAATCCCTGTTTTGGTCATCCTTTATGTCCTTAGAGTATGTGTCCCTATACAAGAATTAAACTTAATAGACTGCCATTCTACTTGCATGAGCCGTTGGTGAGATAGAAGCTGGTTTTTATTGATTGAAGAATGGTCATTGTTAAATAATCTTAGGAAGATCTCACCTGCACTGGACTTCTGGAGCTAGCAATTTTGGCTGTTACTTCTACCTTGTTGACTTGAGTAAAGAATCTGATCCCCACAAGACACAGTTTGCTCTGAACTAAGTCTCTAATAGTGCCTTGTCCATCTTCAAAACAGACAAGGGTGAAAGAAGGATCATTATCTGTGTACTCAGCACTTAAAGTTCTGGATCCCACTTTCCAGGCAATTCCAATTCTGCACCAAGAAAATATGTATTCTGTGCCTTGTAGTCATTACATGAAGAGGATTTGCAGCATTTTCTTATTTTGCATTTTTCTTCAGTTTTTATTATTTTGTCAAATTCTGGTTTTGCTAAAGCCCTTGAGGATAGGCAGAGAATGAAATAAGCAGAGCACTCAAATACTTTTGCCAGTGACTAGAAATCACTTTAATTACTTGTTTGACTTCTAAGATTTCAACACTTGTTGCCAACATACTTTCAAGTGATCTCCATGTTTATAAGGGCTAGAAACTTGAGTTTTTTAAAATGAAGATTTAGAGTTTTCAGGAAAATGAATGCTGCCCCCAGTTTTACATTGTGTAAGCCCCCCCACCCCAACTTTCTGAAGAAACAGAAACTTCTGGCTTATTCACACAATCTTGTTCATTATGATCCTCTTTGACCAAACAGCTCATGGTGTAGTTATGGTATAAATTCATTCTGCACATGTTAAGTCAGCTTTTTCAGGTGATTTTTTAAAAAATTACTTGCTTATTTCATTTATATCCTGCCTTTCTCCCCAGTGGGCAAGCAAAGTAACTTACCTCATTTTCCTCTCCTCCATTTTATCCTGACAACAACCAGATTAGGATGAGAGTGTGTGACTGGCTCATGGTCACCAGGTAAGCTTCCATGGCAGAGCAGGGGTTTGAACCTGGATCTTCATTATTCTAGTGTGAATATCTAACCTCTATACCATGCTGGCTTTTGTGGGATGGCTGCTGCTGAACAGTAGCAGGCTGCCAGGCTTGGATGAGTCATGCAAGTTGGGTGGTGGCAGGTTGCCCTGTGGTTGCTGTCGGGCCTTATGAGTCTTCCCTCAAAGGCCAAAACAGCTCTGGTTAAGTCCCCCCCCTTTTTTTTTTAGATTTCTGATTTTTCTGCATACCTGGGGCATTTTTCAAATTTGTAGAAATATCTGTCTTGTCTGTTCATTGCACCAGTCTTCATATTTAAGTATCCACAGAATTGTTGAGAATTAGATATACTGAAATTAAATGTCTAATCAAGACATTTTTAATTACTAGAGTACCTCTAGGCATATATGGTTGTCTCTCTCCACTGCTGTTGATGCTGTCTAAGCTACGTGTTGTATATCTGGAGTGAGGATGCACTCCCCTTTCTGTCTTCTCACTCTCCTCAGCATGAGCCACAGTAGCTCAAGCAAGAGGGTTTGCCAAGATGCCCAGAGGACAGCAGGCTGGCTGTGGAGAAAGTGGAATAAAATCATGCCTCCCATCCAAGCTGCTGTCGTGGTGGTTGGTTTTACTCTCTTTTCTACAGCCAGCTTGTTCTCCTGGCAGCTGCTCAAGTGCTAGGATGAAAATGTGGATGCAGATAAAGGCGGGGTGGGGTGGGGAGGGGGTCAAGAGGATGGGTCCCTTACTTCCATCCCTGGCACTCACCCATCCTCCAGTCCTTCCAACATTTCAAGGTAGGACCCATACTGGAGAATGGAGCTCAGAAGAGCCATAAGTGGCATGTCAAAGAGCCACATGTGGTTCCTAAACTCTAAGTATCACTGCTCGAGGTATGGTGTCTACAGATACTTCTGTGATTGTTACTGGGGAGAATGTGGAGTAGTTGTGTTCAGTTAAAACTCTTGAAACAGAAAGAAGACCCAAACTGGTCGCAGATGTTCTATCTGGTGTTAAATGTGGGTATTATTTTTTATGTATTCTGTATACTGGCATCCTCTTCTTAAAGTCTACAGGTAGCTGATTTGAACTTAATGGCATCTGTACTCTACAAATAAACATGTTTAGAGTTTTGAGATGTTAAGTATGTAATGTTTGTTGAGTCTTCCTTTCTTATAGGTACATATTGAAAACTGAGTTTGTGGAAACCTGTTATGCTCTAATGCAGATTTTTATATTGCTATGTGTTTTGGATTGTATCTCATTGTCCTTGTGCTACTGTTCACTCATCTGCTATATACCCACACTTCTTTCTCCTGGGATTGTGTGTGTTTTTTTTAAAAATCTAAACATATGCAAATAGAGCTATGCTGTGTTTATGTGTGCCTTTTATGTGTCAGTAATACAAAACATGGGGGGCGTTGGGAAGTTTGAGCCTTGGAGTTGAAAAATACATCTTTCCTCAGTAAATTAGTGGTAGAAATTATTAAGGTGTCAGTGTTGACCAGGTGAATAGAAGTGGGGAGGCATGTGAGGAAGACTGACATCCTGAAAAATGCAATCAAGGAGCATTGTGAGACAGTTAGCTTTTTAAAAAGGAGGCAAAGCAAGCACATTTATGCTACTGTCATAAACTAGTTTAATAGAAAACTGTAGCTAAACTTTCAATATTCTTCAGTGTTTTTTGGGGGTGGGGGGCATGATAAACTGTTAGAAAATAGAAAAGCGTACTTGCACTATAAGCATATATTTTTCTAGGAAAGAAATCCCAAACTGGAATAATCATTTGCACAGTTTCATGATGGACTGTGCAAGCCATTTGCAGTGTTTTCCAGTAGCTGATATGGAAACACCCTAACATTATTTTCATTCATTCTGCTAAAATCTCTCATTGAATGTACACAGAAAAATGAAATCATTTATTTCCAGCTATAGGAAATACCAATGAAGGCAATTTTTCTGACTTTCCCCATAAGCTATTCTCCAAAAGCTATCAGTGTATTTTTCTTCTTTTTAGATATGCAGTAAGTAACAGTGGAACCTTTTCCACACCAGTTAATTTTGCCGCTTCATTCCCCAAACTGCATTGATTTATTTGCAACCCCCTGCATCCTATATTGTGCCA
The DNA here is from genome assembly GCF_028583425.1 of Eublepharis macularius. Taxonomy (NCBI): domain Eukaryota; kingdom Metazoa; phylum Chordata; class Lepidosauria; order Squamata; family Eublepharidae; genus Eublepharis; species Eublepharis macularius. Next base: position 39,238,737 of record NC_072797.1, read on the forward strand.
TCAGTATTTGGTCCTGTTTTTCTGTGGCTTTTCTCCGGATTTTCTGGGAGCATGATTTTCTTGACTTTTTAAAAAGCCGTCTTCCATTTGGTGCTTTCCCCTGTGTATAATCTTTCTGCCCCTCTCCTGCCCTCTGCCAGCTCACTTCTTTATGATTGGCCACTCACATCTATCTAGCCACTCCCTCTTCCCTCCTTTCCACCCCTCCCCTTTCCCCTCTCCCTCCTCCTCTTCCCCCCCCCCGAAATCCAGTGTTAGATCAATGCACCAAAGGTGTGCAAGGGCTGGCACTGTGATGCCATCAATGATGCCATTGGTGACGACAGCACCAGCACTCTTCAATTCCAATTTATTTGGGTACAAAGCAGAAGAAATAAACCATTACATGGAAGAGGTGCAGAGGGAACATGGCCAAGCTGATTGCATTGGTTTCAGCGACTTTTGGAAAAATAGGAGTAAGTCTGGTGTGCAGAAGGTGCTTATATCTTTATGACTTGCAGGTTTATTTATATACTTGCAAGTTGCAAATTAATTTATATATGATTAGAATATCAAATCTCACTGTTACGAACACAACAAAAGTTCATGGTCTCTTGTTATCTCTTGTTTTGAGTTTACAACTTTAGCATGGCTAGACATGACTAGGCCTTATTTAATCTTATTGTGCTGAACAAGAATCTGGAATACTCAGGCGTGAATCACCACTCTGCCAAAGAAGTGTGCTGGGTGACCTTAGGCCAGCCTAACCTACTTCACAAGCTGTTATGAGGATGAAAAGCAGAGCAGCATGCTGCAAGTTGCTTTGGGTCCCCAGTGAGTAGGAGGAGAAAGGCGAGGTATAAATGAAACAAACAAAGAATGAAAAGCCAAGTCCCCCTCACCTGCATTTTGGATACCTACAGGGCTACAGCATAGATTAGGATACAAAGTAACAGCACAGTCCTCTGAGGGTTTACTCAGAAATAGTCACTGTAGTAAGTGGATCTAACTTCCAGGTAAGTGCGTAGGATTGCACTGTAATTCTGCAGCCATTCACAGCTCTTCTATGCACTGTGCAAATCCCAGGCAGGACACCCATATCTCAGATTAACATGAAAAAGCAGCCGGGAAAGTGCAGTACTCCCATGAGCGCTATTACACAGCAGAGCTTAAATGACCTGTTGTACGTATGATGTGCAGTCACTCAAGATTAATGTTCCTGGCAACTAGTAAGTAAAATCTGAGAGTGAGATGTTGGTTCTTATCAATTAGACTCTAGGGAAGAGTTCTCTACGAAAGCTAGCTACAAAAGAATCTCTACAAGAGTCAAATCAGATGAGATGCTGGGAGTTCTGTCTATAAAGTTTGAAAGGTGTCCCCCCCCCCCCAAAAAACACGTCATACAACCTAAGTTTGATATGAGACTATGCATCACAGTGCCTGTGCCATTTACCCAGCCCTAAACAGCTCTACACAACTACTGAATGGCTGCACTGCTAAGGTCATTTCAGGTTGGGAGAGTAATGGGGGAGAAGGCTTTAATCACTCCCCTAGTCCCCTCTTGCTGTAGTTATAGTACCAAATTGAGATCTCACATACCTGCTCATAAAGCCAGTTTGGTGAAGTGGTTAGGAACGGCAGGACTCTAATCTGGAGAGCCGGCTTTGATTCCCCACTCCTCCACTTGAAGCCAGCTAGGTGACCTTGGGTCAGTCACAGCTTCTCTCAGCCCCACCCACCTCACAGAGTGATTGTTGTAGGGATAATAATAACATACTTTGTAAACTGCTCTGAGTGGATGTGAAGTTGTCCTGAAGGCCGGTATATAAATCGAATGTTGTTGTTATGTTATTAAAAGAATCTTCTTGGGAATACTGTACATGAGATTTCCACTTGTACTATCTTGTTCCTAACAGTGTTAGTCCACTGTTTGCAGAATTTGATAAGTGTGGATCCCAAACTGAGAAACCAGAATTCAAAGAGCATGCAAGGCAAACTGCAGAACTGGGACGTAGTTACCTGGATTCCATCTTCACAGTTATTACTTGCCACAGGTAAGACTGGAGCATGAAGTGATAGCCTGAGCTTCAGTATTCAAGAGGTCCTTACAGAGTCCCAACATGATTCTGAAATGTTTGAAAGGTTTTATTAATAAAATGATTCTATTAGTGTTGAGGGAAAGTGACGTCTGAATCCACTTCTAGAGTTTTAATCTGTACGTTTACCTCTTTGACAGAGCCATGTGCCACTATGACATTCCCTCCTTCTCTTTCTCTCTTCTTTGTCTGTAAACAGCAGAAATGGCAGCAGAGGCATTTTTTAAATTCAAAAACAACTAATTGTTTTATTTATTATGGAGGGAAAAGGTTAGGTGAAATCAGGTGTTGAAAATTTCTGAGGTAATTCAGCATAGAAATTTCTGAGGTAAAATCAGAAGATGCACAGACTTTAGTTCTTATGCTCTTCACAGATATTAAATTGTTGTATTTAGAAGCTTTTGTTCCCATGTTTTCCCCAAACACTCTAGTACACTGTCTTTTAGTATTCTCTTTCTCTTTTGTATTTAAGAATGCTGGTACCCCCATTTCTAGTACCCCAAACCCCTTCTCTTTCAACACCAGGGCTTTCCTTCAGTTTTTTTGTTAACTGAATCTTAAGGTCTCCAAGGGCAGTTTCTAACCACATCCAACCAGAGATCTCTTAACTCTCCAAAGCTACCTCCCTGTTTAACTGGGTAGGAAAGTCTCTCCTTAGAAGAGCTATCTCCTTTCTTTGACATGAGTGGGAGTCTGCATCTACATTTCAAACTTCCTTGCCAACTTTTCCCCAGTTCTCCTGCCGTTGTTAAACTGCTCTCAGTTAGGACTCCATCTCCCAACTGTTCACACTGGATTTTTCTCAGCTAGGACAGAAAACAGACCCTCCTCTTTCCAGCTCATGCTACCCAATCAGATTATTTATTTTTATTTATTTGTTGGATTCCTTGGAGTAGCCTGTCACTCAAAGCTCTCTGTGTCTGTGAGGGATTAATGCTTAACAGTCCTTCAGCTGTTTGTACGGCACTTCCAGGCTTTTAAAAAGTATAGTCCATCATAACCACACATTCATAGAGAGGAACCTTGGAATCTAGTCACTGAAAATGGGAATCCTTGCAGTTGTCCAAGGGTCTGTCAGCATGACTCTTTTTAGGAACATAAACTGCATGTGAAGATTTGTAGCCCAGAACATGGGCTAAATCTCTATTGGCCCACATTTTGTTCTGGCAGCATAATGAGTTCACTGTGTTATGTCTGATCACATAGTAGAGCTATGATGTGCACCTATATTGATTTTTAAGTGCACAATGAAGAGTGTGGAAAAAGTAATTCACTTTATTGCAGGCTGAAAACTGATATGATACATTACAAATCAGATTGTTTTTGTCATGCAGCCTTTGATAATGCACATGGAACTCTATGTGACATGTAGTAGAAAGAGGAAAAAACAAATTTGTGTTTCAAGTGAAAATTTGTATATTTGTGGTCAGGTGAATTGGATTATAAATTATGAGAAAAGAGCATATAGTAGCCACTTCTAGTTACAATTATTTCTGCTAGATTGATGGCTGAAGGATGCCAGTAGGATGTGCTTTTTCTTATCAAGAATACATTGTTAATGGGTAATATGGTATGACCTGGATGGTCCAGGCTAGGTCTCAGAAGCTAAGAAGAGTCAGCCCTGGTTAGTACTTGGCTGGAAGACCCCTAAGGAAATCCAGGGTTGTTATGCAGAGGCAGGCAATGGCAAACCACTTCTATCCATCTCTTGCCTTGAACACCCTCCAGGGCCTCTATAAGTCAGCTGTGCCTTGATGGTACTTTATACATACGTAATATCGTAAAATCAGAAATGTGGTAATCTCTACCTGTGAGATTATTTTATTTGGGAAGTTCTGTACGTATTCAGATTCAGCACACAGGATGTCTCCTTTACAGTTTAAAATACATTGCTTAATGCTGCAGTAATAGTTAACTGTGTTTAAGACTTTCTTATCCACTAATATCTAATCCTTGTACAGTTTCATAGAAGAGTATGTCATATAGCATAACCCCAAACATAGTTTGTTGTTATGCTCTTATAAACTCATAGAAGGGTTTAGAAGGGTGTAACTTGTTTAGGATTGCACTGTAACAGTTTTTGTTAATCACATGTTTAGATCAGCATATTTTAGCTGTTGCTTGGGTGCACATTTATAAAATGCAAATTGTACTGAAAAAAACCCCAGTTTCTTTTTGTGTATCTAAATTGTAGAGATGTCTCCAAAGAATTAGTTGTTTGATTCAACATAAACCCAGATATTTAGGTCTACCAAGCCAGAAGCCTTCAATTCATTTTCTTTATAATTTAAGACAGAAAATTCATGCTAGTTGGTGTCTGCTGAAAATTACAGTGTTTTCTTTTTAGCCATCCCAAGCAACTGAATTAGGTTATGCAAGTTGTCTTGTTTAGAGATTCTTTGAGTCTTGATTATTGTTATCTTGATGTGATTGCATCTTCTATTTTCTCTCTTCCTTAAAGGATTACTACTTACCAAAAAGAATTTTTGTTATGACCCTTTTCTTCTCTTGCGTGGATTTTGCCTTTAATCTTTCCCTTACACCCTCTGGGTAGATTGCTGCCACCAGGAATATTATATTCCAAGATATTTTACATTTTCCCTTTAGTAACGGGCCCCAGCGTCAGGCTCCTTCGTGGTTTTATGTGGCCCTGAGGATAGGAATGGGATATAGCAATGACAGATACTCTGGGATATAACAAAAACAAAGTAAACTTTTATTTTTTCAAGAAGCATAACAATTTCATAAGAGTAGTTCTCAATTCTTAAAGTTAGTTCACTTAAACTCATTCACACAGATCTCTTCTAAGGCTTCACACACAGTTTGCCTGCTTTTACCTGACTGAATGTTCTTTCACAAACATACTCAGATCAGGTTTCCACATAGGTTATATTTCTCTCAGTAATACTTAAACATGCTAAGGCAGCACACAGCTAGCCTCTCTTTTCCTCATTCAATATTTCTCTCAGAGGTGCTTAAATTTACACAGGCTGCACACAGCTTTCCTGCTTTCCCTTGACTGAATATTTTTCACAGAAATGCTTAAACCTGCTCAGGCAGCACATAGCTAGTCTCTCCCTGACTGAATGTTCTTTCACAGACATACTCAGTTCAGGTTTCCACACAGGTTATATTTCTCTCAATAATACTTAAACATGCTCAGGCAGCACACAGCTAGCCTCTCTTTCCCTGACTCAATATTTTTCACAGAAATGCTTAAAACTGCTCAGGTAGCACACAGCTTATTCTGCTTTCTCCTGACTGAAACTTTTGCTCTCCACTCTCAGTCTAAAACTGCATTCACTGCGCCCGTACGCTCAGCCATCAACCAATCATATCACTCACTCATCCCTCTCTTTCACCCCCACTCTTCATCTATACCACACCAAGCATTTAAAGACACATGCACACATTTACTTAAAATAATTACAATTTTCTTCTCATTATTTGTTTCCTTCTTCATGGTGAGCACTACTGATGTTGAAGGGAGAATTAAACAAGGTGGGAAAAGTCAGTACTTTAATTTGGGGTGAAGATTAGTGTGGAGGAAGACAAGGCAATAGTATAATTTATTTGTTTACTTCTTTTATACCCTGCCTTTCCCCCCAGTGGGGCCTTATAGCAGCTTACATAATTCTCCTCACCTCCATTTTATCTTCACAACAACTTTGTAAGATAGGTTAGGCTGAAAGTGTGTGAATGGTCCTGGGTAACTAAGTAAACTTCCATGGCCATAATGCTACAGAATGTACATCATTCAATTTTGTACATGAATAAACTATGAATTTATATTATATTTTAATGGATTCCAGTTTCCTTAATATTAAGCTTGTTTCAGGTAGACAGCTGTTTTGGTTTGCAGTAGAACAGCAGGATTAGAAACCAACAAGATCTTCAGGGTATCTGAAGAAGGGAGCTTTGACTCTTGAAAACTTAGGCCCTAAAAATGTTATTGGTCTCTAAGGTGCCACTGGATCCATATCCTGCTGTTAATATTAAGTTAATATTGACAGAAACTATGTTTTATATAACATTTACAATGTAAAAATTAAAACCTATTATAGCCAGCATTCCTGCTGTGGCACATGACAGTCATATCTTTTCATACAAGAAAAAGCTTGAATTATTTCACATGGTGTTGCAACCCTGTTAGTATTTGAACACCCTATATAACAGGAAAGGATAGGCTTATTGCAGACCTTTTGTTCTTTATATACCAATCAGATTAGACCTGTATCTGCTAGAAAGAGAAGTAGACTGTTTGCCTAAACATGGCAATAGTATATTATTTTTATCCGACAAAATCAACAAATGTCCATTACTCAATATATTTTCTGCGCTGGGAGCCAAAGAAATAAGCTCATGTTAAATCACTCATACAGATATATACAGACTCTAGATGGATAAAGGTTAAGACAAATTTTTGTTCTGCTTGATAATAACTGTTAAGGCTATTACCGATGTTAATAGTACATCTACATCTTTCTTGCATCTAACCATGTGCTTTATCTGGATTGTATGATATTCCTTACAAATAAATTCTTATATCAGGCAATATATGACCAAAGACCTGGACAGTTTGTCTTGTACTCTCCCTTTCACCAGTTGTCTTACTGCTTTATGGAGAATGAGCACGATAATACGGGGAAACTTAAGTAGATTGCCATTTGGCACTATGGAAAAATGGTGGGTTGAGTATGATGCAATGTGTTAGATAGTGGCTGCACAAAAAGGGTGTTCAGATAAGATTATTACTTAATTCCAGTTAATGATGATTCATAGGGAAGGGGGATGATGATTGCATTTTCTCCAGGGTAGCAAGTTCTTTTGTTAGCTGTCAGACCCTTCCTCATGCTGAGAGGGCACTTTATAGATGAAATACCATAACCCCCTTCCTCATATTCCATAAGCACAAGGCGCTGCCTGGCCCAAGGCAGAATGGGAGTCTGGAAAATTGCCAGGAGGTGAGTCAGAGAAGGTGGCTGATCAACAGCCCCCCTTCTTGCCCTGGAGAAATGCATAACTTAGAACAATGACACTCCAAGGAGGTCCATGACTCATCCCATTCACACCCAACTGTGCTTTCCCTCACCTGTCCACCCTAATCAAGCAACACCCAAGCTATTCACCAGACTGGGGAGCTTTCCTACCCAGTGTTTACCAGGTCATTGAGCAATATTTGCACCTATAGTCTATCCCAGATAGGAACCATCTAACATCTCCCCATTTATTGTTCTATCTCCGGACAAACCATTAAGCCATTGTTTTTGAGAGCAAGTTGTAAAGCTTGCCCTAGGGAACTTTTTGCTCTCTAATTAGGCTCCTCAGATATGTGCTGTTCTGGGACCCACCCCAAGCACCCCAAAATGCGTCCTTCCCTCTTCTTCTTTCTGTGAAATGTTGGGTGTTTTGCTGCCTTTGTGGACCTCTGCTCTTCAAGACGGGTAACTATTGCCCTCTCTGAAACTGCTTTCTCCAATTTACCTCCCTGATTTTTTTAATGAGCCTTGTATGTGCGCTGTGTATATTTACATTATTGCTTTTTTATTTCTCTTTAATAAAAAACCCCTTTCTGGTTGAATATCTGCCTGACATATTTGAGAGTTCTCTAAGGTAGTAATCCCTGTAAACATTAGTGGAGATTCCTAGTTACCCCCTCTCATTCACCTCCTTAGCAATTTAGTTATATACAATATATTCAACTTTTGTAATAGTTACTAATTTAGCATTAATTTCCTGAAGATGGCAGTAGCTCCCTTCAATTAATATGAAGTGGGGGGTTTTTGGAATTTCTGCTTCAAAGTATAATTCGGCAGTGAAAATTTAAAGAAATTTAAAGAATCTCGTCCTCCTTCAAAATTCTTTCTTTATCCTTAATTTTCCATAGTATAGTCTTAGATAACTGAAATGGAAAGTGTGTAAGATAAGTTTTATTACAACTTTTACATACATTTTATTAATTTTATTTAATCTATACATACACTTTTCATTTTTCAATGAAAATAATATGCAGTTGCAACTGCAGTTTTCACCATGAAAGTGAATGATATCAACCATCAGGCATATTATTTCATTTCTTTCTCTTGCCTTACAGTATCACACTAAGTAATACAATGTAGGAATACAATAAAATGTAGTATGATTTAGCATTACAATAGACAGTTAAAATTTTACATTAAAACAGTCATATGATACAGAATAAATAACAGCAAATATTGTCTATACCTGTTCATCAAAACAGTATTTTAAAAATTGTGTCCTACACTTTCCCCTAAAGTTAGTACAAATACTGTGCTGTGCATTTTCAGGAAGCTAATTCCAAAAATTCACGGTTACAGTAGAAAAGTTTCTGCTCCTACCCACAACTGATCATTCTTATTTGGCATGGAAGGACACACACCTCAGTCCTATCTGGTATCTGCTCTTAACCTGATTTGAAGAGAGGTGTGAGATGGAGGTGGGACCTCCCCGCACACCCCAGTAACGTGGTGCTGCCTCTGCCATATTTCTGGGAATTGGGGTTGGCCAGTCCCTGTGAGTTATAGGCAGGAGCCCAGGCCAGTCTCAGTCACAGTAATTTGCATTCCTCAGCCTCAGTAGTGACTTGATCCAGCTCCAGCAGTGAAGACACACCTCATCTGGCTTATCCTAAAAAGGGCCCACCTATACCCCACTGGGAGCCAAGATGGATAAAAATCAATGATTTTTTTTAAAAAAAAATATTTTTTTAAAATTTAAATTGGATTGTTTTGATTTAAATTGGATTTGTTAATAAAATGTTTTTGAGGAAAAATCTTTCTAAAGATAGTTTTCTATTTAAGATACATTCTAGTTCAAAGTAGAGATGGGCACGATTGGCATTATGATAGAAAAATACCCACGATAATGGCATTCGCGTGATCGGGACCTGGAAGATCGGTGCCGTCCATGGCGACCGATCCAGCGGTGGGGGGGGGGGGCTTGATCAGGCGATCGGTATCTGATCAGGGATCCAGTCACTCCGGCGCCAGCAATCTATTCCCCTGGCAACGGAGCCAGGGGAATGCCTGAGCTGAGTTTCCCCTCCTTCTGTCGCCCTGGAAACCCAAATGGAAGTCCAGCTTTCCTTGATCAGCAGGGCTTCCTTCCAACCACGGAGCAGCAACGCACTCACCAGTTGGGAGAAGACAGCCAGGGGAGGGAGGGGGAAGGGAGTGTTCTGTAGCCATGGGCACTCCAAACTTTTTTGCTTTTTAAAAAAATGGGGCTTTGTAGGAGGAATGGGTGTTTTTCTGTCTGTCACTCTCTGTTTTTAATCTGCTTTTAAAACACTGTATTTTGTGGGAAAACCTCATTCACGGCTCTGTGTGTGTGTTTAAAATATGCTTTTGGAAGACTGGCTGCTTGCTTTTAAAATCGGGTGGGGAGGAATGGAGGATTCTGTCCCTGCTTTTTTTAAAAAGCTGGCTGAAACATGTTGACGGGGTGTCTCTCTCTCTCTCTATTTGGAGAGGCAGGGACGGGTTAAAAACTTCCCCCCCACTCTCCTCTAAGTGTGTGTGAACGTCCCCTCCCTGAGGGGAGGCAGCTCGTCGTCAGGTTAAAAACTTTCCCCCCCTCTGCTCTAAGTGTGTGTGTGTGTGTGCGTGTGCGTGTGTGAATGTGAACGTCCCCTCCCTGTGCCCACCGAGCCCGGCACTCGCCACCACCCATCTTCCACCATATTTGGGGACAGCGGGGCGCCCCACCGCTTTGGCCTCCCCAATCCCCGGATCGGAAATGGGAGATGATCGGTGTGGATCGGTGATGTGGGGTCGTCGCCAGCGCCGATCCCTGATCAGCTTGATCGGTAACTTTTTTTGGATCATGCCCACCTCTAGTCCAAAGGTTATCCTCATGAAATAAGGATTAATTTTTAATTATGTAGCATGAGGCTGTATATTCATGCAATGTTTAAAATTTTTGGTAAATGAATTACATTAATCCTTTCACAATGTCATGCTCTTCCAGAGGTTTCTGTAAGATTACTGGGCGGTTTTTCTATCTAGAAGATATTATCACAGATGCTTGGTTTTACAGTTCTCAAAACTGTGAATTTGTGTCTGCAGAGATCATGTCTCTTCTTCACAGCAAAAAGGTTATAAAATAAACATACACAGTTAAGAAAAGGGCCTTAATCCCATTGTTCCTTGGCAAATCTTTGTACACAGAACCAACCCTTTACACCTCTTAAGTGCTAAGTTTCAAAAAATTCAATGAATAGATTGTTGGGAGTAGACTAGATCTGCACAAGAAGCTAAGCGTGAGGAGTCTTTATGCAGAAAAGAATGAATATTTAGAAAACCATGATTTAAATCTAGTCTTACTGACCTGTGATTTAAATCATGATTTAAATAGATTTGATTTAAATCAAACCCATCAGGGTTTGATGGTAGCATTCTGACATGCTCAGCTCACCTGGAAATAGAAACACGTGGAGAGAGGCAAGGAGCCAATGTTGGTGGGGCAGGGTTCAGCACCTTGTTGGGGAGTGAGGAATATCAGGAGAAGCAGTTGATGGGTGTAGCTGTCTTTCTGTGCCTGCAAGAACCCAAACCCAACATTTTATATTGGGTGTGACTGGAAGCCAGTCCAGTTGCCATAACTGTGAAAAGTAGCTGTTTTCTTTACCAGGATCTTTAGCTAAAGAAGTGAAAGACCTTGGAAACTAAAGCTGGTTCTTGTTTCCTGAGCCACATTTCTCCTTTAAGAAGACACAGTTATCTTGTATCTGCACCAACAGCTTTCTGCCTTTTTCTGCCTCTCTTATGTATGCTAAGTGGGTCTGTCTTTTTCCTGCCAGCAGTGAGGGAACACCGCACAAAACAGAAAGGTTTTCACCCACTGCCAGAAAATGATAAAGGGGGACCGATGAATCTTCTTACAAAGGGAATTCTGTAATTTTGGTGCCACTATTGAGAAGGCCCTTTCTTGGGTTGCCACTCATGTGGCCTCAGACAACAGGCACCCAAAGAATAACAACACACTTTGTAATAATAATAACAACATACTTTGTAAACTTCTCTTAATGTGTCATTAAGTTGTCCTGAAGGGTGGTATATAAATCAAATGTTGTTATTAAGAGCTCCTGAAGATAATCAGAGCAGTTTGGTAGGTTCATATGAAAGTTAGGTAGTCCTTAAGCCCTAAGTCGTCTAGGGCTTTAAAGGTCAATGCCAGCAACTTTAGTAGGGTCTGGAAGCTGACTGGGAGCCAGTGTAAATGGAACAGGACTGTAGTGATATGGTCCCTGTGACCTAATCCAGTCAGCATTCTAGCAGCAGCGTTCTGCACAAATTTATGGACACTCTTCAAAGGCGACCCTATGTACAGCACTTTGCAGTAGTCTAATCTAAAATACAAAATTCTGCCTGTTCTGTTTTATACTCTTCCTGAGGAGGAGCCCCTGTTTTTGGGATCAATGATAACCATTAATCTAGAGTCCAGTAGCACATATAAGATTAACAAAATTTGTGGTAGGGTATGAGCTTTTGTGAGTCACAGCTTACTTCTTCACATAACAATTAACCTATTTATTCTAAGAAAAGTTTCAAAGCATATTTTTAGTTTGAGTAAGTTAACAGTTGATATGAGAGTTGTTTCTTTATGCTGTGGGAATTATCTCTTTTGTTTCTGTATTGCATAGTTGTAGAATTGTACAGATATACTGTTCCATCTGCTAGGATTGTCTCCTGCAAAAATGGCCGAAGGTTGGTTCAGACATTTCTAAACAGATAAATGGTGGGTGACACTATCTTTGTTGATCTAAGAATGCCTTTGATACATTTGATGATGTTGCTGTTTGATACTTTTCCTTTTCTTTCAAGCTTCTTTGATCCAATGATCTTGAGTAGTGGATAAGGAGTCCTTATTTCTTTAAGGAAAATATAGTGGAGAGATACTTGGCCCAGCCAACGAAGTCCATGGGTCTACGTTGAGACAGAAAGGTGAGATAATTTGTCAAAGTGTCTAGAGGAGGGCCAGCTGGCCAAGAAGAAAGGGGAGTAACATCCCCACTGAGGCCACCTGCCATAGTAATGGTGATGATGATTTCTCTCTCCCTTCTCTACAGCCAGCTTCCTCTCCTCCCAGAAGCTGTCTGGGTGCTGGGATAAGAGTGCAGAAGCTCTGAAAAATGGTGCTGGTAGAGTAGTTGTTGAAGGGGATGAGTCCTTTACTTCTTTCCCTGGCAGAAGGACTCACAGCTTACCTGTCCTCTAGCACGGGTTGGCTCAAGTTATGAAGCACCTGCCTACCACAAGCTCTGCTGGCTTGCCCACGACTCAGAAGAGCCACAGGTAGCATGGCAGAGAACCACATGTGGCTCCTGAGCCCTTCAGTGAATATCACTCGAATAAACGTACAAGTATGAGCTTGGGCCATATGTTTTTGCTGCTATTACTCCACTATAGTACAATTAGAATAATTAGAATATGAGAAGAAAGGCTGCATACATGTTTGATTCTTGTTTAATTTTGTCATAAATTATATTGTTTCAAATGGAGCCATGACATGCTATTTCCTCCCACCACAGAGAGACTGTAATTATGTACATTATTATAGGCTGATGATATAGTTCTTCTCTTCCAAAACACAATGCAGTCTTGCTCAAATTATTAATGGCTTTAGAACCTTTTTTGGTAAAAGGGATTTGTTGAGAATTAAATGAAGGTTTGATATGATTCATAAACATAAACAAGTGACATCTTAACAGTGATAGTTTATTTTCTTCCAGTTGAATTTTATTATGGTAAAGCTGAAGTCAGCATCAGCAACAGGGATACTAAAAGTTTAGACAAACTATGGCAGTAAGTAAGTTGCTCATTTTTACAAACTGTAGTATTTAAATTCTGAGACACTGCATGGGAGCAGAGGTACCAATGTTTATATATATATATATTTTCAAAACAGAATTTTGAAGTCTACCTGAGGCTTATCCAAAGGTGGTACTTCAGTTTAATAGTAACAATAAGGAATTTGTGCTTAAAATGAAAGTTCAAATGTGTGTGTGTGTTTTTTTAAGATGATCAAATTAGTGAGAGCCACCATAGATTGCTAAATATCTGTTTAATAAAACAAATACAGTCTGCTTTGGCCAATTGTATTCCATGGTTTCAGACAGTAGAACAAATGATTCATTCTTTTGGCTTCTTAGTTAATTATTTCTGGAGGGTAAGGAAGTCTAGCGCCAAATTGGAATTCAAATGTACAGTAAGTGATGTTTGCATACTGCCTTATCCCTTCTGGCTAAGCCTAAAATCATGTGTTAATTAACTGTGTTAAAATAGGAACTTGCTTCTGATAACTGTTTAACCAACATGATTAATTTAAGTGACAAGGACAGTTGCTTTCCAGAACATATCCTTCCTATAATTTAAGGCAGCAAATAGAAACAGTCATTGTTAGTTTTATAACCCTATAACTGAGGGCCAGCTCAGACACTAAAAATTCCCTGTGTTTGCCATATACCCTGTTTATAGGCATGTTCTGTGCTGGCAGCTTAATTCCAAGGTGTATGGGTGACCCAATTCAATTTGGGACTGTGGTGTGCAGGGAGAGGAGATGAAGCCCACCCCCCACCCCCATTATGTTTTGCTGACTTGAAACAGCTCCTGGGTGCTATTTGCCCCATGGGGGAAACTTACATAAACTGAAGAGTCACATGTACCATTCCCAAAGAGGGCATTGTGCTTTGATGGTTCTATTACCTGATTAGCAAGTTACAGAAAGTGGTGAAGAGGATTTTAGCTCTTCTTCATGGCAGTTATGCTATGGAGTGTCTCAGGGATATATTGCTTCTTCTAAGGTGTTGTAATATTATATTCATATATGCTGAACAAGTGTCTGGAATTGGTAATGGGGTTGATAAGGGCTAAGAACTAGTTTAGTTTTTAGAAGATGGAGGTGTAGGTTTCTTATCCACTAAGAACTAATCCTTGTACAGTTTCCACAGTGTATGTCATATAGCATAACCCCAAACATAGTTTGTCGTTACACCCTCATAAACTCATACACAGAATTTAGAAGGGTGTAGGATTGCACTGTAAAAGTTTTTGTTAATTCCATATTTAGATTAGCATATTTTAGCTGTTGCTGTAGGAAAGTTGTGTTCAGCCAATGTTGATGGGCTTGTAATTGCCCTTAGGGGAGTAGATTCACTTCTTAGGGGTAAGACACAGCCGAGTATTGGTGCCTGAGTTACATCTAGGTCATTCCTTAGCAGTTATGGTAGAAAAAATGTAGTAATAGTTTTTAATTAGTATTCATATTTATGAGTAGAAAACAAGTGGAGGACCCACAAGGACTTGTGGGGGGCATCTCATTTTCCCCTTCTCCTACCATGTCTTCTTTCCCTTCCTGCCCCTCCATAGCCTCTCCTCCCTTTTCCTGCTGCTTTCTTTCCTTCCCACCCAGCTTTGTCTGTCTCTCCTGTTTTCACCTTTCCCCCTCCCCACCAGCAACCTCCGTTGTGGCCCTGTTTCATAGTGCCTTCTGAGTTGGGCCCAGTTGCATGGTGGGGCGCCTTCAAGGACTTGCAGGGGATACTTCATTTTTCCCTGTATCCTTTCCTCACACTATTTTCTCTTCTCCTGGCAGCCTCCATATGCTCATCTTTCTTCTTCAAACTCATCAAACAACTTACCTTTTATCTGCCCCCATGTTCATTTATATTTATTACCTTACTTTATATCTATACTGTCTTTCTCCACAATTGGCACCAAAGCAGCTTACATCACTTTCCTTGCCTCCATATTATCCTCACAACAACCCTGAGAAATAGGTGAGACTGAGAGTGTGTGCCTGATGAAATTCACCCAGTGAACTTTCACAGCTGAGTGGTGATTCAAACCTTGGTCTAACTACTACACAACACTGGCTTTTGGGGGTGGGCCTGCTGTTGAAGAGTAGCAAGCAGCTAGGCCTGAATGAGTCATAAAAGTCATGTGGTATCAGGTTGCCCAGTGATTGCTTTTGGGCCTGCCCCCAGTGAATCCTTCCTCAAAGGCCAAAACAGCCTTAGAAAAGGCCCTGCCTCCTCCCTCTGCCTTTTACTGACCCAAACCAAGCCTGGAATACTGCCTAACTGTTACATTGCGACAACAGCTGCTGAGGGCATCTGGTTAAAGCTCCTTTTATTGTTTTGGGTTTTCATGGGAAGGGACTAACAGAAGTGGTTTGCCATGGCCTGCCTCTGCAACCCTTATCTTTGTTGGAAGTCTCCCATCCAATTACTAACTAAGGCTGACCCTGCTTAGCTTCCAAGATCGTGCTTGCCTAGGCTATCCAGGTCAGGGTATCACAGTACTAAGCCACATAAAAATACTTGTCTGTGAGCAATGAATAAATGTGATGATATAGTGTTTTTCCCCCTTCTTTCTTTGCAACCTCTACTTTCTCTCACCTACAGTGTTCTCTGTCAGCATACATTTCTGATGCGTGGATTGCTTCATATTCTGTGTTGAGAGTGAATTCATGGCATGATATATCTACTGGATTTGGATTATGACTTGTGCCACCAGCTCTACAGTTTCCTGCTGTCCTGTTAAATTGGGCATAAAACATAATCAATGGAAAAGGGTGTTCACTGGGGACAATTGCTGGGGAGAGGCATGTTGAGACTAATGTTGATTACTGTTGATGAGATCTGGCTGCGAAATACAGCCATTCTATTGATGCATTATTGTGTCAAAAGCAGTTTGCAGTACAGCTGCTTCTGTGGAACCATTGATTTAGTCAGCTTTGGAGATGCGTAATCTTCATGAAGTAGAGCTTTCTTTCTACTATATAGTAAGAAAGAGCTTTCTTTCTGTTATAGTAAAACAATGATTAATCTGTATGTTGAATGTTACTATAATATAATTAAATATAACAATTATACTGATTTTTATGGTTCACTTACAATAGACTGATTTTTCACATAGGCTGTGAAATATCTTCTAATAAGGAACAGATTGTATTTGAAAAGGAGTCTCTAAGATCTATAGAGAAAAGAGATTAGTTCTCACATAGTGTATACTGAAACTTGGGAAATCATCTGTATATAGAAGAGCATGTGTTGGCTCTTGTACATCAGTCCTGTTTCTTCTTGAGTAAATACTATTGATTTCAGGTAAACAAGCTTAGGATCTGAGATGGGATGGGAGAATATTAACACAAACACATGCAATAATCCAGATTAAATTATCAAAATGGTAATTTACCTGTGCCGGTCAAATAAAAAACACAGTTAAAGTTCTTATTTATATATCATCTTTCTTAGTCAAAGAGAGGAACTGATCTCATGTGGAACTAACAAGTAATGCAAGTGATGCTACAAGGGGTGACAATGAAACTTGAGGTGAGCCCTTGTAACTTTCATGGAAGAGAGAAATTCTGTTGAAACAGGTACATGGACAACCACTTAAAACTGAATTTAAGTATCTCATTTAAACCACATTTAATTTATTTCTTCCTAATCAAATATTTCAGTTCAGGTATTTAGCTGTGGGGGTATACTAAATACAAATCAAAATAAATATCCTAAACCAACATTGCTTGTAGAAAATGGCACCAAAATGACCTAAGGCAGGAGTCCCCAACCTTTTCGAGCCTGTGGGCATGTTTGGAATTCTGACACATGGTGGTAGGCACAAATACAGAATGGCTGCCAAGGGAGAAAATTGTAGAGAGATAGTTTATGCATAACTCTGATAATAGCTTTTCAGCGTTTCAGGCATAAACCCTGTTTAATGGGATACCTTTTAATCTGCACTACCATTCAGATCTCCAGAAGCCAATCAGAAACCCTGCTGGGCAAAGCCTCACCTGATCCCACCCACTTTCTAAAAACACTTGTGGGTGCCAGGAAAGATGATGCCACATTGGAGACCCCTAACCAAGGGACTGGAGCAGCTTTCCTACATGGCAGTACTTGAGAATTTTTTAGCTTAGAAAAATTACAGCTGAAGGGTATTATGGTTTGAAGAAATAGATGGAGAGGGAAAAAAATCACTTCCTTTCTTACAATACTATAATTTAAAGTTTAAAGTTAACCTTTGAAGTTGACTAGTGGTAAATTAAGGAAGTCCAAAGAAAATACTTTTCATACAATGCATCTTTTAAACATCCCTGCATATTTCCCTCCTAAGCAATGGAAGGAAAAATGTTGAAAATGTGCTAACCTAAGCCTTCAGACAATGCTAGATGTTAGACCCACTTAGAGAAGTGAGGGCCTGAAAAAAAATGGAAACATTAGGGGGGGGATTTTACTTGCCATTTTCCCCGCAAGTCCATTTTTTCAATTTTACCAGAATTGGAAAATTTGGAGGACTAAAATAAACTCTTAAGAAATATTTTATCTTTCAAAATGTGTAAAATGCTTCTTCAGGCAGAGTTTTTTATACTCAGCAGGTATAACATAAAAGAGTTTGAGGACTTTTTCAATTTTTCCAGTGAAAATATTGGGAAATTTGGGGATGCATTGGGAAAAGACCTCCTATAAAATCTTTTCTCTTTTTGAGTGATAAAAACATTGTCTTACAAAACATTTCACTCAATCCAGATGTATAGATGAAAAAAGTCTCAGGACTTTGTGGAGCATTAAAAAAACTCTAATAGTGTAGGCATATGCAGTATTTTCAAGATTGTTTTTGCTTAAATATAAATAATTTTGGCAACAATTCATATGCTATAATGAGTTTAATCATCATACATTATTAAATGTTCATATTCTTCAGTGTTAGAAAGTTTAATTTAATATCCAGGCACTCTGCGAGTCTTACCTATTGTGCCTCTGTGAGAAAGTTGCTTCCCAAATAATAAACTTTCTTTTGTTTCCTAGAGACTGTTTTCTATTTTCAACTTTTATTTTTTTCTTTCTCTCAAGTGGCAAACATTAAAGATACATATGCTGTAGTAGCAAGGGATATGTATTGAATATACTTCCTATTTTTCTTTTAGAAAAAGAATATTATATCCAGATAGGTTTGATAGGGGAGTAAATATTGTATATATTTCAGTTTTTCTTGGTATCCTCCCCCCCAAAACCCTGGAAAAATGTTTTGTTTCTCCTATGACTTCAATATCTCTAAACTCACTGGGAAAAATTTCCTTCTTATTATTAGAAATTCTCCCATTCCAAACTGGGCTTCCTACCTTAGTTTAATTTTACAGTGTGGTTTCCCAGCTATAGCAGAACCAGGTGTACAAAAAGATTATATGTCTCCCCTAGTACATAATATTCTTCTCTATAGATGCTTCTTCTAGTTGCCTGGAAGTGAAAGTTAACAAATCCAGACCTGGTAGATCAAAGGAAAAACTAATTCCACTGAATGAATCTTCCAATCTCATCGCTCCTCCTTTCTGTCTTTGCCCTGACCTACTCCATCCTCTTGTCCATCCTCTTGTATAGAAAAAATAATTCAGCTTCTAGTGAGGTGAACTGCAATTAAAGGGGAAGAAAAAGAGATAATAACCAAAAGTAGAAGAAAAATAGTCTGCTTGGAAGTTCTCTGAATTCCATCTTAAGCTATTGGCCAATTAACAATCCTGATTGTAAGGAAAGCCATAGCTTTTAAAATTAAATTGTACAATCCTCACATTTCAAGATGCCCATGGATTTCTCCAGCTTTAATTAAAGTCCCCGAGGGGGCAAACAAACATTAAAACAGTGTTTAATAAACAGATAAACACACACAATCTTTAAAACAAATAACACATGTAAACAGATAAACATAAATACAGGGATGAGAGCCAATAAAAGTTAGTGAGGGAATGCCAAACAAAACAAGTCTTCACACACTGGCGGAAACCAACATTAGAGGGAGACAAATGAATATCCTTGGGGAGAGAGTTCCAGAGTTTTGGTGCCATAACTGAGAAGACTCTTATCTTGAGTTGCCACATATCTAGCTTTGGATGGTGGGGGCACTCAAAGCAGGGCCTCTGGCGATGACTGGAGGGGTTGGGTAGGTTCATATGGGAGGAGGCAGTCCTTAAGTTATACTGGCCCCAAGCTGTATAAGGCTTTAAATACGTTGAATTGGGAGCCAGAGTAGGTGGAATAAGACAGGAGTGGTATTGTCCCTATAACCTACTCCCGTCACCATTCTGGGTGCAGAATTCTGTATCAATTGTAGCTTGCAGACAGCCTTCAAGGGCAGCCCCATGCAGAGCAAGTTTCAATAGTCTAATGTAGAAGTTACCAGGGCATGCATCACAACCGCAAGATTTTTTTTTCCCCATGTCAAGCCCAGCCATGTCCACCTTGCTGCCCCATTGTTCCTCCATGCTGTCTTCAAACCTGGGGTGTGTGTGGAAGAGTTGTGGTGGGGAAGGGGTTATTTCACCCTCTTCCTCCTTTTACGAGGTTGCACGTGCTCTCTTTCACTCTCTAGCAAAGCCAGCCAACCTCTCCTCCCTGGCCTCACGGGAAGGAAACCCTTTCATCCCCCTCCCAGTTCCCTCCCCCCTTTCCCTTTCCCAATCATCCTCTGTCCCTGGCTTGTCTGTCTCCCTTCCCCTTCCTGGTCCCTGCATGATGGGCCTTCTGGCCTGCCACTCCCCTCTGGTTGGCCTTTCCCTCTGGAACGAGCCTGCCTCCTGAGTTGTGCTCAGCATGCCAAGATTACAGCCACCACCCTTCACCCTCGCCCCCGCTCCCAGACAATGTCCAGGTCTCACTCTGCCCGTCCCTGCCGCTGCTGTGTGCTGGGGTGTTCCTTCTCTCGGTCTCTGCCCAGCTCCTGTTGCTGCCTGGGTAGGTGGGGAAGGCTCTTTGTGCATTGGTCGCTTCATCCTGCTCCTCCTCCACAGCTCCTGCTGAGCTCTGACCTCTGCTGGCTGTCTCTGCTCGAGTAAGAGCTTAGCTGCATTGGGGAGGGGTGGGCCGGGGCTGAGTCCAGTGGAGAGGGCAGCACCAGACAGCCCAAGAAGTACTGCAGCTGTCAGTAAAAGCTGGTAAAAGGTGCCCCTAGCCACTGCTGCCACCTATTTATTCAACAGGAGGCCTGGGTCCAGAAGGACCCCCCAAACTATGAACCTGCTGCGTTAGGGGGAGTGCAACCCCAACCAAAACAGGAGACATCCCAGTTCCCTGGTCAAACTTCTTCCCCAGCATTAGCATCTCATTTTTGTTGGGATTAAGTTTTAGCTTTTTAGCTCTCATCTATCCCAAAACTGTCTTCAGGTACCAGTTCATGGATTCAACAGCCTCTCTGGGACCTGCTGAAAGTGGGAAGTAGAGTTGATCAGCATATTGGTGGTAACTCAGCCTAAATCTCTGGTTGACCTTTCCCATTGGCTTCATGTAGAATAGATGCTGAAAACTGTGGGGGACAAGATGGAGCCTTGCAGAACTCTGCCATTCAGAATTTGTAGGATCCAACCCATTATCAACAATGATATCACTTCCAAAATTCCTGCTAAGAAGTATGCAGGAAGCATATGTCAAACAGAACTTAGAAATAAATGGAAAAGTTCTTCTTAATGGAAATAAAGAAATCAAGCCCCTTGCAGCAGATAGAACTTAAAGATTATCACATTATGATAGATCCTTCTTTCAAGAGGACCAGATAAAATCTCTCAATTGTTTCTAACTGGTAAAATGTTTAAACAGCCTGAAAAAATGGGTGGCAGTTCCCAGCATGTGGCTTAATCAGTTACATTTTCAGACTCTAGCAATTTAAGTTAAACATTTTGGTACTTTAGCTGATTTCCATTTATTTTGATGATAAATGTTCTACTAAATTTTTTTTTAAACTACAATTCAGTTCAACAGAAAAGACAAGTACTTCGTTCTCATCCTGAGGCAGATCGTTTTAAAAATGGTTGAATGATAAAATGGTGATCAATAATTTGTAATTTGTAAATAATTTGTAATTTGTAAACAGTGAGGTATGTATATTCTGTTGCCAGAAGTCCAACAAATCTCTTCAAAGGGCAGCCTGCACAAGGTCTTAGAACTGATCCATTCATCTTCAAAGCCTGCTTTGGACTTGTTTGTTAGAGGTATTCCAGACCAAACGGTAAACCTCTGTTAAGTATTAAGTAAACAGAAAAAGTGCCCATAATGGAAAATGGGATTACTGCAGTAAAAGGAGATAGCACAAATAGCCTCCATTTGGCCCCTAGACATCCTCAATTGCCCTCAGTGAAGAAATAAACTAATATACTTGTATTCTTGATTGATTTTTATATGCTTCCAGAAAAGCATCCTATGGAATTAAGCCCTGCTCAAGAGTAGGCCAGGCAAGCTAGAAGCGGGGGGGGGGGACGTGGCAGGGAAGAGGTGGGTGAAAGACCAAATCAGGAGAAAATGGGGAGAGAAGAGACAGCTAGCTGGTAAGGGCAGAAAGTCTGGAAGTAGGGTAGCCAGCAAGGCCTGGAGTCTGCAGCCTAAAGTGACCTGACCCAGACATGAGGGAGGCGGCATCCCTGGCTGGGAGTGTAACATGCTGCCAGGGATATAGGAGACATAGTTGCCTCAGAGTTTAACCCCAGAGTAAAGGTGCAGGGGCCACTGGCAGTGACTTTGGACCTTGGCCAGACATCCATACATAGGGGCAGACTTGGAGTCTTGGCTGAGGCAGGTAGATGAGGTGATTGGCAAGAGGCTGTAGGGTGGCTATAAGTCCAGGACAATTAAATCAAAATCTCAGCTATCTCCTCATGTCTGGTTATTACTGGTTAGGCTGAAGGAACATCCTGGTGTAGTGGCTCCTCACACTGAGATCTTGATATCTTCCCTGACATTGTTTTAAGAATAAAAAATAATGAACACTGTTGACAGGCTAAATTTAATACACTGTGTAAGGTATGTCATGAACATGTTTTCCAACAGAATTTAATTCTAGTTCTTGTCATTGGGGCATCTCAGTTTCAGTGTCACTTTCTGCAATGTCATTTGTGTTACTTGTTTGTTCCATATTAGATTGGTGCCTTCCAGCAAGTAAAAGAAAACATATAAATAAGAATTTTAGCCTTGGCTGTGCAGATGAAATCGAAACCGATCAGGTGAATTCACCAAATAACTTGGATTTTTAATTTGGTTTATTATACTTATTTGTGCTTTTGTCCTCCCCCTTCCAGTCAGTTTACACATCAATAAAACATACATATACTCCTTTATCCAATTTTAATGGATAACCACCTGAAAAACATTAATTACAACTTTGGAACTGCCAAGTTTGTCTCGTGTTGTATTGGCAATGGTGCCCATTCATTGTTACTAAATTCATGAAACAATGAATCTTCAGGAGCTGAAAATTTCCTGCAGAAAAATAAAGCTCTGGAAAACTTTTCACCCTGCATCTGTTTTCTACACCTTTTTCAGTTTTGTAATATTCTTTCTGAGATGGGGGGAAGCCGGAACTGTAGGCAGTATTCCTACTAAGCTTAAACCATAGATTTATATGTATCTATTTGTTTGCTTCATTTATAATCCATCTTTCTTGCTGACACTCAAGGTGAAATACAAGTATAAAAAATTCAGTCGGACACCATAAAACAGCCAGTAAACAATACAGCAGAACTAGGATTGCAGAAATGGAAAACAAAGCGAACAAAACAAAAAGAAACTTGTCTAAGGAGTGACAAACTATAATGCAGGAAGTGGTTTACAGAGGTTGAAGACCATGCAATAAAAGCCTGGTGATACATACACTAAGCCGTGAAATAGATTACAATCCTATTCCCTTATAAAAGTAACCTCCTGAACTGTTCTATTATACAACAGTTCCAGTCCCTTTATAGAAGTGCCTTCCTGAACATTTCTGTTCTCACTTTCTGTGAAATGATAGAAGGGTGAATTTGCCTTACCTCAAGCAGGCCATTCCACAAGGTGAAGCCATCCCCGAAAATACATGTGAACGGGCAGTTGCCGATCTTGCCCATTTGCTGGATGGTGCCTCCAAAAGGCTTTGCTCAAATGAGTGAAGCAGTCTTGGTGGAACGTAGCAGGAGAAGCAGTCCTGCAACTATGTGGGTCCAAGACAATGAAGAGCTTTGTAGGTGATAACAGAACCTCGAAATGAACCTCGTAACTGATCTGTAACCAGCGGAGTGGCTGTGGAATGCTTGTGAAATGCATGTTCTGCCTAGCACCTGATACTGACCAGACTGCAATATAAAAACAATATGAAACTCACCATTTTATTTTCAGACACTTTCTTAGTATTCTAGCATGGCATTTGCCTTTCTTGTTGCTGCACACAGAGGGTTGATTCACACATTATGAAGTACATTTTCAGCAGACGTGCTCTGAAAGTTCTGCACTGGAACCCAAAAAGCCGCCTTTCCGGCACCACTTCCCTGACCTGAAATATCCCTGAGGAAGTAATGTTTACCCATTTGAGTAAACTTTGCATAGCCAACAGGACAAATAACACTACAAGACCCTTTATTTTATTTATTTTATTGCTGAAGGGGGAATTACAGGATATAAGAACTACAATTGGACATAACAGACCAATCAAAGGACAATGCAGTAGGATTACACAATTAGAGAACAATATGAACAACAAACTCAGGCCAAGTATACTATAAACAATACAGAAAGTAGATTACAAAATGGGAAATGGCAATGGGGGAGGGGAAGGTTTCAGTCCATCCTCATGTGCCTTGGGTGAATGTATGCCTTGAAGTTTGGTTGCCAGTGAAGCAAACATGTCTGATCTAAATTCTGCATGGCCAGCCACTTGTGACTGCCATGTAGACTTATAATGTATAACTCAGCCCTGCGTTGATGTTTTCATCGATCCAGTAATCATGACTACCTCCTTTTGGCCTAATTTCCTTTGCATCTCCTTTTCTTGTTGTGTATATGTGTGTGATATACAAACTGTTAACCATATGACACATAAAGTAAAAGATATTTATTTATTTACTTTATTTATACCCAGGCTTTTCCCCCAGTGGGACCCTAAGTGGCTTACATAATTTTCCTCTCCTCTATTTTATCCTCACAACAGCCCTGTGAGGTAGGTTTAAGCTGACAGAGTGTGGCTAGCCCAGTCACCCAGCATGCTTTCCATGACAGAGTGAGGATTTGAACCCACATCTCTCAAGATCCTAATCCAGCACTGTAACTTCTACACCACACTGGGTATGTGTGTGTGTATGATAAGCATTAATTACTTAGCAGGTCCTTCTAGATAATTATTACAAGCATTGCATTCTTAAAAAGATGGCTGTTAAGGAAGTTCTGGATGCAAAGATACCAAAAACTACAGAATGACATTTCAGACTGCACAAATCAGTTTTTTGACTAATTATTTGGTTATTTCTTTGCATGTGTCTGTTTAACCTCAAGCAAGCGTTTTAATCATTTTCTACTTTAAAAAACAACGTAATATGCACAGTGCTGACTCTGAAGGCAAGGTAAATGACAGAGATAGCTTGATGATGATGATCAAATCCCTTTAAGAGTGTTCTGAATTTATAAACTATTCTTAGATGCTTGAGATCTGTAAAGAGTTGAAATTCTGTTTGCATTCTTCAAACATAAAATTGATTTATAGAAATTAACAGTAATGTTTTAAAAGTTGAGTATTGAGAATACAGAGTCTGATCTAATCCATCAATTGGAATGTTTGCCTGTGGGGTGTAGTTCACAAGACAAAATTTCTGTTTATTGCAGGAGGTGTGTGATAAGTGTTTTGTTTGTGCTGTGGCTAGTATTGTACTCCTACTGGGAAAAAGGCAGATGGAAGTGTTCTTTCTGAAAGAGCAATGGTAAACATTCACCCTTTGCCCAGCTTGTGTTTTTAGAATTCATGATAAGAGACAGCTCTAGTAATTAAACAGGATGCACAAAAAGTGTTGGAGAAAGCTGAATATTGAGAACAGATACAGTGATTCTTTTAATAAATGACTTATTGTAAATATTAAATTGGCTGCTTAAATGAAATAATACAGAATGACAACCTTGTTATTTTAAAACTTTTGGAGTATGTATTTTTCCCCAGAACGAGAAGTTAACAGTAGATAGCGTAACAGTAGATATTAGAGGTAAACCAAGTTAGGTGGTTCTTCAAGACAGTTGGATAAGATATAATGTATGCCTCACACTCTTACAGATGAACCAAAGCCTTTGAACCAGAACTTAAAAAGCCTGCTCATACAGAGTTCCCAGAGAAATCTTGTAGGACATTTGTTTGACAAAGACATGGTGGGATGAGATTGTTTCCTTGAAGCAGTGGGAACAACTCTTTGATACACGATGGAATTTATTTTCCGTGGATATGGAAGTTTTGCTGAATATACTAGTTGATTTTGAGGCTGGCTTATTTTACCCAGCTGTTGGTAGTTAACCAGGCTTCTCTCCTTAGGCTTGTTGTTATTGTCCTAAAGTTGTCGTTCTGTTTTTTGGTTATCCTTGAAATTGTTAATATTCTTCCAAATAAGTCCTTTGTTTGTTTATTCACTTCATTTAAACTCTGCCTCTTTTCCCAGCAAAGACCCAAAGTGGCTTACATCATTCTCCTCTCCTCCCTTTTTACAGTTCATTGCTGCCCTTAGAGTGTCCAGATATATGTCCAAATCACAAAGCCTTATTTCATACTTAAATACAGGACATTTGTTATAACAGAAGTGGGTGGTGAGTTAAAAAGTGATTGTATGTGGTGAGAAATTTGTAGAGAAAGCTATCAAGTTATATCAGCTAACGCCTGTATGTTTGTAGATACTCAGGAACTGCTGTTCTCTTGAATGTAAAAGAAAAGGGGATTATGGTAGCAACTAGAAATACGTTCTGAAGAAAAATATGATTCACTTGGTCCAGCTCTGTTATAAACTATCTCACGGTTCTGAATAGGAGAAACTTGTTGGTGTCACCAAAACAGCTGATGGTTCATGAAGCTTGTCATAGAACAGGGTTCCCCAGTGTGGTGCCCATGGGTGTGCCTGACCCTTTTCCTGGCACCTGCTGAGTGTTTTGAGAAAATGGGTATGGCCAGGTGGGCTTTTGCCCAGCAGGGCTTCTGATTGGCCATTGGAGGTTTGATACACAGATTTTTAATAAGTTGCTTCAGCAGCAGCTACCACCACAGTACAAGGATCTTCACTGTATGACTGAAGATAAACTGTGGGTAAAGGTAAAGGTAGTCCCCTGTACAAGCACCAAGTCATTACTGACCCATGGGGGAATGTCGCATCACGACGTTTTCTTGGCAGACCTTTTATGGGGTGGTTTGCCATTGCCTTCCCCAGTCATCTACACTTTACCCCCAGGAAACTTGGAAGGATGGAAGGCTGAGTCAACCTTGAGCTGGCTATCTGAACCCAGCTTCCGTCAGGATCGAACTCAGGTCGTGAGCAGAACTTGGACTGCAGTACTGCAGCTTACCACTCTGTGCCACGGGGCTCCTGTGGGTATGCAAGAAAATATTCTAAAACAATATGTTCATTTCAAAAGGCATCCTGTTAGAGTGTCTGCCTGAAATGTTGAAGAGTTACTGTTAATGCATGGTTAAGATGTATGTACTAAACAAAATACTATATTACCTCATCCAATAAAAACTTTATATTAAAAAAAAAGAGTTACTGTTAATGCATGATGTCACTCTCTGAGATTTTGTGGTTGGCTCTGCCTCTGTGGCAGCCATTTTGTGGCTGTGCCCACCGTCTAGTGTTAGAATTCCAAAGGTGTCCACAGGCCCTGAAAGGTTGGGAATTCTGTCATAGAGCATGAAAGTAACAACCGTATGTATGTATGTATGTATGTATGTATGTATGTATGTATGTATGTATGTATGTAATTTATAGTCCACCTTTCTTACTGAGACTCATGGCCGACTACATAATGTGAGATTAGTACAATCAGTATCAAGGACATTTCCATACAGTATCAAGGACATTTCCACAAACAATGTCATAGGATTTTACAAAGACATAGCATTAGCAAGGAACCAATACAGAGTTGAAGAATTGCTGAAACAGAACATAATCAGTTCTGGGACTGACATTAGTTAACATGAATCACAGCTAGTATATAGGAGTAAATATTCAAAGCAACATATAATATGCAAGGCAAGCAGTTTTTATTAACAGCTGAGCACTCTAGTATTTCATATTTTTCTTTAATAATGCATAATACTGTTTTACCTCAAAAAGCTAAGGAAATGAAGTGTGATTTTTTTAAAAAAAGTGAAACTAAAAGAAAAAGACCTCATGAGTAATAGAATGTTTGACTCATGTCATTTATTGTTGCTGGACTTGGCTGGACAAAGGCACATACAGAACTCTCAGTTGTACTCTGAATAATATGCTTTGTACTCAAAAGCATTCCTAATTAACTCTTTATTTTAGAAACAATGTTTTGTGTGTAATATGATGACAGGAAAGGATGGTCACAGCTGAGGAGCCTGATTTAAGATTCTGTCAAACAGCAATAAGTGGTTCATCTTAAGTTCTAATGAAGCCTCTGTGGACAGTATGCAACAATGGCTTGACTTCATTGTCTAACATTAAGGCTCAGTTCAAATGTGATGGTTGGTATGCTTTTAAGAGGCTTTTTAAAAGGCTGATATTGAGTCTAAACAGGGCTGTATCACATGCACCTATTTATTGCTTGTCCCTGTAAAACTGGAGATTCTCCAGAAATTTGTAGGCTGGGTTGGTGGTT
Organism: Eublepharis macularius; assembly: GCF_028583425.1. Classification (NCBI taxonomy): domain Eukaryota; kingdom Metazoa; phylum Chordata; class Lepidosauria; order Squamata; family Eublepharidae; genus Eublepharis; species Eublepharis macularius. The sequence continues at coordinate 39,266,430 of NC_072797.1, forward strand.
GTGTGCTAGCTAATGCAACATATGCATCAACTGGTGACCCATTTTAGATGTGATGCTAAGTGCATGGGACTCTTGATTGATAATTTTTTACATGTACCAAAACTGCATTTAAATCAAGCATAATTAATCTTTTAAATTTTATCTGACATGTACAAAAATGAATGCTTTTTAAGACAACATTTTACTATTCCAAATGCTTTCTAAGAACTCTGTAGTATGCTTGTGTTTACATATAACAAATATATAGGATTAGATAATAATTATTACAGTTTAACTAACTTGGCTCCCCTCCTGGTGCAGCACACTGAGCCCCCGATTCATTCCCTGGGGATCAGCGTACTCTCAGTAACAACAAATGAGGCAAAACTGGGGTTTGAGAAATCAGCAGAAATCTCTGCCCTGTCTTCTGAACACTTTTGTGCCTTTAAGACTTTGCAGCTCTGTAGTTGGATGTGTGACACTGCATACATGAAAATGAAAGCAGTAGTTCATTTTTGGTCTTCTGTGCAGTCCCACATGGGACTGCGCATGCACGGGCCTGGTGAGCGGAGGGTTTTTTAAAAACCTTTTTGACCACTAGAGGGCGCCCTTACCTCCCAATGCGCATGCACAGCTGCTTTCCTGCCGAAACAGCCCCTAGGGAGGTGCAGCACCCTTTGGTCCTCAGTTCCTCTTTTCCCACTGGTTAGAGAGGTTCTTAGCGAGATCATGCTTGGAGATAGAGGGAATTTTGTTCATCGCTTTCTTCTTTGAGGAAATTCGTGAGTTAAGATGGCTGAGAAAGCCCTTTTCAAGCGCTGCACACAGTGCAACACTAAAGTCACTAAGATGGACAGGCATGCCCTGTGTCTGATCTGCTTAGGAGAAGGGCATAACACCCAAATTTGCAAGCACTGCCTCAGCTTCACATCCAAAGCCCATGCAGAGAGGACCACCTGACTGAAGGCATCACTATGAGAATGGGCCCTGGGGGTAGCAGAACCCACTACGAAGGCAACTAAGTCAGCATGGCCTGATGACGCCAAGCCATCAGATCCAAGACCGACTTCAACACTGCAACCCAGCTCATTGGGTTCGAGAACACCTTGGAGTCATACCCACTCTGTCTTGCATGAGGCGCCGAGTCTGCCAGATCCAACTCGAAGTCAATCATGTCTGTCAGAACCGAGAGTTCCCACTCAATTGGATTTGATGACCCCTCGGATCCAGCAATTGAAGTCAAGGGATTCGACTAAAATGACATCACCATCATCTCAGGTACTTCAATCAGAACCGAGCAGTAAGGGGCTGCAGAAGGGGAACCCCCTAGAAAAGGGCAAAAAAGTCCAAGTACCTATCTTCAAAGAAGGATGCACTCAGAGCTTCCTCTGATGGGGAATGGATCAACCAAGAGGTATCCATTACTACTGATGCATCCACTAAAGGATGGGGAGCACACTGGGGGGATTTCTATGCCCATGAAACATGTTCAAGTTAAGAGCAATTCATTACTCCTTAATTTCATTCACAGATGTGGCGAGGGGCAGAAACATTCAGATTCTGACTGACAATTGTACTGCCATATTTTACCTCAACAAACAGGGAGGTACCACCTCTAGGGCTCTATGCAAAGAGGCCATGTTGTTATGGAACTGGGCCATCGGACATGGAGTAAACATGAGTACAGTACGCATAGCTGGTACAGACGCCATTGCGGACCAACTCAGCAGGTTAGGGGTGAATTCCCATGAATGGACCATTCAAGATGCATATATAATACCTGTGTTACAAAGGTGGGGAGTTTCCAGACATAGACTTGTTTGCTACAAGAGCAAACCAAAAGACCAACTTGTTTTGCTCAAGAGGTATCTAAGGGCAAGATTCTGTGGGGGATACATTCCAATTAACCTGGTCGGACCACCTCTTATATACTTTCCCACCAATTCCTCTACTAACCAGGGTAGTGAGTAAAATACAATCAGAGGGCACGAGGGTGATTGTGGTGGCCCCATTTTGGCCCAGACAACCCTGGTTCCATAGCCTTCTGAGGTTAGCCAACAACCAAATTCTTCACCTACCCAACGAACCGGATCTCCTGTTACAGCAAGGGATCCTCCATCACAATGTAACCAAACTCAGACTGACGGCGTGGCTGATAACCCTACTGCAATGCTCCCAGATGGTGTAGCACAGGTGATCTTGAATGCCACAATCATATGGATTAAAATGGGACAGATTCGCTGCTTGGGCGATGGAAAAGAATATAAACGCAACTGACTGTACATTGGCCAAAATTCTGGAGTTCCTGTTGGAATTAAAGGGGAAGGGACTATCGAACTCCTCAGTTAAAAGTTTACCTAGCGTCTGTTTCAGCTTTTCATGTATCAATTGTCAATAAAACAGTGTTTTCGCACTACACTTCCAAATTGTTTATGAAAGGACTGAACAATATGTTCCCGCCTTCTAAAAGAATTGTACCCCAGTGGTCCCTACAATTAGTTATGGCTAAGTCATTAACCAAACTGTTTGAGCCAATGGCCACCTGTCATTTAAGATTACTGTCTATGAAAGTGGCACTGTTGGTGGTGATTACAGTTACAGGTCAGTGCAACCCTGTTTTGCGTAGTGAAACCATGACTGCTTCTTCAGCTTAAATAATGTGCTCTTGCTACAGCAGGAGCAGCAAGTGGGTCAATCAGGACTTCATGCAGCTGCTGTTTCTAGTTTTAAAGCCCTGAGAAGAGCCAGTTTTGTACTGTATCTTGGGTCTCATCTAAGTAGACCCTGTGAAAGGTGCGAAAAGTATATTCAATTAAGTTACCTTGGGTTTTCAACACCGCTGTAAAATTTCCTCATTTTTAAAATTGTGGCAACTTTTAAATATTCTTTCAAAGTACATAAATGTTTGATCATGTTTCTTCAAATAGCTGTGTTTCTCTCATTTTGCTTTGTTTTACTGCATTTAAGATTAATACTCCATTTTTGCAGCAGATAGAAATTAATTTAAAAGTTTAATTCTTTATCCTTTTTGCAAATTTTCTGTAGACAGCAGATTCATTGTTCTGCCTGCTTTGTGCTGCAGACCATACTGCTGCAAAGAACAAAGAGAACTTAAGTCTGCTCTCCACCCCATAAAGAGTGGGAGGACTCAACAGATTTGCTATTTCTGCCCGAATGAGACTTCTGCAATGTAGATGGTGAAGACCCCTTCTTACTACCCTCTTACAAACTTCTGCAGCTCCCTCTTCTCTACATAAGATGCATAAGATCCCGTTCTAGTGTGTTTTTCTTAGGTATTGCGTGGTTATCGGTTTTACATTTTTATGTGTTAACGTTTCAAACAATTAGGAATTCCATTTTTGTTTATATGAAAAAAAACATTTTTTTTAAAAAAAAGGAAACACGAGCATCAAGATGCACTGTGTATAGATAGTTGTTTTTCCTTGACATTCATATGAAAACCAATACAAGAAATTACAGATATTGATACAGCAAGAAGAATACTCACTGAGCAAGGGCTTTGCTTTATGATTTTAATCTTGAAACCATAAACTCATTGTATTTCTCTTTTATGAGAAAAAATATTTTAGTTGTTCATTAGTGAGCTTGTTTTAAGTGAGATTATTCATAGAAGGATAAAAGAGTTGAAAATAATAGTTGGTCATATTGTGAGTAAAAAAAAATCCAGTCTGCTTAGAAACAACTGGAAATTGCTCATATATGTGCAGCTGTATAATAACAGTGCATTGTTACTGAGCTATCTCAGAATAGGAAGCTGGAGCCAACAAAGGAAAAATATGAGGAAAACAGAACATCTGGAAAAGATGTTTAAAGCCAAGGCAGTGTAGTTGTTGAAAAAAATAAATTAACTTCTATAAAATAATTGTTGCTTTTGTTTTGTTTTTAAATAAATTGGTATTGTGAGAGCAGACATTAATAATACTGTATTTGTCACTCAATATCCCAAATACACTTATTTGGCATCAATCCCTAGTAAACCCAGCAGCTACTTGCTTCCAAGTCAATATGTAGGGGGTTATCTGTTACCTTGTATCCTAAGAAAATTGAGTGTTTGGGTTGCCTTTCTTTGTGTCACTTATGCCTTGTGAGTAGAGATGGGCACAAAACGAACCACGGAACAAAATTCTGTACAGAATGGCTGGTTCATTTGCACTGAAACACGCATTCCATGGGAACGCTTGTTTACAGAACAAACGAATTTTCCCAGCCGTTCTGTGGCCGGGTTTGGAGTTTCACAGACCCCGCGCCAGTTTTAGCCCATCAGCTGAACCCAGCGCAGGGTCTGAGAAACTGACAGCCCCTGCGCAGGAGAAAGAGGCTGTCAGTTTCACAGACCCCGCACCAGTTCCAGCTTGGGGTCTGTGAAATGACAGCTTTCTTCTGCTGCCAGGTAGCAGAAGAAAGGGGCTGTCTGTTTCAAATGCCCCGCACCGGCTTCAGCAGCCGGTGCAGGTGATTGAAATGCCACGGGACAATGAACCATGAACTGGGAAACGGTGAGAAGTTCATGGTTCGATGTTCCGTGGAATACCACAAATCACGTGGTTCTGGGGGTTTTTTGTTCCATGCCCATCTCTACTTGTGATTCCCTGAAAAGATTCTCCTCAGAGGATCCATGGAATAGTTATGATTTTTGTGTGTGTGTGTGTGTGTGTGTGTGTGTGTGTGTGTGTGTGTGTGTGTGTGTGTGTGTGTGTGTGTGGATGCCACTGAAGCCTCTGCAGCATTCATGCAAGAATTCGAACAAGAGTGGAGGGAAAGCGAGTTTCACTGTGTCTGTCTCCCAGCTCTCCACAATGCTGCTGTGTTTTATGATGTTCTCAAGGGACCCCCAACCAGTGGGAAGAGGAAGGTGGCTGTGTTTACAGTTCTTGGACAACAATTTTATTTTATAATGCAGACTGACAAAGAAGCTACAGTTTCCTCTGTTTTCTTATGTATGTATGTGTGTGTGAGTGAGAGAGAGAGAGAGGAAGAACGAGCTATTCATTTAAGTTTGTTTATTTAGTATATTTCTTTGTTGCCTGCCCAGAACAAAGATGCTGGAGACTCTGAAGTGGCTACTAGTAGTTGTACTACCTTAGATATATGAGATCTGTGTTGAGAAGTTTAATATGTTTGCTCCTTTTTTTAGGCTTTGCTTTTACTACCTCTTTAGGAAGTTTTGTTGCACTTATATTTAAGTAATCAGTCCTATGGCCATGGGCATGCTACGCTTTACCCACATGATTGGTGATGATCATATGATAGGTTTATCTTGAGCAAACTTTCTTTCCATGAACGATAAGGCCCTATGATAGCTGACTTATGACGATAGCCTTTTCTATCATCTGGATTGTGATGCTTGCGGTTATTGCAAGGAAAATATGGTTGTGGAAATCAATCTTAAATCACTACAATCCCTGGATTCTGCGCCCCCCCCCCCCCCCGTCCCCTCATGTACCACCCAAGTAGTTAATTTCAGTTTAAACAGCCTTGTTAAATAAAGAATAATTACTTGGTGCTGTAAAATCACTATAGAACAATAAACCAAAAGTCCCTGCCTGCAGATTTACAATGTAACAATAAAATGGTTGATTAAAAACGGTGTGCCTACCCCATAACACACTCCTCGTTGTCACCGCAAGTCTACCTGCTCCATCTCTCCTGCCATTTTCCATTTCCTGCTTCCTCCTCACAGTCCTTACCCCTGCGGCAATGTTTCCTGGACAAGGCAAGTTAAAAAGGTTGTTGTTTGTAGCCTGGATGGAGCAGGATGTACTCACTGACCCTGCTTCTGATTTTGTGCATTCAGCTGACCTTCTATAATGAGCCATAGCCCTTCCTGATAGCTGGGATACGCAGAGTTCACTTCAGATGTCTGGCTTGAACCTGTGGATGTTGGGGGCTGTGGTTGATCCTTGCTGCCCAGATAGGCACAGCAGCCACACTTGGCACTGGAGGTGGTGAATGTCTGCCAGGCAGAAATAGCACAGGGTGAAAGGAAGCCTGGAGCTGGGGCACTGAGGAAGTGCCAGGAATAAGCAGACTGGATGGTGGTTGATTAGCCCCAGGTGAGGAAGCCAGCATGTTGGGAAGAAGGTTCCAGCTGGAGAGAGATGGGAAGAGAACTGCAGCAATGTGGGTGACTGGCCAGCATACATCATGGTGGGATTTATAAAGAGCCTGGCTGTGCAGCACAGCATAGCTGGAGTACATTTTATCATTACAATAGTCATGTGAGATAGTTTAGGATGAGAGCGAATCACTGTTTCCCTCTCTAAGCACACAGTAATGTATTTAGAATAGATTTACCAGAGTTGTAAGGCTATTGATTTTGAATGATTTTAGTTTTATTACGTTGCTTTATATGCCAAATTTGAAAGCATCTTTCATGTAGGCAAGATATAATTTCAGCTCAAAATTCAAAGACATCTCTAGGCATCTTGTGTTTTGTTTTTGATGCATGCAGCCAAATTCTCTGAGGGTTAACTGTTCAATGGAGAAGCCAGGATGTATTAAAACACCATTATTCATTAGGTCTCTGGTTGTTCACACAGTTAAGTACACATGTCTCATTGATTTTTCAGTGTATGAGAATGTAATTATGTGCAAGATGGCTTAAATAGCCTTCCGTTTAGCTGAATAATTTATACATAGCGCCAAGATTGGAACTTGCTGTATTTCTTCAACATACAACTCATAAATAGTGCTTCTTGCTAAACAGAGTTTAACAACAACAAATCCTTGACCTTTCTTTGCTCTTTCTATTCCTGTACACACAGAGGGAAGGTTTATCAGAAAACTCATTCTTAAAATTAAAACAGGAAAGAAATGGAAATCCCATTTGCATTGTGCTGATCCAGGAAAATTGCACATATCCTTTCTGCTGAATACTGTAATGTGTTTGTTTTGCAAAATTGGAGTTTGTCGCTGAACTTAAAAAGCTGTTTATACTGTGCCAAATACTTAAGTTAAGGAAGTGTGTGTTCTCACTCTGTGTGTGTATGTATATATTTTTTACCTCTAGGGAATTCAATACTGTAGTTATGTGGAGCTAATTTATCTAATAAAACTGCTAAGTTGCATAAACTAGAGAGGGTGAATGGTATTTCTCCCTTATTTCTTCATTGACTTTTATAATATGGCAGTTTTTTGTGTAAGTTACTTACTCTAATCAAACTTGAAAATTGCTTATTTACCATTATTTTTCTAATTGCTGTGATATCCCATATCACTTAGAATCTACTGTGCACAACAAAGTTGCATTTTTAAATTGATACCCATTTGGCGGAAATGTTTTTTCACTGTTGAAGCAAAGTTTAATGTCTGTATAAATTGGCATCAATTCTGATATCAACCATATAGAAGATTTTCCTGTAACTAATATTGGTGGTGGAGAGTGTTGTGAAGTCATAGCTGACTTATGGTGACCCCTGGTGGGGTTTTCATGGCAAGAGACTAACAGGTGGTTTGCCCTTGCCTGCTCCTGCAATGCTGGTCTTCGTTGGAGGTCTCCCATCCAGTTACTAACCCGCTTAGCTTCTAAGATCTGACAAAATCGGGCTTTCCTGGGCTATCCTCGTCAGGGTGTAACTACTATTAAGAAATTTATAGTGAGGATATCAAAAGAATTATCAAAAGAGTGACAGGTTGAGATTGCTTGAACGTTAGTTGCATTGCTAAATTTCAGTGTATGCAGTAAACTATATCTGGGCCAAAAGGGACAAGATGCTGGAAAATCCAAGAAGGGATAACCAGTGCATTTTTTTATTACTGAATAGCAGCCTCAGAGGCCCCTGGTTTGAGTCAGTGATGCAGCATGGAGAGATTGGGAAGGGGGCTGTTAGAGATCAGGACAAACTTTTGCTGATTCTAGGTGTACTGTGTTCATGCCTGAAGTTAGATGCATAGGCTGAGCTCTAGCAAACCCACTTGTGCATACGCACTGAAACTTTTAAACTTGTTTCTGGATAGACCAGTCCAATGTATTTTAAATGTGATATTTAAGAAGTGAGTTAGGATGTTGCAGAGGAGGATGCACATAGAACAACAAATTATATACCACACTGTTCACCCAGACTGGGTAAAGAGTCCCTGGATATTCTCTTGATTACAGGATGCAGTGTCTTTAATCTGAGCATGGTGGCCTGGCAGATGTACAGCACAAGTGTCTAATTGGAATGATGTCAAATGTATTACTGAAATCTTAGTACAGTGTATCAGTTGCACTCCATTGTCTACTTTATCTAACAAGGAAACAAGTGTTTCAATAAGTCCCCCCCCCCCTTTATAAACTATACTAAGTGCTGATACTCATTCTCTTTTCCTCTAGGTACTTGTAAGTTAGTTTTATTATTGGCATTTACTAGGTATTGATGTCTAAGAAAGTCTATAGTTCTCTGGATCATCCATTTTTTGCAAAGGTAGGCATTCTCTCTGTTTTCTAGTCTTCTGGCACTGTATTAATTTTTCATTTGTAATTTTGAAGTGGTAGCGTCTGTAGAATTTACTCATTCATATTCTCTGAGAAATACATGTACCTTCATTATCTTGTTACCCTAACATGGCCTTTCTCCAATTGTTAAATGTCTCTTCATAACTTTCCTCATGCAAAGACTGAAGCTTAGTAGGTACAGAGTTCAGGCCCAGTTTCTCAGCACAGTGTCAGCAGGGTTATGGTTATGGTTCCCAAAAAGTCAATGGGCTTAGAAGGATGTAACTCTGTTTAGGATCACACATCTAGTCTGTTACAGCAAAATTACAAGAGAGCCCAGGTGCATGTTAAGATTATATCTAGGCCTAAACAGTGAGGAATGGACAAAGAACTATCTAGCTGTCCCCTGATTTTGCTTCCTTACAATTGAATTGGAAAGCAGCAAGTATTTTATTTTCATAGGAGTGCTGAGTAGGGCCATAGTTTTAGTAGTACATTAGTATTTTTACTGGACATAAATATTTCACTGTTTCTAAACTAAAACACCCTTCACAATTATTTCAGGTTAATGCTGTCGGCATGAAAAAAAATTACTATAGACTGTCTTTATCCATTACATGCTAGATTACCAATAAAGAGACATGTTGCAAAGGACTGAATTTGCCAGTCTACATGGAAGACAATTGTCTTCAGAGAGATTGCAAAGCAAATGGACTTCTAGCACTGATATCTACAATATTAGTGTGGCCAGTATCTGATTAATAAAACTGTAAGTTGGCACAATTGAATATGAGTGAACCTAAGTTCCACCAAACGATAAACCTACAAAACATTTTAAAGGTAGAATTGAATTTGCCTAAGGTTGACAGTAGTGAAGAGAGCTTGTGCTCTCAACTATTTGTTTTAAATTAAAGATATAATCTTTCTTGCCTCATCAGCTTTCCCAGTTTCCCCTACTTTCTCAATTTCTTTTGATCCTCACTCTGTCTTATCTTCAGACTTACCACATAGCTGCCCTGAGCACTCAGAAGTCAGAATACACCAGCTGCAACAATAACTTCAAAAGGCGTGTTAAACCAGTTTGGGAGAATCACTCATTCATGCACAAACCTCTGCATGTTGCATTTTTTCCTCTTTCTCTGAAGAAAGCTCATAAGATGTGTACAACTAAACTATAACTTTTCATCCTCGAGGTGACTTGTTGCCATCCTATGCAGATTGCACTGTCAATCACCTTTAAATGAGTATCTGAAATATGTTTCAATACAGGCGATATCAGTTAGTTTGAGGTGTTACAGTTACGACTTCGAAACGCAGCTTTGCCCATGATTGGAATATATACTCAATTCAAACAACATTTAGATAATCACTATCAGCTGTTTGCAAAATGTCACGTTGAGGTGGAAAAGAACTTTGTATAAATATACCCCAAAACTTGTTTCTTTTAAGAAGTTCCCTTCTTCTACTTAGAAAGCTTATGTCTGTGAATCATTTTGTGAAAATGTTGGATTGAGTTTCAGACTTCGGGTCCCTCGTGGTGCATTAAATCTTTTCTTGCATTGGCAAGGAAGAAAGGGGGATCCTTTGTTTAGCTAGACAAATGCTCAAACTGTTAAAACACCAGATGTTCTGAGAGAGACTCCAGACAGGACTCACTACAGAGTGGACAATGCCTTTGGGACAATTATGTATGTTGAGTTTTATTTAGTTTTTCAGTGTCATAGTAGCACCTGGAAGGAAAGGTGACAAAGAATCAGTTGAACATGTTGCAGCGATGAGAGATTGCTAGTGAAATATGTTTAGATATCGTTTCTAAATGTACTGATCCAAGGCTCAGTAGCTTTGAAAACCCGTTTCCTTATTAATTGGGCATGAACAACTTGTTTCCATTTCTTCATAGAGAGAGAAGTTATTGAATTAAGATAATGTAATTCTTACACAGCTTGCTTTTGCTTGGGGGCAATTCCACTTGTCCCTGTCATTGTCTCAGGGAATGCAAAGATATTTGCAGTGCGAATGGGGGTCCTGCAAAGGAGACTTGCTTTCCTCTCCTGCCAATCATTCCCTTTCACCACCGGTTTTTTAAAATTAATAGTAGATATATCACTGCTCTGAGCTGGATAGCCCAGGCAAGCCCGATCTCGGAAGATCTCAGAAGCTAAGCAGGGTCACCCCTGGTTAGTAATTGGATGAGAGACCTCCAAAGAAGACCAGGGCTATGAAAAACTGCGAGTGTTAGTCTCTTGTCTTGAAAACCCCAGCAGGGGTCACTGTAAATCAGCTGTGACTTGACAGCACTTTATATATATAAAGTGCAGGCAAGGTAGGCGGTTGCTGTCTTGGGAGGGGCGACCGCACCTTGCCTGGCTGGCCCTGCACTTTTCATTAGAATTATCACTTATATGTGCATAAAATTTGATTTGATTTGATTTGATTTGATTTGATTTGATTTATACCCCGCCCTCCCCACAGATGGGCTCAGGGTGGCTAACAACATTCAAATAATAATAATAATAATAATAATAATAATAACATTCGATTTATATACCGCCCTTCAGGACAACTTAATGCCCACTCAGAGCGGTTTACAAAGTATGCTATTATTACCCCCACAACAATCACCCTGTGAGGTGGGTGGGGCTGAGAGAGCTCCAGAGAACTGTGACTCGCCCAAGGTCACCCAGCTGGCTTCAAGTGGAGGAGTGGGGAATCAAACCCGGCTCTCCAGATTAGAGTCCCATGCTCTTAACCACTACACCACTTAACCACTACACCAAACTGGCTCTCTACATTAAAAGTCACAAAAACATAAAATCAATAATAATTTTTTTAAAGTCATTAAAATAGTCCAGGAGCAGGCTATTTAAACAAAATCTGCAGGAGAAGTGGAGAGAGTGTGGCAGTTGGTGCCAGATGGGGCACCGAGAGTAGAAAGAAGGGGAAATGTGCATTAAAGCACATCTCCCCTGGTTTGGTGGGGCAGTGCAGAGTGGGGACTGTGCAGAAACAAGCACATTCTATCATAAGCTGGAATGTATAAACATTATGTGGGAAAAGCATATTTTGGATGATACTTGTTTTATCTCTGATGCACGTCGGAGAATATCTTAATTAGCAGTACATTCTTGCCCCTGGCTATAGGGTTAGCTGTCCCAAGTTTCATCACTTGGATGTCTTAACATGCTACTTTTACACACTAGCAGGCATAAAACACTCCATAGCCTTGACACAATTTCTGAAAATATAGACAGAGCAGAATATTGTACTCAAAACTGATCTTCTTAAATATTGTTGTCCATGTTAGGATTGATTTCATTAAACTCAGTTTGGTCCCTACTTTTTGTACAAAATAACTATAGTTACAGTGGTTCCAAAACTGCTTAAGAACAACTGATTCATTTCAGTGCATGTTCTTTAGGAACATTGTTTGGCAAAGTGTGAGTTATCATGAAAACTGTGTCTATTATATATTTGCAAGCATCTATAACAGTGTAAGGAAAGGACAGTAGCTCTGCCAGAGGATTCTATTCAGTTACTACAAGTACACTGTTACCAACAGTCGTTGAACACCTTTTTGTGAAGTACTAGAAATATCTATGTTGGAATAATAACAACTGTGCTTCTATTCCACTCTTCTAGACAGATTACAGCCCCATTCAGAGCAGTGAACAAAGTCAGTGTTGTTATTATAATCCTCACAATACATCTGGGGATCTGGGGCTGAGAGGAATGGCTTACCCAAGGCTACCCGCTGAGCTCCTGGCAGTCATAGGATTCAGACCAGCAGATTTGCAATCCAATCACTTAACCAATATGCTACAACAGCTCTCTGTGAACTAAATATACTACTTTTTAGAAAATGGTTTGTCCCCCCACTAACTGTTACTGGGCCTCCTCCCTAATTGTGTTGTGTGATCGTGTGTTAATATGTTTTATTGAATTGTTTGAATATTTTATGTACACTTATATTTTCAATGCTATTTTCATGTCTTGATGTTTTAATATTGAGATGTTCTGATGTTCTCGATTTGGGGAAGGCACGTAGAAATGTTTTAAATAAAATAAATAAAATAATTTTTCATTATACTGCGAAGTGCTGAACCATATTATTATCCTTTGGTCATCTGGAGGTTTTTGCTTTGGAAGCATGTTTTGATTGGATTCATTTGTTCATATTCCTTCTCTGATTGTGACATTCTGTGTGGGCTGCTTCTCAAGAGGCAGGATTCTACTCCACTGAGGCTTATGGGAGCAGATGGAGGCTCTTGGGATTGGGAATGACTGGAAGTCAAACAAGATAATACATATACATGAAGCTGTCTTATAATGATTCAGACCTTTTGGTCCATCAAGTTTAGTTTTGTGTACTCTGACTGGCAGCAGCTGTCCAGGTTATTAGGCTGAGATCTTTCACATCAACTACTACCTAATAATTTTAACTGGAGGTGCTGGAGATTGAACCAAACAACTTCTGCATGCCAAACAGATGTCCCAACATGAAGCCATAGCCTGAATAGGGCAGAGCAGGCCTGCTGAGAGTCTCCAAAGAAAGGACTTCCGGTTTGGGATTCATGGAGGTCTAACGCAGCTCCATTTGCGGAGCTGACCGGACTGCCGTTTTAAGCGGCCGGCGAGGTGAAAATAGCCCACGGCCGACTGCTCTCAGGCGGAGAGCAGGCAAAGAACGCTCAAGACCCTAGGGTGAGTTAGATCTCGGACGAGGGGGGGCTCTATGCAACGGGCCCCCTCCCGATCCTTGAGGTCCCACCTTGTGACGGGTCGGCTACAATCTCTGCGGCAGTTTTGGGGCCAATTCGGCTGGCATAAGACCTACATACCCAAGCTTCGATTGGGGGAAGAAGTGGAAAGGAGAATTTGAAATCGAAACAGTGATTACAACCCGTGGAAAGTGAAGGGAAGGTAAAGATCACTATCTTCCGATACGGGACAGATTGATAAAAACAGAGAGAAAAAAAAGTAGATTTTTAAACTGCAACAGACTAGCGAAAAGGAGGGGAAGCTCCGGCGGGAGTTGTATTTGAAAAGAGACTAAGTTTAAAGAAGTTATTAAAGAAATTGGACTATTGTTTTGAATACCTGTGGCTTTGGAGCTGTGAGAAAAAGATACCATCGCGAGATCTGCTGTGGGAAGACGGGAGACAGGAAGTGCGTAACAACAATAGAGCGGCTGGAGAGAAGCGGCCCTTGCTGGAGGGCAGGAAGAAGGGAATCGCCATCTTTGAGAGGGGAAGGGTCGCGGCCTCAGCGGAAAAGGAAGTAGGCCATATTGGATTATAAAATCATAGAGAGACCATAGAGAAAAGACGCCCGACATTTTGGACCCTTTAAAATTAATTTATGCAAGAAGACCGGGACATTTGAAATAAAAAAGGTACCAAATTTAACGCCACGGAGTTAAGGAAGAGAGCGGACTCGTGGGAGCGAGCCAAAGCAAGCCCCACGATGTCAAAGAAAGAGTGGCAATCGGCAATAGAAAACTTGGATAAAAAACTTTTGGAGGTGATTAAAGAATTTAAAGACATGAAATTGGAGCTGATCAAAGAGGTTAAACAGACAGTAAAATCGGAGCTGTCTGAAGTAAAATCGGAGCTGTCAGAGGTGAAGAAAGGTATGGAAACAATACAAAGTGAATTACAAGGGACGCAGCAGAGAGTTAAAACAGTAGAAGGAGCGATGGAGAACTTAGCAGATACGCAACAAACAGAGATGAGGCTGATGAGGGGAAGGATGGCTGTTGCGGAAAGTAGACATATGGAGAAGCAGCTGAGATTTCGCGGTCTGCCGGAATTGGAAGGAAAGACAGCGCAAGAACAGATGACGGAGGTGTTAGCTGAATACCTGGGGAAGGAGGAGGAGGATGTTGTGGCTATCCTAGATGTGGCATATCGTGTGAACTCGAGAATTGCAACCCAGAGGAAAGTACCAAGGGACGTGATTGTACAATTTACAACAAGAAACATGAAAGAGAAGATTGTGACTAAACAATTTCAAGATCCATTGGAGATCGATGGCAAGACAATCATTATAATGAAGGAACTACCCAGATCAGTGTTACTAGATCGGAAAAAATATAAAGCGCTAATCCAGATGTTGAAGGACATGAAAATCAGGTACAGATGGGAGCTCCCAGAGGGTTTGTCCTTCGAATTTGGAGGTGCCAAAAAGCGTATCAGATCTGAGAGGGAGATGGAGCGATTTATAAGGGACAATGAAAAAGACTTACCAACAAGTTTATGAATATGGAGTGTAAAGTATTATCTTGGAATGTAAATGGACTAAACTCACCGAATAAGAGAAAAAATATTTTTCACTGGCTATTAAAACAAAAATGTGATATTGTTTGTTTGCAAGAGACTCATATTCGAAAACAGGATGTAAAATATTTAAAATTGGGAAAATTGGGCAAGGACTTTGTAGCGGCCTCAAGTAAGAAAAAAAGAGGAGTGGTGTTGTATGTAAAAGAGGAGCTACAACCAAAATTTATAATGAAAGATGTGGAAGCCAGATTTGTAGCAGTGGAATGTACTTGGAACTTAAAGAGAGTGTTGGTAGTCGGAATCTATGCACCTAACGGTGCAAAAGAGAGCTTCTTTGAAGATTTGAGGAAGCATTTAGACGATCTTTCATATGATCAGATAATTCTTGCTGGAGACTTCAATGGAGTGACAGACTTGGAACTGGATAAAAAGACTACAATGGCACAAAAGAAAAGAGGACTATTACCAAAGCTCTTTTTTGAGTTGATTCAACAAGAGACTCTTGAAGATGTATGGAGGAGAGAATATCCTAAAAGTAGACAGTTTACTTTTTATTCTGCAAGGCACTCCACACTATCAAGAATTGACATGATCTGGGCCTCAAAAGATTTGGCGTTATGGACTAAGGATGCAGAAATAATGCCGATGGTAGGCTCAGATCACAACCCAATTATGTGGAAATTAGGGAAAAGGAGAAAAAGGAAAGCATGGAGAATAAATGAGGACTTGCTACAGGAAAAAGAGAATATGGAAATATTGAGAAGAGAGACCAAGTTTTTCATACAATACAACGTGAATAAAGAAGTACCAACTGATAAAGTTTGGGATGCTTATAAGGCGGTTATAAGGGGCATACTAATGGACTTAAATGGTAGAGCAAGAAAGAAGAAAGAGGAGAAGAGACAAGAGATTGAGGAGAAAATAAAAGCTAAGGAAACACAGTTAAAAAAGAGACCAGGGAAAAAGAAATTATATCAGGAAATTAAAATATTGCAAGAACAGCTAACAGCAATGAGTAACAAAGAATTGGAGTGGAATCTCAAAAGGCTGAATCAGAAAGCGTTTGAGGGTGCAAATAAACCTGGGAAGTACCTGGCATGGCAACTGAAGAAGAGAAGGGAAAAGAAAACAATAAACAGAATTTGTGAAGATGACAAAACGTATCTGGAACAGACTACCATTAGTAGAGCCTTTTATAAATTCTACGCTAAATTGTACAACAAGAGAGAAGTAAATAAAGACTCAATAGCGTCATATCTGGAGAAAATGACACTTCCAGAAATTTCGGACGCTTGGAGAAGTAAATTGAACAGTGAGGTAACGGACGAGGAAATAAGTAAGGCAATACAATCTGCAAATCTAGGAAAGGCGCCAGGGCCAGATGGACTTACAGCTAAATTTTATAAGACTATGGCCAATGAGCTGGCACCATTCCTAAAGGAAGTGATCAATGGAGTTCTAAGGGACCAAAGGATCCCAGACACTTGGTCTGAAGCGAACATATCATTGATCCCAAAAGAGGGCCAAGATTTGACTAATGTGAAAAATTACAGACCTATATCGTTACTCAACAATGACTATAAAATTTTTGCGAAGATACTGGCGGAGAGACTGAAGGGGTGGCTTTTGGAAGTTATAGAGGAGGAACAAGCAGGCTTTCTGCCAGACAGAAAAATAAGAGACAATTTAAGGACAGTGATTGATGCTATTGAATATTATGATAAGCGTTGTGATAAAGAGGTTGGTTTCTTCTTTGTTGACGCTGAAAAGGCATTTGACAATTTAAACTGGGACTTTATGTTTGCCACTATGGAAAAGCTACAATTAGGAGAAAGATTCATCAGAGCAATTAAGGAAATTTACAGAGACCAGACTGCAGCAATTGTGGTGAACGATGAACTGACTAAGAAACTGATTATAAGTAAAGGAACAAGACAAGGTTGCCTGTTGTCTCCACTGTTGTTCATTTTAGTATTGGAGATCCTGATGATACAAATACGACAAGACGAGGAAATTCGAGGAATAAAAATAAAGGACTATTCATACAAGGTCAGAGCATTTGCGGACGATATAATGTTAATCGTAGAGGACCCATTGGAGAACATGCCAAAAGTGATAGACAAGATCAAGGAGTTTGGAGACTTGGCAGGTTTCTATATTAACAAAAAGAAGTCAAAGATATTATGTAAAAATATGACTAAGCAGAAACAACAATTGTTAATGGAAACAACGGACTGTGAAGTAACAAGTAAGGTGAAATACTTGGGAATTGAACTGACTGCTAAGAATATTGATTTATTCAAGAATAATTATGAAAAACTATGGACTCAGATAGAGAGAGACTTGATTAAATGGAATAGGCTCAATCTGTCATGGTTGGGTAGGATTGCAGCAGTTAAAATGAATGTGTTACCAAGAGTGATGTTTTTGCTACAGACAATACCAATCATCAGAGACTCTAAACAATTTGAAAAATGGCAGAGGAAAATTTCAGACTTTGTATGGGCAGGCAAGAAGCCTCGAGTGAAAATGAAAGTTTTACAAGATGCAAAGGAAAGAGGCGGAATGACACTGCCCAATCTGAGACTTTACCACGATGCAATCTGCCTAGTTTGGTTGAAAGAGTGGATGACACTAAAGAACAAGAAATTATTAGCCCTAGAGGGATACAAAAAAATATTTGGATGGCACGCATACCTATGGTACGACAAAGTAAAGGTCAACTCGATGTTCCTGCACCATTTTGTACGGAGAAGTCTATACACAATCTGGAAGAAGTATAGAAATTATCTACAAGAAGGAACTCCGTGGTGGGTGGTTCCATATGAGGTGATAGACCCGAGAGCTGTTGATAACGAACGACAATGTTTAACTTACAAAGAAATAACTAAAACTGAAGCAGCTAAACTTAAAATAAAGACGCAAGAGGAACTATCACCTAATTACGATTGGTTCCAGTATAGACAGGTTAGAGACTTGTATAACTCGGACTCTGTAAAGGGAGGTATACGAACAGAGAATTCGGAACTAGAGCAGACCCTTCTTAAAGAGGACAAGAAAAGAATATCCAAGGTATACCAGGTACTGTTGAAATGGTATACCGAGGATGAGACAGTTAAAACACAAATGGTGAAATGGGCTATAAATTTTAATAAAGAAATAACAATGGAGGCATGGGAATACTTGTGGAAGACTACAATGAAGACAACGACATGTACAAATATCAAAGAGAACATCTACAAAATGATCTATCGTTGGTACATGACACCAAAGAAGATTGCGCTAGGGAATTTGAACACTTCTAATAAATGCTGGAAATGTAGGAAGCATGAGGGCTCCCTCTATCATATGTGGTGGTCGTGTGAGGTAGCTAGGCAGTACTGGGGGGTAATAATAAGAGAAATGAGTGAAATTTTACAATTTCAAATCAATAAGAACCCAGAACTCCTGCTACTGAACTTGGGAATGGAGGGAATTCCAGCTCATCACAGGACACTGATATTTTACATGACGGCAGCAGCTAGACTTTTGTATGCGCAAAAATGGAAAGTACAAGAAGTGCCAACTATCGAAGATTGGATCTACAAATTGCTGTATATGGCTGAAATGGACAAGATGACAAGAAAACTGAGAAATCTGGACTCAGGGCAGTTTAACACAGACTGGGAGAAGCTGAAACAATATCTGGAGAAGAAATGGGAGGTGGGAGGAAAACTGTGGCAGTTTGAGAACTACTGAAGTATAATAAAATGTAGAGGGGGGTGACTTTACCGGGGGGGGAGAAGAGATAAATGTGAATTTATAAGCAGTTAGATTAACAGATTGACATATATATAGATATATATAGGCTAATAAACAGAATATTGATAGAAAATAATTAACTATAAGGATTAAATATAAGGATTGAGTAACCAATAATATTTTCTTTCTTTGACAAGATTTGTACAATGCACCAAACTGAATGTCTGAAGGTATAGAGGAGTCAAATTGATTGACTATGTGATGAGAGTTACAGAGAATTATTATAAAAAGACAGAATGAGTAATATATAGAGCATAAGTCAAATTGTTTGATTTAAATGAATGTAAGATTTATATGGTTTATGATATATAGAAATACTTAAAAAATGGAAAATGGGATAAATTGTTTATCTAAGATGGAAACAAAGACTTACAGTTTGGGTATATAATATTAAAAATAGTTAAGGATGTACTGCTTAGAATAATGGAGAATATATATCTGTTCTAGATAGAGGAATCTAATAGAAGTAAGGGAAAAGGGACAAAGGGTTGGAAAACTGTTGGAAGTCAAAAAAGGGGGGGAAAGGGAGGGGGTTAGAAATTGAAAATTGGGGAAAATTGAATGTAAATGTAAAAATAATGGACTCTAACCCAATAAAAAATTTTTCAAAAAAAAAAGAGAGTCTCCAAAGAAAGATTCTCTCTAGGCCCCTTTCATTCCACCTAGCACAACCCAGCTTTGTAGCTCTGTACATCCCACCCCCCGCCATTTTCTTCTTCATCTATAAATAATTCTTTTAACAAAAAACTTCACTTTGTAAAGGTACAGAGACATTCTGCCCAGAAATGAGGCTAGCTTCACTTCTTATGTAATAAGATGCAGTGTGCAATAAATGACATGTCGGGTGGAAGGAAGTGGGGTGGTCTCTCGTGTTCCCTGCAACCCCTTCTGTTGGCTTCAGTTCTGTAGACACTTGGGTTCCCTGGCCTTAGTTGGGGAGAGCAGATAAAGCTGTGCACACCCTGCTCAGTAGAGATCTGAATCTGTAGGAGGTAGAAATACAAATGATGTCATCTATGTGGCTGCTGCTGCAGCAGGCCAGTTTCTTTATGTGTTATCTTCCAAAACAGCGGTAGGGACTTTGCAGATGAATGTTATCATAGAGTTTGTTTATTCCGCCTTGATTTCAGACTTCTTAGCTAGTAGCAGCTGGGTAAAGAGGGTTCCCTCTGGTATAGAGCAAAATCTTCTTCCAGGCTTCCTTCACCTCCATATCTCTCCTGAAAGCCCCAACTTGCTGGATCACATCTCAGGCTGTGTATCGGTAGTGAATGAAAAAGTCTGTGTTTTTAAATCTTTTAAAATTTTAATTAATTTAAAATTTGTATTCTGCTTTCTTTCTGTTTTGGAAACTTTCTCCGTGTGAACTGGTAATTACTTTTTAAAAAGAAAATCTTGTAAATTTTGGCTTGATGACTAATTATCTTAATCTGAGTAATCTAAAACCAACTGCAACTGACTGGGGACCCCTACCTCATATTGTTTGACTTTCTTGTTCTTGCACTTTAGGGCACTGTTAACAGATGCTTATGATTATAATCTTTGTGAAGAATTGTCGGACTCAAAATAACCTAGCTCTGTAAGGACTTCCCAGCGTCACATGTGGAATTAAGTATCAAACAATGTAGCCTTAATTGTTTACATGTGCATACAAACACATGGTGGTAGGTGATTGGCTGCTTCAGAAAACTAAAGTAAATATCTGCCTTTTTCCTTTGGCCTTCTCAGTGTCTTTAAAAGAACAAATAAAATGGGTTTCAGATTATTTGAATCTGTCTGGGAAAATACTGCTTATGTCAAAATTGTGAAGATTGAGGGGTCATGTAATTTGTTGCATATAGAAAGTGCTATTTAACTTTTTGGACATTTATGCAAAAATAATGTCACAGGGAGCATACCTGTGGATTCATATTTACAGAATGGGTCTTTTCTGTCTGTCAACACTCCCTTGTGTCTGCCTACCCCACCACTCCTGAAGTCAGAAGATGGTTTGGAATTATTGTAATACAGCATTGGTGTTTGAAATAGGAAGAAGGAATCAGCAAACACTTGTGGGCCTTTTCCACACATTTGACCCAAGTTTGATGCTGCTAGGAAGATGGATTTTTCCCATGCTTCTCCACAACGTTGTGGTGCATTCACATACCTTCCAGGAGTTCCTTTGCTATTTCTGTAATCTTTCTCAGATCTGCTTTGCTGCAAAGTTTTGGGAATGACTGCAGCAAAATCTAGAGGGCTACAGTGTGGGCGGAAAAGTTTGGATTTTCCTGCTCCTGCCCACACTGCAGTTATTTTCCCTATCCATCCCATTGGTGGCCATTTCCTTCCCTTGCCAACTTGGGGACTTTTTTGTTTCTTTAATTAGTAACTGAATATCATTATATTGTTATAGCTACGTGTCTCTCAGGTTCTCTGAATTCCCAGCTTTCGTTTTTAAAAAGTAAGTCTCCAGCTTCTTTCATTGCAGAGATATAAGAGAAAGATATAACAAAAGGGGATAACTCTAGACGTAATACGTTTTTTAAATATTAAAGCTGGGAATTCAGAGAACCTGAAAGACACACTGTTATAATGCCATGATATTCTACTGCTGATTTATTAAAAAATGAAAAAGCCCTGGGCTGTTTCCACACTACTCACCTTCATCCGGAATGGAGCACAACGTTGCAAAAAAACTGCGGAAGATAGTGTCTTCTCACGTGAGTTTTGTGCGACGTTGCTCAAAACTTGTGCGAGAAGATGCTGTCTTCTGCGGTTTTTTGTGACGTTGTGCCCTGTTCCGGATGAAGGTGAGTAGTGTGGAAACGGTACTGGTGGCCTTTGAGTGGCAAAATCTGCCAGTGAAAGCCCTGTTGCTGCTATGTTGTATTGGCAGCCCTAACAATGGGGAAACCACACAAGCCTGTCTCTGTATAGAGAACACAGTGCAGAAATAGAAATGCCCTTCAGCCATTGAAGAGGGTCTTTGGATCCGGTTCAGTGTGTGCATAATTTAGAGCAGGCTTGCATAGCTTGTAACCATCTGGTCCTGTATCTACAACTTTCAAACATTTGATAATCAGCTGATTTTTGCAGTCCCAAGCAGGCAGCAAGACCACAAATTATATTAAGACCATTGTGGTTCATGGATTACATTCAGCTTGATGGATCATTAACTCTGCAACATTTTCTAAGGGATGTACACATTATGAGTATCATTTAAGCTGATACATTTAGAGACCTGTCTGGGATTGGAGGCTGCCCTGTACCTGGCACCAGGGAGTGCAGTGTTAGCAGCTCACCCTACCCCTCGCAAAGCCACATGTGCCAGACAGGGCCCCAAGAACCTCCACTTACCAGCCCCAGCAGCAGCAGGAGCTGCCACTGAGCTCTGGAGGCAAGCAATGGGGGAGAGTAGGCTTGGTGGCTGGCAGCAGGCCTCTTCTGCTGCCGAGACTGCAGTGCTAGGGAGCGATACCATCATCCAGTACTGCAGTGATGAGGGAAGCTTTGGGCTGGAAAGTGGCCCTGCAGAAAGCATATGGCATATGGTAAATAGCACTGGCAGGAGGGCTTGCAGGGGGCAATGTGGCCTGGCTGCCGGGCATCAGAGCCA
Source organism: Eublepharis macularius (assembly GCF_028583425.1). Classification (NCBI taxonomy): domain Eukaryota; kingdom Metazoa; phylum Chordata; class Lepidosauria; order Squamata; family Eublepharidae; genus Eublepharis; species Eublepharis macularius. Next base: position 39,288,520 of record NC_072797.1, read on the forward strand.
CAGGGCGCCATGCCAGATCCAGCGCTGGACAAGGCGTTGCACACAGCCCTGGCCAGCCTGACTTAGGTGTTGGAAGTTTCATTGGGGATAGGAAGGTGGGAGACAGGGAGTGGCTGGCCCTGGGAGGGAGGGAATAAAAGGCCTAACTGGGGAGGAGGAGAGAGAGCTGTACCTGCTGCTGTGCTGAGAGCAGCTTCTCTGGTGGAGCAGGGAGATGAGGGGCTTACTACCCCAATCCCATTCACCATTCTGAGGTCAACAGGGCAGGACCTTGATTGGAATGGCAGTCCCCCAGGGGATAGAGGGCACTATGGGTGTTGCAACCTGACCCCTGAATCTGAGAACTGGGGAAACCCCTGTGGGTAACCCAGCAAGATAGCAAAAGACTGGGAGGTGACCCTCAGCTGGGAGGAACCTCTCAAGATCGCTTGTGACTTAGACCTCTGTCTACATGAAGCACAGAGAAGTTATTATACCTGACTGTGCTTAAGATAGGTTAGTTGAAGGCAAACCAAAAGCTGCATTTTTCATTTACTTCCCACAGGCAATTAAAAAAGGAGATTTCAGATAATTAAAAATCACCATTTTCAGTATTGTCATAAAGCTCTTAGGGTCAGATAAACATCCCCTTTTGAATTTTCAGTGAAACTTTCCAGGAAGCCAAGGGTAACTTCCTATATAGAGTGTGTGTAGGAGGGGGGAGGGTGTCTTTTGGAAATTCTTTCTAAAAAGAAAATATTAATCTTCCCATACAAAAAGTAATGTTTTAGTAAAGTGTGTTGGTGTCATGAGTCAGCCAGGGCTGAGTGATAGGGAGGACTCCTCTGGGGAAGAGGTGCCCCATGCAGCCAGCCTTGAACAGCCAGAAGCTAAGGACTCCTCAGAGGAAGGGGAGCTAACAGAAGCTGCTGATCAGCCTGCACCATCAACAGCTGAGGCAGGACCAACGCCCTCTAGCTCTGCTCCAGCAGGTGAAACCAAGTTAGCCAACCCCAGCCCTCCAGATTCACCTCCACCCTTTGAGCACCGCAGTCAGAAGATGAGAACTGAATTGCAGGCAAGGAGGCAAAGTGCACGCCTCCTGGCCAGACGCCAGCTGCTTGTTGAGAGTGATGAGGAGTGAGCACAGGATAGCTCCCAAGCAGCTGGCTGCAAGCCCAGTCTATCTATAAAAGCCTGCCATAGACAACCAGGGAACGTGGAAGCAACACGTCAGCATTCTGTTCTGACTGTGACCACTCTCTGTGCCCTGCCCTGCCCTGCCCTGCCCTGCCCTGCCCTGCCCTGCCCTGCCCTGCCCTGCCCCTGCCCCTGCCCCTGCCCCTGCCCCTGCCCCTGCCCCTGCCCCTGCCCCTGCCCCTGCCCTGCCCCTGCCCTGCCCCTGCCCCTGCCCTGCCCTGCGACCTCTGGACCGTGCCTTGACTCAGCTTTTGGATTCTGGACATTGGACTTGGAACTCCCACTGGGCTTTGAACTTGTGCACTGACCTCGGACCAGGCCAAGACTATCCTGCCTGTGCTGACCCAGCCCATGACAGTTGGGCCTTGAATATTACATTTTTGTAGTAGAACTGAAATATGTAGTTGCTTACAATAGGACTGCATTTCATTTTTGATATAGAAGTGGAATGTATGAACAAAACAGTTGAATCCACAGAGCTAAAACAGCACTCTATTGGATCAGGCTCCATTTGATTTTCTGAAAGTTAAGTGAGAAAGTGCTGTGTTTCCAGATGGATCACAGTTCAGGGTATATACCTTTTTACAAAGACCCGATCTTATTTTGAAATCCTTAGCTTGCCTTTTTTAAAAGAACATTCTATTTCTACTCTGCAGATTGTTACCCAAGAAGATTTACAAACCACCATTAAATCTTGTTTTTGAAGATGATTTTCTAAAATAATTTGACATAAAAAATAGGCTAGTTTTTCTTCTCTAATGTGTCATATTTTCACTGATATTGTGCACATATATGATGACTCGCTCTTTTTAAAATAAACTGTCAGAGTTTCTGGAACAAGAGGCTAGGCAGCAGAAGAACAAAACCTAGAAAAGAATTGCATGTCCTCTGGAGTTCTTCATGCAGCATATTAATTCATACAGAATTACCTTAACTAGCCAAGATGCCCAAACAAATCTATTTCAGAGAATAAGATTTAGCTTGGCAGAATGTCCTGCCACAGCTTTTTAATAAGAATATTTATCTTTACCACCTTTCTAAAGCTGATGACAACGAGCCAATGAAACCATAAAGGTTCTGTTTATTTTATTTCAAGAACAGGCTGCATTTTTTGTGTGAAAATACTGGACAGTGTCTAGCAGTACTTAAAAACTCTAGAGTGATTCTGGAATGACCAAAAAAAAAATTTTAAGTAAAGAAAAGATTCTTTGTAGTGAACTCTAAACCACATTTAACATTTCGTAGTGTTTTTTTTAATTCCCACTTGCCCTGTGGTTGGGTATTTCTCCATCTACCCAAAGTGACTGTAATTTTAACTCATTCTAAACAATGGCAAAATCATCTCCCCTTTCTTTCACAATTTTACAGACTTTTTTTCTGGAAGGATGAAATGAACTCTCTGCTCATCCTGAAAACTGGGGGAAGTTCTCTAGAAGCAGAAGAACCAAAAAGGTAGAAACAGAGAAAATTGCTTTCTTTGTTAAATCTAATTATAACAATAAGAAATTGAGATGTATTTAGAAATTGGTCATTTGAAAGGAAAAAAGACTAAAATGTATATGCAGATTAAAGCGCACTTATGTACTTAATATATAATTTACAGTGTAAATTCTAAACAAAGTTACATGCTTCAAGGTTCATTGATTGAAAAGGGATTTATTTTTAAAATTATTAAGTATATCTATACTCTACCTTTTTCCCCAATGAAGACCCAAGATGGCTTACATCATTCTCCTCTCCTTCATTTTTCTACACAACAGCCCTGTGAAGTAGGTTAGGCTGAGAGTGCGTGACTGGCCCAAGATCACCTAGCACGCTTCCATGGCAGAGCAGGGAATCAAACCTGGGTTGCCTAGATCCTAGTCTGACACTACTAACCACTACACCACACTGACTCTCTTAGAGGGATATAGCTTTGTTTAGGGTTGGCCTGTGAATCCTGTTGCATTGGTATGGTTAAAGTTCAGAAATTTCTGTGTCCTAGGAGATGTGAAAAGGTGTTCAACCCCTCTTGGCCTTTCAGGACGTGTGTGTCAAGGGGGACCTGGAAGACGGCAAGAATAACAAAACCATCACTGGATTTACTAGAACAATTATGGGGATAAAATGGTGATGGTGAAGAAAGGATTCTCATGCATTTTGGCTTCAGGAATCCTGGGGCTGCCTCTTAGGCTGTATGCAAAACTGTAATTTGGCAACCAAGGCACAGTGCACAATGATGTTGCCCTGTCTGTACTTCATAGCATGGATAGGCAGAAATTTAGCTGTGATCATCAGGGTATTTCCTTGCAGGCAGCTCTGATGTACTCTCATGCTTTATATATGTAACAATACCACATAAAGAAATGTTCAGCTGATCGCTAAGTAGCTTTTATATTCTTTTTTTAAATTGTAGCTGGGTTCTGCAAAGGTTACAGAAAGTTCAGTGCACTTTCCTTGCTTGTGAAGTTCTGCATCAGTTGCCTTGCTATATCTCATGGTAGTTCGAGTGAATATGTTTAGTCTGAGGTCCATAGGTAACATTTTCAGACAGATGTTTCCTGTAAACATAGAAACTGAATATTGCTCTTGCTCCTTACTGTGCAGCATGAGGCATAGGTTGTGAAATGATTACCCATGCAAATGGATACTTGTTTAACATTGTCTTTGCTTGTTAGGTGATTGTTTCTTTGCATTATCTACTGCATTGCAATGTCTTATGTTTTATCATATGACTCCTACTTTATTTTGTAAATGGTAGGATGCAAAACAAACAACAGAGAGAAAGGAAAGGAAAGTAAGAAAAGGGGCCCATTTCCCTTATACTTCATTTGGTTGTATTTGTAATGTTTTCTGAATAATAAAAACATATGATCACTTGACGCCTCAGCTGTGTTGTATATCCAAAGATTTTTGAGGTAAAAGTTAAATCTGGCAGTCTGAACTGCCCTTTGGGTTTTCAATTTACTTGTTAACTGGTGTTAAAGTAACAGATACACAGTTAATTTTGATATGGCTCTAAAGGTAAAATGTATGTGTGTGTGTACCAACACCCCCACACACTCACCAGCTGTTTTTCTTCCATTACTGGCATATACTATGTGCTTTTTCAAAGCATGTGCAACAAGCTGTGCATGCCCTGATGAGACTTTCGTCTTCTTGTATACTCAAAATGTTGTCTTTTTCTGTTAAAGGATAATGATACAGCAATTTCTAAAGTGGTTGCAGAGGTTTTAGTGGGTGTGCTTAAGATTCATACAAGTTTTGTATAAATATATTGACTTCTGATATTTTATGTAATTTTATAATGACCTGTTTGCTGTCTTAGATCTCTGTATGCCATTAAAGGTAATTGAATTGTATACTCAAAATGCCTGAAGGTACCCCTGAAGGCCCTGACCAAGCCAATCTCACCCTGTCATTGGAAGGGTGCCAGAGGTGCAACCGATGCCAGTCTTCTGAGTTGGGGAAGCTCATTCGATGGACAGAGGATATGGGCTCCAACTCTAGAGAAATGGAACATCAGTCACTTAGAGCTCTGGTAGATCTTTCTCGGCCTCCTCGCCTTCCAAGACTTGCTGGAAGGAAAACACATGATGGCACAAACAGCGTGACAGCCAAAGGCGACATCAGCAGCCAAGGGTGCACCAAATCAAAGTCTCTAAACTCCTTGGCAAGTCAGTTTCTAAACTGAATGGAGAATCATCTGGCCTCCATCAAAGAAGTCTATATGTCTAGGGTGGACAATATGGTGATCAGCTGGCTAAACTGAAGAAAGCAAGATCAGACAGAGTAGAAGTATCCACAGGAAAGAGAATGGCATTGCTTGGACATAAAGGAAGCCCCTAAGCTATAACATAAATAGAACAAGAACCGTGAAAAAATCGGATTCTCTTGTTTCTTTTAGGAAGTCCTCTGTGGGGTCCAGGGTCTCAGTGTTCACCTTGGGAAAATGAATCTGAGGCTGCATTGATCTGGCATACAAAGCTAGAAGACTGGAAATCCTAGTGGGAGTGACACCTCCCTCTCTGCCTTAGTTATCTGCAGCCTATAGGGCTTTCCCTTCCTTAGTAACAGGGTGGGGCAGTCAGTCCCTCCCTACTGTCAATGGCCTGAAAGGAGAACCTAGGTGCGTGGCCGGTTGCTGTTTCTCCTGTTCTTTATTGGTCTATCTGTTCTAATCTTTGGCTGTTAATATGTTTTTGTGATTACGAGAGTGACATGGCTTCTGCACTGGGCTGGAAGACTGAGGGAGAAGCCCCTCCCACTAGGAATCAGCAAAAGATTACAACTCTGCCTGCCTCTAGGGAGGAGCTTCTTTGCATTGGTTGTCACTGCCCCACCCTAGGACCACTGAGAAAGCAGCTTCACAACAAGTGAACAAACTTTCTGTTCACCATCCCCCCATACATCCTTTGTAGTGAAAATAGAAAATTTCATTTATACTGTAACTAACCATGATAACTGTATTAGGATTGTACTTCCTGGGTGCTACTCAACCAATTAGAGTTCCAAGGACTGAGCTACTTCCCAGCAATCAGTCACTGCTGTTTTCTAACTAGTAGGTTTGGTGATATGGAAGCTAGATTACTGTGGATGACAGCAGCTGTATGAGAGTCCCACACTGCAAAGTAGAGGGAAATGGATTCTGTTCTCTTTCCTTGGAGAGTCCTTGCTCCTATTCTTAGAAATCCAACAAATCTGTTTTTACATACAGATCCGAGAGAGCTCTGTTTTTGCACGATGGGATAGCATGAGAAACTCTCACCTCCCTCTATCCTGACAAAGGTCTTATGGAGCCTCAAGGACCCCCAGGCTGCAGTTGGAGCCTAACATAGGCTATTTGGAAAATCTTATAAAGTTCAAGTACTTTAAAGGGAAGAACCAAGGCATAATTGTGGATTTCACACATGCTGTGAATGGTTCACATTCCCATGTGAAATGGTAATTTTCATTGATATAAACATGATGTGCTGATAAAATATTTAGTTTTATAGCCTGGACTGTAATATTTGACTATTCCAGTTGTCTGGAATTATGAGATTCCTTTGATTACTCTATATGTTTCTTACATTATACTGAAATTATTTCTCCTGGTATAGCCTGAATTCTTCAACAGGTGCCCCAGTTTTCTACATAACTTTGAGCATAATTTATGATTTACCAACTCCAGTGCTAAAGATGTGTAATAAAACATCAGAAATAACAGTTTATGACATGAATGCTGTTGATGTTAGACAAAAAACTGCATCAGGAAATCACTTCACTCTGTATCTCCTTCCCCACACTATTTCCTCTTTCTCTTCCCCTGGCAGCCTACGTATCCTTTCCCTTTTCCTTGCTTCCTTCTCTTCTTCCCACTCACCAACCAATCTTTCTTTTATCTTCCCCACCCCAAGTCTTCAGCTTTATTTATTTACTTCATTTATACTCCACTTTTCTCCCCAGTGGGGACATAAAGAAGCTTACATCATCCATCTCTTTTTCATTTTATCCTCACAACAACCCTGTGAGGTAGATTAGGCTGAGAGTTACTGGTCTGATATCGTCCAGCAAACTTGCATAGAATACTGGGAATTTGAACCTGCTTCTCCTAGAACTTAGTCTGAGGTCTCTTCTGCATGCTTAACTTTACAGAAGGGTTTTCAGGATTGGATACACTTGTTTGTTGATTCTGGCCATCAACAAACTTCAGGTCTTCAGTTCTACTCTTGAGGGAGTCAAACCAAAGTTTTTCATTTCTGCACTAGAAAAATGGGGCTCTGCAGGGTTTCTGCAGTTTTTATGTTAGCCATTGCAGCATTTCTCCCCTTAACATGTCACCCCTCTTTTTTGTTAAAACAATAGTACTGCAACGTTGTTGCTTTAACAAAATAAAGAAATAAAAAAACAGGAGGAACAAACGACTTTTTTGCATGAGGCTTCTTTTGCCTGATTGCTTCTTGTGTTGCGAGAAGACAATTTACTGCCAAGGTTAGCATGCACACACAACACAAAACAAACATTGACAATGTTTTTAAAAAAATGGATGATGGCTGAGAGTAGCAGGGGAAAAGTCATAGCCACCACACCAGAGGAGTGTGCGTGTACTCAGATTGCACAGTAGCAGGTTGCCTAGTGTTGCTACTGGACTTGGTCCTAATGAGTCCTCCCTCCAGGGCAGGAGGGAGGAGAGCAGAGGTACACTGGGAGGCCATGATAGCATTGGAATGGTTGGTCTCCCTCCTCTTCCCTTTTTCATTCCTCTTCTCATTTACAAGTAGACAGTCTTTTTCTTCCATTTCTGCTTGCAGAATTGCTTGCACTGGATCCAGCCCAATGTATTTCTGATACTCTTATATGTAATTCTCTGTATGTAATTCTCTATATATTGGGACAAGGAGGCAGGACATAGAGAGGATGGAAGCTGCAGAAGAATAGTTTAGAAATGTATATGCTGTCTCTCCAGAGACCTGCCTGAGGCTGCTTCTAATTAAAACAAAACCACAGCCATTAAAAAAAACTAAGCCTTTAAAACAAGCCCTTATAAACATGCCAGGACATAAAAACAGTATAATACTCACATCAAACAGCCTATAATGGTATTGATAAAACAGTCCTCTGTCCAGAAGCAAACCATAAGACACTAAAAGATATAAAACATAAAACCCCTTAGTTAAAACATTGTGTAAAAAGGAATGTTTGAGTGTGGCATCTAAAGGAAGGCAATGTAGACACCAGGTGAGCCTCATGGGAGAAGGCATTCCAAAGATGAGGGGTCACCAGTGAAAAAGCCCTGTCTGACATAAATGGGAAAAGCCCTCTAGAGGGCGGGACTCTAATCTGGAGAGCCAGGTTTGATTTCCCCCCTCCTCCGCTTGAAGCCAGCTAGGTGACTTTGGGCTAGTCATGGCTCTTTGGAGCTCTCTCAGCCCCACCAACCTCACAGGGTGTTTTGTTGTGGGGATAATAATGACATACTTTGTAAACCACTCTGAGAGGGCATTAAGTTGTCCTGAAGGGTGGTATATAAATCAAATGTTGTTGTTGTTGTTGTTATGGAAACCTAGAAATGTATTGCCTAATCTGTGACGCCATCCAGCAGCTAGTGTAGACATGCCAGGACACAGCCAGAGAAAAACATCTAGTATAAACACAATCTCAATATAGACAAGGACAAAACTGAAATGAAATCAATTAGACAATTTTACAAAGACTGCCCTAATATGATAGGAACTAAACCATTTTTTCCAGACAACCTTCCTCATAATTTTTGTAAAAGTGTATGTTTTGGCGATATTATTGTTAGCAAATGAAGCAAGAAAATGTAACACTCTGACCCTAAGAATAGTTAAGCTGAAAATAAGTTGCACCGATTTCAGTCAATATGCTTATCATTTGCTTGTAAGTTAGGTGCCTTTTTTTTAAACAAAGAGCACAATAAAATTTTCATATATAATTTCTTTTGTCCTTTTTCTGTTACGTATTTTGATTTCAGTGGAGGAATTTGCTGTTTTCTTGTGTTTATGCTTGCTTTCTTTTGAATATTTATAAAAACATATATCTCACATTGTAAGAACAAATGTTTTGATATTTGGAAAGGACTGACCAGAGCAGTGCACAACGGAGTTGATCTCATCCCTGGACTTTAACCAATCTTTTATGGCTCTAATATTTCAAGCACCCTCCTCCCAAGAGTATATTTCAGGATATGGTCATATGAGATGAGATCAGCATCTTTCAACCAGCAGAAAATTACTGCTTAATTATCTACAATAAATCAGTGTATCTTTTCTTTAAAAAAAACACTCTAAATCATGTTGCCAAAAGCATGCAGAAGGCTTGGGTGATTGATTATTCAATGGCAAATACTGGCTGGTTATTTAATCCATTTGGTGTGCACTGTTGATGCAAGTGATCTATGAAAAGAGTGTACTATTGTGCTGTACACTAGAGATTGTGTGAGGTTTATATTAGGACCAGAACACAGTAATTTTTTATTGTTGTACATCACTGGATTCCAGCATTTGTGCTGACAGGGAACCAGTTTTAAAATGATGTCTCTGCAAAGGAACTTTTGCATGCTACAAATAACATTAGGAATGGGGGTCCGGGGGATATGTGATGAAATATAGTATTAGGACCTTTTAGCACAGGCTTTTTAACTTGGTTGTCATCTGTTGCTGCTCTGACTCCATGTAAAGCAATGTGGGGATGGCAATTTCATACAGCATTAACAACCGTTTAGGAATCATACGTGCATTGCTGTGGCCATTTCAATCAGCACCACTTTTGTTTTGGTGCTGCATCACTTTTTTAATGGTTCAAAGTTTAGTGCAATAGCACAATACTACTGTAACTAGGGATGTGCAATCTGGATCCAGAATTTGTGAAAAAAGTTGGGGGTTTGCCAATGTGGCTAAATCCAGCTTTTCTGAATCAAGTCAGAGAATCTGGGATTCAATTCGATAACCCAGATCCAGACCAGATAAATCCAGGAAACGTGGCTTCAGCTTCTGTCTGGCTCCTCCTGGGCTTCTCTTGCTTTTTTTCCAAGAGGGGAGGAAGAGGGAGTGAAGCAGGGAGGGGGGCAATGAGTGGCTAATTTGTGCAGGAACTCTCCTTGTCTGCCTGGTTTCTGTGGGTGACACTGGTTCAGTTGGGCCAAGTTGCCACAGTGTCCTGTGTTTCATTATGGTTTGGGTGGGATTATCTGTTTTAACATGATTCTCTTGTTTGATGTTGGTCTCCTTGATTCACTTTGGTTCTGGGGGGCGGATTCTATCCATTTCCTTGATTCACTTTGGTTCTGTTGGGCTTTCTCTGGCATTTGAGAGTGTGCCTTTGACCACTGGCAGCTTTGCCCCTGTTTGTTCCTGCCTGAGAGAGTGGCTGGAGACACCATTGTCAGGGGCCCATAGAATTGGACCCCAGGGTCCAATCTTCCAGAAACTTGGGGAGTCTTTAAAGGACAGTCAGGAGAAGTTTCCCTGTAAATGTGGTGGAGTTTCCTTGAAAAATGCCACCCTCTCAGCCCCCTGGATAGGCCTCAGATAGTTTTCCCCATAGGAAATAATAGCCAAATAAATATAGGTTTCTCTGATCTATCTTAAACAAATCAGTGAATCATTCTGAGATTTCAGAAATCCTGGATTTTTTTGAGACCACTGAACCCCCATCTGGATATTCTGGATTTTTTTTTGGTGTATGCCTTTAACAGTTGCTTCAACGCACTAATAGTGTGATACTATAACATAGGTGCAATGCCAGTGTTCACCACTGTAGCGCTTTAGTGCAAATCACTATATGTTCACAAAAAAGGAAAAAGAACGCTCTGGAAATGGACGAGAAATAAATAAGGAGGCTAAAAATGGGCGAGAAAGAAATAAGCACTGCAGACATTTCAAAAAGTGAACTGCAGTGATTCAGAAGCACATAAAACACTTGAGAACAGGAGAAAGGGATTTTCAAAACGGCTCAACCTCACATTGCAGATGGGTCACAAGTGACTGTGTCGGAAAAGGTTAAAAAAAAAACCGTTCGCAACTAGCAGCCAAACTGGTTGTGTCTGAAATGGCACCAAAAATCCACTAGCAACCAGCAGCCAAAACAGTTTACAAAGGCTGTGTGAAAAGGGGTGTAATCAAGTGTGCTATGCAGTTCACCTATGTTTGATATGCAAAGTTTGACTGATTGACTGACGTGTATTTATACAGGATTGATTTCTACGGGGTATGCCAGTGTTCTGTGTATCTATTAACAATGTTTTGTTTAATCAGATCTAGTGTAACCAGATTATTTTAAAATAAAAATTGACTTATTGGCTGGGGAATAATGGGCTTCACTTAGACCCTGGATCAGGTAAATAAACCTCAGTGTCTCCTTTAGAGATTAAGGGCTGTGCCCTGCAAAGACTGAATGTTTTAAGGGAGCATTCAGTTACCAAGTAGCACTGTGATTTAGTAGTTAATGTTTTGCTTTAATTTAGTCGAAGAGGTTTTAATCTCCATTCAACTGTTTAAAGTAATGCCCCTTCATAATTAGGTGAAAGCAACTGCCATCATTCTTCAGATCATCATTTATTTTTCCCTGCTCCATCTGGCAGCAATATACTGAAATATAATAACTTTTCTGGGAACCTTAAATAAAAAATAGGTTGGTAATTAGTTCATTAAATGATTTATTTTCATAACCTTTGCCTTTGGACCTTCAATTCAGCTCCTCCTTACATTACTTTAAACTTATACCTCAGGAGGGCTCTGGTCACAACCAACACTCTTTTTTATTTCCACTCACACACAGCTTCAGATATTCTGTGTTTTACCCAGGCTTTTACCTCAGGAACACCTTCCCTTTTATGTTTGTGTGACCTATATATTGCTGTCACCAAATGCTTTTGCCTTAGACTTCCTAGGTTTAACTGGTAATAAAAGAAGGCTTGTTATAGATGGTGTGACAGAATGGTCAGCATGTAAGGGTGGTTGTGAATTTAAAAAATATCTTAAATAAAATTAGCATTTACAAGTCCATCAGTGTGATGTTTGCAATGTATTGATAAATAAATTGGATTAAGAAAAGTTCTTAAGCTTGATAGTTTAAAAAACAATTATATTTTCTTAAAGGTATATTCTCAGACTTGGTCACACAGACTAATTTTCCACACAGATCTTCACTAACAGAATAAATGTTCATCTCATCCACACAGACATTTTGCCTGACTTAGACAGAATTATTCTCTCAGGCTTCCCCACAGTTTGTCTGTTTTAGCCAGAATATCCTCTTTCTGAGATATACAAAGACTGTCTGAAAACGTGGCCCTCAATGGAGACTGAAAACTGCAGTTCACTCCACCCCTAAGGTACAGCAACTACCCAGTCAGATCACTCTTCATTCATCTATGCATCCCCTCCACCCACTGCCCCTGCTTACCTGGCCAGTGGAGAGGCATGGGCCACCCGGGGGCACAGCGTGCTCCGGCGGGCCCCTGGCCCAGATTGGGCTGCTGTGGAGCACCGGGAGCATTCCCATGCTCCACAGTGGCCCATTCCAGGCAGATTTGGGCCATTGCGGAGCGTGGGAGTGCTCCTGTGCTTTGCAGCTACCTGAACCAGGCTGAATTGGCCCGAATCCGGCCCAATTCGGCCTCCCCACGGAGCATGGGAGCACTCCCGAGGCAGCGGCACCCTGCACAATGATATCACTTCCCAGAAGTGATGTCATCACATGGGCCCAGGAGAGCGTGCGCGAGGAAAAGAAGATAAGGTAGATGCCAGGTTCCCCGCCTCCCACTTGAGAGGACAGGGAAACCTGGCAACCCTAGGTCTGTGTGCATAGAAAGGTGTTAGGAAAATAACTGCCATCTAATAATCTTTGGAGATTAAACATTCATTAAACAAGGGAATAATTTTTTCCAGAAAACACAGTATTGGGACTTTTTTTTGTTTATTTAGAAATGTCAGTGCTGGAAAGAACAAAAGGAAATTCTTGACTTCGAAGTTGACAACATCTTCTGAAATTAACTAGTTTTCCAGATCAAGTTAAGAGGTTTTCTACCTGGAGATTGGATGCACTTCAAATTATTTCTTGAGGCTGTCAAACTCATTATCAATGTGTTAGTAGAAGATTATGGTGGGGGTGGGACACAGATGCTGAGACAACATTTTGTTAAGGAGAAATGTTCAAGAAATTTACTTCAGTAACTTTCTCTCAAGTCTGTCCCCTGATGACTGTGGTTGGTTTGCCTTTCTACAAGACACTGCATTTTAAATTAGTTACTTTTATTTCAGTGAGGAATGAAGGTGTACTCTTTTTCAGTATTTCGGAAAGCTAATACTATCTAAAATGTTAGCTAATTTTGTGAAAGTTTTTGCTTGCTAAAGTGGCATTTTCTGTGAAGCAACATGGTGAAATGGTTGCATTTGGCTCCCTCCTTAAAGCATTGAAGTATCCCTGGTATATATATGCAGAAAAATGTTAGCTTCTCCCTCTGAAGCGGAGGACGTCTTGGGTAATTCCCTTTGCCCAATTAGGGAGGCAGGAAGTCAAACTTTCTTCCTCTTCCTGTTGGAGCTGGAACACCCCTTTCTCTCACTTCTTTCCTGCCTCCAGGGAGAGCAGTGGCTTTGGCAGTTAGCTCTGCCTCACTAACCTTCTTTCTTTGAGCAAGACTTGTTCTTTCCTATTTTTTCTTCTTTCTTCCTAGATTCTACCTAGCCCTTTTCTTGTTCTCTTGCCTCTTTATCCTTCCTCTTCCATCTATCCTATCCCCAAGCTGGGCAGATTATGGAGTCTAGGGACTCCGATAGCAGTTTTATGGAAGAGGAGCAAGAGAGCGTCACTGCTGCCACTTCTGTGGCCAAAGATGGCACCAATGGCGTACAAACCCCAAGAAACGACGTGGGAAGCTGCAAGAACCAGGATCGGTGGCACGACTCCCTCTAGAGGCAGAGATGTGCGTCGATACAGAGCCTGCAAAAAAGGAAGGAAAAGGCAGCAGAGCCCGCACTAAGACCCACGCCACTGGCAACAATGTGCTTGCCAATCTCCTGGTGAGAGATGACACTGCTGATGCTTCAACCTTGGAAGGGTCCTTCCACTTCAACCTTGGAAGGGTCCTTCCAGACATCTGATGGTGACTTATAATAACATAACATTCGATTTATATACCACCCTTCAGGACAACTTAATGCTCACTCAGAGCGGTTTACAAAGTGTTATTATTACCCCACAACAATCACCCTGTGAGGTGGGTGGGGCTAAGAGAGTTCCAGAGAACTGTGACTCACCCAAGGTCACCCAGCTGGCTTCAAGTGGAGGAGTGGGGAATCAAACCCGGCTCTCCAGATTAGAGTCCCGTGCTCTTAACCACTACACCAAACTGGCAGATAGGAACTGGCTATCTGCGACTGGTAACGTACCCAGCGTCACCGAGCTCCCTTTACAGGGTAACCTCCTTTCCCTACTCAGACAGACTATGAGGGAAGAGTTTGCCAGACTGTGCCAACTGCAGCCTGGGGTTGTAAGCGACTCATCCTCTGCCCCCCCTCCCCACAGAAAGCAACGCAGAGCAGAGGGGCAATGGCCCACTAAGGCTGCCAGAAAGACCGTCCCAGATAAGTTCAAGGGTAGAGGACGGCTCTGGGAAGGGGATACATCCTCAGACAGTGAGGGCAGAGAGGAGGGTAAGTTCCTCTCTGAGGAGGAGGAAGAGGAAGAGGAAGAGGTCATCATTCCTGACCAAGCGGATAGACTATTTAAAGCCAAAGATTACCAGTATTTGCTATCCAAAGCTCTAGCTGCCTTAGATCTACAGGAGGCCCCAAAGGGGGAGGAGGAGGAAGCTACGGCAGGCAAAGCCCCCAGGCTCAAAGGGTGTAGATAATTTTTTACCAAGAGCTGATACCCCAGAGAGAATCTTTCTGTTCCCGGAGTATTTCAAAAGGCAAACGAAGGCCAAATGGGCCATCCCTGCAACCAGTAAACCGTACTCCAGTACAGTCAAGAAGTTATATGCCTTACCTTCTTTTGCTAATGAGCTCTTGCAGGTCCCTCAGATTGACGCCCCCGTGGCAGCGCTACAGTCCACTGGACTGCTGGCTAAGGACTGTCAAGGAACAGTGAAAGACAATTTGGACAGAAAGGCTGAATCTGCTCTTATAAGGGCCCATGAAGCTTCTGCTGTGGCCATAAGGGCCTCTGCTACCGCTTCTATCGTTTCAAGGGCTGCGGTGGTGTGGGCCTGCAAATTTATTCAGTTACTTCCAGGAAATCACAAGCGTCTCTTGATGGGGCCAACAGAATTCTGAAGGCTAACACCTTCACAGCAGACTCCACTCTGGATGCCTTGACCTTTTCTTCCAGGACCATAGCTTCGGCAGCGGTGGCTAGGAGGCTCCTGTGGTTGAGCTTGCCAGGCAGATCTTCGCTCCAAGTTCATTCTGATGGCCTATCCTTTCCAAGGAGACAAATTATTCGATGACATTCTGGATAAGGTGCTGGTAGAGACACGTGACAAGAAGAAGGCTCTTCCTGAGACACTCAAGAGGTTGGACAGATGGTTTTCCAATACCTAGTCCTTTCGTACCCACCACTCACTGGCAAGGCCTTGCCAGGAATCCAAACGTCCATCCTGAAACAATGGCAGGCAAAAGAGAGGCTCCTTCGGAAGGTCCAATTGACAGACGCAATCCAGAGGGGACAGACAGGACTTCGAGTCTGAGCCCCCAAAATCCTGACTCTTTTCAGCATCTGGTGGGAGGGAGACTACTTCACTTTCAACAAGCGTTGTCAGACTCAAGGGCAGATGCCTGGACCCTGGAAGTAGTCTCCAAAGGATACTCCATCAAATTCAAGTCCTACCCACTGGATCGATTCGTCATCTCCCCTCTGCACAAGAATCTTCAAAGGTGGCTAATGACGTTAAAGGCCCTCCAACATCTTCTACACATTGAAGCCATAGAAAGTGTTCAGTGAACTTCAGTGAACAAGCCATCCTCCACACTCGAGAGACGATCCTCTTCCTTCAACAACACTGCTTCTTGATAAATCTAAACAAATGCTCTCTGCTTCCTTCTCAAAAGCAAATCCATCGGGCTTACTAATAGACACCAAGGAGGGCTGCCTTTTCCTGCCACAGGAAAAGATTCAGAGAACCAAGGATCTAGTCATGTCGGTGCTTCTAAATGATTTAGCCTCACTCATGACCCTCTCCAAGTTGCTGGGGATGCTGGTGGCAAACAGCGAAGCAGTTTATTGGGGATGCTTCCACACTCGGAAGTGTGCTTCCACACACCTCTCCTTTCTACATCCCTTTCAAGCTCAGATCATATCCAGATCCGACAGACTGGTACATGTCCCCGGGAAGATCAAAGAAGGCCTCAAGTGGTGGACGCAGGGTGCCAATCTGTGTCAGGGGAAGTCCTTCTTCAAGCCCCACAGATTACAACTGTTTACAAACGCCAGCCTGGCAGGATGGGGAGCGACATTGTAGGAAATCTTGTTCCAAGGTCACTGGTTGGAGGAGGAGTCTCAGCTCCCCATCAATCTACTGGAAATGAGAGCAGTCCACCTAACTTTCTCTCATTTTGCCAAGACCGTCGTAGGCCAAAATATTTTAATTTGGACAGACAACACTTCCATCAAAGCCTATGTTAACAAGCAAGGGGGTACCTGATCTTCCAGACTACACAAGGAAGTAGTCAAGATCATATCGTGGGCAGAATCTCTCCTGTCATCCATCCAAGCAGAACATATCAAAGGCACGGACAACTGCCAAGCCGACCGACTGGCTGAGCAGACACACCATACAGCCAGGGAGGTGGGCCCTGAATTGGGACGTATTCTTCCAGGTGATGGCTCACTTTGGGATACCGATAGTGGACCTGTTTGCATCTCACTTGAATCATCAGGTGCTCAGATTCTTCACCAGGTACCATCACCATATAGCGGAGGGGACAGATGCACTGGCCTCGTCCTGGCCGAAGGGTCTCCTCTATGCCTTCCCAACAATTCCAGTCACCCCCAAACTACTAAAGAAAATAGTGGAACAAAATGCAGAGGTCATCATGATCGCCCCATGGTGGCCAAGGAGACTGAGGGAAATGGACTGAGGGACCATGGCTCTCCACCCTACGGTCAATGTCGTCGCTAGCCCCCTTCCATCTCCTGTCCTCTCTGGACCTGCTCCAACAGGGGCCGGTCTGGCATCCACTCCCGGACTGGATGTGTCTGACCGTGTGGAAATTGAGAGGAACTCCTTGACTAATCTGGGTTGCATTCCTTGAGTGATCTGCACACTCTTAGTGTCCAGGAGGAAATCAACAGTCAGGATCTACAATACGGCCTGGAAAGCCTTCATCAGATGGTCCAAAAGAAATAAAACATAGTCTCCATCCATCCATCTCCACGATCTTGAGCTTTCTCCAAGATGGTCTGGACTCAGGTCTCAAGCCTGCTACTCTACTCAAGCAAGTGGCAGCCCTTACTTCGGACACTCAAGGACATGAACTTATCCAGACATCCTCATATACATCAGTTCCTGAGAGGCGCCGCCTTATTAAGCCCCCCAGTTGTTCATAGATTCCCTACTTGGAGACTACACATTGTTCTCTCAGCTCTCACCAGGACACTCTTTGAACCCCTGAGGGACATTTCCTTGAAATGGCTACAGTTGAAGATCATCTTCTTGGTGGCCATCACTTCCACTAGGAGGATCTCTGAAATTGGGGCATTATCAATCAAGCCTAATCTCTGTGTTTTCCATAAGGAGAAGGTTGTTCTCTGAACTGACCCAACCTTCATACCGAAAGCCATTTTCAAGTTCCACAGAACACAGAAGATTAATCCCCTCTCCTTCTGACCCAATCCAAACCACCCCAAAGAAAACGACTGGCATAATTTAGACGTGAGAAGAGCCCTCAAAGCTTATCTGACTAGAACAGCTTCGATTAGGAAATCAGACTCTTTTCATCAAGACAGCTCCAACTAATGCAGGGAAGGGGATGTCGGCAGCGACCATTGGCAAGAACATCAGATCCTGCATAGTAGAAGCCTACAAGTTGTGCAATAGGGAGATTCCCAGTGGGATCACTGCCCACTCGGTAAGCTGCAACCAACACAGCACTGCTCAACAATGCATCTGTAGAGGAAGTTTGTAAAGCAGTCACGTGGTCCTCGGTGTCCATCTTCGTGAAGCACTACGAATGGAATGTATTTGATTCTGCAGATGCAGCCTTCGGGAGGAGAGTTCTCCAACAAGTGGTACTGGACGAGGAACATGACCCACCCTCTAATGAGTAACTGCTTTGAGAGCACCCAAGATGTCCTCCGCTTCAGAGGGAGAACGAACCTTTGGATACTTACCGAGAAGGGTCCTTCTCCTCTGAAGAGCAGAGGACATCTTGCCCCTCCCAGGTTCCTCGTCACCTTCTCCTTCCTCCTTTTGAGATGTTAACTCTTTTTTGTCTGTAAATAACTTTCCTCTGCTGCAAGTTTTCCTCTTAGTTTTTCTCTGTATAGAGCTTAGTTATTATTGTTCTTAACTAGTGTTGATAACAGCGAAACAACTGCTGTTTGGAGTCACCTGAACTGAGAGAAGGGGGGTGTTCCAGCTCCAACAGGAAGAGGAAGAAAGTTTGACTTCCTGCCTCCCTGATTGGGCAAAGGGAATCACCTAAGATGTCCTCCGCTCTTCAGAGGAGAAGGACCCTTCTCGGTAAGTGACCAAAGGTACGTTTTAATTAAAAACTAGTAGGAGAAAATCACCTAAACAGCCTTTCTTACACTGAACATGCTCATCTCCCCCCCACCCCCCAATCCCATAAAGATCAGTTAAAGAAAAATTAGAGAGATGGGAAAACAAGGAAATGGCCTACATGAGTCACTTAGATCCTGGAAAGGGGTGTGTATCTCAGGGCCAAGCTAGACATGCAGGTTTTTAAAGAACTGGGTCTGGGTTCCCTGAACCCAAGTCGACTTTCTTGCAGCCATTCAGCACCTTTGGGGAATGGCTGTTAAAAAATAAAGAGAGCCCAAATAGCCTCGGAATGCCTCCGTGCGAGAAGGAGGGGCTCCTCCCTCCTCCTCAAGCTGTTTCCCCGTGTCAAAATAGCAGGGGAGGAAGGTTTCCCACCTGTTTTTTCTGTTCCATGTGGAGTATCTGTGCACGTGCAACTGTAAAAACAGAGGGGAGGATTCCCCCCTGCTATTGTGACATGGGGAAATGGCTGGGGGGAAGGAGGAGCCTCTCCTAACCCCGCAGAAGAATTCTGAGGCCGCTTAGGCTTTCCTTTAACACCAATTTACTATTTAACTGCTGTATGGCTGCGGAAACCCCAGACCCAACCCTTTAAAAACCTTCACATCTAGAGAGACCCTGACAAAGTGGGCTCTAGTTTACGAAATTGTACGCTAGCATAAAGAGTCTCTAAGATGCAAAAGAATCCCTCCCTGTTAATTTTCTGCAACAAACTGCATGATAAAACACACTGCGCCATTGAAGAGACCTTTGCCTCAACCATAGTCTATGATCCAGCAGTGCCCCCAAGCTATAAACATGCTTAATGGTGGGGGGGGGATCCTCTCCAGGATAGATTGACTGCACAGTTCTTAAGGAGTTTTGTCATTGACCTAAGCACCTCCATCTTGTCTGAATTGAATTGCAGTTTATTGGCCCTCTGCTGTCCTGTGACCTTCTCCAGGCATCTGTTCAGGATTTCCACAGACCCACCCAACTCAGCTGGGTGTCATCTGCATATTGGTGGCACCTCACTCCAGACCATAGATAACCTCTCACAACAGTTTCATGTGGATGTAAAATAGCGTGTTGGATCCCTATGGGACACTGTAGCATAAAATCCAATGAGACCAAGCAGAAGCCCCCTCCCCCCATATCCTCATCTGGAATTTAACAGCAAATGAGGCCGGTGTGTCCATTGAGGCCGGGCCAGCAGCCGCCTTGAGCACTAAGGCGCCGGGGGGGGGGGGGCGTGTGCCACGGAGCTCAATTGCCCCATGCTGCTGCCGCCGCCACTAGCACACAGCTACGGGCCAGGCTCGGCAGGCGGCTGGGGCGGCACGCGGAGCAACTGAGCTGGAAGGCTGGGAGGACACATACGCGCCGCCTTGGCTGCCTGCTGCGCCTGGCTCACAGCTGCTGCGCCCGGCCAGGAGCACATGCTGGCGGCGGCAGTGCGGGCCAATTGAGCAGGCAGCCTCCCAGCCCTCCCATTCAGTTGCCCTGTGCTGCTGCTGCCGCTGCCGGCAGCATACAGCTGCAAGCCAGGCGCAGCAAGCGGCTGGGGCGGCAAGTAGAGAAACTGAGCCAGAGGACTGGGAGGACGCATGCACGCTGTCCCAGCGGCATGCCCTGTGTGTGACATCACATGAAGTGACATCATCTGCCTCAGGCGCCAGAAACCCTGGCACCGGCCCTCACAGCAAAGTAAAAGGAGAACCACCAAAGTATGGTGTCCCCACTGTCAACCCGGTCAGTGTTTCCAGAAGGATCTGGTGGGATATTGAAAGCTGCCAAGAGATCTAGAACACTCAGGACACATGCCTCCTGTCATTCTTTTCTAGCACTCTATTTTTTAGGCTAAGGACTAGATGCTCTCCTAGCTCCAATCCTCAGTAGTCAGAGAGATTGCTGTAGCAGTAGCCTGCTAAATGAGCAGGAAGCTAGTCACAGTACTCAGAAGAATTCTGCTTGTGGCTCTAAGATTGTGTGGTGGGAATTTCCTAATTATTTACCTTGATTCCTCACGGTGTACCAACTTGTTCTCTCTTAATTATAGCAACTAGAATTTCCAAATCTTATTGCTTGTTCCAGATGCTGTAGGAGCTGCTGATGAATCAGTAGCACAGCTCCTACTTTCCAGCCGCTTCATTTAGGCCTCATTCCCACTGTTTAATAATTGGATTTCAAAGAGAGTCATTGCTTCAGATACAGTCCATCTGTTTTGTTAAATGTTTTGTTAAATGGCCAGCTGTAGACATGTGACATCCCCCTTCTTCCCACATTGCTCCCTTCAATAACAGGTTTAATTGTCACAGGTTCCTAAGAAGCAATCTGATTAGCAGATGTTAAAAGGGGGCATTTTCATCAGGTTCTTGGTGTGAAGTGGTAATTTGAGAGACCTTGTGTATGGGTTTGCTGAGATCTGATTGATGGGTTTGCCTCTCTTTGACTCTGCTAGAGCTTTGGAAATTACATCATTTCCTCCACAACCCCCCCCCCCTGTGAGGCCAGGTGGAAATGTTTATGTGGAGAGCAGCCAGAGGGCCATTTGTTCAGCTGGACGGCTGCTGCTTCCCATAGCAAATCAAGACAAACTATAATAACTCCGCCCTTATAAAGCACACCAGCTGCATTTATAGTCAGCTCATCTTAGAAACTGAAGTGGACAAGGGCTATACATTTTATCTGTTAGAATTCTTGCTAAACCTTCATTGTTCCTTTCAGCAAATTATCCAAGAAACTATTGATTTATAATTTATAATAACTATTGATTATTGAACTATTGAACCCCAAAGAAATACTAGATCTCTGTTTTTATTTGTTCTGTTTAACATGGTCCTGCAGTAAAGTTGATTATAAGACAAAGTCTATCTTTTGTGTTTCATTCAACACCTATGTTGAATGTTATGTTAGGAACTTCACAATATTATTAATATTAGGACAGTTTATAAAATTACAGTGAATCGGCTTCAGTCATTTAATTTTGTAAACCTACTAGCAATTAAATTAAAAGAAAGCTTTTAACAATAATGGTATCTCAGAGCCCAAGAACACATATACTCTAGGATTTCTCAGATGAAAATAAGTACACACTTGTACAATAGACATTTCTGTTCTGCTGTACTCTCCTTCACTTTTCAGTACACCAAGTTTTTAAAAAAAGAATGTCCAAGGCCCATCCAAATAGTGATCCAGCCAAATAGGGATAAAGTAGAAACAGTGATTTACCAGGTACAACAACCAGAAAATATTATCAGTCCTGGTTATTTGGGAAAATTGGAATGTACCTAGTGGCGGGCTCAGCTGTGATGCCAGAAGTTTGGTGAATGGAGCTTCCAGCTTTTCTTTAAACAGCAGGCAGATGAGAGCTCAGTTTGGATCAAGACCATGAGGAGGCTGGAGAGGAGATTGAAGCCTTGCTGTCCTGTGCTGTTTTTCTAGTGTGAAGCAGCCCCAGTTTACTCAGATATTGGGGAGGTATTGTTTGCACATGTGGCAGCAGAAATGGGGGGGGCACAGTTTTTGCACAGGTAAAATTGCTTGGGGGAAAGGCAAACGCTTTCCCTCCCCCCGTGGCAGCTTTCCAAGCCCATTTGAGCTCTCTTTTTTAAAAAACAAGCCATTCCCCAAGCTGCTGTGTGTCCGTGCAGTTGGCTCCATGGTGTACTCATGAAGGAAGTAATGTTTAGAGTTGACTTAAGCCTACCTTTTCACTGCAGTTCCAGACCAAACTGGGCCCCTGCGTGCTTGCTGGGTGCTCTGTTTATTGGCATGTCCGGTTTAGCTGTAAGAATAACTAGACAGGTTGAATTTTAAGTTTGCATTTTTAAGGTATTCCAGTTAAATAATAGGGTTATTTTAAAGTGGAGGTAACTTACTATAATCTAGCGAGCAGAATGGTAGTACACTGTGACACTGAGAGATCTCTGTCTTTTGGTGCTACACCTCTGAAGATGCCAGTCACAGCTGCTGGCAAAACATCAGGAACTACAATGCCAAGACCACGGCTATACAGCCTGGAAAACCCACAACCATCGTTCTCCGGCCGTGAAAGCCTTCGACAATACATAGAATGGTAGTATTTTGCATATTTTAAAATAGGCTGCTATAGTAAAAATAGAATAGATACTTAAAATTACAGACTTAAAAGGATAGTCCTTATAAAGATTATTTCATTTGCATAAATGGTTTCACAATTAAGCCAAAGCTTTAAATGGTTTATTCCCTGAAGTCATTGGTTTAGTTTAACTTGAATGATTTGCTTACCTATATGTAACTATTTGTTAAATTGTTACTGGGAAGTGTATCATTGCTGTACAGGATTAACTTTTGGTTTTATGCCAACAGATGTCATATGTATAAATGGTTAGCTAATCATATATATATTTTGGGAAGAAGGTTTTATAATTGAAACAGTATATTTGAAGACAAGTGATGTACAAGATTTCTTAACTAATGTTAGATTTAAGAACAAAAGAAGAGCACCCACTAGTAAGACCAAGAACATCCTTGTTCCACCAGTGGCCATTGGCCAACTAGAAGTTTCTGGGAATTCCGTAAGCAAGACATGAAGGCAACAGCTTTCCTTCTAGTTTGCTCTCCAGCAACTGGTTTTCAGAGGTACACTGCCTCTGAATGTGGAGGGTCATTGCAAATATCCACTGACAGATGTGTTCTTCAGGTATTTGTGTAACTCCCTTTTAAATATGTGTGTCAGTTATCACATCTTTTGTCAGCAAGGTCTATATGTTAATTACACCTTGTGTGAGTAATTACTTTGTTTTGCTTGCCCTGAATCTATTACAGTTATCTTCATTGTGTGATCACTGAAGAACTAGAAATAAGACCAAAGGAGAAAAATGTCTTTCTGTGTATTTTGTCAACAATGTGCATAATGTTATGGACTTCTGTCATCTTTTCTTTTAATAATTTTTTTCTAAATTAAAAAAACTTTAAAGGCTTTAGCTTTTTTCATAAATGTTTTAACCCCTTTATAATTCCATTTGACTTTTTCTGCACAGTTTGCATTTCTGTTATCACAACACCATGGGTTTATATAAAGTCATTACAGTACTGCGAATTCTATTTTCAGTAATTCCAATAACTTGTAACATGGAATTTAGAGAATAATTCACTGTAAAATCTTGTTTATAAAGAGATGTGAGAGAGGAACTCAGTTTTCAACAACTCCCAAAACATCTGTATGTTAAATTGATCTGTTGTTATCCAGGCATCTGTTTCCATTGGAGCCCCTGAGAAACATTAGTGAGTGGGAATAATTTAAAAAGCAGATAAAGCAGAACTTTCCAGGTGGAGTTGCTATATTCAGTTATTTTTTAAATGCTTTGCTTCAATGTTGTCCTAATCAATGTCCGATTATTTATCCTAGCAAAACAGTTTTAGAGCCCTCTGTGAACATGGTTTTACTGCTTATTCTTGAGAGTTGCCAACAAGTGTTTCCGATTGGGGGTCCCAGTTGCTATGCTAATGCCCTATACTTTGAAAGCCTATTATAGCATGCCTGCCTGCTTACTTTCCCACTGTGAGGTAGATTTCCCCTCCAAAACTGACTAAGCTTCCTGACTAACATTGCGTCTCCCTACACTTGAATGTCCTTGTATAAGAGGTCTCGTGTAGAGAGGCTCTTAGTCTGGCCCTCCCTGGTCAGATTCCAAGCTTGGACTGTCCCCTGACCATCCTGTCAGCTCCAATTCGTTACCTTCTTGCTGGCCAATCACAGAGAGGGGAAGCAGCATCTCAATCATCCCCCCTTCAGACAGTTGTTTTAACCCTTTACCTTCCACTTTTCTGGATACAACATTTGGTAATTCTTGCATTTAAAACCCATTCCATCACACCTGTCTATAGGGCACTGTTTTCTTTTAGATCAGTGAGCTCTAGTTAGGTTAGATCTAAAGGCAATGCATGGGACAACAGCAAAAGCTAGTCTTTATCAGTGACTGTATGGAACCAAAAGTTAGCCCTTGTGTATTCTGAAGGAAGAACAAGGGGTGAATGTGTTAAGCAGTCATTGTGTAAGCAGTTGCAAAAGCAAATCTATCTGTATAAGAGCATGTGAACCCATGTTACCACAAGCCTGTGGCTAGAAGTCCTGCAGGATGAAGATACCAGAGTTATCAGCAAAGCTGAATTGTAACTGTAGTCAACTTGAAAAAAAATAAAGTATGTTTGTGTGCAACACATTTTTTTATCCTGTGTCAAAAGGTCTTATCAGACCAAGATAGTGATCTTAACAAAGGGGAACTGATACAAGAAAGAGCAGAAGGCACAGCTGGTCCTACTTCCAAAAAGAATTTTTGAAAACAGTTGTGGTTTCCAGGTGAGGACCTAGAAATCCTATGTGATATACTCTTGGGTAGACTGTAACACTTCAGAAAATACATGGGGACCATTTGATTGAGTGCTATCTCACAAACAGAACTAGTTCAGGGGGCGGTAACTGGAACCTTCAGTAAGGTTTTCCTCAGTCAGGGAGTTTACATTCAGTGGCATTCTATTGTATACTTGTTTGTTAATAGCATTCTGAAGAGATGTGGTATAGTTCAAAAAGAAGTTCAAGTTATTCTTCAGAACACGTTCTTCAGAACATGCTCTGATTAGATCTTTACTGAAGCTTCCCATGTATGAAAGGCACATGGACATGTATTTTCTGATACTTTTTACCAGCTGAAGGGTGTAGGAAAGCAGAATTGGTTTTCTGAGAACTTTGGCTTTTTGAAATGTTTCTTGCTGTTACAACTGCGAAGAAAAAATTAAGCAACACCTGCCAGAACCTCAGCCACAAGCATGGCTAAATTCAAGTTCCCAATAGTCAGAGAGTAGCTTTGATGCTCATTGCAAATTGGCTTCCTAGTTCCTCCCAATTTAAAGCTCCGTGACTAACAGAAGAGAAATAAATTGGCATTTTGCAGTGAGAAAAAATGCTTAAATCATAAAACTTGTTTTGAACAGGTGGCTTAAATGTACTTTGTAAGTGTGAATAGCATTGCAGTAGTCATTGCATGTGTTGAGTATGCAGTATACATGAATATTGGTGTATGCAGCATAGCCTCCTTTCAACTAAGAGTTGTCATGCACCCGCCTTCTTGTCACCCAGCCCAGTATTTACAACCATTTCCCTTTGATCTAGGAACTCAAGAGAAACAACAGTGAAGATACTGATTTCACTGCATACCAGCAGTTCCAACAGCTAGTTCGCATAACCCAACCAGTCAGTGTATTAAATCAAAGGAAACTATATAAATTTCTAATTTGCTCAACAAACTTTAATTTTAGTTGGTAGAATGTGCCAAATGCAGCTATGGATAATGGTATCACCTGTTCAGTCAAGGCACCACCTCCAGCTTTATGGAGAAACGCTGGTCTTCTCACTTCTCTGCTCCTAGAAGCTAACAGTTCAGTAGTGCAATGCTGTCAGAAAAGGACCTTCACATTCCTGGAAGGTTCACCATCAACTTGCCTGTTTCCCAGCAGACAGCTCCATGTTAATGAACTTAGGGACAATTTGCCTAATCGAATTTTACTGTATTATAGAATGAGTAATGAATCTACTAAAACTGAAATGTTTGAAGTGCTTGCATATCTTACACCTTGTATACACTGTATGAAATTTGAAGAAGCCATTGTTAACCCCTGGCACTTTGACAGTATTCATATGAAGGGTGAGGTGGCGAGAGAGATAAATGCTTCAGATGTTATAGTTTCAGTGGACAAACAGTAGGTCTCTAATAAGAACCTGTTAAAATCCTGGGATATAGTCCAGACTAGAATTAGGCTTCTTTAAAAACTTAATTTCACTGATTTTAAGATTATTTTACAGTGTGTGGGATTATGACTGTAGCATTATAGTGATCCTAAGAAGTTATATTTTACCAGAAAGACAACAAAGTTGAGCAATATAGCACAAATATTACTTTTTGTTTAGAGTTACCAGTTGCTTCATAAGAATGCCCAGTGGGTGGGAAGAAATTTACTCAGTGTCTCTCCAAAGCAAATAGACTAGACTGGAAACTTGCAAGGCAGATACTGAAATATGCATAAAAAACAAGGAAACAGAGAATTCTCTGAGATCCTCATTCCGGAAAACTTTTACAATTTTTCATGCTTAAAAAAGATTAGAAATAATGCATTACTACAGGTTCCAATATTCACAATTTGTCCGTTTGACAGTGTGTGTGTGTGTATTAAATCGGGTGCAACCTAAAACTGTTACTTCTTTTTTAGCCTGTGCTTTAGTATAGTGCCTTTCTTCATTCTTGGGGATTGCTTTTATCCCTTTTTTAGTCAAACTCTGGAATTGGAGGCAAGGAGACAGCATGTCTCTGATACACTGCCTCCCTCATTGCCTCCCTGGAAACTGTTTCCCTAGTGTCAAGCTCAGAACATAATAAAGAAAAAAGGTTAAGAATTGGTTATTAAATATATTGCAAGAGAGAGACTGTTAGCTAGTCCATTTCACTATATAAATGGTAAAGTTGCAGGTTGAATATACATTTTCAAACCAATTCAGTACTGTTGGAAATATTGATGTTTTTTTTATGGCATAACTTGCATACAGACATAATTGAACTGGAATGATTCAGTGTGATTCACTCAGTTTAAGCTTATTCTGGGAACTGTAAGTACTGAATGCATTGGGGAATTCTAGCTTTATTGGCTTCAGTCCACAAGTCCTGTTAAACTGGAATACTTCAATGAGATTGGCACACATCTACTAAATTATCTTAGCTGCTGTCTGCCTGAGATGCTTGCCATGTCAATATAACATACTTTGTGAAATTATCCTGGTGTAGTGGTTGGTATACACCCAACCCTAAGCACTTGTTGGCTGTACAAATTTTAGGATCAGGGAGTAAATCCACTTAAATCCATAATTTTATCTGGGTTGCTGATCATAGTTATTAGTTGTTACCTGGAGTTTTGCAGTGTTTTGGGAAAGGGATAGATTTCTTGGTTCCTCTCTGAAAGAAAGTGCTTTTACTCAGAGCCATAATGTTTTACATCCAAAATATTAAACTTTCTACTTTTTTGTTTGCTGGACATTAAGTGAAATCATGGCATTACTGAAGTCATTCTCTTTTTTTTTAACGTGCATAACAGAAACCAGGACACAATGAAATCTGTATCAAATTTCTGGATTTTATATTAGGAAAGGCAAACTTTTTTCCAGAGTGTAAAATAGCCCAAGCACTGCAGGGCAAGCAAGCTTTGCATACATAGATATTAGTGCAGTGTTCTTCAGAGTGGTTCTTTCTAGACTGATGCTTACCTGCATAGTAGGCCTGCCGGCAGTAGGATTGTATGCTGTTGGCCTATTAGTGTGGCAGACTTTGTGTTACTTTGACAGATTCCTTTTAAGGAATGGTAGAGTGGTGCAATGTCCTCAGGCAGCTGCTAGACTTCACACTAGTGTGTAAACCATTACAGTGAAAAATATGTGGGTTCTTGTGTGCTGTTGTAATGCCCCTCCCCCAATCTCTGTGAAGCCTTTTTTATTTGGAAAGGCAAGTTAAATGGTTCTGCACAAGTATAATGTTTTGCATGTTAGGTATTTAATTTGGATTTTATGTCTGCTTGTTAATGTGAGGTTTTTAATACATGTTACTTTGAGTTTAACTGCATGCCTTTGAGGAAAGAAGGAGAGAGGCTAGATAGGTGAATGTAGTGTGATCAGATTGAATGGTAGGTAGAGTGAACTGGAGTTTTTAATCAGTGCGCTGAAAGAAAATGTTCATTCTGGTCAAAACAGGAGAACTGCATGGAGCCCGAGTCTGTGTGTTTCTTAGAGAAAATATTTATTCCCGTTGATTCAGGCAAACTGTATGGAAGCTTAAAAGTCTAATTCTAAATCAGACAGACTGTGCGCGCACCAGAGTTAGTTTGTATATCTGAGAGAAAGAGATTATTCTATCTAGGTCAGGCAAAATGTTTGGAAAGGCCTGAGTGAATCTGTGGCTGCTTCCAGGCACACATTGGATAATGCACTTTCAATGCACTTTATCAGTCGTTTAAGGTGGATTTTTTGTTCCGCACACAAAAAAATCCGTTCCAAATTATCTATAAAGAGGATTGGAAGTGAATTATCCAACGTGTGCGGAATCACTCCCACACACGTTGGATAATCCACTTTCAATACACTTTAGTGAACATTTGGAACGGCTTTTCCGCGTGTGGAACAAAAAATCCACTTCCAAAGGATTGCTAAAGTGCATTGAAAGTGCATTATTCAACGTGTGTGGAAATAGCCTGTGTCTGTGTGGAGTTTATTCTGTTAGTGAAGACCTGTGTAAAAAATTACTCTGTGTGACCGAGTCTGTGAATATAGCTTAAGAATATATAATTACTTTTGAAACCATGAAGTTTAAGAACAATTCTGAAAACAACACAGTTCTCAAAACTCTGCAACCATCATACTTATTTTCTTATAAATAAATTCTACTTTTGTTTAAGCAAGAAAGATCCTTCCCCCCCCCACCCCTCATGGGCTGACTGTTCTGTCAGACTACCATCTAAAACAGGTCTTCCTAGGGTTACCAGCTCCAAGTTGGGAAATTCCTGGAGATCTGGGGGGTGAAACCTGGAGAAACTTGGAGAAAGTGGGGTTTGGAGGGAGAAAGGACCTTGGCATGGTGTAATTCAATAGAGTTAACGCCTAAATGTAGTCATTTTCTCCAGGTGAACTGATCTCTGTGGCCTGGAGACCAGTTGTAATACCGGGAGATCTCCAGCCACTACCTGGAGGCTGGCAACCCTAGGTCTTCCTATATTAAATCGAGGTCTGAAGCAAAAGCATTGGTAGCAGTGAAAACTTTTTAAAGGAGTCAGAAAGACAGCAATAAATTAGTCACACAAACGTGTTCTTGATGTAAAAGCTTGGGTAAGGTAGAGAACACCTGAAGCTCTGTGTGGAGGAAAGAAGAGCATTGAGTGAGACCAGAAACCTCCTGAGGTATAAGTTTAAGGTAAAGTAAGGAGGAGCTGGATTAAAGGTCCAAACTCCAAAGGCAAAAGTTTAAAAGGTTTTTATAAGTTTAAGAACAAATAAAAACTAGCAAATCATTACAACAAGCTTTCTGCATCTTGAGCTACAATTGCTGATGCAGGCACATGGTAACTTGAACCTAGAATGAAGGAACAAAGGAAGATTAAACTTCTTTTCCTTGAGTGCCTTTTTCTTGAGCTTATTAATATTTTTGATAGTTATATTCTTTTTAAGCGCATAGCTTATTAATATTTTTGATAGTTTTTCTTTTTAAGTGCATAGCTGTAATTCATAATTGTCCTTCTGAAATAGTGGGTGGTGAGGTAGGACATCAAAAAGAACTAGTAATGAAATCATAGAAAAGAAGTGAGCATCAAACAGGGAAGTATCAGTTTTATTGTACTCATATTCTATGCATTGCCTTTTCAAGACAAGTAATGTGTTTCACATGGTTGTATTTATATTACTTGTTTTACCCAAATTTTTAAAGCATATTTACAGTTGAGTGGGCTATGCCCTGTTCTTTTTAAATCTATCTTTCAGTTTATAAATTGGATGGATATATATCACTTGTTTCTTCAGCCTTTCTTAAATTATTGTATTAACGGTATTAATTATTGTATTGCTGTATTAACTTGCTACTAATTCAGGCAAAAAGGAAACTGTTTTCTGGCTTTTCTAGAGTTTTTGAAGAGTCCTCTTTTCTCCTGCTGAGCGAAAGAAGGTTTCTCCCAATTTGAAGGGCTCTGTGTTGTATAAGGTCATGTGTACTTTTACTTTTTACTTACTTCATTTATACCCCACCTTTCTCCTCAGTGGGGACCCAAAGCAGCTACTTCATTCTCCTCTTCTTCATTTTATCCTCAAACAATCCTGCGAGGTAGGGTAGGCTAAGAGTGCGTGACTGGACCCAAAGTCACCCACCAGGCTTTCTTGGCAGAGCAGAGATTCTTACCTGGTCTCTCAGATCCTAGTCTGACAGTAACTACTACACAACATCGGTGCTGGAAAAATCCCTACTAGATTACAACTCTCATATTCCTGGAGGTGAATGAAGATGCTTCAGGAAGAAATGGACTAGCAAGGATTTAAAAAAACAAATCAAAACTATTCTAGGATGTACGCTGGGTGGGGGAATCATCTGGTGACACATTTGTACGCTGGAGAATTTTCTAATTGACATTAGCAGTGTGTTTTAACACAGTGGTTAACATTTAACCCACTCTTGCCCACTAAGTACACAACATTGTTACCAAAGTACCCCCTGTATGTAAAAATTGGGACCTCAGAACTGCGTATCTGGACAAGACAACTTTATGTAGGTATATTTATAATATATATGCAGATCTTGGGCATACATTCACTGAGATTCTTGTGGGTCATAGCTAACAGCCAACTAATTAAAGTTTGATTTCTGTTTATAGTGTGCCTTTTTTTTAAGGGTCTGGGAGAGAAATCTGGGATTGTATCCTCAGTGTAGGTTGAGCAATATAAAACAATCCTGCTTTGCTGGCTGTCAGAATCCACAGTAGGTGAGGAAAGGGGGCTTCCTAAAAACCGAGATTGCCCCCATTTGCTCCCCAAAGGCCAAGATGCTCCCCTAGATGTCTAGATTGCCTCCTGCAGCGAATATATGATGGATAGGATCTGACTTTCGTTTTCTTTATTTTACTTCTTTATTTTATCCTACTGAGTGCTAATGAGAATCAGTACTTTTAATTAATGTTTTACTTGATTGTTGATGTTTTAATTTTATCTTATTTGCTGTTGCATATTTCTGGATCTAAAACTGAGTCATGGGATATGTCTCTTTCAATTAATTAGTTAATCAGTTAAGTTATACATTCATATCACTTAAGTTAGACATGCAGAAACTTAAGGAAAACACTACCAGTAGATCTAACCTATACATGCACATTAGGTTGTTATTCTGACTGGGTAATGCAAACTGCAAAAATTTGGACACCTAGAAAGTCTCACTGTTGCAATGCTCATTTCTGGCCTATTTCCCATTAACTTATCTTTTGTTTTAGTATGAGTTGTTTTCCAGGATGACTTAAAAAAAATACCATCTTAAGTACTTTTTCAGAGGACTTCTAATCAGAGGCTCACTTCCTGAATACCAGACAACTTAAGAAAAGACCTTAGTAACAGAGTGGTTTTGTTTTGTTTCCAAGACACATTCGTAATATCTTCATGCTAATCCTTAAGAAAGGAGGCTTTCAGTACTGTGAACAGATTACTCAGACTTAACAGTGAGAACAACCTCATGGGAATGAAAACTTGATAAATGCTGGCTTTGAAGATGGATTGTGGGATTTTGTTTTCTACAGATTGTACTGGCTTTAATAGTAGTATTTTTCTGACATCTTCCAGCTTAAGGTATACTCATATCCACAAAGGTTTAAGAAAAGTTAAGGTTTCCTAACATTGGCATTTATTTATTAAAGGTGTAGACTTTCCAACATCTAATTTAGCTAATACATTAAAGGGCTCTAAGCTTCTATAATAAGTTTCTTAAGCTCTCCAGTTTGTATCTGTTGCATGAAGTAGCTTATTGGGAATATCTTGGAGAAAAGGGAAGAAGTTCTCTAATAGGAGATAATTTTATATGACAGCATATCACTACAAGGAGTCTATGTCCATCATGGCTTCCTCCATTGAGCACTTACAATGAGTTTTATGAAGGTACTCAAAACTCTGTTCAGAGATTTGAACCAACCAGGCAGTCCTTGGGGCTTGTACACGCCAGTTCCCCCTTATCCTACCATTTTGCATGAAGTGGAAAGTGAAAAATTCCTGGTTTGGAACTAACTCAACTTTATGTTCAAATTGGGTGAAACAACTGTGGTTTGTTCAATTGCGTACACACTCTAAACCAAGTTTAAATGTTACGGTAAACTGTAACTTTTCCAAACTGGGAAATCTGACATCTCTGCACTTGTAAGTAAAGGAAGGAACGGAATACTGAATTAAAAGTACTTCTGGCTAGTTCTCATTGTGAAGAAACTGAGTTTGTTCATGATGCTTAAATAGAGCTCCTGCAAAAGATCCTTAGACAGAATTTGTGTTTCCAAGGATTGTTAGGGAAGGATAGCTTCCACAGTTCAATGTAACACTTTCAAAATCTGGGAACTAGTTTAATTGATTCATAGAAACTGCTACAAGGATATGATGATGGATACCTATTTGCTTAATTAGACGTATTGTAAAAAAAGGAGATTAGACAATTTTTTGAAGAGTAGATCTTTCGACAGCTTTTAGACATCTCCGGATGCTAGTTGCGTTATTGCATTGTTTTTATTATATAATCTGCCTTGAGTCATCTGCCTTGAATCTCAGTAAATAAGATGGACTATAAATGAAATAAATAAATAAATCTAAATATCCAGGGGGATGTTGTGGTTGACTGCTGCTAGAATTAGAAACAGAATGCTGAACTAAATGAAATGTTTGGAGTGGTAGTTCTTACGTTAGTATATAATTTGTATTTTTGGAAAGTGTCCACTGTTGTTAATTTATCTTTGTGAGAATCTGTAGTGTGTTTGTGGCTGATTCCTCATCCTGGCAAATTACAAAATGGCATCATTGTACATGTTTGGATGTTGGATAAACGTTTCAGCAATAAAGGATCTTCCAAATGTGTTGTAATGACTTTTCTATAAACTGTGATGTTCTTCTGATAAGGAACATGCGTGAAATATTGATGGGATCCCTCATTTGGCTTGCTTACTCTACTGTGAATCCCTTGTTCACTCAGCATACTTAAATTTATAAGTGTTTCTGCCTAAAAAGATACATATGTGTACAAAAAATTATGTTCAGAAAAGTTTAAAGACTCAAAGTGAAAAACTTTTGATTACTATCTATTATATATAAAATAGAATATCTTTCCCCCTGTTCTACAATAGGCAGCATGCAGATTGCAGCAGAGCTCTCTAACCGGTCTGCTTTGTGTTTTTTCTCTCCCTATATGCTTAATATCATAATGATATGCGGTTGCAGCAGTTCTCCTGGGCTGGGTGCATCTATTCAGTTATATTTTGGATGACCTATGTCAAGAACTGGCATGTGGAAGTGTGTTGCTGTTAACTCTTTTGAACTTCTCAGCAGCTTTTGGTACTATTGATTGTGGACTTTTTCAGCACTGCCTTGAGGTAACAGGATTAGTGGGTAGCGGTGGCTTTGTTTCTTTTTTAATGGCAGGACCCAGAAGGCGGTTTATGGGGTTCCATTATATTGCATCATGTCATCTGTGGTATTTAACATCAATGTAAACTTCTGAGAGAGGCTATCTACAGATTTGGGATGTAGTGTCACCAAAATGGAGATGACACCCAGTTCTATTTCTTAATCAAAAAGTTCTGAGGAGGCTATGCAGGTGCTGAAACAATGTTCAGAGATTGTAAAGGACTGGATGAGAGTAAACAAAGTAAAGCTTAATTCTGACAAGACAGAGACAGAGAGATTCACAAGATAAATATATTCTCTGTTGGTTGGTGGCATAGATCATCCTGGAAATGTAATGCTGTGTCTGAGATGAATGAGGTTGCACTCCTTCTGAAGATATCAGTAAACAGTTTGAATGTTCTTCTGGATCTTTGCTGTAGGATAGGGTCAGGTGGTAATTGTGCCCTGGAATGTCCATACTAGTTCTGGATGATGCACTGGACTCTTTTTGGTAAAGTCTGATCTAACTAACCTGATGAAAATCGATGAAAAGAAAGGGGATACAGCAAGTAGAAAAGTGGTGGGGGCCTTGCTGGAGGCAAACAGCCTGCTCATTCTATATGGCGCTGCTTTTATTTATTTAAGTTCTATTTATGTTATTTATAGTCTGCCTTCTCACTGAGACTCAAGGTAGATTACACAGTATAAATTAATATGATCAACAGCTGGGACAATCAATAAACAATGCAGTAGAGTACAGAAATGCAAAATCTGCAGAAATTTGAAAACAAGCAGAAATCCAATACAGAGCTGAAACAAAGCATAAGTAATAGAACACGACAGAACTGAAATTACCCAGTGGGAACATACTTACAGTGACAGACAATAAACAGTCCCTGTTTCTTTGAGCCATTCCCTTACAACATAGCCTTCCTATCATGTAAAAAGCCCTCCTGGATAATTTACTTCTGCATAGTTTGTGGAAAGCCCTCCTAAACTCATCAGGCAGGCCATTCCGTAAGGAGGGGGCCACAACAGAGAATGTGCATGTATGGGCGGTTGTTGGTTTTGCTCATTTGCACTGTAGCACCTGCAGAAGGCCCTGTTCTGGTAAGCAAAGCTACATAGGGAAAGAAAAGGTTCTCAAAAACTTCAGCTGCTCAGAAATAAAATAGAACTTGAATCCCAGTGAGAAAGGAAAACTAAACATGATGTAATTAAAACTTTTCTAAACATGTTACAGCTGTTTTATTTAGTTTGGCTTCCAGTTTGTGTCGGACCCAAATTTAGAGTGCTGGTGTTGACTTTTAAAATAAAGGTTTTAAGCTGAGGTATATCAAAGATTGCTCTCTCCCACAACCTGCACACTGAGATCCTCTGGAAAGCCCCTAGTCCATGTTCTACCACCTTTGGAGGGACACAGCAGGGTTTTCTTGGCAGCAGCACCAATTGTATGGCACTTTCCCTTTCCATTAAGCTCATTTGGCACTATCTTTTGTTAGCGTTCTGCAAACCGGCAAATACCTCTTGTCTGCAACAGCTTCTAATCTGGCCTAATTAACTTTCTCTAGTGTGGGTATCTGCTGATACGTTCCGGTCTGATCCTCCTAGTCTTTTTTATTTTGTACTTTAGTACAGTTTTGAATAGTAATGTTTTTAGATGATGCCATGTGATGTTTGTAGCTTTAAAATTAATGTATTGGTGCTGCTTTTGGGTAGGGGATCAGTCATACCAGAAATAAGGGTACACATATAAATATTTTGATTCTCAAATAGTGAGTGCAAGAACTTGGTTGGTGGATTGCTGGAAAATTAGCAGATGGGGGGTTACTGGGGAAAATGCAGCACAAATTTCAAGGGGAGAAGAAGCAGTTCAATTTAAAAGACTGGTAACCAACAAGTAACTCCATAGCCTAGTTCCCTGTTCTGTTACTACCGTAATTAAATGTACCAACAAGCTATCCTGTTGTAAAGAGTGTTCTGTGTAAAAGCCAAAAACAAAACTGGGAATCAAAAAGAGGTCAACCTGCTTTCCATTCATAGTGAAATAATGAAGACTTTTTTCTGATTCAGATTGATTGGACAATACTGATGCTTGACTAATGGGAGTAGATGTTTCTGCTACATTTTTTCCCCTTCTGGCTACTGTGCCCTGACTTTGATGGCCCAGGGAAGTCCAGTCTCATCAGATTTTGGAAGCTACATACAGTCGGCCCTAGTTAGGAGACCAAGGAAGTCTATGCAGAGGCAGACCATAGAAATCACCTCTGAATGGTCCTTGTCTTGAAAACCCTGTGGAGTCTCCATATGTCAGCTGCAATCAGAGGAGCACACGTGCTATTGTTTTTAGAAAGCTACAGGGTGCAATGTTAGGGGTTAGGCTTGCAGATTTTCCCTTCATACTTGTATTGAACAATATATGCTGTTGTTTAGCAATACTATAATGCTTCTATGTGAGCATGCATTTAGTTAGGAACAGATGAAACTGAATACATATGTAACAGTATTGTATGTTGTTTTAATTTGGTATACAGTATGCTTTACTTTAGCAGCATCTCCCCTCCCAACATCTGTACAATAAATATATGTTTTAGAGTAAAACCCTTTATAACATAAAGTGAGTTCATGGTGAATTTTTAAAATTACAATAGGGAATAGCGCACACAACATCTAGTGTAACTGCATTATTAGGGTAACTGTGACTTAGATCTACAGAGAGAAACAAGGAAGGTAGAGCTTTTTAAACTAATTCTTTCCAGACCTGGAGTAACTTGCAGAATACTCTGGTTCTTCCACCAGATTATTGATTTATGAATTGAGGGCAATATAATATCCATAAATCTGATGTAATGTTTGACATTTTCCTGGCTTGGATAGGCCCCTTTCCTCAAATCATGACAGATACATTGCTTTCTAAAAGATAGGAAGAGTCACCTTTCTGCAGACACACCAGGCAGAATTAAAGATTGCATTTTAACATAATTAGTTATTTGAAATCTACAATTATAAATTCTGTAATAGAGTTCATCGTGTATCCAAATTAACCCCTTCCACAAGTAGAAGTGCACTTCCGTTTCCACTGATCCCTCTTTCCACCTGCACAGCTCCAGGCTGCTTCCCATTCTCAGATTTAATCCTTTCACTTAGCTCAGCTAATGGAAGTGTGCTGTTCTCACACAAAGGGCCTTCTGCCAGTACCAGTGGAAGGCTGAAAGAATGTGCTGCATTAGCTGAACAGGACCCATTGTATTTATTATTATGGACTTGATGCTGAGTGCCCGAGATCTGGCTCATAGAATCTATGAGGATATAACTGTGTATTTCCCCAGAATAATTCATGCAACCCACCTGAGTAATTTCATACTGCTCCTTGCCAACTTGTATTAAATTCTTCGGAAAACACCAGTGTTTACTTCCAAGTAAAGGAAATAATGTCCTTAGAAGTCCTCACCCCTTTGTCCCACACACCTTCTTTGGTTATTTATTTAATTCATGTTGATACGTTTATTGTTCCTATCTCTCAGTAGAGATTCAAGACCACTTTCCCACAAGTAAAATTATTTGGAATGTAGATGCTAGTATCTTATCTAGCTTCTCCATTCTTCTTACATACACTGCATTTCTCTTGGTTTTTAAAATTTTTGCATAAGCAGAAACAATAGTTTCTCAGTTAATTACTTTGCAAACATATCATTAATGTGTTCTGCTATCAGACACATCCAGATGGTAATATTCTCAGACTACTAGTAATTATTGTCATGTTTCTTTTGAGATCTATGTGTTTTTGTGCTTCTTTTTAGGGAAGTGGTGTCTTTTTACCTTCATTTTCAATCTCCCTCTCAACTGTGGTGTTCTAGGATTCATTTTGTTTCCTCTTTGAACCACCACTGCAGTTAGTTGAAGCCCTATGACAATTTCTGACTTACAGCAGTGATAGTACTGCTTGTGTTCAGAGCTTCATACACATATTGTTGCAATCTTTACAATAGTTAGGCCAATATTATTACCCCCATATTGCAAATACTGAACAGAGGCTGAGAGTGATGCGACTAAGATCAGAGAGGACCTAACTACACACTATGTAGTAGTTGTATCTGCATGTGCTCATGTTGTATCTGCATGTGCTATGAGGTCTCTTAGTTAGATATGTGCTGTAAGGCTCCACTGAGAATTCAGAGTCTCTCTACACAAGACATCTTACACCGGGTTGCTCAAGTGAAAGATCTGACACTTGTTCTCCCATATACATGCTCTGCTAGGGAGACAGAGTACACACAGAAAGTAAGTCACTTGAGCACCCTCATGTAAGATGTCTTGTGTAGAGAGACTCTAATTTTCCAGGGATACAAGGCGCAGGAGGCCACTATTTGCCCGAATGGACACTGTATATGTACTGGTGTTCACATAAGTTTCCCCAACAGGCCAAATACCATATCCCCAGGGCCATGACAGGCTGGAAAAACATCATGGTGGAGGCTAAAACCCCTGTGCCCTGCATGCCACAGGCCCAGCCTGAATCACACTCCCACATGCCTGGGAATTAAGTTCCATGTGAGGAGTTTCAGAACACCCTTGTGGAAGACTCAAGTCATGATGTGGGGGACTCTGTAGCATGTAGTTAGGCCCCTCTTGAACTTGTGATAGAGGTAAGATTTTAACTGGGGACCTCACAGATCACAGTTTGTACCACCCCCACTTCCAGCTACATAGTAGTTACTTGTTTATTGAAATACTTACACACCACCTTTCCCACTGAATGTGGTGGCTTAAGGTGACTTACAAAAAACTCTGTATCTCAGAGAGTTAATTTTAAATAAGGATTAGAAAAGTACAGCTATACAACTTTCCCACATAAAAATAACAGCATACGGAACCTTTGCTCCTTCTGCATCTGAGGAAGAGAGCTGTAGTTCTGAAAAGCTCATGCTACAATAAAGTTGGTTAGTCTTAAAGGTGCTACTTGACTCTACTATTTTGCAACTACAGACTAACACGGCTAACTCTTCTGGATCTTTGCTCCTTCTGTGGCAGGGTGTTTCATAATGCTAGAACTGCTTCAGAGAAGGAGGGGGCTTTGCTGGGGCTGAATGGACATACCAACAAAACTGTGTGAAAACTGGCTAATAAATACTACTGTTTACACAAAGTGCTGTATAATATAACTTTTTGAACAATGAAAAATAATTAGTACAACTTACAAAATGTCTACAATTGGTTATAAAGTACTCTTACATCCAATATTATAGTTGCCAATACAATGAAGTGTGAAGTCCACAAGAGAGTAGATAGCAGATAGCTTTAATAATAAATTCCAACATAGAACAGATTGTGTCTTCTGTGTTGAGCTTCTATTTCAGCTGGCTGATGGGTAGCCCCGGGTTCATTCCTTGTTTCAGTATTAGCTTTTATCAAAACCACGATTACCACATAAGATAATTAGCTTATTCATAAGGCACAACAATACCAGCTCTTATTCAATAATGTTTCTAAACTGTATTAGCCATCAGACCATTTTCCTCAGGAACAGTGTCCTCCAGTGCTTTCTTCTGGCCATAATATGTTAAGAATAAACTACATCTGAGAGCTGAATGGACAGCATGAAGAGAGGGCTCCCCCAGGAGAAGGATCTGGGAGGATTTGAGTTAGTGAAAGGAAAGCAAAAAAGTATATGTTTAGTACACAAAGACATCACTCCATGTAAGGCAATATTTGTAAGATATATATATGATCACAGATCAGATTCAATGTGATTCTTACACTTGATGGAATTTTCTGCGTGCTCCCTTTTACTTATGAGACAAATGTGGAAATTTATCCTCAGGGTGTAGTGAGCGATATGAAACAATCCTGCTTTGCTGGCTGTGAGATGCCTTTGCAGTTGGAGAGAAGGGGCTACCTGTAATCAGAAATGTTATATGTCCCCCATTTACCCCTAAGAATTTTGAATTCCCCCTCCCCAAGTTTTGTAGATGTCCCCCTTTGACTCCTGGTTACACTACCTTTCCCACTGTGTAACACTAGAACCAATTTCAATTTTTCATTTCTTATTGTATTTTTTCTTTCCCTGTGCCGTTTTGTGCATATTGCTACACTATCCCCCCCGCCCTTTACTTCTGACCATTCCTTGGGTGTTCTATTAACTTTTTCTCTGGAATAACTGCATTAGACTGGCTTCACCTCCATTTCTGCTTTGTAGAAGGACAACATTCCTCCAGTGCTTTATAACAATGCTGTAGGTGGTACTTCCTTATCATTAGTCCACGTTGGATCCGTTAATCTGACTCAATATCCATTAGTCTGATCTCAATATGAGAAATCTTCAAAGTGGGATGCACTTGTGCTCCTGAGCTTTTATGATCAGCCCTTCCTAGCTTAAATTTAAACCAGTTTTTAATAGCCTGACACTGAATTCCACTCTTTGGGAAAACGTTCTCAAGCAAACCACAGTTTTGTTAAAAATGTAGTTTATGCAATTTTTCCAAGTAACACTTTCCTGTTATTAGTAGTAAGTGATAATTTCCTTTTAATACTTCAGCAGTTCAGTGATATTTTGTGTATTGTATCTTCCTCTCATTCATGTCTTGTCAAAACTTGATGTTTTGAATTACAATAGGTTCAGAGGTTCTACTGGTTTTGAGCACCCCATAGTAGAAAGGTAACAGTAGCTGTCAGTGGATACAGTATATGCAGGACAGTTCAAATTATCTCAAATGGTTTTTGGTATCATAGACTGCTTTTAAGGGCAGAATTCTGTTGAAGTAACACTGCCCTCATGTGGTAGAGGGTGATGAGCAGATGGACCTGCTCTGACCTCCCTTGATGGAAAATCTGTTTCTTTTCTACTCTTCAGAGTCTTTCTCTCATTTCTTTCCATTTAAGGAAGAAGTTTTGCATTTAAATAATCTTTGTTACTTGAGTATTAATTAAATTATGTACATTCCTGTGCATTTTATTGTAACATTGGCTAAAATTCAGTTTGTCTTTTATTCGGAATTTCTTCCTCCCACCTGCCAAACTTGATTTTTGCATGTATATGTCTTGTATTGACCACAGAATCATTTCATTGCTCCTCTACTGACAGTGCAGCTAATTTAGTTTTTAATTTTCTTTGGAAACTCATTTGCACTTCAGTTGATTTCTAAATATTGTGTCCTTTGAGCAATCCTTTAATCAAACGAACTCTTAAGCCACATTGATGATTTCAAGGGAGAAAGGCCAGGGTTTAGATCCAACATTTTCTGTTGGCAGAGGGTGCTTCTGCCAGTGAAAAAGGAGGGTTATTTTTACCAACAACCTGCTTCCACTGCAACCCCTCCCCCCAGGCTTGTGTACTGTATTTTTATGCTGTCCTTCCTTCCAAGGAGTTCAGGGTAACTTGCGTGGCTCCACTCTTCCATTTTATCCTTACAGTAACCCTTTGAGAGAAACCAGCCGACCCAAGGTCATCCTCCAGTGAACATCCATGGCTGAACAGGAATTCGGAACAGGTTTCCCTAGTCCCATATATACCCACTGCACTATACATTCTCCCCCTCCGCCCCCAGCTGTTTGTGAGAGCTCACTGACCTTTGGGAACACAATTTTGAGGACACTGAGGACTGCATGGACAGTAGGAAATTTCACATCTGGAAGCACTGCTTCACTTACATTAGATAGGATCTACGTTCAAGTTTGTGTTCCAACTAAATGGAAATCTCTGTGTTCTGATGTTTGAGAGTCTTTTGCATTCTTTCTTGCTCTTCTTCCCCCCTCCTTTAAAGTTTGTTACAAACAACAATCCCAAAGATGTATTAAAATATTATCCTATTTTCTTCTCAGTCTAAAGTTGCCTTTTAGCATTCTAGGGACTGAATCAACTGCTCAACTAGAGATGGCTTTATGGTTATTTTCTCAGTTGTCGAAGTATGAGCTAGCTGGCAATGTACAGCAAGCTGGCAAGGGGTGCTTTAATGAGCCTGGGCTTCTTGGCCTGCAGCTTCCCGGTGCCATAGCGGTGCCCTAGCAAAGGCTTTATCAGAGGTTCTGATGCAATTATTTCTTCCACAGTTCTCTTCCTTTTGGAGGATATTTTAAAAGCTGTAACCCCAAAGTCTCTCACAGCATGGACAATAATGTGAAAGTTTTCAATAAGCTTTGCAGTGATTTTACATTACTTGTTATATAAACCTTTGTCACCAAATAATTTGCAGTTCTTTAATGTTTAAACACAATGAGCAATCCACTTATGAAAGCATTTGAGCAGTCTTGCACTTGCTTTGAACTAGCTGTAAAGGGAAATTGCTTCGGCACCTTGAGGGACCAGATATTTTGTTCCTTGCATAGGCAGCAAACGCCCCCACCCACCAGCTCAGTTTCTTTCAGATGCCTTCCAAAGCCAGTGAGGTTGCTACAGACTTGGACCAGACAACTTTGGTATAAATCACTACTCAGATAAAGCTGTGTTCCAGTCATTTTCTCACAGCTGACTCCACCATATGATCATGAGGATAAAATGTAAGAAGAGAATCCTGTGTAATCTCCAGAGCATCCTGCTATACATTAAGATTTGGTTTCCCACAACCTGATTTTGATTCAGATTGACTTCAGAATCTGTCAGAGACCTGTGGATTTCCAAAATCAAACTAGCAAGTAAGGTGTGTGTGTGTGTGTGTACAGTCCAGTATTTCTCTTATTCCCACATGCTTCATCAAAACCCAGTTCTGAACCTCAACATGTTGCTTATTGGTGGAAGCCAAGGCACCAAGTGTGGACATTGGTGGCCATCTCCTCCTAACTACATGTGCAATGCTTTTTTTTTTATTTTTGATCTCCAGTACAGTAGAAAACTTGCTGATGGAACACTCACTTGAGCAATAACCTTACACCCATGGGAGTAGATGGCTGTAGTAGGGCTCTGACAAAGCTATTGAATTGGAAGGATCTGGGAGGCCATCTAGTCTGGAGCCCCCAACATGGCACCTGCTGACGCCTTTCCTGATACCTGCCAGATATTTTTGGAAAGTCGGTGGAAACAGGTGGGGGTTTTGCCAGCAGAGATTCTGACTGTTCATTAGAGGCCTGATCAAGAGCCAGTGTGGTGTAATGTCAGACTGTGATCTGGGAGACCCAGGTTCGAATCACCACTCTGCCATGGCTGGAATGGGTGTGCACCAGGAAAAAAAATCTGAGAAATCCAGATCTGTTTCAAGAATCTCAAAAAAAAAAATATCTGGGATGCCTGAAAGATTCTCTGATTTGTTTAAGACAAATCAGAAAATCTCAGATTTATTCAGCCATTATTCCCTGTAGGGAAAACTATCGAGGGGTGGAGGAGTCCCATTTTTCAAGCAAACTCCACCAAATTTGCAGGGAACCTACTGCTGACTGTCCTCTAAAGACTCCCCCAAGTTTCAGGAGCATTGGGCCCCAAGGTCCAATTCTGTGGGTCCCTGGTGCCCCCAGCCACGCTCCATTGTTTCCTATGGGGGAAACATTTCTAAGCAGGCTGGCAGGAAGAAACACATAGGGGCAAAACTGTCAGTGGCCAAAGACACACTCCCAAATGCATTCTCAACCCAGAGAAAGCCCAACAGAACCAAACTGAAGCCCCCCCACCCAGACCCAAGTGCTCCCTGGACAAGCTGCCCAACCACACTCCAAGCTCTCAAGCAGAAACACAGAGGGGCAAGTCTGCCAGTGGCCAAAGGTACACTCCCAAATGCCCACCAGAACTGAAGCGAATCAAGGCAACCAACACTGAACCAAAGAATCATGTCAAAACAGGGAATTTCCCTCTTGCCTCTGTCTCACTCCCCTCATTTTGTGGATAGGGGAGCAAGAGAAGGAGACCATGTTTCTTGGGTTTACCCAGAGATCTGGATCCAGACTCCCAGATTGGATCCTGGATTCTCTGATTTGATCTGGGAAAGCCGGATTTAGCTAGATCAGCAAAAATCCCCCCCCCCCACCAATCTTGCATTGCCACCCCTGCTTGCTTTGGCCAGCTGTTCACTTTCAGCCTAACATACCTCATAGGGTTGTTTTGAAGATACAGTGGTGGAGAAAAGAATAGTATAAACTGCTTTGGCTTCCCATTGGGTATAAATAAAGAAAAATAATCTGTGCTGATTTTTAAAAAGTTGCTTTGGCAGCAGCTGCCACTACAACCCCAAAAATATTTACTGTGTGATTGAAGGTAAGCTATGTGTATGCAAGAGAATATTTTTAAACCATATGTTCATTTAAAATGGCATCCTGTTAAACAGAGTTTCTGCCTGAAATGTTGAAGAGTTACTACCAGAGTTACACATGACCTCAATCCTTGACATTTTGTGGTTTGCTCTGCCTTCTGCAGCAGCCATTTTGTGGTTGTGTCCATTACTTGTGTCAGATTTCTAAAAGTGCCCACAGGCTCAGAAAAGTTGGGGACCCCTGATTGAGTCTGATTACATGCCCAATGTAGGAAATTCATAGCTAAAGCATTTCTGACATCTGGTTGTCCAACCTCTGCTAGAAGATCTCCAGCAAGGGAAAGCTTCCGCCCCCACCGCCTCTGGTTCCATTGTAGACATTGTTATACTAAGTGAGTCACAGCATTTTTATTACATATTTTACAATCTTACAGTTCCGAACTGAGGAACTTCTGCCCCTAGTAGTTCTAAACTGAAGAACTTCTGTCACAGGATGGCTGTTAAGCAGATTTCATTTCCTCATAGATATGTCTTGTGATCTTTCTTCAAAATGCTGATGTTCCATTTTCTTTGTACTGAACTAAAATGCTGAATATGTAAATGGCTCAAATTCAACAGCACCATCTCTCATTCATACAAGGCAATCGCTTCAAAACTTACAACTTCTCTAAACAAAGAGCACTTTGGGGGGTGAAGGTAGCCTGAAACTACATATAGAATAGATTTTCAGGGGTGAGAATGAGAGAATCAGACGACCAGATTTTTCTGTTTCTGGTAGCTGTGATTGGTTCATGCTAATCAGTGCCTTGAAAGCAGCATATCAGAACCAAGCCATTCATTTATTCTTCAGGTGGAAAGATTTAGTTAACATTCCCATTATAATATGGTACTGCAACTATGATAAGGAAGTTTATAATATTGTGTTTTCTGTTGCCCACCTCAAAGGGTCTGAAGCAGCAGAGTATAGAGGCCTGAACAAACCCAAGATATATTTTAAAAAACTCCTCTGATATAATGGTTCTATGCATTAATTCTGTCTGGGACCAATGTGTATCTCAGAAAGTCAGTTCACACATGCACATTCAACACATGAAGACTACAGAATGGCATGTTTGAATGACAATCACAGGCAGAACTTTCATAGCACCTGAAACATGATATTCTTCATTGGAGTCGGTTCACATATTCCGGTGCAATATTTAATAATGAGAAATGAAGTGGCGAGACTAGTGATGTGCATGCAAGAATGAACAAACCCCAGTTTTA
This sequence comes from Eublepharis macularius, assembly GCF_028583425.1. NCBI lineage: Eukaryota > Metazoa > Chordata > Lepidosauria > Squamata > Eublepharidae > Eublepharis > Eublepharis macularius. The sequence continues at coordinate 39,333,500 of NC_072797.1, forward strand.
CTTTTTAAAGTCAGACTTGTACTTTTGAACTGGTAACCAGAATTTTGTGATGAAAGAGCAAGTCCTCTTTTATTTGAGATAAACTGAGGGCTTAATTACACAAAATGATGGAGCAGATCTCCCACTGTTTTTAAACTACAAGTAGCCACAAAGAACCCCTCTTTAAATTGTTGCTAAATTGAAGCTTGTCGTTAAATGGAAGCTTAGGTCTTTCTCTTATGCTTTTTCTTAGTCTCTAATCCCCTCTCCCCTCCCCTCCACTGTGCATGGCACTTGAAGCACTGCCATTTTGGCAGAGCGCTATCCACTCCAGATATTCATTTTAGCATATATTTTCCAGTATCTCCCATTCTTAAATAGAAGCTTTCATGTCACACTATGAAAACCTATTTAAATAAAAATTAGATGGGATGAACCAGTGACTCAGGTGAGATTGTGTACCCACTGACCCCACCTCGATTATGGCTCTGTAGATTTTCGATTTACAGTTCTAAGCTAGTTTCTTAATTCACAAAAGCACTGTAAAACATGAAGTGTTTAAGAGACTCTGAAATGAGGCAAGAAAGGTGGACAATTGTGAGGTAATCCATTTCATAACTCTGAAGCCAACACAGGCTTTGTTCCTAGTCAGTGGCCAAAAAAATAATGGGGCTTGATGGGGATCATACCAGTGAAGATGGAGATGCTCAGCCCACAGACTATTCATGGCTTTGAAACCAAAACCAAAGCCTTGAATTGAATTCAGAAACAAACTGATAAACACACTATATTCAGTGATAGACTGACACATTCTGAGCTAGTCAAAATGTCCATATCATCTTCAATGGCAGGTTCTCATAGAGCACATTACAGAAAACTAATCTAGAAATCATCAAGGCTTACGTAACAGTAGTCAGACCTCTGTTTTCTATCGGCAGCTGCACCTAGTGCACAGAAGTAGATAAAAAAGCAATCCCAGACAACTTGTTTCTCTTCAGCACGGGTTTAACACATGGGAAGCTACAAACTGAGAGCCAGTTTGTTGTAGTAGTTAAGAGCGGCAGGACTCTAATCTGGAGAGCTGGGTTTGATTCCCCACTCCTCTGCTTGAAGCCAGCTGGGTGACCTTGGGTCAGTCACAGGTCTTCCAGAGCTCTCTTAGCCCCACCCACCTCAAAGGGTGATTGTCGTGAGGATAATAATAACACACTTTGTACACCGCTCTGAACGAGCATTAAGTTGTCCTGAAGGGTGGTATATAAATTACATGAATACAAATTACTGTGTTCATATTTTGTTCTGTCTATAAAATCAGAATTCTGAAACTCCTCTTTCCATGACACACTTCATTTATTAAATGAGCCTAGATTTTAAGGCAAAGGGCACAGTCCTTTATCTTGCAAAGGGCCCTTTGGATGGACTTGGGCAGTAGAAATTCTTGATGGGCTATGACCTGATCATTATTAATGTTCATGATAATCCATACAGCATTTAGCCATTTCCCCCCCTTAGAACTCATGATTTACAATACAAGGACATCCCAAGGTTTTGCTAATTACAGGACAATGGGAGTTTGGCTCTGTATGGAGGGCTGATGTATGCATACAACAAAGAGGATTTCATCTAGGGATTTTGAACCTGGAATGATTTCATCTGGAATGATTTCATCTGGAACGAAACAGGAAAAATTCCTGGTTTCCCTCTCAGTTGATAAATTCTTCAACAGTTACATTATCCCAGTACTTGTGGCCAAGCTTGTTGCTTGTGTACACTTTTTTGTGTGACTTTGCAACTTTCTTTTTAGATACCACTCTGCTGTCTTCCATATAGAAGATTTAATAAATTTTGGAATGACAACAAATCTTCTGTAAGTTTTCAAAACATGCTGTTACGAATGTAGACACAAGGATTATGAAAATGCAATAGCCAAGGGAAATTGGAACAAATCCATAGGCCAGGAAATTGGAAGTTTAATGATGTTGAAAGTATCAGGAGTGTGACCTTTTTACCACTAAAAGGCAAAACATTGCCAAGTATTGAACTTGAATAATACAGATGAATCACCACCTTGTAATATCCTAATGAATGTTTACTTAAATTTCATTGTTGTTTCTCATCTAGGTTTTGATGAGATCCATGGAATGGTATATTTCCTTTCTAACATGAGAAATCCATATATTAATACAAAAAAGAGCTTTGCAAGGCTAGAAAAAAGATTGGTCTAGTCAAGCATCTTATTTTGTGCAGAAACCAGCGAGATGCTTCTGGGAAGCTGACGGGGAAGGCATAAAGATAACAACTGTCCCCTGATGCTGCCTCTTCCCACCCCATCCTGTAGGTTCTATTTAGCTGTCCATGACTTTGATAGATATTCTCCATGAATTGGGAGTAACATGTCACCCATACATACAATTGTTGCCGTGTTATGGGGAGTTAGGTGACTAAGAGTAATGTTACAGTCACTTACATGCTTAATTCCAGTTGCGTCATACTTCCTCAGCAGCCTAGAAATCTGGAGAAGCTGAAGTTACAGTAATGCTGGTCTCATCAAGCCATGAGCCTGGAGTGTTCAGATTTTCTTCTTGGTTTTTGAAGTGTTTGCCCAAGTCAGGGTGGATTTGATTTAAATCAAACTGATTTAAATCACGATTTAAATCACTAGTCAGTAAGGCTTGATTTAAATCATAGTTTTCTACATAAAGACTAATTCTTGCTGGTATAACTTTAATATGCAAGTAGATGAAGATTTTTAGAATTTTCATATTAGTTTTACAGTTGTATAAAATATTGATTTTAATACTATTAGAAACACATTATAGTTAATTTTTTGTGAGATGAATTATCCCCAGTTTAGGTTAATCATTCATATTTGGACAACTTTTCTGTTGTACTTTATTGGAAGGAGAAAAATAATCATTACCTTAATAATAACAATTTAAATAGTTTTATTTATTCAACTGAAACAATAACATTACAGCATATGTTATTTGCTTAAACAAACATCCATGTTTGTTAACTAATTTGGCTAAACAAAATATATATATTTTAAGAAACTTAGACTGTCAGCCCAGCCTACACATGAAAAACTTAAATACTGTCCTCTGTAGCTCACTCGTCATCTTCATCTTCTTCTTTGTTCATAATCTGGAAAAGAAAAACAAGCTTTCCTGCTTTATCAGGTCCCAAACGATTTCTCAATTTAGAATGAATGAGTCCAAAGGAAGAGAATATTCTTTCAACGCCTGCAGAAGAAGCTACTTCTGTTAAAAGTGAAATCATTACTTGAACAGTCTCTAAATCCAAGTGCTTAAGTGACTTCCACCAGTTCACTGGTGTGACTTTCTTTAAAATATCTTCAGCAAACATCTATTTCTTGAATGGTTCCCCCTTAGCTCTGAAGTTTATTATAGTTGGCATTACAGATGGATGATTTCTGGATACCCATGTCATAGCTAACTCCTCTTCCTCAGCACTTAAGTTTTGACCCTGGTACTGGATATTGACAATATTTGCCAAAAAATGAGCTGGAGACAGTGCTTGTCCCATTCGTTTTTTTAATGCTTGTAATTTAATTCTGTCCATGTGTAGTTCTGTTCTGTATTTGACCAGTCTCTGTATCAGGCATCTGACGAAGAGAACTTGATTCTCGAAAGCTTATGCTACAATAAAATTGGCTAGTCTTAAAGGTGCTACTGGACTCTTTTTGATTTTGCTACCACAGACTAACACGGCTAACTCCTCTGCATCTGTTTTTAAGTGTTCACTCAGTTCCTTCCAAATTTCAACAGCATCAGCAATAAAACAGCTATTTTTCTGTATTTTGTTTAAAGCTTCAGAGATGGGTTTCAGGATGCTCAGCATATGTTCAACATTTCTCTTAAGCCCAATGTTGAGGATTTTGGCCGTGACAGTGCCATCTATTTTATCTCAATTTTGTTCACAAACTGTCATCAGAATAGGCCAGTTCTTGATATGCTGCTCAAAACAGTTCACCACAGAGTTCCATCTAACATCTTGTGGGAGCGTTAGCTTGGTTCCACCCATCCTTTTCAGAGCTGCTGCAGCAAAATGATTGTTACGGAAGTATTTAGCAATTTCAACAACATTAGTCTTTATTTCTGGAACACTTAAGTCTTTGGCTAAGAGGTGCAGCAAATGAGCACTGCAACCATATGTTATTAGCTTTGTATTCCCTTCCTGCTCTTCTAAATTTCTTCTCATCTTGGATACATTTGCAGCATTGTCTGTGACCAAACTGCGTACTAGACACTTGAATTTTTGTTCACATGTTATTATAGCTTTTACTGCCACTTCTTGTAAGTATTCTGCTGTGTGTGCATTTCCTGACGTATCAGTTGTTTGTGCAAGGAAGACTTTCCCTTCTTCTGTTGTTATACAAGCACATACAACAGGATCATTGTGGACATTACTCCACCCATCAATAGTTAGGTTAACAATTCTACCCTCCAGAGCTGTTGCACATTGCTCCATTTCTCTGTCATACACTTTATCCAGCAGTTTCCCTGCAACATCTGCTCTGCAGGGTGGACTGTATCCTGGTCTCAGTGACTGAACCATATTAATGAAATGTGGGTTCTCAGTCAGATGGAAAGAAGAGTTCGTTGCATAAACAAACGGCAATTTTTTCATCAATAAACTCTTTTTCTAATCTGCTAGTTTTTATCACAAACTTATCTATGGTGGTTCCAGGAGGGAAGGGTTTTTTCTTTCTTTTAGGTGATATACTGTGGGTATCTGATGATGATGCAAATGAAGCACTATCCGGGATGGATAACTCTGAAACTGTAGAACAGGAGGATGGTGATCTTGAAGGTGGATAGTTTCCAGAATCTGTAATATTAACGATGAATTCCCCTAAACAAAAAAGTCAGTGCTGTTATTTTATTGTTTATACAATTTCTGCTTATTGTACAGCACTGCCCCAAAAGGAATATTTGCTTTTCTTCATAACTGTACCAAATGACAGTAATATGTAGTAATAATAAGAAATATAATTTTGCTCAAACATGACAGTTCAAGGCAGTCTTTAGAAATATGATTCAATAAAAATGTTTACCAACCTGAAGATCCTGCCTGTTCAAATGTGTTTCTTTGGTCATCTTAATCACAGCACTTCTCATGATGTTGCCTCATTCGGGCCACCAGGCCTTGCATTTCTTTGTTGCAGCGTTTGCATTTTGCACACATGCCTGCCTTACCGATAGGTAAAGGAACTTCATTAAAGTATTCCCAAACTGGGTCTCTTTTACGGCCTGCTGCCATTATAGATTTTTCCCTCCAAGGAAAGAATGTGATAAACCACAGGTCATACACACAAAAGATCCAAAGACTTGTGCAGTATTGTGCTCAAAAAGTTTCACTTTCATTTTGTACTGCTTGCCCCTCCCTCCTCACACTTAGTTTCTTCTTGTGCAGATCTATTCCACTCCAAAAAATCAGAAAAATATTGTTTCTATTCACTGAACTTCTTGAAACTTAGCACTGGAGGGGTTGATTCTGTCTTCATAGGTTTGTAGAACAATAGGATTAAGGTCTTTTTCTCAACTCTGTTCATGTTATAACATTTTTGCTGTGAAGAAGAGGCATGTGATCTCTGCTGAGCTGACACAAATTCAGTTTTGAGAACTGCAAAACCAAGCATCTGTGATAATATCTTGTAGGCAGAGAAACTGCCCAATAATCTTACAAAAACCTCTGGAAGAGCATGACATTGTGAATGGATTAATGGAATTTATTTACCAAAAAAATTAAACATATACAGCCTTATTCTACATAATTAAAAACTAATCTTTATTTCATGATGGAATAACCTTTGGATGGTAATATATTTTCCTCAAAAAGCATTTTATTTAAAAAAATCCAATTTAAATTTAAAATATACGATTTAAATCAAAAAAATCCGATTTAAATTTTAAAAATCTGATTTTTTTGATTTTTAAAAAAAAATCATTGATTTTTATCCACCCTGGCCCAAGTACAGCAAGCTAGAGGGAGGGCAACATAAAGACTCACGCCACTCCCTACTGTGCTCTGGTATAGTTCTGATTCTAAGGTTGTCCTTCTAGTTCTGCAAGCTGGCTGCCTTCTCTCATTCAAACTGAAGCACAGGCAAAAGGCTCTTTCATCCCCTTCCTATGGCAGGGAAGGCTCTGTAATAGTCCCGCAGGTGTTTTCAGGTGCCAGCTACTGAAACTGCACTGACAAACAAGGTATTTAAGTCTACACACGGACTGAGGCTCTTATAGCAGGAAGAGTTGAGAACATCTCTGCCAGCTGAGATGGGCTGAACTTCTGTTCCATCCTCTGTTACAGGTATTTAAGCCTGGGAGTGACCAAAGGACAAGAGCCAAAGGGTTCTTTGGCCTTTAGCTTATGGTTCACAGCCTTTGAGTGTGGCTTTGAGTGAGTTGAGCCAGTGGATCCAGGGCAAACTCAGGCTGTGGGAATTGTATATTTTTTGTTTGTTTCAATCACATTTCTGTTTCTTTGTAAGCTGCTCAGACTTCCCAGTGGGAGGAAAAACAGAGGTAGAAATACTTTAATAAATTAATAAAATAAATCTAAGTAGTACAAAGGAGAATTATTCTGACACAGCCATGTGTCTGTGGGGAGAGTGATTGAGCTGCACAAAAAGAAAGCCAAAGCCTCTGATAACATTCCCACAGAGAAGACGGGCTCTTTAGCCCTTTGCATGCGTCTCAATTCATGTAGAACTGAATCATCAAATGGGCCTGTATTTCTGAATCATCACTTCACGACCCATTAAAATTACTTACCAGACAGGTTTGTGCATTCTTTTAAGTGGTTGTGTAATTGTGCATTGGAACTAGAGAGTCAGTACAGTGCAAGGATTAGTGTGTTCAATTTGGAAGATCCCATAGAGTTATGATGTAATCCCATACAGTTATGAAGTTTTCTGTGGGACTTCGGGGCTGTCACAGTTAGGGTTCAACTATACATTAATCTTGCATCCACTGTGAAGACTTATGATCACATCAGCCCTTGTTTGTTTATATCATTTATAGTCTGCTTTTCTCACTGAGGATCAAGGCAAATTACACAGTGTGAGATTGGTACAGTCAATATCAAGGACATTTCAATAAGCAATGCCATAGGGTATATAAATGCAAATTTACAAAGATATGACACCAGCAAAAATCCCCGGTAGAGTTGAAAAAATTCATTTTCCATGTCTGGGATGCAATTCCTAGTCATGATTCAAATTGGGGTTGTGCTGTGCTGGGAGAGGGGGCTTAAGCCTCCTCCTCTGTGCTATTTTTTTCTTACAATGTCCCCAGGCGGCCGTTATGTGACCCATTAAGGACACTTAGTGGAGTCATGCAGTGGGGCAAATAGCTGCATCCCTGGCTTGTTTTAGTTCAGGTGGATAAAACCTGTTTGGGGGGGGGGAGGGCTAAACTACCTTATCTCTCCATGACTAGGGCCTCCTAGCTATTGAATCCCATGCACACAAAAACCCGTGCAGCATGTCTGATCTAAAGTCCTAGTGGTGGACCAAGGAAGGATGCAAGGATAATACGATGCATAGCTAGACACTCAGCCTAACCTACTTGCAGGATTGTTGTTATAATGAATAGGGGGAAACCACGTATGCTGCCCTGAGCAGCTTGAAGCAAATGCAGGATAATAATGTAGTGTAAATTCAATCTCAGAAAAAAGGCTTTTTTGAAAAAGGCAATGTGATACATTTAATTATAACAACTAGTATTGTTGGAGCATTTTGAGTTACACAGCATTTGGGGCATGTGTGTGAAGAGCAATTCAAAAGTTTAAGTTCTCCTACAACAGCAGTGGTTGATCCAAAGATCATGAGTTTAAATGATCACTCACATTCGTTGGAGTCATGAGAGCAGCAGCTGCTACTAGACACACAATGAGCTGGCAAAACAAGGGCTAAGATACAGTTTTAATGTTTCAGATAACAGGATTTTGATTCATACTCATTTATGCTTTTTCAGTATATATGGAAAAAGTCTTGGAAACAGATTGAAGGGAGTTAGGAAATAGCAGCGATGGGGCCTAAATCACCATTCACTAGTTTCCAACAACTTTCCCTTTCTGTATATAAGGAACAACAGAACACAAAGGCTATTAGAAAGAAGAAGGAAAAATTCAATCGAGTTAATCTAAACTGGCTGGAAGCCTGTTTTTTCATGTGTGAAAACATTCTGAGAGTTCATATGTGTGTCTGTAAATGGCAGTAATTTAAAATCGGCAACATCTAAATAGCAGCAACTTCTGATACGTATTGCTCAAAGCATTTTTCAGAATGTGGTAGATCCACTAATGAAGAACAGTTCAGAAAACTAGTGCCAAGACTCTGGTGAGCGTCCCTCATTTTAAACAGCAAGATGTTAACCTTCTGTTTGGTAAACAAAGAGATACACAAAACTCCTCTGCATGGTTTCTTTGCTATCTGTACAGAACATGAGAAGAAAAGGTCTTATTGTGCCTGCAGCTGCTTTATTTTGTTTTTCAAGCCAAGAAAGGACCATTTTCAGCTGTCTGTGTGGCCCTCATTTCAACTATTTATTTAAGTTGAGCCAAAAGGCACTTTTCTAACGATGATTTATTAGTTAACAAATGGAGAAAGTTGCAGAGCAAAGAAGTTTAAGAGGCTGTGATGTCATGATTTCAGACTTGCACTTGGGGATTTTTTTTTTATAGAAAGCCTGTGAGCCCTTTGCTTCCCCCTTCCCCTGTTCAAATATTTTAGTAAATTAGCTTACATCATCCTGATTTATTTTTATTATTGCAATTACTTCCTATCTTTCCTCTCTCATGGGTCCCTTAAGGTGGAATATAGGATTCTGTGGAGATGTCTATCCAGGTACTGGTGGCCGTACCCAAACTGGCTTAGTTTCAGCAAAGTCACTTTAGTAAGGTCCCTCCAAGCTTACCCCGGGAGCCATACTTGCCGGGAAATCAGGAATGATCTGGAAGTTCTACAGAGCAAGGAACTTTTTATAACTTTCAACCTGTTGGGAAAGAGATAGGGCTCCAGGATTACCAGGCAGCTTAACATGACGACAGTCCCAGGGGCTGATGTGCTTTGTATTGAAATAAAATTTTGTTGTGCTTTGTATTGAAATAAAATTTTGTATTGAAATAAAATTTCAATACAATGGAGAACAAAAATTGTTTTAATGGAGAACAAAATTAATTCCCTGACCAGTGTAAGGTAAATACATCTTCATGTGTTTATTTGCTGGTTTGTCTTCATTCTTCTGTGCAGCCCCATTGGGACTGCGCCTGCACAAGCCTGCCTCGGAGAGATTTTTAGCTCTAAGACTCCTGAGAGGCTGTCTTCGTCGGTCCACGTATGCATGGTGTTTTCCCGCCCGGCTGTTGTGCAGGAACGTGGAGCGCCCCCTCATCCCTAAGTTCTCTTTTTGCCGCTGGTGAAAAGAGAACCAGAGCAAACACACTGAGCAGACTTTTCAGGCCCCACCACAAGTGGTTGATCAACGACAAGTATATCCATCCAATCTTCACGAAGTGGGGATTTCCAGAGATTGATCTTTTTGCCACTTCAGAGAACACCAAGGCCAAGATGTTTTGTTCTCAGGTGGGATCAGATCACTGTTCTGTTGGGGACACGTTCCAGATACCGTGGGACAAGGGACTGTTTTATGCTTTCCCACCAATACCCTTACCACCTCACGTCTTGTGCAGATTCAAACATTACCACATACATTGCATCCTCATTGCACCTTTTTGGCCCCGCAGGGATTGGTTTCCGCTCCTCTGGGAGATGGCCAAGGGTCAATTCCATTGACTATTGGGGGCCCCATACCTACTGTCAAGGGGACAAATTATGCACCACGATGTCTCCACCCTTAGCCTTACAGCCTGGCTATTGTTCTCAGAACACCCACCTTCTCCAGGGACGTAACTCAGATCCTACTGAATGCTAGGAAGCCCTTTACCAGGGCATCATATGAATTTAAATGGAATAGCTTTAGAAAGTGGGTGATCGAAAGAGGACAATCCTTTTTCACTTGTCCCATACCTGTGGTATTTGATTACCTTCTCTCCCTCCTACATAGAGGTCTAACAACATCATCTATTAAGGTTCATCTTGCCGCTATTTCAGCATTCCACGAACAGGTGGATGGCAAGACCTTGTTTTCCCACCACGCATCCTAAAAGGAGCTCTTCACATCTTTACACCTAGGACTACCCTAGTCTCTCAATAGAGCGGCTCAGTTAATGCTACCACCTTTTGAACCATTAGCTAATTGCACATTAGCCCTTCTGTCTTGGAAGGTGGCCTTCCTAGTAGCCATCACCTCTCTAAAGAGAGTCAGGGAATTAGGTGTTCTTAGACCCCCATTTCTACAATTCTCACAAAAGGTCATACTACATCCTAGTTTCCAATTCATTCCAAAAGTAGTATCTACCTTTCACCTGAACCAGAAATTGTCATTACCAGTCTTTTTTCCAAATCCCACGTCAGATTCTGAACATACACTACACACCTTAGATGTGAAAGACACTTCAGAAGGTCAAAATCTCTTTATGTTTGTTACACAGGCCTGTATAAGGGCCTACCAGTCTAACCAGTCTCTTTCCAGGTGGTTAGTGGCGGCTATTAAACGATGCTACTTTACAGCAAAGACTCTGTGTCCAAGGATGGTCAGGGCACACTCAACATGGGCTCAGTCAAATGTCTGTGCTGGAGAAGTGAATCCAGGACCTTCTACATGCATGTTGGAGCTCAGTCATCCTCAGCAGCCTTCCTCTGGGGCACATCCCTCCGAGACATCTGCCAAGCCACCATGTGGTCATCCACTGATACATTCATCAGACACTGCGCAATTGATACACATTCCATATCGGTCGCAGCTGCGGGGAATGCAGTACTTCAGTCTTTGTTCGCTTAGATACACCTCGCACCTGCCCCTTTGGTGAGTAGCTTGTTATACTCCCAGTGTGGGGCTGCACAGAAGAAAGAAGATGAAAACTGTGTTGCACTTACTTGTAACTGTTGTTCGTTTAGTGTCTTCTGTTCAGACACATATTCCCTCCCTCCTACTCCGCTGTGAGGAGAAAGAAAGAAAGAAAGAAAGAAAGAAAGAAAGAAAGAAAGAAAGAAAGAAAGAAAGAAAGAAAGAAAGAAAGAAAGAAAGAAAGAAAGAAAGAAAATTGGACTCTTCCTCTGGCAGCTTGAGGGATGAGGGGGTGCTCCACGTTCCTGTGTAACAGCCGGGCAGGAAAACACCACACATGCACAGACCAACGGAGACGCCCCCTCAGGAGTCTTAGAGCTAAAAATCTCTCTCCGAGGCAGGCCTGCACAGGTGCAGTCCCAATATATGTTTGCACTGAAGACTCTCGACGAACAACAGTTACAGGTAAGTGCAACACTGTTTTTTGACTTTCTCTCCTGCCATGAACTCAGCAGGGGGCTTTGGGTAAGCCACCCTTCTCCCAGCTGTATTGTAGAGATAATAATAACACTTTGTTCACTGCTCTTAGTGTGGCACTAATCTGTCCAGAAGGGCCGTATATAAGCACGCTGTTGTTGTTGTTATTTTGAATAGTTCTGCTTGTCTCAGGATGGATGAAGGGGCTATGCAGGATATGCTCTTCATCTTTGGAAATCCTGTTATAGCTCCTCCCCCAGCTTCTGAGATTTCATATATTTACAAATCTTTTGCAGACATAAGGCTAGAGTCTTTCTGCCTGTTGTGCTCCTTGTGAAAGGTCTTCTCTTGCACGATAGCACCAGTACGTTTGTGTGGCACTATTGTTGGGTGCCGAGATCCAACAATCTTCAGAAAGAAAGTAATAGATTACTGTTAATGGGTTTTGCTGCACTAACTCCTGCAGTCAGATGTAACTGCTCCCCCCCTCCCCCAATAGAAAGTCTTTGGCATGTGATACACACATAGAATCAGAATGTTAACCTGAAATGCCAAAATATGAAAAAATGTACAATATAGACACCTTGATATTGAAGAAATAAAATCGAATTAACATTCATCAGGTGTGTTGGCTCAGTAGCAGATACGTTTTGTATATAGAAGGTCCTGGATTCACTTCTCTAGCACATACATTTGTATGTTAACTAAATCAGTATCATTATTTCCCCTGTTTTATAATATACTGTGAATATCATTGCTAAAAATGAATGAGGGTCATTAATTTTCAAAAACCTTCATAAATGACCATTACTCTGGCATCTCACTGCCTGTTTTTCACAGTTATACAGGACAAGGGAAGGGAAGCAGTCGGGGCACTGCACCACTAGCAACCATTTTAATTGTTTAATTAAAAATGTGGATGCTCTTTCCTGTCTGCTTGATATTTGGGAGGAAGGATCTCTTGATGAGCAGTATAGTCCCTAAATGTTTAAATCCAATTGTTTAGAAAAGGAAGAAATGTGTTTCTGTTAAAACCAATAAAGAATCTGTAATAACTATAGTTAGTTAGAACAAAGCAAATTGAATAAGACATTCCTAGAAGTGACTTTTCCCAACACCATATAGAATTATTGCATATCATCCAATCTCGATTAGCCCACTGGTCTGACTGGGAATAAATAGTTCTTTATATTTATTTTCTTTTGGGTACTTATTGTGCTCTATATGAATATACCTGGGACATGGATGGCAGTCATAAAAACTGAAAATAGGGTACAGCTAAAAGAATAATAAAGAGCAATTCAGTTTACATTGCATAAAATATCCAGCACATTGTTAATGATGTGCATTAGTAACTACATGCAGTTACTTCGATTTCTGAATTTATTCTGGATATGACATCATTTAATAGACTCTGTTCCAATTTGATTTGTTCTTAATGCAGTTGAGAACAGGAATAAAGGTCACATTATCTCTCAAATACAATTCAGCTAATGTTGTTTATTACTTATCTAGATGTTAACTGTTTTCCCACAATGGTTCCTCCTAATATTTATGTAATATAACTGTAATAGCTGATATAGATGGTCTTAAAAAGATGTAGAATTTTCAGTGAAAGGGAAAGCTTGTCCCTTCAATCTAGTGAACTGTTCTCAAGAATGTGCACAGTTGCTCAGATGAACTGCAATACTCATGAAATGGATAATGTAGAGAATGGATAATGATCTCGCATGAAGATTAATAATAATAATAATAATAATAATAATAATAATAATAATAATAACAAACAACAGTGTGCTTATATACTGCCCTTCTAGACAGATTAGTGCCCCATTCAGAGCGGTGAACAAAGTCAGTGTTATTATCAGGGGTCATTTTGTAGAAAAAGAACTGCAGGAACTCATTAGCATAACTCATTAGCATATGCCATGCCCCTTGATCGGGCCAAAATGGCCAGGATTCGGCTGCTGCCAGACGGGGGAGTGTTCCCCCACCTGGCAGTGGCCTGATCAGGGCCATTTTGCCCCCAGCCCAGGCCAAAATAGGCCTGAGCCTAGATCAGGCCCAAAATGTCCCAGATTGGGTCGGTGCCAGGCAGGAGAGGGGTCCCCCCCCAGGCACCCACCCAATCCTTTGGTTTTTGTTCCTGATCTCTGCCAAAAATAGCCGTTTGGGCCCGAATCACAGCGGAAACAGCCTGGAACAGATCAGTGCAGGGCAGGGGAGGGTTCCCCCACCTGACACCAACCAGATCCCGGCCGTTCTGGCCCCAATCCCAACAGAAAATGGCCCAAATGGCCGAAAGTGGCCATTTTGGGCCTTTTGGGCCAGGATTGGGGCCGAAAAGGGCTGGATCTGGTCAGAGCCGAGCGAGGGAACCCTTCCCTGCCCAGCACTGACTGGGTCTGAGCTGTTTCGGCCTAGATCCGGGCCCAAAGTTGCCCAAAATGGCCATTTTGGGCCCATTTCGGCCAGGATCGGTGCCAAAATGGCCAGGACCATGTCTGTGCCAGGCGTGGGAAGCTTCCCCCGCCCGGCACCAACCCGATCCGGGCCCAAAATGGCCATTTTAGGTCCATTGCGGCCCGGATTGGGGCCAAAAGGGCCAGGATCGGGTTGGTGCCAAGCTTGGAACAATTCCCCTGCCCACCATTGACCCAATCCTGGCCCTTTCGGCCCCAATTGTGGCTGTTTTGGCCCCAATCGAGGCCTAAATGGCCCCAAATGTTTTAAAGTCAGGTGGGCTGGGCCGCCTGACTTGGGGGAACTACTTGAACTGCGTTCCGGTGCGTTCCCCCTCGAAATGAGCCCTGGTTATTATCTCCACAATACAACTGGGGCTCACAGTGACAGGAGCTGCTCTTTCAGAGCTCTCTCAGCCCCACCCACCTTACAGGCTGATTGTTGTGGAGATAATAACATACTTTGTAAACTGCTCTGAGTGAGTGTTAAGAAAGGCAGGACAACTTAATGTTATTACTATTATCACCCAAGGCCACCTACTGAGCTCATGGCAGTTGTGGGATTTGAACCAGCAGAGTTCAAATTTAATAATGGTTATTTATTTAATTTAATGGTTTACTACAAAGCTAAATAGTAATGCAAATACTGTTATGAATTATTAATATTAAAAGGGCCTGCTCTCTCCAAATATAGCTTGATGAGAGGTAATCATGCTGAACATTAGTTGGAGGAGGAGGTGGAAGAAAGCTGTGGTGGATGAGGAGAAATGGCCTGCCCAGCCCATAAGCTTATATTTTAGTTACTGATTGATTAAAACATTTATATGCCCCCCTACCCTTTCCCATGGCCCAATGAAGCTGCCTTGAGTATCTTACAAGAGAAGATTTGGTTCAGGAGTAAATTTCTCGATTCGGTTTCGTTTTCCCGGCCATGTCGGATGCTTCTCTCCGCAGGTCCGGGAGAAAGCGACCGAGCAGCCTGACCGGGTGGTTGACCTGCGAGGGTTAACCCCCAGGACTCCCAGGTAGGGGGTCAGGGTCCGGAGCGTTGCAGGAAGAGCCCCCTGAAGTCGATCCAGGGGGTAAATAGCCCGTCTGCTCCTATGGAGGCTGGCAGACTTGCGCAGCACATCGCGTGCTGCCGGGCCATGGAGAACGGCAACAAGCAGATTTAAGGTGAAAGCCTGTAAGTAAGCGGATCCCTTCTGTTACTTTAAGCGTATGCGAAGGATTGGTGGGAGTTGAAGCTTAAGAAGGTTCGGATATCTTCCCCTTCATTGAGTTTTGGAACTTAGTTGGTGGACTCCCCCCTCCCTAAGATGGCGACGAAAAAGCAGAGCCCTGCTGTGGGCAAATCGGTTTCGGCTGCGTTGCAGGGGAAGGCTCTTGAAGAGGTGGTTAAACGGTCGGTCATTGAAGCTATGAAGCCCTTTGTTGATAGGCTAAATGAAATCGGACAAAGGGTTGGTTCAGTTGAAAACGAAGTGAAAACCACTAAAGATGTAGTGCTCAAGGCAGAGAAATCTGCTCGTGAAAATGCAACGCTCATGAGAGCTACAAACAAAGAAGTAAAGCTTTTGGAGAATCAATTGATAGGATTACAAGTGGATTGTGCTCAGACAGTATTGCATTTACAGAATGTGAAGGAGGAGGAAAGTGAAAATTTAAAGGATCTGGTGTTGGAACTTTTGGCGTCATTCACAAAGGCAACTAAAGAAGAGTTAAAAAGCGATATTCTGGAAGTCCATCGGACATCTTCAAAATATGCAACTAAGCGTCAGCTGCCTCGCGAGATTATTATTGACTTTTCATCTAAGAAGACTCGGGACACCATTTTATATAATTCGACTAACGTGGACTTGGACTTTCTTGGCAACAAGGCTAAGATATTGAAGGACGTTCCATTTCTAGCTCAGAAAAGAAGATTCAAATACAAAAGGTTTGCAGCTCTTCTGAGAAAGCGTGATATAAAATACAAATGGTTATTTCCGGAAGGCATCTGGTTTAGATATAAAGACCAAGCCTACAAGATAATATCGGAAGTACAGCTGAGGGATTTTGTGCTTAATCATCAAGAGTTCGAGCAAGAAGAAGATCCAGAATCTGAAGGGGGGAGTGGGGAGGAGGGAGTGAGCGCAGCTACTGTAGCTGTTCAAAGAGAACTGAGACCGAGACGCAGGGGGGGGGGGGGAAGAAGACCTGATCCTGACTGTAGTTCGTATCTTATAAGATCTACCAATCTAATAGCATATTAGAAAGTTTAACTTTAAATATATATATTATGAAGGGAATTCAATACTTGTAGTTGTAGTCTGTTCTTATGTTGTTTTTTCCCTCCCCCCTTGTTTCCTTTTTCCTTTTTCTGTTTGTAGTTTTGATGTTAGTAATTAAAATAAAAATTTATTAAAAAATTTTTTTTAAAAAAGGAGTAAATTTCTCAGTGATTCAGGGAGCCAATGAATATTGTGGTTAGAGTGCCAAACTAGAATCTGGCAATCCCAAGTTCAAATTCCCCACTCTGCCATGGAAGCTTGCTGGGTGACCTGGGACCATTCACACTCTCTCAGTCTAACCTTCCCCACAGTGTTGTTGTGTGAATAAAAGGGAGAAGAGGGGAATGAAGTAAGACACTTTAGGTCTCCGTCATAGAAAAAGCTGGGGCATAAATAAAACAAAATAAAAAAATAACTCTTTCCCTCTGCAGTTCTTTATAGACTACTAGGTTTTGGATAAACAGTTCTAACATAATCTTTCTATATTTTTTACTTTCACAGGAACAAAAACATGTTACTTAAAAAAAAATGTTTAAAGCCTTGCACCCCTAAGGGTGCCCCCAGGAAAAAAATAATAAAAAACCTGACAAACACTGTATCTGCATGGATTTCCATTCCTCAGCATGGCTTCAGCTGCACCCCATAATTAGATATTGTAATGGTTTGCTGTTTATTTTAACCTTAAACCTTTGCCTTTGGACCTTTAGTTTAGCTCCTCCTTACATTACCTGAAAACTTTACCTCAGGAAGGTTCTGTTCACAATCAACACTTCTTTTATTTCCATTCACACACAGCTTCAAGTGTTCTGTACCCAGACATAGAACAAGAGCACCCTCCCTTTGGGATGTGAATTCCACTGCTAACCCCACCTGTGGCATTTTGCCCTAAGTGTGATTGCTGCTTCCCAAAAGGGTTTGCTGCCACCAGATGCGTTCACCTTAGATCTCTTCAGTTTAACGGGGAATATAGGAAGGCCTGTTATAGATGGTAGTATGATAGGACAGTCAGCATGTAGGAGTGGTTGTGAAGTAAAGTGAAGCCTGAGCAACAGTAATCTGCATGGAAGGGCTGGCCTGGGCTTGGGCCATGGGATGCCCTTTCCAGAAGGCATAATGGCTCTACCATTCCTTGTTAAGGAATATTAAGGAAACTGCCTTAACATGGTTGTGATATAGGAGGGATGGGAGGGAGTTCTACGTGCATGCTGCTCCTGGGTGCTAGATTCAGGTGGTGGCAGCATTGTGTACCCAGCCTCCAGGATATTATGGAATTTGTATACCTTCCACACCCTATTCTTTGCAGTCTGTAGAGAGAATCTGACTCTTAGGCTGATTTCTCATTCACAGAAAACATCGCTCTTTCCATGTTTTCATCCCGTTCGCAGTGGTTTTGACTGTGCACCCTAGGGTTTTACACTACGCAGCTCCATTCCAGTTTAGCGTTCTTCTTTTCGTTTTACATTCAACCACTGTCTCCTTTTCTGCTGCGCACTTCGTGAGTTAATTTTTTTTAAAGTTTGTGCATGAGTTGTAAAGCTGTCACGTTGCAACTGTAAGCTTACAATGCCCCACCGTCTCCATTCGCATTTTCATCTTCATGTCCATTGCCCCTGTGAAGCACAGCATGTTTTGATATTGCGCTGCTGTTCTGAGTAGACGGCCACCGGATTTACAGTGCCCCATTGGTGTGATTCGGTCACATGATCCCTGAACTGGCTGAGCATGCTGATACAAGTGCATTGTGCGTTCGCCATTTTTAACATGCATCTCATGTAAATGAGCCAGTTTTATTCACTGAAAATATTCTGTGTGCAATTATACAACTGTCTCACGCTATTACTTATAGTCATGTAGAGAACAGTGCTTAAACGTTGGTCCTCAAGCATAGATTCAAAAAAAGCCAGCCTAAGGGAAAAGCCAAGGAGGAGCATGGAACAGCAAGTTTAGTTTTAAATGCTGTGACACCAGAGAAATGTAGCGTTCCCTGCTGCACCGAAATTATACTTGTTTTTAATTTTACAAAACAACGCTGAAATGCTGCTGTTTAGCAGTGACCCCCCCCCCCAAAAAAAAACGCAAGGGGAGGCATGGAACAGCGAGTGTACTCTTTTAAAGCTGCAAGACCGCAAAATGTAGCATTCGCTGCTAGGTGGCAATTGAGCAAGACAACGTTTAATCTCTGTTGTTTATTAGTTACCCAACAAACGAAAAAGGAGCAGTCGGTGCTTGGCGGAAATTTGACCAGCTTTTACAATTTTTAAACGCTGCTGTTTATTGGTGACCAAAAAAACCAACAACCCCAAACAACCAGGAAGTGGATGGTGGGAGTGTTTAGATGAGTCTGACCAATCAATGCTCAACAGGCAAGGGAAAGGGGGGGGGCAGATACCAAAACCATTCACACACCCAAAGCCTGGGGCAGCCACGACTGGGCAGCAGAAATAAAAACAAATCACCGTATCTCCACAGCGAGATACCGCGCAGGAAACAAGACAAACTCCGGATGTGCATCACATGACAGTCCCAGAAAAGTGAAAAGCATAATGACATGCGACGCGAAACAGGCTGTGAATGTGCAGAAAAGGCCGAATGCGAAATCAGCTCCTGTCTAAAACTTTAGTTTCTGAAATCTAGGGAGTAAGCTGGCACTTAGAGTAACATATACTTCTGGCTCTATTTTCAGGTACATTCCTTGCTGTCACTGAACTGCACTTGGTAAATGAGTCATGCTTTTACTACTTTTCCTTTCAGATGATTCTCCAAGACTTGTAGAATAAATATACCCTTTGCTGTCTCCTTTTTATCTGTGGATAGTTTCATTGCACTAAAGGAGCTGTATGTCAGTCACTGTTCTTCATTATTCTGCTCAAATCTTCTCCTCAAAATGAAGTTCTGAAGCTGCATTCATGTTTCTGTTCTGATCTAACAAACTAGTTTTGACCTCATTTTAAAAATATTAATTGTACTGCTTCCTAAGCAAGAATTGCTGTTAAACTCTTCACCTCCTTTACAGCATGGGCGACGTTAAAAGAAACTATTATTACAGTTCCTTCCTTCCTTCCGGTTTATTATTGAATTCAGTCCTGCTGAGAGGATTCGCTGTTTTGGCAAACCAACGTGTTATCTTTCAGCCTATGTTGTTTACAGAGGGTGTGTTTGCACCACATGCCCATCAGTCTGCTTGACAGTATCATGGTTTGCCTTTTAATTCCTGCCAGAAGTCAAGTTGGGAACTGAACTAGCTCTCCCTTATGCATTTTGAGTGCAACCAGGGGTTGGGGCATTTTATTGCCTTTTTAAATTAAAAAAACACACCAAGCATCCCCTTAATAAAATGTTAACGAAAACCTATCATCCAATATAAATTAACAGTGGCCTATTCCCCTCTTCAAAGGCACGGACCATCCGTCCTCTAAATCTCATTGCATTTCAAGTGGTTTGTAGGCACTGCGGTGAGCCACTGAGCATTAATGATCTGTTACACCTTCTGCATTGTGTTGTTTTATGCAGCCGCTACCACACATCTGATGTCTTTTATTATGTCTTTTATTTTATTCTTCATCCAAGGAGTGGTTTACATATGATTCCCAGGCATATTATGGAAAGTGATCTGCGAAGTTTCAGCATGAGAAAGAAAGATCTCATGCTCTCTCAAGAAAACGGACTGACTTGTTCATGTGTATCAGGCCTTATTGTTTCAGTATTATCACAGTTAATGCTTCCCTGCCAATACATAATTACACACAATTAAAATTATGGGTAATGTGTGACTTTGTTAAAGACACAGTGTGATGTTCTGGTTACCTTTTACCTCGGTCTTCAAAGTTGCTGCTTTTGTGCAGTGTGTTTTACATTTATTACCACAATGACTGCCGGCATTTTTCAAGCAAGAGTTTGAATGGATGGGTGTGGTTAAGAGTTTCTGTGAAACTTATAAAGCTTTTGACAAACAAGTGCTAAGTTGGGTGGTGCAGAACTGATACTGTAAGTACTGTGCTGCTGCAGGGGATTGATAACCTGGCTGAGGTTTAAAGTCCTGGAAAGTCTCCAGCAGACGGCATCTGACAAGCTCATGTTAGAACTATTAGATGTTGATTTAGATCTTCGCTTGAAAAAAACTTGGATTGTTCTCAAAAACTGTGGGGGTAGAGTTAAACATTCTTTTTTTTCTTTCCCTGCTAACATTCCTCCTTTTCCTTCTTCTTTTCTCTCTCTTAGGTATGTGATGTCAAGTCAGTAGGCTGTCCTCTGTAGCCTCCCACACACTATTATAACGTCATGTGCCAGTATGAATATTAACACAGACATGCATACATCAGTGCTCTGCAACCAAAGAAGAGAAAAAGAAAGAGTATGTTTGGAGAACAAATGACTGGGAAACATTGTCTGGTTAACTTCTGTTGAGAACAAACCATCTCATTTCTTCTGATGAACAGCTGAGCAGATTCAGGCTCTTTCAGAGATCTTTTAAATCTTTTTTTTTTTACACTTCCTTTTTACCTTGGATTTCAGGCTCTGAGCTGCACCAGCCACAAGCACTGGACAGCAATATGTGTCATGTCATTGTCACTTGCCGCTCAATGCTGTGGACACTCCTGAGTATTGTTGTGGCTTTCGCAGAGCTCATAGCCTTCATGAGTGCTGATTGGTTGATTGGCAAGGCAAAACTTGGCAGCTCTCACAGCAGAGACAATGGCACAGGAGGATCACTGGAACCGTATCGTCCAACCTTGGGGATCTATGAACGTTGCACCAGAATCCAGCATGTGCCGTATTCCAGACGAGACACACAGTGTGGCCCCTATGCGGAGAACTTCAGCGAGATTGCCAGTGGCTTCTGGCAGGCTACTGCTATTTTCCTAGCCGTGGGAATCTTGATACTTTGTGCTGTCGCATTAGTATCTGTCTTCACCATGTGTGTACAGAGCGTTATGAAGAAAAGTATTTTTAATGTCTGTGGGCTACTACAAGGGATTGCAGGTAGGTGTGATGAAGCAGAAACAAACTCCATTGATAACCTAGTGTTATGTGAATGATGGAGTATTCTCTTCAAGGTTTTCTTTTCTAGATCTTTCTCACATTGTCTGGAAAGTTAGACCTGTCAGAGTAGTTTACAGTCCTATCCTCAGCAGAGTTAATACCTTTCTAGCAGGGAAATCCTAAGCAGAGTTACTCCAGTCTAAGCTCATTGAAATCAGTGGGCTTAAACTGGAGTAACTGCTTAGATTTCACTGTATGTCCATTGACTTCAATTGACTTAGATGGAGGTAACACTTCTTAGGATAATACTGTTATTCTCCTGCAGACTGCATTTTATAAGCTCATGTTATGACTTCATATGTCCTAAAGCACAATATCATTTGATATTGGGCTGACCAATATCCTATTATGTTTCTGTTTGGAAAAGATAGCACAGTAAAACTCTTAGTGCTGACACACCATCCCCCTCTCTCAGTACTTTATATTATATTGAAAATAATGCTGTGTGTCATTACCAAGAATGTGGTCCCTTTTACCGCTGGCAAAAATGTTCAGTTCTCAATTTTCTGTCAGAGGGCAGAATATGATCCATTTTGCTGTACACTTAAAGTACTGTAACAAAGTTGTTTGGATTCATTTGGAGACAAATGTGTCTCCCTTTTGGCAGCCAAAGCAGTTCATTTTAGATGAACAAACGAATTATCTTCAGATCCTTATTTTTGTAAATATTACAGAGGTAATCAGATTTAAATTTCAAAGTGGAAGCTGATAAAGTGTTCTGTAACAAAAGATTTTAAAAAATAAGAAAATGGCAAATAAAGACCATTCAAAGGTTATAGCATTTCAGGTTATGTTTGTAGTAATAGAAACTGCAGGAAGACCAAAGGTTATATGCATAGTATTTCCATAAGGAAGGCCTGGAGAGAACACATGTATCTACCACCACCCTCTGGAACATAAGAAGTGCCATTACTCTTAACACTCACTGGATCTTATAGCAATTTCTCCAGAATACCATTATCTATAGAATGATGTAGTATTTAAAACATTTGGGTCCTACCTCTCCAGATTTTCTGATGGTGGCTAGCAAGCTTTAAAAATCCCAGATACATCATAAAATAAACAACCTACTGCAACAGATTGGTATTAGAAACAACTAGCATAAAATCAGCCTCTTTGTACTTGGACCAGTCTTGAATCTAGCCAAATGTCTTAGAAAAAGGATAAGCTTTACATAATTTCCCAAACTGAAGGAGAGAAAGAAACCCATCCCTTCTGAAAGAGGTTAATCCACAGAATCAAGGCAGGCACCAAAACAGACAACAGCACCTGCTGCAACGAAGGGGGGACCTGAAGGAGAACTCTTGAATAAGATCTGAACTTAAAGAAGGGTGTCCAAAAGTGAGGTCTAATGAGAAATGCAAGCCCAATGATACGAAGGTCGTTAAAGGCCAATATTACAAGAAGTGGCCAAGAAAATTGTATTGTTGTAGGTTTCTTATGAAGCTGGTAAACAATAACAAATTACTTTTGTTCCTCCTCTCGTTGGCTCATTGTCTTTCTCCTTCTCTTACTCTCCTCCCTCCCACACCTTGCTACTGCCTTTACTGATGCTGCTGTTCATGCTTTCAGCTGTACTACTAGGCTTAGCCTGCTTAGATAGGCAAGCTGTCCCCTGGTCAGACAACCAATGCATGGGTGGGTGAATTCCCCCTCCACCCATGTGTTGGACAATGTCTTTGAAATGTCTGAGGTGCTGTGCCTTGGTGTACCCTAGGGAATATCATCTTCCAGGTATCTGTCCTCAAGACACACCTCCTGCATTTTTGGGCATGTCTAGCTGAGCCAACATGTGAACAGAAGAAGAGCACCTATGTTGCCATGGAAGCTTGGTTGATGATCTTGTGCCAGTCACACACATGCAGCCTAACCTACCTTACAGGATTGTTGTGTGGATAAAATGATGAATGATGTAAGCAGTTTATTGGGGACTAACAGGAAGTATACATGAAGTAAAATAACTTAGTAAAACAAAAACGTTTGGTTCTGTCTTTAAAGTAGACACCTCTGTCTAGTTTTACATATAAAGTTGTATGCACAGCAGGTAGAAAACTAATTGCAGCAGATAATTGAATGGTTCACTCTCTGAGGTATGTCACCACTTAGAACAGCTTCACCATATATAGTGAAGGAGAAGTTGGGATGACCTTTAGATGCATCAATATGCCTACTTCATAAGCTTTAATTTCTCTGAAATGCCATTAGTGGGAGGGGAGAGAAGTCAAGTTCTAACATACAAGCTCTTGCACAAGTCATCCATTGAGTGTTGACTGAGTAGCTGTGAAGATTGGTGGGGAAAATCTCTCCCAAAGAAGTCTTGGAATCCTCTTGGTTCTGTGAATCTCTGGGTGGACCACCCTGACTGAAAAGTGGGATTTGTTGGAGAAGAAACAAGTCTTGTTCATCTTTGATGAGAAGACTTCTTAATGGCATCATTTAAAGAAGGTAGGGAAATAACTATCCAGAGAGATCTCATTCTCTCCCCACCTACAACTTCCTGGGGTTCTGTAAGACATTGTTTTCCCTAGCTAATGACATTCCTCTTTTGTACTGCTCCCAAAGAAAAACTTTTTTCCAAGAGTCAAAGGAGCCTTAAATTAACTCAATATGTATTTTTCTTAGAACTTCACCCTTGTGAGCCGCCTCCAAGTCAAGAGACAAATGCTTTGAGTCTTCCCTAATATAAAGAAGAATGTGCTGCTGTTCCACATTCATCAGTGGGAAAGGGAGGGCCCATGTTACGTGATCTTTTACATTCCTCAACAGAGTAACACTGGAGGAAAAACTCCATGTAATAAATGGGCATTACCCCATTGGTTCTCCCTGGTGTATGATCCGTCAGCATAAGAGAGGAGGGCACACAGCCGTCTCTGCTAAATGGATGAAGGAAACATGTACTGTCCCTAATGACACTGATAAAAAACACACAAATCTGGCTGGGAAAGTACAGAATTAGAAGATTCACACTCTATTTATTACAGTGGGATAGCTGTATTAGCACGTTGCAGCAAAAATAAATAGTTTTGCAGCATATTAATGCCCAACAGTTCCATCCTAAGCAGAGTTATACTATTTAAAGCCCATTACATTCACTGGACTTAAAAGGGTGTATCTCTGTTCAGGATAACATTGTTATCCTGAACATTGTTATCCTGAACATTGTTATCCTGAACATTGAGTGCAAAAACCAGACTCCTTGTTTTTGCACTCTGCTGTGT
This sequence comes from Eublepharis macularius, assembly GCF_028583425.1. Lineage (NCBI taxonomy): Eukaryota > Metazoa > Chordata > Lepidosauria > Squamata > Eublepharidae > Eublepharis > Eublepharis macularius. Next base: position 39,357,883 of record NC_072797.1, read on the forward strand.
AGATACTTGTGCCAATTAAGGGGATTTCTTACTGTACCACAAGTTGTTTATTTAAGTCAGCAGACTTGTTAGGAACCACTTTTAATCTTAACTTACAACATAAGATCCACTTTTAAATTTTTTGTCTGCCTCTTTCTTTCCCTTGCTCTGTTCCTTCTCTGTCCCATATTTTTACTTTTTTTTTAATTGAAACATTAAGAAGAAAGAGATGTTGTTGGTGCAACTATAACTTTTGATTAGGACATGATCCACTTGTGGGTGTTGACCCACCCACCCAACTTTAAAAAGCATATTTGTACCTATGAAACACTCATTTCTGAAGATTGCAACTTTCCAGAGATGGAAAGCAACCCGCCCTGTATCTAAGATTTCAAAAATATACCTCTGTACACAAACTCTGTTTTGGCTAGAAAATCAGCAAGCTTGAGATGACGCCCTACTGAGTTCACTGATGGTCTGTAAGGGTAAGATGACCACATCTGGAGTGTTGCCCAGATGTATGCTGCTGCTAATGTTCCTGGGCTCTGATGCACAAGGTTCTGCTACTGATCTTGGAAACAGTTTCAGCAGATTGTTCATGTATCCTGGCAGCAGACAGAATTACAAAAATATTGCTTCGCATTTAGGCTGAAGCCCCAAAGTTTGCTGACAAATTTTGTTTTTTGATACTATTTCTAAGAACTGCAAATAATTCACAAAGGCTTTTTCATGTGTACTTGGAACACGGTACTCTTTTTGTCAGATCCGATCATCTTTTATTTCATTATTTTGATTCTTTTTTTGTGTGTATGTGCGTATTTCAATCTCTTTCTGGAATTTTTTATGAGGAAGAATTAAAAACTGCACCAGTTGTTTATGTTTCTCTCCAGTTTCTTAGGTTGTGACTAGAGATGGGCACGAACAGAAAAAAACCCAAGCATGATGTTCGCTGTTTGTTGCCATCCACGAACAGGGACTCATGAACACTTATGAACATGGCCCTGTTTACGAACATGTTCGTAGTTGGCTGTTCGTGGGGGCCAGCAGGCTCTCTTCCAGCCATCATCCAAGTTTGGTCAAGATCCCTACTGCACCACTCCCAGAAACCTGACCTGAGCAGGCACCAGGAAAGGTACCAATAATAAATAATAGCTTGGCCCCAGAGCCTGGCAGCAGCCCTGGAACTTAAAGGGGTAGATCCCCACCACACCACTCCCAGAAACCTTACCTGAGCAGGCAGCAGGAAAGGTACCAATAATAAATAATAGCTTGGCTCAGAGCCTGGCAGCAGCCCTGGAACTTGAAAGAGTAGATCCCTATCCCACCACACACACAGAAAATTCAAGCTCCAATGCACTCTATCAAAATGCCAACAGCAGCTGTCTCTCTCCCTCTCCACTGTCTGCAAAGCCAGAGCTGGGTGCCCCCCACCCCTGGTCTTTGCTCCCTTGTTGTAACAAATTTGGAGCTCCACACTCGATAGGAAGACCTGCCTATCAAGCTAAATTGGGCTTAGATTGGGGTTTCCAGGACAACAGCAGGAGTTCAGACAGAGTTCAGAGAATTCCTTCCTAAGCTGCCAAGGGAATTGATTGCAGGTGCCAGACAGTCTGGCTTGACGAACAGCAATGAACGAGGCTTGCAATGACCACCTGTTCGTTTAGAATGGAGCCTCACGAACAGCTTTTTCTCGAACAGCAGATTGGGCTGTTTGTGGCTTTTTTTTTGTTCGTATTGCTGTTCGTGCCCATCTCTAGTTGTGACCAGGGCATTATATAAGGCAATGCAAATAAAGGCAAGGCTTATAGAATGAATGCTGCATCTCTTCTTTTGAGTCTATATTCTAAGCCTTGTATTTGCAGGGGTATATATAACTAACAGGTCACTTGAGGGCCAAGCACAACTAGGGCCAAAGGGTTTAGTCTTTCTACAAATAATCAGACCAGGAGACCTAGATAATCCACCTTCTGATTCAAAAATTCCTCTTGAAATCTGAGTTTTCATGTCCTCTACTGTTTACCATTCTTTTGTGGGGAAGCAGCATTTTGTAAACATTTGGAAACCAGACTTCAGAAAAGAATAAGTCATCGTCTTCAAAGGGTCCAGCGAGCAACGGATCCATATAATTAGATCAGTAATTGCTTCTTAAAAGACAAAAGAGACTGGGCAGGCTGTTGTTTGAACATCATTGGGAAGTGTATAAGCTATTTTTAAGAAGGCTGTGAATCACGTGGAAGATCTGGGTGTGAGCAGTTTCGTTCTTAAAATATGGATGGGGAATTAATTCAGCTTGAATTGATCGTAATAATAGCTTCTTATTTTCAACCGATGAATATCAGTAGTCCAACTGTTTATATCTTTGGTACTCCCAGCTATTGGGCTGGATTCCAGAATAAAATTTCCTCTTGTGACAGAGTTCTTGTGTAAGCCGAAACGCAACAAAAAGACTGCAGTAGATTTCCTTGTGCAACTAATTTTTTGTGCGTTATAATATAGAGAGAGGAAAGCGCTAGGTTTTGCGCAAGATCTTGTACAAGAAGAACTGCGCTAAATCTGTTTATGTCTCTACTTGTTCATGATTGGTTCCAAGCCTTCATTTAATGTTTGATATACACTAAATGCCCGTTAAAGGAAATGAGTTGGAAGATGGGGGATTTGCACTCTATGAAAAGCTTGCCATGGAGGGATTTGAAATCTTTGGGCTAGAATTGCCTACGCAAACATGTCAAAAAGACTCCTTGCCAGTGCTTCAGTGACTGTGAAATAATATGATACATGGGAGATCCTTGAGTGCTTCTTTTAACTTTTTGTTTCTAGTGAAATGGAATTGTAAGGGTAGGTTGGTGTGTGTCAAAATGTGATTGAAATGGTGGCATTGGGAAAGGTTATTACCTCTTGCTCTATGCCATTATCCCACTGTAACACCCCCTCCCTGGAGCAACTGTAAGATTGGGGTGGTGGTGGAATAAGAACATATAACAGCCACTCTGGGGACTGGAAGTATAGAATAGGAAAAATGGTATGGGAGGGTAACATGCTCATCTGCATTTATCATATTTATACATACAATGTAGATACATGGATTTAAATACAAACAAGCTGGGAGATTCAGTCACTGATCTCCTGTATTGTGATACTCATGGATTTTGTATCCAAAGTTTCAGACTTTGCATGCGTTTGTAGAACTGAATGGTAGAAAATGAGGAAGCACCTTTGATCGTATGATTACACATGTCTGTAGTATGTATTTTTGTATCTGGTATATCAACATGGTTGGAGGGGGTCAGTTGTATGCATCTCTTGCACCTGTTCAGCAAAGACACACACACCTCAGCTGAGTGTCAGTTTGGTCACACTTACATGGTTATAATATTCACACGCATTGCTGCTCCATGAAACTTATTGTTTGTGTAGGAGCCTGAGTTTGTGAAGTGGACTGAAGACAGGAATAGGGAACGAATGTACCCAAAATTAAAGAGTTTGCATCTGGCCAATAGAAGTCTTCAACAACCTTAGCCAAAAGTCATAACAGTGGAAAGAGAACAGCAGCAGCAGTTGACATTACCTGAGACTAGCCAGCAAGTCTCTGCATATCTTATGGTATGGCACATTGCATTACTGACAGGGATAAAAAGAAGAGGAAGATGTTGCTTAGGTAGAGGAGTGAACTATCATACAGACCCACAAAATCAAGTCCTATCAATCAAGTATCAGGCTTCTCAAGAGGACCAGGATTATAAGAGAGGCTCTATTTTATTTAACAATTAAACTTATCGTCTGCAGCTTCATAACAGCTTGAGCATAAGCATTTTACCATTAAAATACCTGTCTGGGCTAGCATTAACGAGCCAGAGGCTGTCAACAGGGAACTATTTTAATTTGATCATATTTTATTTTGTGCCATGTTTATTTTATATCCCCATCCTAGCTTTTCAAATGTTACCTGCCCTAAGCTTTTGAGAGAGAACAGATTGCAATAGTTTGTAAGGCTTGCCAACTGGTGAGTTTTTTAGCCGTGCCTTTTGAATCCTGCTTCTGTGCCAGGACACCAATTAAACTGTACATAGATCAGCAGTCCCTTCTTTGGAATGTTTTTTTTCCTTTCTCACGTTGAGAGTAATTCCATATGTCTCTACTGCCCCCTTTCCTCTCCTTCTTGTTACAGTATATTGTTCCCTGTCCTCCATTCAACTCTCTTCAAGGCTTTGAGAACCTTTTTTCTTGGATTCCATTGCACTTTCATTCAATATTTACTACTCCAGCAGCTTCCTGCCATCTCTCCCAAACCTCTTCACTTGGCCTGGGACTCTGGACTGACTGCCATACTCACCACCAAGGCCATTTGGTTGACGAGGCATGCAGGCTTGGCTTTATCTTTGACTTTCACTTTTTTCTTTGACTCCTCATATCTTACATAATAACAGTGAAGTGGCTCTGATCTGCAGATATTTAAATCTGGAGACTGGAACAATGAACAGACAAGACAGATCTTCCTGCATGCCTGAAAAATGCCCCAGCATTGCAGAAAAATCCAAAATCTTTCAAAAAAATACATTGGGGTTTTTAAAAACTCCAAAATGATGAAAAGAGCTCCTGTAGCTTTAACCAGATGTCTTCAGTGGCTGTTGCTAGGCAACCAAGTAATAGGTCAGTATTCCAGGATTGGTTTCTATCAGGAAAGGGCAGGGGAGGGGGCAGAGCCTTTTCTAGTGCTGTTTTGGCCTTTGAGGGAGGACTCATTGCGGCACTGGAAGCAACCACCGGATGACTTGATACCACATAATTTGCATGACTCACCCACGCTCGGTTGCTCATTACTGTTCAGCTGCAAAAAAGAGAGGTACCCACTCAAAGCAAACAGTGCTGGGGTGAAAAACACGTGAGTAGGAAAAGCACAAATGGCAATAAATGTAGAAAGTCAAATCAATATATAATGGCTATAACAGGGCAAAACACTCCTACAAGTCAAAGAATCACAATTACAATGTACAAAGTAATTAATATACAAAGGTAAGTATGGTAAAGACCTTTGGAAGTTTACCTGAGGGATGTCTTCCTGCATGATATTTTGCCGCATCTCTGCAATTTATTACACCTGTTGAATGCCTTCCTATTAAGGATTCATTTTCATTACTTTCTTAATTGTAATTGTGATTCTTTCATTTGTAGGAGTGTTCTGCTCCATTATAGCTATTATATATTGATTTGACTTTCTACATTTATTGCCGTTTATTTGTGCTGTTTCTACTCGTGCATTACTGTTCAACAGCAGCCCCCCCCCAAGAAGACAGCATGGTCACACAGCTGATTGAGAAGGTAGAGATCATAAGGGACGTTGTCCCCCCCCCACTTTCAATGTAGTTCAGCTGACCCTTAAAGACTTAGAGGACCCAGGGGTATATTGGATCCAGCACTGGTGCTAGAAAGGCAAGTTAATGCAGCTGCGGAAAATGCCTTTTACATACTCGCTCTAGCTTGGAAGTTGGAAGTTGGTCTCTTACCTTGACACAGCTGATCTGGCCACCTGAATCCACGGCATGGTAACATTGAGGCTTGACTACTGTCATAGCTTTCACATACAAAGCCCTTCATAGCCTTGGGCTGCTCATGTCTTTGGGACTTCCTTTCCCTATACGCTGCCACGGTAGCTTCAGTCATCTGGACAGGGCCTTCCGTAGGTGCCACCCTGCAAATGGGCAAATGGGTATATGCACATTCTGTGTCCCGCCTTATGGAATGGCCTGCCTCAGGATTTATGTTTTTCACCTGACTACTGCATCCTCTTTTGTGCAAGCCTTCTTCCATCACACCTCAGTCCCTCCCCTCTACCTAAATTCATCCACTTCATTAATCACTTAAACTGTGACTTGGTTCCCACCGTAAATTTCCACTAAAGGAAGGGGAAGCACAGTTTCTTGTAGTTCCTGTTGCAGAGCCCCAAATACACCCTCATTCTGAAGGTCCCCTGTATCCAGTCAGCAGCATTTGGGGAGGGGAGATCTTTTGGACAGCAGAAAGAGGAGAGACGTGAGCCAGTCCCATTATGTTGATGGAAATATCTTCCATTTGTGAGTTACTCACTCTGGGATCCAAGGCCACATGATGCTCTTCAGAACTTTTTCTTGGGCTTCCCAACCCTTTTTCTATCCAGCACAATTCCTCATCTTTACCTCTAAAGTGTTCGAGGGCCTTGCCCCACTCTCTTTTTCAGCCCTTTTCTTATTATCTTTAATTTCCACTTCTGCATTGCTGCTGTTGGCAGCCCAGAGTTGTCTTAATGTCTCCAGCCATTCTTCCTTGCCGTGGTACCTTCTCTTTCTTTGGCTGCAATGCTCTACAGTAGCCCTTTGACCTACACTGCAGGCGGAAGCACAGTCACACCATTCTAAGTCAGTTGATGTCAATAAGCTTAGAAGGGTATAACTCTGTTTAGGACAGCACTTTTACCAGAATCCCTAACTTCAACCATGTTTTAAGTGGTTTGCACAGCTTCATTTGTCTCCATTCCCTGCTACCCTCATCTCTCCCTCAACTGCTTAGAGCCATGACTGCGGTCTTGATTTTTTTTTTCACTAGAAAACTCGGGAAGGCTCCACATCCACTCAAATTGTTTCCATGCTTATAATTTTAAAATTCTATTTTAAGCACAATTTGTGCTAAGTTTCTGCCTAAACTTTTTTATTTGTTTTCTACATTTCTAGGAAACCTCTGTGTGTTTTATAGTGGAAATCTTGACACAGTCTCGAGCACGTTAGCATGTTGAATGTTGCAGTACGTGAGTTCTTGTATTTAGGTGGCTGTATTCCAGTAGGACGGCTCATTATGTACTTGCCTGCTGAATGTTTAAAGTGTAGAAAAATACTGTATAGAGGAAAAAGGAAGGAGTGAGCCGATACAAAGGCTTGCTTCACACATGCAGGAGAATAACGTGACAAAGCCCTTAGGTGGTAGAATAGATTGTACCATATCAGGCTCAAGAGAGGGTTCTGGCTTTGAATATACCTCTGCTTACAATGCTCCATGCGAATCAAAGAGCTGTACCCCACAGAGGTTCTGTCCTTCACAATTTCTTTAATGGGCTGATTGTCTGTTTGCAGGAGAGTTTTAACATCCAGAAACATTCCAAAATGGGATCCTCCACCAGTAGATTAGTTCAGTCCATTCTACCATGTCAGTGATCTGCCACTTTTTTCTCTTGCATGTATGAATGGACATTGAAATAAATAGAACTAATTCCAAGTAGAAGAGGCAATAAATCATTTAAATATTCTAACTTGGTTGTAGCTGTTTACATTAAAAGTTCTCCTGCCTCTCTAGGGGAGAAAAAGGCAAAGCAGAACTTCCTAAGGCTGCCTTCTGCGATCTCAGAGGCTCCAGGCTGTGTTGTGTTCTGCATATATTATTTCCCCTGTTGATGAACATTAGATCAATGTACACCGAAAGGGTCTTGTAGGAAATGTAACAAAGGTGACATAAGGACTGAACCTTACATAGAGGAGGAGTTAAAAGGACAGCGAATTAGTGAAAGCTATCAGATTACCGAGAACAGACCGTGACATTGACTCTACTTTTGCTTTGGCTTACTGTCATTCAGTCCTAGCGCTTTTTCTGGGGCTATTATTTCCTCCCATGTGCTTTCACTGTTGATGTTGGCATGAGATAGTTTTACTATGTTCCCTTTTCATGTAGCAGAGATGGGGGTGAAGACTGAGGCTTGAAATAATCATATCTCCCAAGCCTACATCTCTATCATACTTTTCTAACAAACCGTACAGAGAAGGCTGGGTGGTAGACCATTCCCTCAAATGATAATAGAGGAATGTTATTTTGCAAGGTGAATTGAAATGTTCCTGAGGCCAGGTTTAAAATAATTTTACAGGAATACTACACAACACGGCATCAGTCAACAGGTATTATGAAAGTAAAACTTCAAAACCAGTGTGACCCATAGGGAGCCTGATAGTGATATGCTTTTTTCATTTTTAGACTGAGCAAGACTAAACTTGTGTAGAATGAGTCAAGAGGACAGCATGCCCCAAAGTCACCGTAGAAAGGGAAATTGTGTCAAAGATTGCGAAATGCCTTTTCAACTCTCCTTTGCTTCTTTACTATGACTACAGTGTAGTCCTGATCATAAACTCACACAAAAATCCCTCTGATTCCAGTGAGACTTCTGTAGTTTGAACTACAGCATCAGTATTGTTTAAAAATTGTACAATTTTGCTATAAATTCTTGTTCTACTATGAATCAACTTGCAGCAGTTAAGGAGGCATTAAGATATACCTTAACTATTTCCCATTCAAATGCATTCGAGTCTCTTGAAATTGGCATATTTTTGCTATCAGACTCTCATCTTAAAAGATTATATTCAAGCAGGGATTGCTGCTGTCATCAAATACCTTACTAGCTGTCTACCATCAGGGAACAACTGGTGCCAGTAGACCTGTATTCCTCACAGACCCATTTGAAATAAAGTGTGTTGCAAGTAAGTTATGTGTGTGGTCATAACCCATACACACATTTCCATGATCTTTCTACCTCAAACATGACAGAGGTCCAAGTCATCACTTGTGTCAGCTATATGTTAGATGTAGCAAAACCAAAAAGGAGCAGGTCCTAAAATACAAATATATTACATCCAAGTGGATGTAATATTGACCATGTATTTCATTCAGCTATTTCTGTACAGGAGCACAAAGCAGTTTAAAACTTTATTCTCCTGCATTTTATCTTCATAACAACCCTGCAAGGTAGATTATGCCAAGAGAGTAACTGGCCCAAGGTCACTCAGTAACCAGAGGGCCAGAGGGAAATTCATACTTGGGTTGCCTAGATGTTACTCCAACTCTTTAACCATGCTGGTTCTGTAATTAGACACCAGGTAGATTTTTGCTAATTTCATATGTCATCAGGCTATCATAGAACAACTTGGAGATAGCAAAATCTTTCATACATCAAAGACTGGAAATCAGCCACATCTCTATAAAGTTATGAATTTTTAAATATATTTTGTTATTTATGACATCTTTTAACATTATATAACAATCAAAATTAGAATGTCTGACCAGAACCATTCCAAAGCTGGAATGTGGATATGTTTCTTATATAATTCTAATAATTAGTTTATTAAAGAAGTAATTTTATTTTGCTGTATTTTCCCACTTCTGTGTTATTCTACTGTGCATTTCCTATAGCAGTGCTTTGTAAGTCCAGGGTGAAACTGTATGAATAATCAATGGCAAACAACAGAACTTTGTAATATTCTTAATCTCCCTGACTTCCCTTCTAAGTCTAGATTTAGTTCTAATATAACCAGCACAATTTTAAACCTGGATTCCCCCTCCCCCTGATCTTAGTATTCAAAAGGCTCTTTTAGGGCAGTCTGAATATAACATTGTACAATTAATCATGTCCTAACACCCGCTGATTTTTACCTTGAAAATGTTATATGGTCATGGTGTGGCATGGTATTTATTTATTTATGTCATTTATGGTCCGCCTTTCTCACTGAGACTCAAGGCAGATTACACAGTGTGAGAGTAGTACAGTCAGTATCAAGGACAATTTCATAAACAATGCCGTAGGGTAAATAAACACAAGTTTACAAAGACATAACATTAGCAAGAATCCAATACAGAGTTGAAGAAATGCTGAAACAGAACATAAGCAATTCTAGAACTGACATAGGAGCACATATTTAAAGCAACAGAGAATATGTAAGGCAATGTAGTGGTGAAGTCTGTGGGTGATGTCTATGGTCCCTAAATCATTAGCAGAACATCTGAGACCCCTTCCGTACAATACAAAAGCCTTTGTGAATAATTTGGTTTTGCATCGTTCGGGGAAAGCCAGGAGAGTGGAGCCTCTCCTGACCTCCTCAGGCATGCTGTTCCACAGGGTAGGGGCCACCACAGAGAAAGCCCGTGTACGGGCTGCTGTTGATTTTGCCCATGTGCAGGGTGGCACCTGCAGGAGACCCTGTTCAGATGAGTGAAGTTGCTGTGGAGGAACATAGGTATGTTTGCCACTGTAGTTTTCTACCAGATGGTTCCACATGGCTCTGTTGCTGTAGCATATAAAGTGGTGCACAGGTTACTATATGCCATCTCCCTTGTCATAAATCCGAGGTTGTCTGGGACTTAATTTATGACATGGGACGGAGCAGTGGCTTAGTGGTAGAAGGCATGTTTTGCATGTTGACAGTTCTGGGTTCTCAAGCAGCAGGTGTCAGAAAGGAGCCTTCCACGCCCAAGACTGTGGAGAGTCACGGCTGATCAGAGCAGGCATTACTGAGGCAGAGAAACTAATGACACAAGTAGTTCTTAAGACACTTCCTGGCATGAGGTTAAAAGAAGCCCTTAATAAACGGAAACTAGAAGGGCAAAAATAACAATCCAGTCGCTTCAGTTAATTTTTAGCTCTGTCTTATGATTTTAACTGGCCCTGACTCATAATAAATTAGTGCATTGTGGGTTGGTAAACTGTATCAGTTCAATATAAATACTACAAAAATGTAACTCAAGTTACAAAAGAGCCTGGAAACCCCTGATGTTTCCAACCAAATCTTGTGCTTTTTAGTTTCAGATCCTTCAGTGTTCCTTGTTGTTATCCTGCAAATTTGTGTTGCAGGAACTTTAAAAAAAACTGAAGTTATAGAAGATTTCCAATTGGTTCTGCTTTTGGCTTAGGATTCACAGAATGTAGCTAATGTATTCCAAATCTTTTTTCTAAATTAGATTGGAATTCCTAGGAATAAATTTATTACGTATGCACTTAAGCCTTAGCTTAGCCTTTAGAGTCCTACTCAGTGGTTATTCCACAACGAGGGGTGATCCAGTAAGAACTTATTCATGGTTGTGGTCACAGTGCAGTCCCACATGGGTACTGCACACATGTGCAGGCCTGCCACAAGAGAAATGTCTAGAGCTCTAAAGAAACCTGGGCACTCCCCAAACCAGTGGCATGCCTAACTTTCCCACCTTTTTTCTAGCTCACAGAGAGAAAGAGGGAGCATTTCGCCTCAGGTCTCTCTCTGCTGCTATAAGAATAGACACTTTATTTTAGTTCTCTTGTAGTTTTGTACAAGTTTTTGCTGAGTATATCATCTTTCTAGTAAAAATTGGAGATTTTTTTGGATACTTCAGTATTTAGGGGTAAAAAGTTCAATAGCCCCACAAGGATGGTTTTTTCCCCAGGTTCTGTCTCTCAGCTTTCAGCCTCCTCTGATTGCCTTTGCCATAGCTCAAACAGCTCTCTTTAAAAAATGCACTGATGGAGCCAAGATGCCACAGACAATCACCCATTTTGTTAAGTTAGGGAAAGAGGCATGATGTGGCAAAGTGTAAAGTTTGCCATCAATTTATGCCGAAGATCAGGCATGATAAGAGCATCAAGATGGAAAACAACACTCTGGGCGAATGCCCCGTCTGCCCTGCTCAGAAGGGTTCCCCGTTTCCTGTTCCACCAGCCTCTCCCAAATACTGACCTCAGGCAACCTCCGTTCCTCTGGATCCATCCTCAGTTCCAATCACTGTGGGGGAACCTTCGACTTTGCCCAAAGTCCAACACAGGTGTTCTGAACCTCCTGCTTAAAAAAGCTAAGCAAAAGTCAAATCATTTGGATCTGAATGCAGTGGCATCTGATTCAAAGCATAGGATCTCCTTCCAAGACTTCACAAAAGTCCAGACTGTCTTCTAAGTCCATGGCGCTAGTTCCGAGGACTCTGCCTCATTGCTTTACCTTAGCTCCATCTATGATTTCCTTTTCTACCGTGCCTAGTTCCAAGATAGTATATGTACTTCCAGACCTGTATCCAATGCTATATGCTACCATTCCCCAGAAAGTAGAAAGGGGTATGGGCACAGTTCAGATTTGAGTTAAGGCTCTCCAGCTTTGAGGTATGCTTCAAGGACTTTCTTTTGGTCCATGGATGGAAGGTCCATACCTTTTCCTTATTTATGGAGCATGCCTAACAGATGTGATGCAGATCTGTATAAAAGACAAGATCATGTTGGACAGATCCTCCAGTCACCATCCCACCACGGATCCATGGCAAAACTCTTTGGTTCTGGTGCCCCTGAAGAAGATTGAAAACCTCGATTGTACTTAATAGGACAGTTGTCCTTTTCTATTTACCCACCCAACTTCAGGCTCCATTGTGGTATTGTGGTGGAAACACTACAAGGCAAGCAAAGGGGTCCCAACATACTGCCCCTGTAGGCAGAAAATGCTGAAAACTAGATGCTTATGAAAATAAGATATACTCATCTTTGGCCTTGTCTTTTTAAATTTCTAATTATCAGTCTATTTATGGCTAGATGGAGTGGAGAGTGCCTTCAAGTCATAGCTGACTTACGGCAACCACTGGTGGTGTTTTTTCATGGCAAGAATCTAACAGAGGTGGTTTGCCATTGCCTGCCTCTGCAACCCTGGTCTTGTTGGAGGATTATGGCTAGATACCAACTTTTTTAATGGGAGAAAATTGGGCCTTAGAATTACTCCCTGAGTACAAACATAAGCTGGGAAGGGTTGCTTCAGTTGGAAGCCTCCAAATTATTCAAATATCAGATTAACTTCCAAACACGTTGTAGATTGTGCAGCACTTTATTTATTTATCATGTTTCTTGATGCTGCAACACTAAGTAGTTTAAGCAGGAGGTTCAGAACACCTGTGTTGGACTTTGGGCAAAGTCGAAGTAGTGCATCTACCCAAAGGATTCTCCCAGGAATATGGAAATGACTACTTTGAAACTGACCACGAGTACAAACAAAGAGATAATAGCAATGGGGATTCTTCGTCTGTCTTCTTGACCCTGAAAGAAAATCACCTGACCTATTGACCAATAAGTTTACAAACACATCTTAGTTTCTCCGGACTTCCAGGCTATTGGCTCTGTGCCAGGTTCTCTTCCAGGTCAATATAAACAATAGCACAGGGAGTAAATACATTAATCCCATAATGACTGAATGTCAGACATTGCAACATATATTCCAACAGATTGGTGGCAACCTGAGAAAGGGCCTTCTTGGTTGTGGTGCCAAAATTCTGGAATTCACTTCCTAGGGAGATTCATCTGTCTCCCACTATCATGGGTGCACTTGGGGGGGGGGCAGAGTTGACGTTCTGTCATTAACTCTCATTAGCCTTCCTGGCTGTGCGCGTGTATGCTTATATGTTCTATTAAACTATTTTATATGTATTTAACTATATATTAACAGTTTTAGTGTTTTGCTTGCTGCCTTGTGGAACCCTAAGTTGGGTAGAAAGGCAGCCGACAAATGTTTTAAATAGATAAAAATAATGCTTATATACAATATCCTGAGCTCCTCAGAGGAAGTGTAGGATATTCATGTGATAAAGAATAAAAATGTTCATATAAAAAAATACAATGCCTTTGTGAAAGGAGAAGTCCAGGTTCCTAGATTCTAAAATTTGGGCTGTAATGTCTAATAAATTAATTAGTATGATTAATGGAAATATAGACCGTCTTTTCTGGATTTAAATAATGCTAACCTATATACTGGTAGAATATCACTTATGTTTTCATGGTTATTTTCTGAAAGTCTCTCTACACAAGACATCTGACATAAGAAGAACACGTGTCGGGAGATGCAGTGTTAGCCGAGAAGGGTAGTTTGAAAAGACAGAGCCGGCAGCAGGCACTGCTATACAGTGGAGCTGTGTAAAGGGGCTGTGAAATGCCAGAAAGGAAAACTCAGTCCATTATAACCTCTCCAACTTCAAGCCCAGTTCTGGAAGGCAACTCCAGCCCATTTCCATTCCTTGCTGTCCTCTGGTTGAGATCCCAGAGAGTTTTAGACTGGGGAGATGAAATCGACAGAACCTTCCTGGAGACAAAGATGAAATTAACAAACCCTCTGAGGAGTGATCTCTGCCAGCTCTGTTTTTTTAAACTATGCTTCCCACCTACCATTGTGTCTCCCTACACTTGACGAACATGCGCCAAGGTGTCTCGTGTAGAGAAACTCTGACGTACATTTTTTTAGTCAAAAGGAAGTAAATTACTTTAACTGAATACCTTAAAAATATCAGTATGCTAAAATACTGTAAAAATTTTAGAGAGTTAACTGGTTGAAAGCAAAATAATAATTAGTGAATATTTGGGGGCTAAATTGTATAGGGATACATATGTATTCCAGCTAGAAGCACATTTTAAGGCTTATATTTTGATAGGCTAGGAGCAGGATAATAATGTTTATTTGTTATTTGGATTTGAAGGTGGCCTTTGATACTGTACCGTGCTAGATTGTGTCACAAGTTAAAATTAACATCTATTGACAAGAGACTTTTGGCTTTGACTGAGATTCTGATTTCTAACCCCATTGCACAAGTCTGCTATGGGGCAGACAGACAACTTTCCAACATTATAGCAGGGAGTGTATCTGGGGTGTGTGTGTGTGCTGGTCCTTTTATTGTTTAATTGTGTGTGTGTGTGTTTAATATTGTTTAATATATTGTTTAATATTCTTTAGTATGATTTTTGCTGTTTCCACCCAAGATTATTGCTCTCCATCTATTGCTAATGTTAAAGTTCCTATTTTACTTTTTGCTGATGATGCAGTTCTTCTATCAAAAACAACAGCAGGACTGTCTTCTTTGATAAAGGCTTTTGTCTCCTTCTGTCTAGAAGAAAGCATGATAGTTAACTATCAAAAATCCAAGGTTGTTGTCTTTTGCAAAAAGTCTTGTGTACCTTGAAAGTGGAAATCTCATGACACTAACATTGAGGTTTCCCATTTTAAATATCTAGGGGGTCTGGTTTGACCAGAGATTAACTTGGTTGGTGCAAACTGCTCATGTTAAAAGATTGGCCACAGTGGCAAAAAACATCATTTGTTGTTTCTTTTATTCATCTGATGCACAGTATATTCCAGCTACTATTAAACCCTTCAATGCCAAGGTAGCCATACAAAGTTTATATGGGACTGGTATCTGGACTGATAACATAGGAAAGTCCTTTGATTCAGTTCTCCTTAAATTCCTACATTCCATCTCTTGAATTCCAAACTGTGTAGTGGGGGTGGCTCCCCAAGCCAAATTGTGACAATCATCTCCTGAAGCTCGAGCTTGGTTGAAGTTTTTTCCCCTTAAAGTCAAAATTTTACAGTCTGACATCCAAGAGGGATATCTTGACTTACTCAGAGGGGTCTCTTAGGTTTCCCATTGGGATAACTTGTTGAGCAATGACTTCAGCTCCTTTACCTTCCTTTGGACTCCCTTCATATAGTCACCAGACAGGAAACTATGGGCATGATTAAGAAATGTTTATTTAAGTATGATTACAACAGCATTATTTGTAGAGCACGACATGTTTGCTCTACTCAGCTCGTTGGTATTTTTCCATCCTTCCAGCTTCCTGATTATTGCTCATATTTGATTGTTCCTTGATATAGATGTGCCTTTATGCTGGTGCACCTGGATGCCTTAACAATTAGAGTTTTGCAAGGGAGGTACTGTACGGTACCATATTTTAATATAGTATGTGACTGTGGTGTAGGTAGCATGGACACTATATCATGTGACTTTTGAATGCAGTCATTTTTATGAGGCTAGAAATCTTTTAATTCTCCCTTTACTCCAAAAAATAGATCATATGGAGACATTACCTCTTCTATTAGCAGTTAACAGTAGATCTATCCTTCTTTCACTTGTGAAATTTTATGTACTTGTGATTGATTTTCACAGGCATTTAAGTGTGGCCTAGTTTTTTAAATTTTAGTAGTCTGCTTAAAACTAAGACGTTAAGAAGCAGTATGAGGTAGGAAGACAGAGTTTATCTGTTATTTGAAGACACTAAGACGTGAAATCACACTATACTTTAAATCAGTAACAGCACAAGGCTTCTCAATCTGCTAGAAGCTATTTCCATTTTCTACCTTCTTCTTTTGTTTACACACAACACAACAGAATCATACACATCTCCTGCACTGAACACATTTCTGTTTTCTTCAGTAGCATTTTTGACAGGCCAGGGAAATATCTTTTGGTTTTGTTGGGAAATAAGATAGGTTTTGGATTTGCAACTGGAGAGAAGCTTTGCCAACATACTCCACTGTATAATGTGGCAGAACAGCAGCTGTACAGGAGACTCCTAGAACAAAATAGTATGCTTCAGCTTATCCAAATAAACAGCTGGGTAACTATGCTCCAAAGGGATTGTTTTCCTGAGCAGGCCAAGGGATCTGCTTTATGTCAGTGCGAAGCTGCTGCTGCTCTGGCACTGATCAAAGACAGGATAGCAAAGGCAGTCAAGTCTTTGGAGTGTTGATGGATTTTAGTGCGAACGTTCTTAATTGGGTTCTTGGCTTTCACCACAAGGGCCTTTCTTTGTGTTCAGTGACTATTAGCCAGTATAGCTGAAATGGAACCACAGTGCATCCCTGAGTATCCGATGCAAATGACAAAGGAGGATGTTTGTCTTCACGCTCTATCTATAAATGTTCCCCAGAAACTTCTGTAAACAGTATGCTGGACTAGATGAACCTCTGGTGCCATACACCTAGGCTTTGATGATGTTACTTGCATTTAGATATCAAATACCAAATAAAAGGCGCTTCACAGTTAGTTACTCAGCTATGACTTTAGCTCTTGCTCCTTTCAGAATAATAGGGAAGGCTTCTTCTGTTGCATGTACAGCTATGGATCTCACAAGTAATGTTGTAGGAGGAAAAGAAGGCCAGAGTATTTTATGTTCCAGAACTTAATAGATAAGTGACGTTTCCTAGTATATCTGAGTTAGCCATTTAATTCAATAAGAGCTGTAGGAGAAACTAGCTAGACAGTTATTAGATATGACTAAAGGAATTATCTATCAATAGTAGTAGTAACTGTACTTCAGGGTAAAATGGACATTTGGAGGAATGCCAAATTGTTTAGACAGTGCTGTCATAAAACTGTACAGCACAAGATGACCTTTGTCATCCAATAAAATGTTTTAATCTTTGGATTGTCTAATAAATCTATATAATGCAGATGAAATGCAGACATACTGAAGCCAAATTCAAAAATCAGATGATTAGGTGGGTTTAGTCTAAACATGAAGAGGCAGATTAACTCTCAGAAACCTAGATGATTACTTTGCAAAACAACCTGAGATTGCTATGTTGATTCTTGGGTGGGGGGGAGGAACTATTCCAAAACCCAGTAGTTTATTAAAAATGCAGTTACCAATGTAATTGATGCATTTCAAAGAGCTGTGTGTTTTTACAAAATATTGGATTGGCTATCTTTTCTTTTCCTGCTTTAAAAGAAGCATACTTCATTTGTTTTAAAATAACCTTGAACTTACCAGAAAAAAATTCTCCAGGATTTATTTGGATAAGTTTATTAATAGGAGAGTCCTAGTCATACTGTTCTAGTAAAGGAGGCTCTACAAATGCATTTTCAAAGTGATGGACTGAGGAGCAAGGAATAAAATGATTGTTTTTGCCCTTCCCACCTAGCAAAGCTGATACTTGCAGACTAGGCAAATAACTTTTGAATAGACACAAATTCCAGTAATGACAATCAAGTCTGGAAATTACCCATTCCTTGAGGAGAGAAAAACAACAGGCTTCAGATTTTCAAGTGATGGTGTTCCCACAAGTAATTTTATTGTTAATAACATGTTATTAATAACATGTTAAATAATATGTTAAATAATAATAAATACAACAATAAGTGTTGTATTTATTTGTTGCAACCTGATCCTATGCATGCTTACTTCTTAGTAAGTTTCAGAGTTCAGTGAGACTTACTGCCAAGTGCATACAGTTGTAGTACAGGCTATGTTTGGACTGCACCCTTTGTCCAAGGAAGTTGTCCAGCTTTACCATAACAATTACCCTGGGAAAGAGCTGAGGTTGAGAATGACTTGGCCAAGATTGGCTTGTGATTTCCTGACTCATGGTATTTGGACCCTGATCTAAGTACAACACAGAGTCTACTTATTGATTGTCTAAGATAAGATACAAAGTCAAACCGTTCCTAGGTTCAGCTTTTCAGAGCCATGTAATCTGTTGCCATTTAACAATTAGCAGTCTTGGCCTTGGGGAACATTATTTCCTGGCTAAAGGGAAGGGATTTTTATACAGCTAGAGAAGTTGTGCTCCTTTTCCAGTAGTAGGAAAGGATTTCCCAATCTTTCTTCAATGTCTATTCAATACAAACTCTGTTCCTTCTATTTTACTTGCTTATTGAAGACCTTTTTGCCCATAAGTAAATAGTCTTTAACATTTGGGGTTCATTATTAAATCTTGTATTATGTAATTTAAGCTCAAAATATAGTGGGTGGGTATGTTAAAGCTTGAGGGTGCAGCGTTTTAAAAATAAATCTCCCGTGTGTCATTTTGAGATGACCACACAAGCATCTGTTAGGCCTAAAAGATGGTGACACACATCCCCCCTCCTGCACCTCTGTCATGGAAATGACATGAAGGGCTGCCCTTTTCTTTGTAACAATCGACATTAGTACCATTTCATAATCCCCACTAGTGGCTTATCCATTAAATTACTAATACAAAACCATACTTCACACATACACAGTTGACTCCTGATGAAGAATATTCTAGCACATTACCTGAGATATAACCAAGAGAAGCCTAGGAATACTCCTGCAGCTCTGGGACAACTGTCCATCCAAGCAGTCAGCCAGTAGGACACCAAGGGGCCATGCCCATTGTCGAAACTTTTGGAGTTTGCCTATTATTGAGACCTCAGCTTACCAGCAGAGAGCTCTTCTCAGCTTCTTCAACAAAACCTTTTAGGACAAAAGCTCTGGCCAATCATTGCCTGACTACCTCAGCTGTCTTGAGTAACCACATGGTCTCAAATATGAATGGCTAGGTTAATAGGGGGAGAACAAGAAAGTTCCCTGTGGTTCTGCAGAAGCTTCATTGCCCCTAAAATTATTTAGCAAATTGTTCTTCCAGAGCCCCAGTGAGGGAACTGCAATCCCTTTCCTCCAGAGAATTCTCTGCATCCTCACCAAACTACAATTTCTAGAATTCTTTGGGGAGAAGTCTTGACAACTAAACTGGTATAAAATTGACATATTAGGTGTTTATGTGCCCCCAGAGGTCACATCTTTCCTTCCAAGCCTGCACATGAAATACTTTCTTATTGAAGACGGTACACTGTTTTGATAGATGTTTATAGTCTCCTGCATTGATAGGTGAATGCTACTTCAAATACAATTTGGGGATAAAATGGCAATTTTCAAAACTTTTTCTGTGCAGATGTAGAAACAGTTCCTCACATAATCAGAAGAATGCTGCTGTATCTCATTGACAAAGGAATTTCTGATGTTTAGTCTGTCACAGCTGGGGGCTCAGCAGGATGAAAGCCCAGTTTATCCTGATCTCTCCAGGATTAAGCAATACTTTATACTCTTATTCTAAGCAGCAGCACAAGACAGCGTCTCTCATCACTCCTTACCAAATACATAAAGAAATCCCCAAAGTAAAACTAGTTCTTCATTGAAATATGGATTTTTAGTAACCAATGTGATAACAACAGTTACCAATAATCTAGGTGATTTCTTCATTTAAGAAGCATCCGATAAATTTGTATCTCAGAACCTGTTCTGAACTGATTCAGATTTTAATTTTATACCATTGTTTTAGGATGTTTTGACACAGTTTGCTTTTAGGTTTTTGTGTAAATCTGCAAATGTGCATTTTCACTGTTCTAGTTTAAGAAGACTAACGTGAATCGATGGTTTTAAAATCAGAATAAATTCTAGACCGAATGGAACAGTTTGCAGCAATTATTCTTTTGAATGTTCAGAGGTGTCACACCTTCAGACAAAATATATTAGATGGTTTAATAAAGTCATGTGAGGTTCATGCAATAATTATGTGTATACAAGATAGCCAGTCAGTCAATCTTTATTACAGTCATAGACCACACAATAATAGCATAACAAGATAGCCATGCTCTAAATCTCCTGAATCTTTCACATCTGGGTTGCGGTAAGACTCATATTTTCTGAAAAGGCTTGGTGGGAATTTTAGAAATCGCATTTCATTTTTAAATGCACATTGAGTAGGAGAAGGGATTACATATATGCTTTTTTATTTATAATCTCATTTCCATATTCTAGTGTTTTCTGTATAATTGTGTTTTTTGTTTGTTTAATCTATTCAAG
Organism: Eublepharis macularius; assembly: GCF_028583425.1. Taxonomy (NCBI): domain Eukaryota; kingdom Metazoa; phylum Chordata; class Lepidosauria; order Squamata; family Eublepharidae; genus Eublepharis; species Eublepharis macularius. Next base: position 39,378,011 of record NC_072797.1, read on the forward strand.
GATAACTAGCGGTATTTTAAATAGTTATTAAAATATTGAGTGATTATTGGCTGGAATACAAGGTTTTCACCAAGACCTATAACAATAAACTCCTGATCATTTCAGGCATTAAACAGGTACCTGCACAGCATGATCATTGAATTGACTGATCATTGTTCATAACAGCCTTGTGGTTTAGTGATTTACGCATCGCCTTAAAATATCCAGATACTTGGTTTCCATGTGTCTGTTTTAAGTAATGCCCCTGATAGGGGTGGAAGTAACATGTAACAAAACTGCAATTGATATTTGGTAACCTTATGGGTTTCTGCTCCCCCGCTGGCTACTCTTTCTATCCTAGCAATTAAGAAATCGCAAGGTAATGGAACATGTAAAATCTTAATTGTTTTGAATGAGACAGGAACTAAGTTTCACATCTGTTCATACCCTGAAGATTTGCTGAGAAATAAGCATATAGTGACTAATGATTTAAATGTAGTGGAAATTTTAGACTTAAGGAGAAAATAATAGTAATACATTTAATACTGGAAAAGGTACAGGTTTCAGTGTTGATTTTTATTAGTTTTATAGGGCACAATTAAAGGTGAGTTCAACTGACCACTCCCCTACAATTATTTTCTAACCGTACCGCACAGTGAAGGTACATGTGGAACCCAGTATTGTGTAGCTCACTTTTTTATATATTCAAGATTTTTTTTAAAGTCAGCTAGACCAGAGCAGCCTTATCCAGGACTATAGGCAATTCTGCTATTTCCCCATCTCCATAGTATTGGGACTCAGCTTTTGAAACTCCCATCTCTACCCACATTCCAGAGGCAGTTTGTCCTTCACAGAATTAACAACATTCACTCTTCGCCCAGCAGTCTAGTCCTGCTCCTCCTTGATCACTGAACAGTGAAATCCTAAGCAGAGTTACTTCAGACAAGCCCATTGAAATCAGTGAGCTTAGGGCCAAGCTAGAAGTGACGAATTACACTTGAATGGCAAGTGAACAGACTCACATGTATTCCTCCCTGTTCACTTGGAGCACAAGTGGAACAGGGACGAATACATGTCAGTCTGTTCAAGTGTAATTTGTCACTTCTAGCTTGGCCCTTAGACTGGAGTAATTCCGCTTAAAATTTTACCGGAAATGTCTCATTTTGGCCTGTGATGTGTCCCTCCCATTATGCTGAGAAGGATTTCCCTTTCTGTACGTTTGGTTTACCTAAAGCTTATTGCACTTTTGTTCTAACTGCTGTTTCTTAATCTTGGCAGGTCTCTTCCTTATCCTGGGCTTGATCTTGTACCCTGCTGGCTGGGGTTGCCAGAAGGCAATAAGCTATTGTGGACCTTATGCTTCTGCTTATAAACTTGGTGAATGTTCCTTGGGTTGGGCTTTCTACACTGCTATAGGTGGCACCATCCTGACCTTCATCTGCGCTGTTTTCTCTGCCCAAGCTGAAATTGCCACCTCCAGCGACAAAGTACAAGAGGAAATTGAAGAGGGAAAAAACCTTATTTGTCTTCTTTAATGACCCAAGAAAACCCTCAATGTCTTGAGAGTATTGGTTTCAAGTGGCTTAGCATATAGACTCCTCTGAGTGACGGAGACACAAGCTTCCTGAAGACCTGGCACTATGTTGCCACTTGATGGTCACAAAGGAGACTATGGGCAGAACAAGAAGAAAACGATGCCACAGGAATTCTGGCACCTGGCTGCACTGGGCAGGATGCTGAGAAACTCACGTTGGCTTCACATTTATACAAAAAGTGCCTGACAGTTGCAGAAACAATCCATTCTTTTTGACATTCAGCTCCACGAAGGAATCCTCAGAAGGATTTGTTTAAAAATGTCAGCATTTTCAAGTATCTACAGAACAAAATGCCCTAAACCAGGTTTCAGTTTCAAGGGCTTTAGTCACCTGGTCACTGGTAACAGTTTTTTAGGAAGCATTTTTTTCAAACAGCAGAGCAGGTCATGTTGCTTACAACGTGTGAAAAGAGTTGTGCTGAAGAAGCAAGCAAATATCCAAATTCAAGCTATTGAGGGAAAGATACTATCTAGGTTTTCATTTCAACAGGGACAATAAGCAATATATTGCCCAGAAAATATACTTGAGGCAAGGAGGGAACTACCACACAACCGCCCCCCCCCCCACCAGGGTAATATAGCAGCCAGAATCAAAGCTAAATTATGTTGGATCCATAGCAGAGGCACATAACATAGTTTATTATAGTTGTATATGAGTAGTCGGTAAAGCAAGTATTCTTACTTGTATGAAGTACTGAGCCCTTGAAGTTGTGCTTTCAAGAAGCAACTTAGGCTTCATCTGGCAGCAAGCTTTTTACTGCAATTGTCATTGAGACTGAGACTTCCAACAACTTCTGCCTCTTGCTGTCATTTCAACTAGACTGCCATCATAACTCATCCCGACAGGCACTGAAGAAGCCACACTATCCCATAATAACAGAAACCATGTTAAGCTGTAATACTTTTGAAAAGTTTCTTTTTTACATTCGTATTATGATGCTGATGAATGCAGCCAATAGACCTTCAATAATCATTCTGTCCCATGTCTTAAAAACACATTCAGGTGAAAGAAAGTGTGATGCAGTGGTGGAAACAGAAACAAAAAGGGCTACCTAATGGCTAACTTCTAAATTTGGGTATCACATTAGCCTTATTAACACTGATATTGGGCATCTTGATAAGCAGTGAAACACACACAGGTGGTGAAAGCAAGGCTGATAGAGTAAAACTACATCAACCACTAATGATGACCACTTATTTCTACCATATCTATTTTTTAATTAAATGTCCAATGGAAAAAAATGCCTGTCCCTATAACTCAGGATTGCTGCTGCTGCTTTTAACCACTGCTATATCATGCAAGTATTCCCAGAAAGCACTTGTGAAATAATGAGTCAGTAACTATACACATGTATTTTGTGGGCCATTACTGTGTCAATCGGTTCATCGAGAGTGCTTGCTGGTGAGGACAGTTGGCCAAGAGAAAAGAAGTTGCCCCTGCAAAGCTTGCACTGCTGCCATTTCTTAAAACCATGTATGTACCATCAACATGGGGACCTCAGGGCTGTACTAGCCGTGGGAAGCATGGTAAATGCAAGGATGTATTAGGACTAGGAAAGACTTAAGGTGTAGTAACGATGGTTTTACAATCCAGTAAACAAGCCTTCACACTATGATGCTAGGGTCTATCTAGCAAGCAAAACAACTAATTTTACCTAGTTTGCAAGCCCAGCAGACTAATCTTGTTCCAGTATTTGCAGAGGTATAGAGCACAAGTAACTTATGACCCAAGCCAAACACAGCCTGCTATTGTGATTTTCCAGGCAATTAATAACCTTTCCCATGCACCAACCCGTTGTTTTTAAAGACAGTCCCTGGATGCAGGTAGTGAGCTACATTTGGCTCAGTAGGTCAAGTTGCATAGAACTGGAGCAGGGGAAGCATGCTGGGATAACTCCAGTGGAAAGCTCTCCTTAATTCACACGAAGAGGTCATTCTGATGTTATGCAATTTGCCTTCTGTCCTGGTATTGCAAAAGAAAATGTTTTGATTAAAACATTTAATTACTGAAGTTGGATTAGAACCCAAATGTTTAGAACAAGAATCTTATTAATTCCAACACGCACCTAAGTTTATGCAAGCATTTTACTTGTCCAGGATAACTTTTTATGTTTCTTGTATGGGAAGATCCTGGTCTGAAATAGCTTCCACATAAATATCACTAAAATTACCATGGCCAGGATCCCAGTGTGTATTACTGTTCTCCTGAAGAGTTTCCTTTTCAAAAGATGCACACTAGAATAGCCATTTCATCTGATGCTAAAAAAGCAGCCTGGAGATTAGGTATACCAGCAATTTGAAGGAAACCCCCTGATTTCCAGCTTTCTCTCCAGCAAGCTATTGGGGTATTTCAGGCGAAGGCTTGGATCCTACTTAGAGTTCCAGAGGTGCAGGAGACATACAGCTCTCCAAACTGTTCTTTGGGGTTCCCTGTCCCTCAGGAGCAGCATTTCATGGTGTATTTTGGGTTGCCTGGAGAGGGAGGAATCAGTAAAAACTGCCCTTCTCGGAGAAACCTAGAGTGGATCTGAGTCAATCATCCTCCAGCCTGGGCGGTAAAACTTAACAGCTTTACTAAATGAGAACCTGAATGAACAAATTAGGATTAATAGATCAAGGTGAAGTGATAACTTTTTATGGAACAGCTGCTCTTGAGAAGGGCTTGTTTGAAAGAACAAGTTGATCCTGCCAAATATTGTTTTTATTTACATGGCCTCCCAAGTTTTCCACCTTCTATTTGTCAGGGTTCCAAAATAAATATATTCATTTTACATAACACATTGAAATCCAGTATGATAACAAATGTTTTCTGTGTTAGCATGTATTTGGTAAAATATTCTAACTTCTAACCACCATTGAAATGAAACTTGGTTCAGTAAGAAATTCCACATTCTAATATGCATCATCTTCAGAATGTTTTTACCTAGGACCACAAGGCTGTAGCATTTGTAATCTAAGCAAAGTTTACAGTAAACTAGTTTTTACGATAAAGCAGGTTACTAGTTAAGTAATTTGAAAAGCATGAATGCTCACCTGATGTAACAAGTGAGATTTGTTGCACAGTACGCACAGTGACTTGCCTGTAATTCAGTGGCTCATGGATCACAAAGGAGCTGAGGAAGACAGTGCTGGTCCTGACCCCATCTGCTGTAGCGGACACCAAATCTGCACTTGTAAAGCTTTCCAGAACAACCTGTCTTGGGAATGCGCAGGTGAAATTCGATACATATGGCAGTGTCTGAAGACAACATCCTAGAGAAAATATCTTCCTAACAAAATTCCCATTAACACAGTTTGGGATTTCAATCATTTGTAAATATTGAGAACTCTCATCTTTTGCAAACAAATGTTAGAACATAGACACAGTGAACCTTACTTGGGTCCCAAGTTTTTTTAATAAGTGCATGCTTTGTGCATTGAGTTGTGGTGTATCACGTTTCCAAAAGACTGCCAAATGATTTTATCCGTTTACACAAATTGAATGCAACGCAACTTCACTTGGAAACAAGTTCCACTGCCATCCACAAAGTTTACAAGTACATGTATTCAGAAGGACCAAACTGTTGGTACCTATCAAACATCCTGTGATTTAAAAAGCTGCCTGAATTTCACCTCCACAAAAATAAAATTTCAGCTTCACAAAAAAGCCAAATGTGACTGCTTCTTAATGTGTATCGCATTAACTCAAGAAACAGTTCGTGTTTTTAAACCTTTGTTCTAGATATTTTTTAGTACTTCACCAATTTTGAACTATTTCTTAAACATCTGTGGTTGAATCACTTTTGTAAATGTTATTGTATAATGTGCCATTGTTCTTTCCAGAGGGTAGTAAATTCAAAAGGTATACATAAAACGGTGTGTGATGTGCAATAACAAGAAATGAAATGGTGTGAAAGGGATAAAGATAGTAGCTATTCTGTGGACAAATAAAGCTACTATAATACTATTTAACATTTATTATGTGCCAATTGTGTGCTATGAACTCCCTCTTTGGAAAGAAAATACAGAATGATAATTGGGATGATAAATCTCCAGACTTTTAAAATATCTGGGTAATCTGGGCCTACTTATTTATAGCCTGAATTCTAAATGTGAAGGGTGTTTTGATATTTAGCAACCAATAAGCTCATCAGACAAAAGGAGTTGAGGGAAATAAATGTTTGATGTGTTCTAGTCTGCTAACACACAGTAAATCATTTCTGTTGAGCTGTACTGCTAATTTAATGTGTCTACAATATAGCGATTTATTTGCCTAATAAACAGTTATTAACCTCTGGAATTTTCTGATAGATCATTTCAAACTGTGCACTGATATTAATGGCAATCTCAACACTCACCTTTTTGCAAGACACACAAGCAGTTAACTTTGAAACAAGTTACAGGAACTACAAAAAATTGGCAGTGTTAATTGGTTTACTTGTTCCAGTTGCAAAAGGAAGTACAAATAACTTAGCAGCAGCTGTCTATTGAAACCCTTTAAGACAAAATTTGAACAAAGTATACATATGCAAGTACAAGAGTTGTAATTTTCTGTTCTGATTTAATATTTAAAAATACCAACAGAAGCTGTGCTAAGTAGCTAACACTAGGTGTCAGAAAAGCTAAGGGAAGGGCAGAATTTGATACAACTAAAATAGACAATGGTAATTAAAATGTTACCTTATTTTCCAGATGCCATTTTACAACATTTTAATACCTTTGATCTAGAGAAAATCATCTGTAATCACCACTTACCAAGTCCTCTTATGATATTTAACTGTGTAAGTGGATAAAGGTCAGTTGCATTATATACATGATTCATGGAAGATTTCAAACAAATGAACTGCCTTAGGCACTCAGAATTCATGCAAAGACAACTCTCATGTGAATTCCAAGCTCCAGGTAGATGTTTGGTGACCTCAGAATTAAACTGACTTGCTTCTCCAGTACCAAGAAAAGTAGCAATGGTGCAGTCCTATCTACTGTGACTGAATAATGAAGATACATTACACATTGCTCATGATGACATTTTAGACTTAAACAGAACTCGACGGTCACAGAAGATAATTTAACAACACATTTTAGTCTCATGTTTTCAAGTCACAGAAGAAGAAACAGTTCATTGTGGGAACAGCACTGCCACTGCTGCATACCTTAACATCAATGCATCAAAGAATGCAATCTGAAATCTGTACAATTATAAATTTGCAGATTTACACACGGCTCTGATATTGAATTTCAGTTATTTAGGTTATGCTTCTCCCCCAGTGTCAGCAACCAAGCCCCAACTACTTCTAGGCATACTTGGCTAGGATATTAACAGTGAAATCCTAAACAGAGTTAGTTACTCTGTTGATTTCAATGGGCTTAGACTGGAGTAACTGCTTAGAATTTCCTTGAAAATGGCTCAATGAATGTAACAAAAGTGATGAGTTATATGAAACTACTCCAGCCCTCTATAGGAGCCACTATGATGTGTCACTGTAGAAGTACAGTACTGGTATAAAGTGGATGACTCCTGGATCACAGATAATCTGGGCTCAGTCAAGCTCACTGGCATAGTGCAAAAAGGAAGCAAGATAGACCCTGTTCTTCATACGCTTACCAAACTTGCCTAAAAATCTAACATAAGGTGTTCAGAGAGCATATTTTTAAGTTTGTTAGAAATTATTTTTAGTGACCTATTTCTGAAAACTAAGGCAACACCATTTCGTTTGAGACATTCTTCTGGATAAAGAGGAAGGAGGAGATGCTATCTGCTGTGATACGTGCATGAATGATCTTAAAAAGTGTGGTCCTCTTTGGAATTACTGAGTTGTCATATGCAAATGTGTGCAGATTAATTCATAGCTCTCATGATTAACTAAGATTTCTTAACAAACCTGTTGAGATACCCTTTAAAACTGATAATATATCATACATTTTAATGCTGATGAATTATTGTGCCTGTTCAGACACAATGTGTAGTTATGGGAAGACCTCTGGTTCACATGATCCCCTCTTCTTTTCTCACACAGTTCAGAGACTGAAAACTTCCTGTTCCTGACAAAGCCAGTTTATCATGATATCCAAAGTGAGCAAAAAGGCAAATGGTGAATTGTTCCCTCGGCCACAAAACAGGAGCAAAAACAGAGTTGGTCTGAAAGACTTCCAATCCTCCTTCCCATAACAAACCATGGTTGTTTGTTATGGCCAGGTACATCACTTGTGTCCAAAGAACAGGTGACAGCTGCCAGATGTCTGAATTCTGGTTGTTCTTTCACAATTGTCTCGTGCACAATTTGTAACCCAGTCTATCAGCTAAGCACTGTGACCTGCCTAGCAGGTATACAAAACAAATTTTTGTGTACAAGTTGATGTGAAGGTTGACATTTCGCAAATGCTGTAGTGTCAGAAGTAACAAATACAAGGAAAAAAATGTTTTCACAAGTTTCATTTTACTTCCAACAAATTCCCAGACAAATTTAATACTTGCAGATTTCATAAGTACTAACAAATCATATTTTCTTTTCAAACTCTCCAATTAACATCACAAAACTAAACACTGTGCCTATAGCTTGATTCTTCCTTAAGACCATTTCTAATTCTAATTGTTGTTCTGATAATTGACATACTTTTTCCACTGCAGCAGAATTTATATACAGGTTACAAAAATTCAAATTCCCAATTCAGCTTTAGTTGCATTTATTTCTGTATTATTACTAATGCCAGAACACAGACGCAGACAGACATTAGAGTGACACTCACATATGAATGGCACTGCATTGCTTTCAATTCAATGTACATCCCTATCTCCGTTCTGACACTGTGTTGACAATGCTTGACTAGAGCTGGATCAGGTAAAATATGTGATCTCTTTTATACATAAACCTCTTGCATTTTATCTTACCTTTTACAAAAAAACCCTACTTCCTTGTTTTTAAAACTATACAGAGCAAACTGTCCAGAAACATTTTATTCTATGTGACTGAGTTAATACAATAAATATGCAGAACCTTTGAACTACTCGAACATGCAACATCAGAGGATCTGTGTGCATTTGTACAGAATTGTGACATTCACCAGGATGGCAAAGCATTGTTAATAATTTACAAAATATACAGGCATCCCTCAGATAAATAACTCCAATGCCTAAATAAGAGATCACAGCCTACTGACATTCCAGTGATGAAACTTTGTATTTTGAACAAAACTTGCCACGATTGGCTGCTACAACATGGCTTAAATAGGCATACATTTGTTAACTGACACACTACCTTTATTTTTGTTAAGAATTTTAACATACATCAGCCTTCTCCTAACACATTTCAAATCAGAAAAAGCTCAAGATTAACTTAGCTTCTCCTGACTTAATACAGAACTGTAATTGTACTAGGATGTTCTAGATGTTGGTCTGAGAGAGAATAACTAAACATAAAAATTTATATTTTATATTTCATTTCCTGGGACCAAAATTGGTACAAGATTACTGCAAACTCAGCCTGCTTCTACTTCAAATCTACACTACCCCTGAGAAAAACATGTATTGCAGAACCACCTTTTTAAAAATGCAAATACATTTTTTGCTATCTGATGTGATTCTGAGGATAACAACTGAGATTAGCAACAAACTGCTTGTTATTGATACAGAATAAAGGAGTAAAATAAAAGTAAAAATATGCAACAATATATACACATTTTTCCGGGGGTTTGCACAGGCAAAGATATTGGGTCTAGGACAGATCCGTGAGTGGTTTTCATACTCACCATTTGATGGTTCTTGCTTCTGTGTATCATTACCCCTAATGTTCAAAATTAAGCAACTGATAATAACTATAGAAGTCAAACCATTATATTCATATCTGCACAACTTAATTTGGTTTACAAAATGGGGATTATTCAAACTACAGAGTATAGTGGATAAAGGTTATGGTGTCAGGAACTCCTGCCTTCCTTTTGTGTGCCAGGGAGGAGGTGTGGCTACTGTCCTCCGTGAATACTTCAACTTCTGTAGACTTCCAGTGTAAACTATCACTGGATTGACCATATGTTCCTTATATTAGGGAGTATGGATAGATTAAGCATTCAGGTTCTTTACCAACCACTTAGTTCTCCAATGGGCACCCTCTCTGATTTGGCAGAGGTACTGTCAGCTGTGATGTTGGAGACACCTTGACTGATTGTTCTGGGGGTCTTTGACATTCATGCTGAAAATACCTTGCTGGGACTAGCCCAGGATTTCATAGTGTCTATGACTGCCTTGACCATCTCTCAAGTCATGACAGGCCAAACACATAAATGTGCTCACACCTTGGTCTTAATATTTTGCACTGAGCTTTTGAGGGAAGATTTGATTTCATGGTTGGATTCAGCCTGGAACATAGTCTGACCACTGCCTACTCAAGGCAAAAGTGAAGTGGCTCTGACACCCCACTGAAAAGGGGATCCAGTTAAAATGGTCCACCCACAGAGGCTCATGGATTCTACTGGATTCCACAACACTTGGAGGTATTTTAGGATTCCAAATACATATTTTGTTTAGGCTGTTGGGTGTGTGTGGGTGTGTGTATAACATGAAGCTCCTTGAAGCTATTGCCAAGATTACCCCTCATCAACATCTCCCATCCTTGGCGCAGAACCCAGCCTCCAGCTTTACCATGGAGATGAGACCTGAAGAAGGCCAGAAAACATCTAGAATGTTGCTCGCAGATAACTTGTACTAAATTTGTCAGATCATGCTATAAAGCGCTATGAAGTGGTGGTGACAGTGGTAAATAAACATTATTTCTCTTCTATTGTTCCATCAGCTAGTTCACAATTGTTCAAGATAGCTCAACATCTGCTGACTCTTAAATATGAGACTTTATTGTCTCAGGAACAGACAATTAGTTGCGATACTTTTTGCAATTTTTTGTTGATATTAAGAACACACTCTGATCTGGATTCCAGTTGTAACATAGATCCACCAGAAGAAATGCCCAATAGACCATCTGGTCTATTTAGAGACCATTCTGACCCAGTTTCCAGGATGGATAATAACAAGGTGCTGGGATCTGTGGATGCTGCTACTTGTGCCTGGACCCTTGTCCATCCTGGCTGCTAAAATTATGAAATGAAGGAACACATCAATGATCCCTTACTGTTTATTAGAAATTAGGCACTAACTCAGGCACCTTCCCTTGGTGTCTCAAAGCAGATCCACCCACTACTTAAAAAATTATCCCTAGAAAAAATAATTATCACCCAGTCGCTAATCTGCCCTTTCTGGACAATGTAATTGAGAGAGCAGGTCTTCTTGGATAATTCATCTCCTCTGCACAATTTTCAGTCTGGGCTATGAGACAGACATAGCCTTGATGGCTTTATAGTTGCTGACTTCCATCTGTAGACAAAGGCCATGCCTCTTTGTTGCTCCTATGGTATTTATCTGCAGCCTTTAATACAGGGGATCATACCATTTTGTTGAAGTGATTGGAGGCATAAGTGGGTATCAGAATGTGCATTAGACCGCTTCAAATCATTCCTTCTGGATGGTTTCAAATGGTTGCCACTGAAGACCATCACAGTGAGACCTATCCTGTGGGATTCCACAGGGTGCAATCTTATCCCCCTCTGCTTTCAATCTCTATTTCAAGCCCTTAGTTTTGAAGTTGGCTGTTATCAATATGCTGGTGATACCAAGCTCTATATATACTCATCCAAATCTCCTGGTGATGCAGTCGAGGCCCTGAATTGCCGTCTGGCTGCTAACTGGCTAAGAGTGAACAAACTGAAACTAAACCCTGGAAAGACAAAGGTAATTCTGGTTGAGAAGGTGGAGATATTTAAAGACACTGTGCTTCCAACCTTCAATGTGGTTCAGCTGACCCCTGCTGACTTAGTTAAGAGCAACATAACTGCTGGAGAAACAAGTTAATGCAGCTGCAAAAAGCACTTTCTTCCAACTCAGTCTAACCCAGAAGATGGCCCTCTACCTTGATAAAGCTGATTTGGCCACCCATGGCACAGTTAAATAGTAAAGCACTCTACAATGGTCTTTCCTCAAAGTCAACTCAGAGACTCCCGTTGGTGCAGAACATGGCAGCTTGACTATTATCAGGAGCTAGATGGAACATGCACATTACTTCCAATCTGCAGTCACTTCATTGGCTGCCCATCAGTTACCTGGCTCAACTTAAGGTACTGGCTGACAGAAAGCCCTTCAAGGTTTAGGTCCCTCATATCTGCTGCCTCTGCCCCTGTTCCACTACAACAGCTTCACTCATCTGAACAGGGCCTTCTGCAAATGCCACCCTGCAAATGGGAAAAAAAACTGCCCACATGTGCATTTTCTGTTGTGGCTCCCACCTTAAGGAATGGTGCTTGTTACACAAGGAATTGGTCTGTGTGGTAACAAAATGGCTCCCAAAGAGACCTGGGTAGAGGGTTAGGGACTGTCGTCTGTGCCACTGTGCATATTTCATATTGTCATTGCTGTAAGTACTATTCTACTATGTAATTTTCCCATCATTTAACATGTCACATTAATACTTATGCTTTGCTTCAGCTCCATTTCAGATGTCTGGTTGGTTCCAGATTTCTACAATCTAAATCCTTTTGGCATTGTTCATTGGCTGTCCTGTTCTGTTGATTGTATTGATTTACTCTGTGTAATCCATCTTGACTCACAGAAAGGTGGACTATAAATAATGTAAATAAGTTTAATAAATAAAACAAAACAAAGACTAACGTCTTTTACTAATCTGGAATACACTCAAGCTATTATGATTTTACTTGCCTTCTGTTTTACAAACAAGCTGAAAACAACCTGGTTTAAAATATAACTCCACATAGTTTATTTTACAGGATTTGTGATTGTGATGAAGTTACTAAATTTATCCTGATTATTTAAGGCCTATAAAGTAACAGTCATGATTTAAGGTATGAAAGCACACCCTATTTTAGGTATTAGACCTGCATGGATTGTTATTTTGCTAAGTAACTACTGTGTTAGAATGTACTGATATTAGGATCTATCTTGCAAAACCTTAAGCAGTATATAAAGTGCGACAGAACCTGAAGTGACAGAATCTGAAGTATTTGAAAAGGTAATCCAAGATATCTTCTAGGTGGTCATTCAACAATCCATCTTTCTTAGAACATCAAATTAAAACAACATGAACTGACAGACTATTAAATCTCAGAATATGATGTTCAACTAAAGCTACTAGACAATTACTAGCTCCGTAAAACACATACCCAGTTGACTGATACTGTGATAAACCAACTTCTGAATAAATGCATTTTATAAAATGCCAATTGATTACATTGCATGTGAAGGCCGAGGTATGTTAAAAATAATTCAAGAACATAATTAAATGCCAGTTTGAAAAACCTTGATTAGAGACTATGGGTTAGGTTAAAAATCTAAATAAGATAACTGTATATTCAGATGTTTGTACAACCAGTAAATAGAGTGATTGACAAGGCTAAGGATGTAGTACCATTGTTAAACACAAGTGCACACTTAAAAAAAACAATGCTTAAAATACAACAAAAATGTCACTGCATTTAACACCTCAGACAGATCCAGCTATATAGGAGCATTCAAGAGATAGGATAACATTGTTTTTAGGTGTTTCCCAAAGTTAGGAATATGAGAGCCAGTGTCGTATGGTAGTTAAGAGTGTTCGACTAGGGAGACCCAGGTTCAAATATCCATTCTGCCACCGTGCTTCCTGGGTGACCTTGGACCACTCTCACACTATCAGCCTAACCTACCTCACAGGGTAGTTGTGAGGACAAATGGAGGAGAGGAGAATGACGTAAGCCGCTTTTGGTCCCCATTGGGGAGAAAGGCGAGATATAAATGGCTAAAATAAATAAATAAAAGTAAAAACAGATGTAATCACTCAGGTCTTATTAAACTTAATTAACTTCTCTTCATTGCATTTTGCATTACATATTCTTTCAGTGAGAATATCTGTGTAACAAAACCATTCCAAGCTAGAAGACCATACACCATGAAAACAGATCCCAACAAATACTATAACCATAGTTATAGAGACAGATTCTGAACCAAAACACAAGCTCAACGTGGCCAAATAACTATTTCATGCAAACTCATATTTTTATCAAAAGACCTATTATCCTAAAAAAAGAATTTACATTATCTATCATACTTATTTTAAGCTTACATCTGTCCTTCATCAGCTGCTGAAGATGTACAGCAGCAGCTAAATTTCAAGTTCAAACCCATCAGCTGCCCTGTTTCTCACACAGAAAATAGGGAAGCAAACTGTTAGGAACAAAAGGAGTTGCTCCAAAGTGCTTGTCTCAAGTCAAAGTGAAAGGTCCCAGAAAGAACAATTGACCAGAAAACTCCTAAAATCGTTTAAGGTGACCCCAGAAGCTGCCATATCAATTTCAGATGCACTGTTGAAATTTTCACAGCACGCCTCCAAAAATATGGAGAAAAAATATACTTCAAACAATTTTAAGTTAGAGAGTATCCAGGAAGTACTTTTGAATAAATAAGTGTATAAAGGAATGAAACAATTAGGACCTTTCCCCCCGTTTTAGCCCATGCACAGCTGAAGAGGAGACATACATGCTGTGTGCATTTTGAACACAAGTCTGTAGGGACTATAAGTGACTGGAAAATAAAGTACAGCCAGAAAATTGTAGTGATTTTCATCTCTCTCTTTCTCTATATTTGGTTACCCTTGAAAGCATTCTGAGCAGCACTAGTTGCTGCTGTTGATGCTGCATTAGCTGCAGCAGTTTGTACAGTTTTGTTGGACATCACACCCGTTGCAAATTCTTGCTGGGCCTTCTCAAAACTTGCTCCAGTTGTGCGGTACAGCCCATGTACCTAAGGGAAAACCCAGAGAGAAAGGCTGAGAAACATTTTAAACTTGAGAGAAAAACATTCTCTTAAACTTGCTCATGACATGCCTCAGCATAGCAAGACAGGATAACAAGAACAATTTCAACAAAAATTAGAGTTACCTATATGCAGTGAAGATTTTTTAAGATTAAATAACAAAAAATGCCAATAACAATAACATAAGACAAACTTTTACTCAGGGCTGAATCCACATTACCTCAGCACATCCTGGTGTTGCACTATACGTTCGCTAAACACCCGGAAGTATAGCATCTTTCTAGCGTGATTCAGAAATCGCGCTTGAGACGCTATACTTCTGGGTGTTTAGTGATCATTTAGTGCAACACCGGGACACGCTGAGGTAATGTGGATTCAGCCCAGGTACCCTAAAAATATCCATATTCTTACCATGTTATTAACTTATGAAAAACATTTGCTAAGAATTCACTTCCATTAATTAAAGGATTTCATATTGATTCAAGCTGTTGTACGTATACTTAGTCCTCTTTGAAGAAAGGTTAATTTACATATATTTCTTCAGTTTTATCAACCATAAGTGTATCTTTGGAAATATATCTTGCTTCCAGATCTGGCAAAAACCATTCGAGCTGCCGTAATTAGATTTTAGAAGAAGAACTTGAAAATTTTTCAGAACCATTGGAACATAGTTATGAAATGATGTTTCTGTTCTTAGTGGAACATCAAAGCCAAAACTTCTTTCGACTTATTGACTATTATTTTCCAATATTATTTTGCTCGTGCACACAACCACCACATGTGTACAAAATCTGCATTCAGGCATTTGTATTTCCAGCACTGACTTAAAAATTATTTATTCATTTCCTCTAGTGTAAGATATCAATAATGTATTATCTTCATTATATTCTTTTTAAACAAAATACATACTGAAAAAGAGAATCTATACAAAAATAGGTATCTACAAATCTCTTCTGGAATTTCACTATTTAAGTCACTATTCCATTTAAGTTGAAAATTTTGTCTAGCGTTGGAATTAATATAAGTAGCATAACATTTATCTTGGACAAAATATATTTCCCATAATTAATCATTAATTGCTCAAATTCAGTACATTTGCTTAGATTTAAACCATTCCAAAAAAAATTTGACAGAAATTTTTTTAGTTGCAAATATTTGAAAACTGTTACCTGGCCATTATTTATTTTGGAGACAAAAATCAAATACCATTACATTATTGTTAACTATTAAACTCCTACAGGTGCCTTATTAAGGGGCCTTAGCTAAAAGTCTTGAAGGTTATCCAATTGTCTCACAGCTGATGCAAGAGGGGGAACACCAGTTGATATTTTTTTCATTTATTACAAAATTATTAAACATATACCTTTTTACTCTGATATCTTGAGCCATAAAAAGGGTTTAAATGGCATTTTTATATAAGTTTGCTCACCTGTAATTTCTGAAGAATCAGTATTGTCCAAAACTCACCTGGTATACCCTGTTAGTATTGTAGCATGATATAATTGAATGTATTATATTCCCAGATCTCTTTTATTCCACCTGTTTTGTGCAATAGACCATCTAACTCTAGGTTTCTTTTTTTCTTTTTGCCAATCAATGTTATCAGGAATTACTAGTGGAAGGTTAGCTAGTAGGTAAATAATTTGGGGAAGATTAGATACCTCACAGTGAAGTACAACTAGTCCCAGATTTAAAAGATGCATTGCACTGTACCTCCCAAACAGCCTCTAATTTATCTGAAAGGATAGCAAGTCTTTCTGAACCTAATTGAACCTCTAGGAAAGGTTTCCAGTGCATACACTGGAAACTATGAAAGGGGTTTAGTTGCTGATCATTTAGGCTCTGTTTCCAGACACCCCTATGTAAATATGTTCTCTGATGTGAGGACATGCAGTGGCAATGGCTAGATATCTTAACTCTTTTTATTTGTACTCTAAAATGGGTCTTTGAAGCTTGGTCTAATGAGACACCAGTGAGAAAAAATATAAAATATGTAAGTCTGTTTAAGGTTTTATTGTAGGTAAATGCCCAGAATCCATGAGTTCCCTTCATAAAAGTCAGAAAGCTAAAGCACTGGGTGGAAAGAGGACACAAGTTTGGAGGTACAGGATAAGGGCAAATTCAAAGTCAAGACGGAGGCTCCAGTTGCTACAAAATGCTGCAACATGATGATCAGGGGCTAGGTGGAGCATGCATATTACTCCCATTCTGCAGTCCCTCTACTGGCTGCTCATGAGTTCCAGAACTCAGTTCAAGGTTTTGGCCATCACATACAAATCTCTTCACAGCCTTGGTCCATCATATCTATGGGACTGCCTCTCTCCCTATGTTCTATTATGGCAGCTTCGCTCATCAGAACGGGTCCTTCTGCAGTTGCCAGCCTGCAAATGAGCAAAATCGACAGTAGCCCATACATGGGCATTCTCTATAGTGGCCTCCAACTTATGGAACAGGCTGCTTGAAGGGGGCAGGAAAGCACCCACTCTTCTGGCTTTCCACAAATTGTGCAAAACCAAATTATTCAGGGGAGCTTTCTTACACAGGTGATAGACAGTGCTGTAAGCTAATAGTTCAAGGAGATAGGAACTATACTACTAATGTGCACTGTCTGTAATTGTCATTAATTATGTCATGTCAAATTGCCTATGTTTTATTCAACATCATTTCAGCATGTTTTCAAACTTCTGCAATTCCTACTGTATTGTTTACTGAATGCCCCCCAACTGTTGATTATACTGAATTACACTGTGTAATCCACCTAGAGTCTCAGTGAGAAAGGAGGACTATAAATAACAAATTTTGTTTGCAAAAATTCTCTCTATATATTTTCCTGATCTGATTTGTTTTCACACCATTCCTATCCGGCTGGATACGAGTTAACAAATAAAAACAAACTACCTTGTTCAGCAAGCAAAATACTATTAGGGTTCTAGCATACATTATTTGAATTGTCTTTATCAAACAGCAAGGATCTCAAGTAGGAAAACCACGTACCTTCTTAAACATAACTAGCGAGATGACTGCAGATGCTGTGAAAAGTGCTGCTATGATTATCATCATAATACCTACTGGAATACTAAGGTTAAGTCCAGTAAGAGATGAAATCCATCCACTAGAGACAAAAAGAAAATACAACTCTTTGTAGATACATACATATGCCCCCAAACGTTACATCTTTTGGAACAATAGCTATTGTTCCTTTTTCCAAAATACTCAAGGAATACATAATTCTCTCTAACATTCACCTGACTATTTCTGATGAAATCAAGTAATAAACAAGATTTTTAAAGTATTTTATACAAAAGAATGCTCAGTGTTATGAACTGAAATGACATACATATTTCAGTTGTTTTTATACATAATGAACACAAATATACTTACAATCTTGTTGGATTCTTGTAATTCATTTGCTTAAGAAATGATAAATCGGATCAAAACTGCAAATTTACAGGACTATGAGGACATACAGAGCATTACATCAGATAAACAATTTGTTATTCTTCGACTCCAAATTCTGATTAATTCTGTTCAAATGCCTTCTTTCTCTCACTTTTGACAGTAATCAGATATAAATTTTTCAACCACCAAAAATTACTCCTAAAACAAGGGTCTGTCAAATGCCTACTGCAGCTGGTGGCATACCTAATTACTATGATCTTGACACACAAATTGGATTCCATGCTCAAATTCTTGTGGTTTTACACTAATCTAGGCCAATATGATTAGTCCCCTTTGCACCAATGTAGCACAAATTTGAAGTCTGTAGTTTTAAAAATATTCTGATCTTAAAAGATTGCCTTGAAGAAAATAAGCATCCTTACAACTATCTACAGTATGTAGAGTCTAACCTCATATATCGTCAGGTGCTGAACACTGTATGTGTACCATGCTGTGATTCCTACAAAAATGTGTTCTATGCATATGTTCTATAAATGTGCTCTACGAATTACTTGCCATCAAGAGAATTGATAAAAATTCCCTTACAATCCCATTTTCGTGGGATTCCCATCACAGGAATAATTCTGAAAACTGAACCAACATGTTGCATGAACAGTCCCTCTAGATTTCTAAAAGTATCACATACTACAATAAAAAACCAGCAGGATAAACCAAAGGTTCAATTGAATAGTGGTTAAAAAAGCTGGGCTATGAATCAAGAATTTCCTGGTTCTAACCTTGTTTTGGCTGTGAACTTAATAGTGGCCTTAAGAGCCACTCCGTGTCAGTCCAGTCCCAGCCTCCCCCCAACTTTTTAAGATGGAAATAATAAACTGACTCTCCTCATAAGATTGTTACAAGGACTGCAAATGAATAATGCATATAAAGTGCTTTGAACACTCCTGCTACATGGATGCCACATATAAGCAAGCTGGCATGTATTTTTAAATGGGTCTTGACAGTCATACCACTTCCAGTTATCTTATTATTATATTTACCAAAGAACAGAGGTGGCAGTTTGTTGCAACCATAATAATAAAAAGTCTCGTGGCATCACAAGAAGTCACGAATTTATTGTAGCACAAGCTTTTGTGAGTATTTGATAAAGTGGGCTCTAGCTCATAAAAGCTTATGCCATAGTTAATTTATTAGCCTGTAAGATGTTGCTGTAATTCATATATATGTTCCTACATCATGTCTACTGACTTTATTAATGAATATGAACAATCATCCATTCTCATAAGAGCCAGCTCAAACATGAATTAAATTCTCTGTCCTGATGCAAGAACTGAGAAACTGAGCCAGGTTTTCAGCTAGAGTCTGACAGACTCAACAGTCAATTTTTAGATGCTGTTCATAAGTATCCTGATTCAACTGAGAAACACAAACTGCTTAAAGAAGTTTGTATCATTTACAAATGACAAGAAGTGAGAAGCTGAGCATCAGAAGCATTTGGTGGAAATGCCAGGTGTAGGCTTCCATAAGACCAGGAATGTTTGAAGTGAATGGCAATGACCTTCACACAATGACTTGGGGCCAGGATAAAACAGTGTTGCACTTACCTGTAACTGCTGTTCATCTAGGTGTTCTGTGCAGGCACACATGGGACTGCGCATCCGCAGGCCTGCCAATTTTGGAGATTTCTATAGCTCAATACCACTAGGGGGCACCCTCACCTCTCTGTGCGCGTGCGCGGCTAAAAACAGCCCCCTAAGAGGCAGGGCGCCCCTGACATACCCTCAGTCCTCTTTTGCCGCCATACTACAAGGTAAGTCCCAAGAGTGTTAGCAGGGAAGGAGGGAGGGCATGTGTGCCTGCACGGAAGACCTAGATGAACAACAGTTACAGGTAAGTGCAACACTGTTTTCCATCGACGGTCTTCCTGTGCAGTCCCACATGGGAGATTATAAAGCTTAAATACCTGGATTGAGGCAGAAAGAAGCAGTTATGAGAAGATTGATTGCAAGAGCGCTGTGCCAACTGCTGTCTCTTTCCTGTCTAGGACGTCCAACGCATAGTGTTGGACAAACGTGTCAGCTGAAGCCCATGTTACCACTCTGCAGATGTCTTGGAGTGAAACACCCTTCAGGAGAGCTGCTGACGACACATAAGACCTAGTGGAATGAGCGTGAACTCCTAGCAGACATGGTAGGTTAGCAGTTTCATAGCACAATAGTATAGCCTGGACCACCCAACAAGCCAGGGTTTGAGGGGTCACCCTCTTACCCTTCTTTTGACCCAAAAAACATATAAACAGACCTCCTTCTGGAAAAGGATTGAGGACTCTGATAGGTTTGTTGACTTTGATAAGCGTACCCTTGATAAGGCTGAAAGTGTTGTTGTTGTCGGCCTCTTTGGAAAGAACTATAGTGCGATTGTGATGCACCTTGCTGTTGGTGTTGTGGAAATACACCAAATGAACGAGCAGTGAGCCTATCTTTCTGCTTCTTTGAAAGGTACTCATCCGTCTTGTCGGAGAATAAAGTGGAGCCTTCAAAGGAAAGATCCTCTACTCTGCTCCTTGTGTCTGTAGAAAGAGCTGTGGTTCTCAACCACGCATAACGGCAAAGGACAACAGCCGATAGCAAGGATCTAGCTGACGTGTCTGCCATATTACGGCTGGCATTGATCTGGTGGCAGGAAAGGCGAATTGCTTCCTCTTGAATAACTCTCTATCTTTTGATCATCTGGGAGTTTAGGTATAAAGGTGGCCACCTTGTTCCAAAGGAGGAGCTGACAGGCAGCCATCATTGCAAAATAATTAGCGATCTTCACTCCAAAGGCTGCAGAAGTGTAAAACTTGCATTCCATCACATCCAGTCATCTACTCTCCTTATCAGATGGAACTGACAAAGACCCTTGTTTGGCCTTCGCTTGCATCTCTTCAGTTACTAGAGATGAAGGCGGTGGATGGACAGAGAGGAAGGGACAGAGGTCATCTGTAAAGGTTCTCGACCTTCCTATTCGTAGCAGGAACAGAAGCTTGTTTCAAATCCAGGTCTTTCAGCAACTTTATAAACCCGTTGATAACAGGAAAGGAGATAGCCAGGGTAGACCCAGAGTAGATACATTGTAAGATTTTATCTGTGAACTTTGGTTCTGCGGAAGTTACATCAATTTCTAGGGCCTTTGCCATACATTGGAGCAGTTCGTTGTAAGCTCTAAAGTCATCTGTAGGAGATGCATCCTCCATAGAGCCAATCTCCCCATCCAGAGAATCTGATAGGGGAGAATCACTGGATCTACGTTGCTCAGTCCCAGTCTTCAACTCCAGGTCTGACAGGTGCAGAGTCCATCTGGAGCCAGCATAAGAATGGGCCCTTATGGAAGGAGATCTAGATTCTCTTCTATAAGGAAGATCCGAGCAGCAAGAGCCTTGTCTGTAGTGGCAATAAGGGACCTGTTCATCATGGAGATGACGCTCTCTCGAGTAGCTCCTATAGGAACAGGGGCTCACCCTGTGCCTGGAACGCCCCCTACGTTCTTGAGATGACCGCGAAGACCAAGAGCCATGGGATAGCGATCTTGGATGCCCCGTTGGGGTGGGGGGTTTCTCCACCAGAATGACATCCTCCTCATGGCTACTTTTGGAGTGAGGAGCACTGCGGGGTGATGATTGATCCCCTGATCCTCTATGTCTCTTGCTGGGGGGTTCAGAGCCGACATCCTCCGATTGTTCAGGAGGATCCTGAGCCAGAAGGACACTCTCTAAGATAGCTTTGTCCTGTTTCCATGACTGATGCTTTCTTTTCTTCTTTTTCTTTTCTAGGTTGGAATGGACCGATCTTGGAACCGATGTTGGATTCGAGGGTGTTGGAGCCGAGGCAGAATCTCTAGGCTGTGAAGGTCGGCTTGAGATGGGAATCAAGGTCAACGAGGTGCCACTTCAGGGAGTCTTCGGATCAGAAATCTTTGACAGAGCGCTATCCCGACAGCCCCGAGGGGATGAAACAACCGCAGTCAATGCTGAAGGAGTTCGACTCCAAAGAGTCGGA
Source organism: Eublepharis macularius (assembly GCF_028583425.1). Lineage (NCBI taxonomy): Eukaryota > Metazoa > Chordata > Lepidosauria > Squamata > Eublepharidae > Eublepharis > Eublepharis macularius. The sequence goes on from NC_072797.1 coordinate 39,399,840, forward strand.
ACCGTACCTGATACGGTGGGAGTCGGTTCCGATGCACTTCGGACCAAGGTCGGAGTCAAGTTCGGTGGCAGTCTAGGCTCCGAGTGGGTAGGAGAGGAGCGGGACGTTTTCGAGCTGGTCGAAGCAGGACCTGCTTGGGCAGTGGAGGAACCAGGCGAGGCAGAAGATCGTGCCTTAGCTGGTGAATCCATAGCCTCCATAGCAAGTTTCCACAAGGAAGCTTGTAACCGTCCTGCCCGCTCTGTTCTATTTATTTTTATTTATTTATATTTCAATTTATATACCGCCCATCCCAGGGGCTCTGGGCGGTGAACAGTTTAAAATCGATAAAAACAAAAAACAACAATACTAAAATCAATATACAAAACAATAATGAAATAAATTAACCAAGTGCAATGGTGGGGAGAACCCTCCCCCACCCCAAAGGTGGGAGGCCTGCTAGCCTTCGAGGTGAAGGCTCTACAATGTTTACACGCCTGCGTGTTGTGGGTCTCGCCCAAACAGTAGAGGCAGCTCGAATGCCCATTGGACTTGGTGATTTTTCTGTCGCAAGACACACATTGTTTGAGAAGCGCCGTTTCCAACATCGTTGAAGGACTTCAAACAAACAGAAGAGCTAAGAACCTCTCTCATCGGCGGCAAAAGAGGAACTGAGGGTATGTCGGGGGCACCCTGCCTCTTAGGGAGCTGTTTTTGGCAGGAAGAACAGCCATGCATGCATGCAGAAAGGCGAGGGCGCCCCCTAGTGGTACTGAGCTATAGAAATCTCCAAAATTGGCAGGCCTGCACACATGCAGTCCTATGTGGGACTGCACAGGAAGACTGTCGATGAACTTACATTAGAAAACAAAATATAAAGTGTGGTAAATGTCCCATTTAATTCAGAGGGAGTTCAGCAAGCTTAACTATGCTATAGACTGCACACAAATTTCACTGATGGAGACTGCCCCCCGCAATGGATGCATCTCCTGTTACACTACTTATATAGTACACTCTTGCATTGAAAGAGAGTAACACGATAATCAGAAGCTTTTATTAGTTACACAGCAAGGCTAGTAGAATTACTTGTTCATTCATTTTAAACTTCTTTCTACAGTTTACTAGGAAAGGGTCACCATAATCGAGGGCACTGTTTTCATTCTTCCATAAAATCTCCATTGTTTCATCTACATTGATCCATTTTATGTCTCCATCGGTCTGACTCTCATGGCTTGACTTCGCTAATTTGCTCTAATGGCTTGGCAAGCTCAAAGGCTTGGCAAGCTCCTCTTTCTATCAGTGATTCAGTTGTTGTGATACCCCACACTGCATGGACAGCCTAGGGTCAAAGTGTATTAGGGATGCCTTAAAATGTGGATTCAGAATCCAATAAAATGCATTATTATTATTTTCAACTTTCCATTGATTCACATCTTGCTAATGTAAATTAGTTCTGGAATTTTTACATGGAACAATGGGCCAAAAAAGGCAGAAGATACGGCTTATGGTATATATGCTAATTCATAGAATTGGAAGGGCCTTTACAGACTATCTAGACCAACCCCCTGCCCAATGCAGGAACACCCTAAAGCATCCCTGACAAGTATTCATCCAGCCACTCCTTGAAGACTGCCAATGAGGGGCAACCCATCACATCCCTAGGCAGTTGATTCCACTGTTGAATTACTCTTAATGTGAAGAAGTTTTTTCCTAATGTCCAGCTGGTACCTTCCTGCCTGCAGTTTAAACCATTATTTTGAGTCCTATCCTTTGTTGCCAACAGGAACAGGTCCCTTCCCTCCCCTAAGTGACAGCCTTTTAAATACCTTAAGAGAGAAATCATGTCTCCCCTCAACCTTCTCTTCTTGAACCTGAACATTCCTGACTGCCTTAGTCTTTCCTCATAGGGCTTGATCTTCAGGCCCTTGGTCATCCTGATTGCTCTCCTCTGCACCCATTCTAATTTGTCCACATCCTTTTTGAAATGAGGCCTCCGGAATTGCACACAATACTCCAGGTGGGGCCTCACTAACACAGTATAAAGTAGGACAATGTCATCCTGTGATTTGATGTTATGCCCAAAACTGCATTTGTCATTTTTGCTGCTGAATCACAGTGACTGCTCATATTTAGCTTCCCATCCACCCATATCCCAAGGTCTCGTTCACACACACTGCTACCCAGAAGTGCATCCCTCATCCAGTATGCATGCTTTGCATTTTTGTTACCCTGGTGGAAAACCCACCATCTTTTCCAGTGTGTTCAAATCTTGCTGAATTCTATCTGTATCTACAAGGGTGTTTCCTACTCCTCACAGTTTAGTATCATCTGCCAATTTAATGAGTAATCCCTTCACACTCTATTCAGGATCATTTATAAAAATACTGAAAAGCACTGGGCCCAGAACTGAGCCCGCTACTGGACACCTCCCTCCAATCATACGTGATGCCATTGTCAACTACTCTTTGGGTGCAATTATCCAGCCAGTTCCCTATCCACCTAATCCTCCTAGAGTCTAGTCCACAGTCCTCCAGTTTAGCCATCAGAGCATCGTAAGAAACCCTGTCAGAAGCTTTACTGAAATCCAGATAAACTACATTGACAGCATTCCTGCGATCCAGTAAACTTGTCACTTGATCATAGGAGATGAGGTTGGTCTGGCAGGACCCATTGGGGACAAATTTGTGCTCCCATATCATCATGTTGTCTGTCAGATACTTGCAGACTGACACTTCTAATATTTGTTCCAGTATCTCCCCGGGGACAGAGGTCAGGATGACTGGCCTGTAGTTCGCAGGATTGTCCTTTTTTCCTTTCTTGAACATTGGGATGATGTTTGCCCTCCTCCAGTTTTCTGGCACATCACCTGTCCTCCAAGAGGCCTGGAAGATGATTGACAAAGGGTCTGCAAGCTCTTTTGAAACTTCTTTAAGCACTCTTGTGTGCACCTCATCTGGCCCAGGGGATTTGTACACATCCAGTGCAGCGAGGTGCTTCTCCACAACTTCTCTGCCTATGTCGACCAACAGCCTCGAAGTACGCATTTCCTACTACCATCTCTAGATGTGCCTGTTCTCTCCTTCAGGGAGAAAATAGGCAAAATAGGCATTGAAACTTTCTGCCTTCTCTCTGCCTGTCAGAGTTCCTCCATTCTCACTCAGCAGTGGGGGTACTGTCCCCTTCACCTTGCATTTGCTCCTCACATATCTGAAGAATTTTTTGTTGTGGTAAGCCCCTCTAGCCAGTCTAAGTTCATTCTGAGCTTTGGCCTCTCTGACAGCTGCCCTGCAGTGCATTTCCTCCCTTCCATTTCTTGAACATCTCCATTTTCTTTCTTAGGTCACCACAGAGCTCTCTGTTCATCCACACTGGCTTCTTAGATCCCCTACTGCATTTCTGTCTCACTAGAATGGTTACAGCTTGAGCCAGCAAGAGCTCTTCTTTCAGGACAGCCCACCCTTCATTCACTGCTTTCCCTTCCAGCATTCTTGTCCACGGAATAACTCTGATCATATCTCTAAGTTTATTAAAGTTTGCCCTACTGAAATCTAACGTGTATTTGACTACAAACTCCCATGGTATCCCACAGCAAAAGGGAATCCTAGGATGACGTGATCACTTCTCCCTAAGGTTCCCATCAACTTTACCGTGTCAACCTACTCTTTTGTGTGAGTTAATATTGAGTATGGTCAATCTTCCACCATTTGAGAAAGGAAATTGTCAGCCAGAGAGGTTAGAAAGTTGCATGGTCCTGAATATGTAGCAGAGTTGCAGTGCAATCCTATGGAGAGTTACTCCAATCTAAGTCTACTGACTTGAATGGGCTTAGAGTAACTCATCATAGGATTGCACTGTTAGTCTCCCAGCACACATCTGGGAAGCTGAAGTCTCCCATAACTACAAGGTCATGTTTCTTGGATACTGTCAGGATGTCAGTTCTCTAGCCAGAGTTACGCCATATTAACTTGTGTTATAATCAGTAGTTGTATAGCTTTCCTCCCTCCAGGCCCAGGTGTCGTCCAGGCTGCTCATACCCATGGGAGCGAAGAGCCCTTATCTATCCAGACCAGCCAACGACCTTGATGTCTTCGTCTTCTCATGCCTTCGCAGACAGGACTGAGGGGGAGGCTGGGAATGGGTGTTTGAAGTATTGTAACTTTCGCTTTGCATGCCATTCTCAACAAAGCTTCTGTTCAGCCAAGGGCCTCAAAAGCCTTTGGATTATGGACACCTGTATCCTGAGCATAGTCTTTCAATAAACCTTTTGGAATCAAGAAACCTTGTGTTTCTTGCAAGAGGGGGGAAACGAACTCTGACAGATACCCTAGGAAGCTGCTCATGGAGGGCAGAATCCAACTCATTATGGTATATGATCCTACTTAACTGCAAAATTGTATTGGATTCTAAACACTAAGTTTAATGCTTATCAATGAAATGGGTTACTTACCAGTTGCCCCATCCTTGGAAACCTGCAGCTTGAAGGACATGAACTGCAAACTGACAAATGTACACAAAGAAGAAAACAAAGAATCTGAAAGAACTGTCACTCCTGAAAAAGAGAAGGGGTGGGGGGAGGACATTTCAAATGTCTTCACTATGTTTGCCAACGATTACCAGAGAAGATGGTGCCAGGACAGCACGATCATCAACAGAAACAACTAAAATTACACACAATATATATATAAACTGTGCTTTTGTGACTACATCCAATTGCTATGGAAACAGAGCTGTCAAATTAATGAAGCAGTATTCCCAAATGCTATCAATGCAAGCTACCCTAATTAAACATTGCACAAACAGCAGAGTAACAAAAGTCTCAGAAGCAAACAATTTAAAACAATGGGATCTCTGCAGTGTAACAAAAACGGACCTAATATATAGTCAACTGATACCTTCTTATGTCCAATCTTATTTTATTGGAGAGATGTCTTATTCCCTTGTCATTTTTGTAAAATCCCACCTATTGCACTATGCTTCCTAAGGAAAGATGAAAAACTGTAGCCCAAAAAATTCTATAGCTTTGATCCAAGTGCCTCTCCAACCCAGGCGCCCATGGAAGATGGGGAGGATGATTTCTGCTGATGCCGCACTCTCACTGCAGCCTTCTGCTTTGATTCCAATGATGTTACTGAGAATTCAGTGACCCACAGCATACAATTTCAAGGGGACAAGAAGACTAGAGTGGAACGGGGAGGCAGAAAAGTTTCAGCTTATGCAGTGCGGTTCTGCTTGCATTGTTAAGATCCCAACCTTTAATTCTTCCATTTCCCCGTGTTTTACTTTCGGGAAAAGAAAAAGTATAAAACCTAACTAAATGAGGGTATCAACAAAGCAACCACCAATCTCACATATATTAATGCAACAATATTAATTATTTTTTAAAGGCACACACATTTGTAAAGCGATAATATGATTTCATCTAACATGTTTAAACAGTTTAAACAGTTTAAACAGTTTAAACAGTTTCAGCAGTAGAACTATGGGATAAGTCCAAATTCCATCTCCTGCAAGCAGAGTCTGGGGGGGGGGGGGGTGTAGTGAGGAGAATCTGTTCCACTCACAGTCCTCTGAAGCTAATTTCACATTAACATAATTCAGTAAAATAGTGCAGAAGACACCCAAGGATTTACTTTAATAAAAATTTACTTTAATAAAAATTAGTAAAATTAAACTTATCATGAGTTAATATGATCTTTCATATGAAAAATAGAGTAGACTGGTGGGTTAGATAGATAAGTTTCACACAAACTTATTTAGTCAACCCCATGTCGTCACTGTTAAGGAAAAGCAGTAATGAAGCAATATTTGCAAAGGCTAGCAATTAGCTAACAGCAAATTACTTTGTTACCAAACTTTTACAAGAATTCACATGAAAAATTATAAAACTAAGTTAGGTGACAAGATAATAATTAAAAAGCAATTAAATAATGTACAGTCTTAATCACACTAATTCCATGCTAGATGGAAATGGTTACCTGAAGGCTCCATAAAGTGGTCTGTACCAGCAGACAAATGAACAAGGAGTGAAAAGCAAGAACCAGAGAATGCTCAATCCAAAGTCAACTCCTCGCTTCGGGTCCAAGCAAAACCAGGCCAGACATCCAAAGATGTTAAGAAATAGTGTTACTGCATGGACTAAAAAAACACAAGTATGTATAAAGTGAATGGTCATAATTTCAGAAATATCTATTAGACTAAAAATATGCCAGCTCAGCAGATCACATCAAAATTTGATCACTAGAATCAATTTGCATGTTTTTTAAAATAAACACCCTTCCATTTTGATGTTTATAAAAGCTATATTACAAGTAATCTAATTTAAATCTTAATACAAATAAACTAGCTACTATCTATACACCAAATCTCTTACAAGTGAATCCAAAGCTCTTGATTAAACGCCATTAATTCCGCCTGCTTATGAGGGCAGCTTCCTTCCAGTAACAGCCCCAGCACTCACGAGTCCCTCTGACATTTGCAGGTGAGAGCTCGAGAGGCTGCCACTAGAATGAAATGATAAAATGCTCTAATGTGCGACCTCAGCATTGTCCACTGCTTTGGAACCTGTCCATTGAGTTTAAAACTGTCTTCTATGTAACAGCTACAACCAGGGATAAAAACATGACTTTTTGAAATCAAGTATTATAAGTATGACCCAAAAGCTCTTGTATGCTCTTCTTCAATAATAGAATGTCAACCAAAGAGCAGGGCCATTTACTTGAAAGCATTCAAGGGGAAATATGTCCGCAATTTCTGCAGATTTCCCACGGGAACTGCAGCCTCCCACACCATGTTCAACACCATTCCCAAAGATCCCTCAGCCCAGTATCAAATTTCTAGAGGGTGCTAGAGGTCGTAACAACAACTGAAAGGCAGAACAAAACCATGATACAAGCAGAGAACTACTGATGGCTGGGTCTGTTTTTTGGTCTTCAGGTACATGCTTTTGCAAGTGTACACACAGCTAAACAGAAATCCTCACTTTCTTAATTGCTCCCTTTGTCTCTAAGCAAATTCTAGAATGCAAAAGGCGAAATATACAAATTGAAAAGTTGCTTTAAACCAATAATTGGACTTTTTAAATTGAAATTTAAATAATTTAAACCATGATTTGAAGTTGATCCAACCTGACTATAATGAGCTAGCCTCCTAGCCTGGTAATATACTTCATAAGCTTTATTTTCACCAATTTTTTTTAAATCAACCTTTTCATAGCAGCAAGTATTAAAATTAGATTAATTGTAGTGATGCTTAAATGATGAGTGAAAAATGCACAAAATGAGCTGGCATGGATAAAAATACATTATATATAAACTTGAGGAAAGAATTCCCAGCATAACTACATTTCTTGCTTTAGTAGCTGACATTTCTACAGTAATTACTGAATACACAGACTTTTGCAGATACTATTTAATTATCTGAGAGCCAGGCCAGAAAATATATACAGGAACACTACACTACCCTATAATTATATATATTCATAGACTATGCTGCTTAAGACATTTTTTATAATTTATAATTTTTTTAAAGTTATATATAAAGATTGTGAGCAGCTGCATGTGCACTTCTTCTAGAGACAACCTTCAGGACTGGAAAGGTCAATCAATATTATTATACTTTAAACTCTTCACATATTGAAGTACAACTTGGATGAGGAATTACCACATTAGCTGGAATACTTCTACCATGTGCTGGGAACATTCATAGGGAAGATTAAAGACTTAGATATATAGTAGGCATGCTCCAAAATGTCAGATTTTTAGAAGAATATATGCAAGAAACTTAGTATGATTGTGGGTTATCTTGTGGTAGCTGGCTGGCTTTTATGTCTGCTCAGTGTAGTTGACACCAAGCACCAGCATGTATCCTAAAATGAGCTTGGTATCTTTTTAATGGGCACTAACCTATAACCAAGCAAGCAGGTACACTGATTTTCCCACATTCATATAGATCTCTGCAGCCTCTTCTGATCCCTAGAAAAATCACTCCTTGGGTTATGGGACCAATATGGAAGAATAGCCACATGTGTCAGGACTCGGAGGCTGCAGTGAAGTTAAGGCATGATGTCACTCCTTTAGCTTTCCATAAGCACAGCTCTGCTGACAGAGAAAAGGGGACAATTTCACCTCCTTCCCTCTCTTTACTGGAGCCTCCTCAACCTTTGCAGCTATTTCCCCACACAGGTCCTCTGACTTTTCAAGGAATCGGAAGTGGCTGCAAGAACACAGAGGAATACAAGAAAACTCTGTTTACCTTCCACTCACGCATAGTAAATAAGCCATTTTCACATACATCTGGAATGAGTAGTCTATGATTGTTAAAGAAAAATCGAGAAGAGTCCAGTAGCACCTTTAAGACTAACCAACTTTACTGTAGCATAAGTATGATTGTTAAAGGGCACTTATCAAATGGTTAAGCACAGTCTGTAATGTGGAAAAGATATGCGAGTTAAGGCAAGCAGAAATCAAGGTAGAGAAGAGATTATTTTATTAATCTGGAAAATTTTTCTTAATTTTACTTAGCCCAAAACAAGATATGTCTCATTCTATTTAAACATGAAATGTTTTAAACTTATTAGACCAACTCTGTTTTGCCAAAATTATAAAGTCTTGACTAGATTGCTGAAGGGAGAGTGACTGCTAGTTGGGTGTTTTTTATTGTGTCTTTGTAGTTTTCTTTTTTGTGTGTTAACACTAAAGATTTCTAAAACAAAGTACGGTATGAGGACAAAACAGTAAACATAAAAGACCGCTGTGGGAAATTGATATAAAACTTTGAAGTGACCAATCTTCCAGTCAAATTTGTTTTAACACTGTTTCATATTTTATTTATTATTTAATTATGAATTGCCCTGACATCCAGGAATAGAGTGGTGAATGAATGTAAAAACACTTTTTTCCATTTTATGTTCAGTTACAGATATACACACATACCTATGTGCCATTACCTGAAGTTCAAACAAGTCTTACTTTGTATTTCAAGTGTAAACATATAAGTGAGTCCACTGGAAACTAATTCTCTGTAAGTTCACAATATAATAGCCTCATCACTTGAAATGCTAAGCAACTGAGTTGGATTTAAGGAACCTCCTATCAGCATCAGGCTTCAATAGCCAAATGATGCTGCAGTCTTAATCACTGCTGACCCTTCTAGGCATGGCACTGAGTTGTCCTAAGGCCATAAAAGTCAGTGTGTTGTAGTTTTCAGAGTGCTGGACTAGGATCTGGGAAACTCAAATCGCCATTGACCATGAAGGTCCCTAGATGACCTTGGACCAGTCACACACTCTCAGTCTGATCTATGTAACACAGTTGTTGTGAGGTTAAATAAAGGTAGGGAGAACCACATGCACAGCCTGAGCTCCTTGGAAGAAGAGTGGGACAAAAATGTGACAGACAGGCAGACAGAAAGACAGGGACAGCCATGAAACACAATATACTAAAAGCTTGGCTGATATTAAGGCACTGTACTGTGGGAGGAAAGGATCTGGGACAGCTAGAAGCTACCCTAGTTACCAAAGTGGGTTCTTCAGATCAGGCTACTAGCACGGCTTATGATGATAGATCTCAAACATTAAAAACAATGTGGCTTTTGGCCACTGGCATCCTTGCCTTTGTGTGTTTGTGCCCCGAGAACCAATTAAAACTTTCTCAATGTAAGGAATAATGGAGAGTGGGCCACTCAGGGGATACTTGGGGGGGGGGCATCAGTTTAGGGAGCTGGAAGGGGGATCCGTTTTCTATTGGGATTTTCCAGGGATGAGCTTGCATTGGGAGTGTGCCTTGGCCTCCGGCATCTGTGTTTGTGCCTCCAAGAACCAGCTTTCTGTGTGAGAAGCTTGCAATTTGGAGTGTGCCATGGCAGCCTTGCCCCAGCGTGTTTTTGCAGTGGGAGTCAGCTTTAACTTTTTCCTCATAACAAGAACAATGGGGGCACCTTTGGGGGGGGGGTCCATAGAATTGGACCCTAGGGTCCAATCTTCCTGAAACTTGGGAAATCTTTAGAGGATGTCGTGAGTAGGTTTCCTGAAAATTTGGTGACGCTTGCTTGAAAAATGACATGCACCCCTGACAGCCCCCAGATTGATTTCCCCATAGAGAATAATGGCCAAATTAACGTGTATTTCTCTGATTTACCTGAACTGAATCAGAGAATCAGCCTCAAATTTTGGGAATCCTAAATTTTTCTGGGACCCCTGAACCAAGATTTCCTGGAATTTTTGGGGTGTACAGCTCTCTTCCTGTCCACCCGAGATTTTCTATTAGCAAATGGGAACACTAGTACAAACATTATGTAAATGTAATACTGAAAAACTAAATGTACATAAATTAAAATTTACTTACACATCCACAAGTAGTACATAATTTTTACTGTCTTCTGAAACTCTACAGGGATGTCGACAGAGAAATCCTGATAAAAACAGGGACCTACTGGGAAATTTCCAGGAAGTGGAGGCCAATTGTTTTTCCTTCCTGCAAGAGCAAAGCTTTACTAAATACTGATGGCCACTTCATACATTACATTTCTGTAATACCTAAAGCAAGTTGCAGTTATCTTTCACTGCCCAACATACTATGGCAAACAAAACATACTCAGCACTTCAATCAATAAATATACACATATCTTGTTACAGAGAATATTTTCAAAATGATAAATGAAGCAAATGCAGCACCTTGAGATAAGCCAAAAAGTCCTCAATCCAGAATCCAAACCATAGTGGTGGTACTTCTTTTTGTAATGACTAGCTTGTTAGCAGTATCAAGAATGATATAAAAAATTCTAAGTAGTAGAGAAAATAAAATTCAGCTAGTTACCTTTTATTCTGTTATCTAGACTAATGAAGGACATATTACCATGAAATAAAAAATCCTATTATTTAACAAAGATATGAACAGTATGTGTGAAGTATGGGCAAACATTCTTGGTTTTTCTTAAACTTTATCTAACGGAACTTGTATCTTCTTGAAGTAATAGATCATCTTTCATTTAAGTCAAAATGCAATATATTATGGAGTTTTTCTGTTCACGTGCTGTTATTTGTCCAGCTAAAGTTTAATCAGGGGACACCTTAAATCAAATATAACTCAACATGAGCAAATGCTGCAATGGCTACTAGGTTCTCAAATCTTACAGAAAACAGTTCCATATTTTCAGTCTGAAGCTTCAAGTATAACCAGACAAGCACAATACAAGATATTCAAAATCATTTTTGTTTTAAGGAAAGACGGGTATATCCCCCTCAAAATCCAGATACTAAACCACTCATTCCTCTCAGCCTATCCTACCTTGCAAAGTTGCATGCCACCCCAGCCTCCTTGGAAGAACAAAGTACTAAATAAAAGTATGGTACGAAATTCAATGGTTTCCATGGATACAAGAATTATGAAAAATGCAGCCTATAATTTTTGTAGAAGGATTTTTCAAATCATACCTCCCTGCTGGTTGAGACTCTGCATTTCTCTTTCCCTGCGATCGAGTTCAGCAGCTTTCCTTTCCAATTCTTCCTGACGCTTAAGCAGTTCAGCCTGGGCCAAGGCATGTTCCTGAGAGGAACATGTATTAGGGCATAATAAAACATGTATCAGGACATAATAAAACAAAAAGCACATAACAAAGAATTAAATTCCATTTTTTCCACAAATTGTATTGAATAAATATTTGATATACCTTTGCAATTTGAGTATAAGCAGGTGGTTCTTCTGTTGGTTTCATTATAGCTGGTTGCGTACTGGGCACATTGGGAATTTTGACATTTCCTGGTTGTGGCTAGGGAAGGAAAAAAGAATTATTTTAGAAAAGATTTTGGAGACTAACAGAAGACTGCACAATTATTTTTGTATAATTTGCTGCATGTATAAACAGTCAACTTATTACATTTTACAGTGATGAAGACTGAAAAGTAAAATAGGAATATAAAAACTCTGCCTCTCTACATTAGTCTGATATTTGTTGAATCATTGATATTTATTAAAATTATGTTTCAATACAGGAAATTTTAAAACAGGGCTGCGTGTAATACAATATTTCAGCAAGGTTCTCAATTGATTAAAAGATCCTAAGAATGTTTACTTAGAAGTAAGTCCTATTGAACTCAATGAGACTCACTCCCTTAGAGCTGCAGTTGATTAAACCTGCCTATGAATAAGCAATAGTTTATGGGTAAAGTGTACACTCTTCATTTTTATATGCATATGATTTATCATCATAGATCAGACCTTCCTCCAGCGCAAAAAATTAAGAAAGTTTCTACAATCCGTAGCTTCTGTAAGTATTTCTATTAAAATTCATTCCTTATTTTTCTTCCCTGATTAATTAGGAGTACCTTTAAAAAAAAAGATTTTAATTGATTGATCTAGCCTTTCAGTTGACACAGTAGCTCTATTACAATCACTGAACACATTTTTGCTTAAGAAAAGATATATGTTGCAAAAGAACCAAACCTATTTGCCCACAAAACCCGACCCTACGCTGCATAACAAATCCTCCACTGATTCTTTTATTGATTCTTTTTATCCTGTTTCAGCAAACTCATGTGTATTAAGGGCAACTCAGTGTGTGTAGTTCCTTAAACCAGCTTTAAAATTTGGCTACAGCATGAAACAGAGAGAAAGAAACTTGCAATAAGTATGTCTTTCTGTAGAACTGCAACTTCAATTCATAAGCACACTTACTAGGGATTAAGTTACTTTGAACTCAGCTGTATTTCAAAGTAAACATATCCTGCGAGTAAAGCTTATTGTAGGTTTAATATCCAGACTTTTTGATGCAGGAGTGTCTTTGGCAGTAATATGGGTTTTCCAGTAAAATCTGAATCAGAAAGTTTTCAGAAAAATTATACAATGCCCTAAACATGTGATGTGGCATGCAGTAAACAAACTTTTTCAAAGTACCTTATGTTAATTTTATGTCACATTAGCAATAAATAGATAAACTGAAATATCTGATTAGGAAAAAATTAACTAAGTGTGGTTTAAATGTTACTTTTAAACAAATTCAAAGCTTTATAAGAAACTAATTTTATTAGAATAATACTTGTAATAATACAATGGCTGGATCTCACTGAAACTATCCACATGGGTGGGATGATTTTTGCCAGTTCCCCCTCCCATGGCTGCTCCTCAACCTCCCATGCTGCTCCTACAGGTCCCTCATCCCCAAGAGGCAGTACTGTGGGGAACATTTCAGCCTGCAAAAGAAAAACATTGACAACTACTGACACACGAATCTCAGTACACTCAAAACTGTGCATCAGATGCCATGGATGTGCCCAGTCATCAATTTCAACAAAATTTAATTTTGTTCCATGGAGTTGACTGAGACAGCTCTGCTTCACTTTCTCTCTCTGTAGTATCACTAATATTACCTTTTAGTTCTATATTAGATTGGTGGTTGCAACAGCCGTTCCACAATGTGAAAGGAAACGTATAATTAATAAACATAGTTTTGGTTTTGATTTGACTTGCACAGCCAATCAAATGAATTCATTAACTTTTTTAAAAATTTAAATTAACAATTAAATCTTTAAAAATGGGGAACAATTTCCAAGTTTTTTTGTCCCAACATCCCTGGTCATATTCAAAACAGCCAAACTCCTCATGCAACATGTATCTGAGGGCCATATTCAACTTTTTCATTCAAGTTTTGGCAGCCTAAATGGGAGGGGAGCAGCACAAAAAGGAAAGTATAATGTCTAAAGATATTCCTCAGCATCCAATCCCACCATGCCAGCCTTTCACTGCTTATCTCCACAGAGCATCACCGCTGCCTTTTATGGCCAGCTTTCCATATCTACCCAGGAGGACTCAGTATGTAAACATAAAACCTCCCAACTCCCCATGATCTGCACCACCTTTCCAAATGTCACTCTTTAACTTTCATAAACATCCCACATGCAAAACATCCATATATCCCAAGCTTGTCATCCAAAATATCCCTAAAATCAACACACCACTTTGTAGCTCTTTGAAACTGTGCTTTGTTCCAATGGAGTAAAATTTGCTGTCCTATACTTTCTGTACTTCTTACCATCTGTTGATGATGTTGATCAACAGCTGATTTGACAAGCAGGGGAGAGAGAAGATGGTGTAGAAGATTCCATACCAGCCACTGGTAAATTAGTTTCTTAGTCTATCAAAAGCATCAGCTTCCTGGTGACAGCTCAGTAATTTATGTTGAATGTGGTAGGGATATCACATGCAGAAGCCCATAGGACCTGGTAAGCTCCCTTTGATTTATGACTGACAACCCTGACTGATACAAATGTTACTGTACTGGCATACTGGCCAATTCTGTTAAAACACTAAGCTAAGGTTTACAATAATACTGCTATTTTAAATCTTCTCAGGAAACAAACATCTCAAAAGATACAAAGTAATAATCAGTAACAAAACGTACAAAAACAAATATTGCTAAAATTAAAATATAAGGGTTGCCAGCAGATGGTTTATAAACATGGAAGTTATTGTTCTGCCAATATTCAGTGTTTTTATGTAGCAAAATTCAATAAAACTGTGAAAATATATATATTTGGTCATAACTTCCAAAAAGCAAACGCTGCTATTGGGAGCCTAGAAAAATCATAGTTTTTGATTCATGTGCATAATAATTGATTGGCTTGCTACAGTAAGAAAACGTAGGTCAGCTAATTATGTATTAGTTCAGTGCAAGTATTCATGCAATACTGTATATGATATAAAAGCTGGAGATATTCTATACTGTACAACGACCTTCCTTCAGGGAAATTCAAAAGCAGTTTGTGATACGGCATATGTGTCTGCAATTCAAAGACGGGAAGTCAACATTCTTCAGTTAATGCTAGATCCTGCAGACCTAAAATAGCTTTCTGGATTCTGGCATGCATGAAAAACTAAACAATTCACTATTATGTTCTAGTGAAAAAAATCTGAATTCAATCCTTTAAACAGTTAAGATCAAGTATAGCAAAACAGTTTAAGCATGGAAAAGACAAGCTTAATATCCAGTATACAACTGCCTAGAGCCAAGAAGTATTAAGTATCAGAACCTGTTTGCCGGTGCTGACAATAGCTTAGTAGAGAGACTCCAAGAACAACTGAGATATTTTCTTGTTACTTACACAGATTAGCATGCTAAACAGATCACAATCCTGCTTTTGGTTTACTGCACTCTTGCACACAGTTTTAGAAAAATTCTATTCAAATTTAAGTTTAACTATAAAAATAAAGTTTCTAACTGCTAACTGCAGCAAGGAGCAAAGGATGCCTCTATCCTAGGAAGATGCTGACCCAATTAGTTGTAACTTGTGAAAGGCTTCTGTGTTTCTGTAATACAAGATCAAGGCAGCAAGGAGTGCACCATATACAAGCCAGTTCCTACCACAAAGTTTACAAATTTAACACACGCTGAGCCACTGGAGGGGAGAAACAGAATTTCTTCAGCAATTTCAACAAAACACAGCCAGAAATTTCCAAACTACTAAAAGCACACTGCTATATATGACCCATTTCTAAGAGCAAAGCACATTTCCACAGCTTTTTGATAACACTGTTGCTGTGACTTAAACAGCTTCCTTCTGCTTCCGCAGAAAATACAGTACTCTCCTTTATGGTGGTCTCAGCATCATTATTCTATCCAACTTTAAGATTGGGATAGGAACGTGCTGAATGTATTTTAACCTACAGTAACCTACAATTAAAAGTGATAAAGAAGGAGTGGGAGCAGGAGGTAGATAAGAATGAGAGATAAGGGGTGGGGGAGATGGGAACAAGAAAAGCCAACAGGAACGAGATTCCCCTCCCCGCAACTTCTCTTTCCCCCAACTATTGCCAAACCTTAGAAATGTAAGGAGGAGACCAGAATGGTTTCCAGCAATTCTCTCCTCCCGATTCTCATGGGCCCCACTTGTTTACACTAATTGTGCAAACATTCAATAAAGCTGGAGATATCAACTAGATTTAAGTGTATGGTCAGAGAGAGAAAGAGCTGATGATATAAAGTCCACACACTGTCACTTGCAGAGAGATTGTCACCTAAATTCTCACTGGTAGCACTCACAGGTTCTAGCTTGTAAATCAAGCAAAACCTGACAGTGATCATTACTGAGAAAACTTGCAAGGTAATGGCAATCATCAAAAGACTAGCACAGTTCTAATTTTAAAATGTATCATCCCAGTTTTGCTAGTCCACAGGAAGATAAAGTAAACCTTGGCTACAGAGACTGAGGAATGCCAGGTTCAAATCCCACGTCAACTAACTTGGTGTCCTTGTGTCAACTGCTGAATTCTCAGCATAACCCCTCGGCAATTAATAAGGGTGGGGGCACCATTTGCTGTATTTTCCTATATGCTGCCAAAATAAGAGATCCATCTAAGATAAAGATGCCCACCAACATTATTGTGCAGATAATAACCATTGCTCCAAGGTCACTTATGTGGTCCAGGATCCAAAAAATACTTCTGCATACATGTTATGGCATCGTCAGTTCTGAAATCCTCTTCTGATCACATACCATGCCAGATAGTCCTCTGGAGGTCTCTTTTTCTGTCAAGTGAGGACATGGCCGGCATGCCCATTGAGGCCAGGTAGGCGGTTGCCTCAGGGCGTGGGGCGCCGGAGGGGGTGCCGGAGGAGGCACTGGGGGTGGGAGTGCCCACCACGGAGCTGCAGCCTCCCAGCCCTCCCACCCTGCGCTGCTGACACCGCCAGCACACGCCCCCAGCTGGGTGCAGCAGCCATGGGCAGGCATCTGGGGCGGCGCAGGGCAACCAAGCAGGAGAGCTGGGAGGCTACCTGCACCCCGTCCCAGCTGCCCGCCACACCAATCGAGCCGACTCGCATGCGCGTCCCCATGATGATGTCACACGTGACATCATCATGCAGGCTGGTGTGCGCACACGTGCCTGGCCCGCTGGCCAGCTGTGGACGCCGAAAACCCTGGCGCCGCTCCTGAGTGAGGAGATACATAAAACATTTTTTGCAACTGCCTTAACTAGAAAAACAAGATAAGGTAGCAAAACTGAAAAAAGGCTTTTTACTCAGAGAGGAGGGCGGTATTGTAGGAAGGTGGTCTCAGATGCTTTGCTAATGAGTTAGGGACAACAGACTTCATCACTATGTTGCCTTATATATTATCTGCTGCTATAAATATGTACTCTTATATACTATCTGTGCTTTATGTTGTCTAATGTCAGTCCTAGAACTGATTATGTTCTGTTTCAGCATTTCTTCAGCTCTGTATTGGATCCTTGCTAATGCTATGTCTTTTTAAACTTGCATTTATCCTATGGCATTGTTTATGAAAATGTCCTTGACACTGTACAGAAATGTCTTTGATACTTGAGTCTGAGAGAGAAAGGTGGACTATAAATGACATAAACAAAGGACAAAAATGCATCTCAGAAAACATCTGTTGCACAGTACTTGGAATCCCAGTACTGCACTTGCATTCCGTGCCATATCTTTCTTAGGACATGCACCACATATATTTACAGCGCAATCGTAGCAAAACTTATACCCTTCTATGTCCACTAAAATGAATGGGCTTAGAAGGGTATATCTGCTCAGGAAGGCACTGTTAGAAGCTTACGTTTAAAATGATGACATCTGATCCCTGCCCCTGAAGGGACAACAAGATTAATGCAATGAAACATTTAAAGGTTTGAAATTGTAACAAACATATAGAAAATCTTTCCCCTCCATGAACCATTAATCATTTATCTGTGACAGACACTTTCCTAACACCCAACAGAAAATTCACTATTTCATGTATCTTATATAGTTATTTATTTAGACTTTTTTATGATGCCTCTTCAGAGTCCTGCTTGAGGAGACTTCCCATTAAAAAACACAATATTAAAACGCAAGTTATTGGACATAAGAAGTATAACAACTATCCACAAATAGAAGCAAACCATTAAAAAGCTGGTAAGATAAAACCCCTAAGACAGACTTTTTCTTCCAACTGAGGGAACCAACACAGCCTCCTATAATTTTGGGGAACTAGGTTTGTTTTGAAATGTAAACCTTCCCCTTGGTTTCTCTGCTGTGAGGCAAAATATGAGGTGAGTAAAAAAAGAGATCACTGAAGCAGCTGTATGGAAATAACAAAAAGATTTATTTATGTACAGGTTGTTTTTAAAGAACAGATCAGCAGCCCAGGTCTCCCCAAATTCAAGGGAGAAACCTGCTGAAGTGCATACATTTAAGTTAATTAGAGCTTAAGATTATGATTTTAATTCACTTTAAGGCTTTCAAGTACAAACATGCTTTCACTGACTAGCCATCAGGTTAGAAACTTTCACCCACACCAACCTGCCCTATCCTAAGAGACAGACTAAAGGATATGAGAGTTGCTCATCACTAGAGACAGTCGTCACAACTCTGTCCTCTCCCACAGGTAGAGTTAAACCCTTCTGCCACATCTTATTCCCCCTCTGGATGCTGGGGCCACACTCCCATAGGCTCAGGGATAAAACAGCTGAGAGGCTGTTCTATTGTTCAGAGCAAGAAAGCCTCCTGTCCATTACAGCCCCTAATTAAAAGTCTGAGGAAAAGATGTGTTTTAGCCTGGTGCCTAAAGCAGGCTTCATGGAAGCCTCAAGGGGGGTGTTCAAAAGGCGAGGTGCCACCACAGAAAATGCCCTGTCTCTAGTAGGGATGTGTGCTTCAGGTTTCTGATTCGGGTAAAATACCTGAATCAGACTCGATCCATAAAGATTCGGGATATCTAAATCGGGGCCAGATTCGGAAATCCCAAATCAAAACTTTCCAAAGCCTTTGTAATGCTTCGGAAAGCTTCGGGGCTGAGTTTAAAGGGCCCCAATGCTGCTTGCAAGCAGCGGCAGGGGCCTTTAAACATCAACCCACCCACCCCCCGTGGCCATCTGAGGGGCAGGAAGGGCCAGAGGAGGTGGCTCCGGCCTTCCCGATCGCCCTGCAGGATCAGGAGGCGGTGTGGCAGCAGAGGAGCCGGCTGGCTCCAGGCCGTCGCAGCCTCGTGCTGCCGCCGCCACCGCCCAGCTGATGACCCTCCCGCTCTCCTTCTGTCCAGGTAAGTGGGTGGGGGTGGAGGGGTTGCCCTGCCTCACTTCGGTATGCTCCGAATATTTACGGAGCATACCGAAGCAAGTAAAATACTACAATTCCGAGCGGCTTGCCACTTTGGAATTATGGTGTTTCCGAATTTTTTCCCCAAAGTGGGAAACCCAAATCTTTTAGGGCTGCACACCCCTAGTCTCTAGTCGCCACCTGTCTCGTCTGTAAAGGTGGGGACACAGAGGGCTCGAGAGACGGATCTTAACTGGTGAGCTGGATAGTATAGGAAAATATGGTCCTTCAGATACTGTGGCCCCAAAACATTTAGGGTCTGAAAGCCAAGAAAAGAAAGCTATCCTTCCAACTGATACATTAAATCCTGTTATTACCATTGCTGCTCTATTCCCAGAAATACTGTCCCTTGACCAACAGTACCCACACAATATACAGGATTTGTTTAATATCTCTCACATCCACCTCCTGGACAGTGTGCTATATGTAAGTGGATCATTTGCCAACCTTGGAAGTCATTCTTCGACAGCAGTCCACAGAGCACTGAGAAGTTACAATTAAGTTCTTCTGGCAGAGAGACTGCCAAGCACACACTTAGCTCTGCCATTATTTACCCAGGTTCTCCTCAAATCTTTTTTCTCTCCCTCTTTACAGTACTTCCATCATTGCAAAACTACCTTTATCAGAAAACTGAAATCTGAACACATCATCATGACAATGATTAATGAAGGATGCAGACGCAACAATTAACCATGATTTGTGTTTGTTTATTTATTTATTTACTTATTTAATTAGATTTTTAGTCTGCTCTTCCCGCAAACCTAGATAATCCTCAGACTTTCCCTCCTCTTCTCACATCCAGCCTATTCAATAACCAGAACAACCTGAAAATGAAAATTTGGACCATGTTTGTTTCAAAATAAAGGCCAGTATTCCAGCCAAACTGTACACAGGATGGAATTTTTGCACAAGCCAAAATGTACACAGGATGGAATTTTGGAGAGTGAGTATTCCATTGCCACCTCAACTCTTTGAGCAGACACTGATCTATGCTTAATGCAAACTTCTATAAAATAGCCTAGTTTTTTTTTAATGAAGGATGATTTCCTCATTATAGGTGACTTTAACAGGCTACTACAAACATAATTGGACAAAATTTATTTGTAAAATTATAATCAATTCAATGTTTAATTTTATAAGGCGTATATTATAATCAGTTCAACACTTCTTTTTAAAAGGTTTCCACAACAACAAAAATTTAACACATCAAGGAATACTTACTGTTCTAGAATCCGAGAAAGGATTGTATTCATCTAGTCCTGGAGGAACATTTCTTGTCACTTGTGTAACTGAAGGATCCTAAATAAAGAGAGAGTGAGTGGTTACATAAAGCAAGCATATGCACTGTACAAGTGGTAGCACCAATCCACATATTCACCAGTACAATTATTGTTAATACAGTCCCATACTAGATAATAACATTTTAATTCAGGTTATTTGCCAATATTCAAAACAGATCAGAATTCACAATATGACTGAATTATCAGTTCTGAAAATACTAATTGGGGAGAACCTACATTAATTATATCTAAGAAATATTACAGAAGTTCTACCTTCCAATTTTTTAGTACAAACTTAACTCAAACTACATAAAACAACCCTCAAAAGAAGTGTTATTTCTTTTCAATGTGGACAGCCTCATTTGATGAATGTTCACTCAGGAAAACATACTATTAAATTCCAAGAAAAATGCACTGGATTTTTAGTCTAAAGTTAATTTTTGACAGAAATACACCACTACTGATTGAGCCAATCACTGAAATCTATTTGGGAAACATTAGAATTACATTAGAAATAAATCTTTTAAATTCTTAAAATAGAAAAATTTATTGTGACATAAACATTTAAAAATAAAAAGCATAAAAAATCTTAATTGTCATAAAGTATATGATTTTTACATTTAGGTCTGACTTTATTTGCTGTAGAGAGAAAAATGCTTTCATACTCTATTCAGTATGACACTCATTGTATCCAGATCTTCTTATAAATCTAGATTAACACAATTTGTGAGATACCCCATCTGTCACGCAATTTATATGTGAAAAACAGCTTCTCCTTAGAATGATGGTGGAGAGTGCCCTCAAGTCATAGTTGACTTATGGCGACCCCTGGTAGGGTTTTCATGATAGGGCTCAATTTTCAGTTGAACAACTATCAAAGATAAGTTGAAAAATAGACACCCAATAAAATTTTGGAAGTCATGAATAAGCATATTTTATCCAGCAGAAATAAATATGCCCGTTATGAAATATGGGAGCTAATATAGAAACATGGAGTACATGAATTCAATAACTGGGGGCTTGTTAAAATAATTCAGGGAGGTGCCTCAGAGAAAGCCAATCCTACCCACCCCTACTTTCATATTTAAGCGTGCAAGCGTATATACACTCATACATACTCAAATATCTTTAAACTGGCTGGGAGATTCCTTATCACAAAGGATCCTTTGCACGGGGAGACTGGGCTCAGACAAGGCACATTTGCGGGTATGCCTCTTTCAAGCCCAAATCCCCCTCTCCTTTTTTCAGACAGGGTTAAACCAATTGTTTCCTTTTTAGCTAACTTTCAACACTGGCTAGCTTAAGACTCACGGCTGGACACTGCTCTCTATCAATATTTCCTGGGAATACACATGAGCATCCTTCTGCTCTGACACTTTTTTTGCATTTGAAACTCAAAAAACAGGGCTACAATCTATCTGAACATGAAGAGCTACTACCCAGTCAATTAACTTATGCTGGCCTCGATGTATCAAACATCTGAAGCAGCTCCTATATCTAATTGCTTTCTGTGAAAGGAACAACAAAGATATGCTCATTACCATGAGAATCATTTAAACATGTGTTTGGGATCTGAGGCCCAGCCCCCAGACTTACCAGGAGGTGGGGACAGGAGGCAGTTGGGGGACAGCCATCCAGCCACCCCAACGGGCACCCAGGACCAGAACAGACCAACACCTGAAGGGGGAAAGGAGGCATCCCAGCCACAGAAGGGCAGAGAAGCACCCAAGCCATCCCAGCCACAAGAGGGCAGAGAAGCACCCAAGCCTCAGAGAGTCAGGCGAGGCAGGTGGAAGCCAGCCAGCCCCACCCTCTGGTGGGGGGCCGGGGGGCCAGGCAGGGAGAGTGAGGACCCCCAGGGGGGAGCAGACCTGAGGGAGAAGGCGCAGGAAGCAAGGGCAGTCAGCCAGCAGCCTTACCAGTCAGGGAGGAGAGGCAGCCAAAGCAGCACAGAGCCATGCCCCAGCCTGCAGGCTAGCTAGAAGGCAGTAGCCTGGTCCAGGCGAAGCTGGGAGCAAAACAATCCCAGGTGGAGCTGCCTGAGGCACTCTACAGGAAAAAGAGTGCCTTGGCAGGCAGCCAAGGAGGCACAGGTGTGCCAGCCCCAAGTAGCCAGCTCAGTAGAGAAAGCTTGGCAGCCAGCCGAGGAGGAACAGGTGTGACTGCCCAGGGCAGCCTGCAGAGCAAACCCAGCTGCAGTTGTCTGAGTCAGCCAAGGCCATGGCTAGAGTGCTGGAGGGGGTCGTGGCTGACAGGTGGAGCAGGGAATTGGTGAAGGGATAAAAGGGAAGTCCACCCACAGGCCGTGGTGGGTTGTGGAGGAGTGTAGAAGAGAGAGCGAGAATGAGAGAGCAGCGAAGAGGTGGAGGAAAGAAGATAAAGAAGAGTAAGTCTGGAGGAGGGAAGAGTCCAGCTGTCATGGAAGTTGAGTGGACCTGCGAGAGGATTGAGAGGGTGCGAGGGTGAGGAATACCCCCCTCCTTTCACAGAGCAGGAGCCTGCAAAATCCCTAATGGTACCCCTGGTCCAAAGTCAGGCATGCTGGTGCCTCACAGGGTGATGCCCAAGGCAGAACCTGACACATTTATATCCTACCTTTCCTCATGGATCAAGGCAGCTTACAAATCATAATTAAAAACATTACAATATAAAATTGGCAGGTTAAAACTCCTCCTAACATGCAGTGGTATTGCATTAAAAGCCCAGAGGCTCTGGCTGAGGCCAGGCAGGCTACCTCAAGTGGAGGAACCGTCAGTAGGTAGCAACAGCACAAGAAAGAGGACTGAAAGTTAAATTTGTTAGACTGTTTTGCTTTTTATATGATGATTTCCATCCCTGAAAAATACATCTCACAAAATTAAATACCTAGAAAGTATAAAGACCATAACTAATAGTGTCAAAGTGTTGTACAGGTGCAAAGAAAGAAGCACAAACCTGACTGCTGTCGCGCATCAGATGCTAAGCTTTCTACCACACTTTCAGCTCTGTACCACACTTTCAGCTCAGACTGGAAGACACTAAGTGTCTTCCAAATTCAAACTGCAAGACATATGCACTCTTAGCTGCTAGTGTATTCTCAACTAACTGCTCCATCCTAACTCTGATGAGTCCTTGAACACGAGAGCTCTCTGGACACCATTTCCTGAAAAATGGCTCCCACCAAGGAAACATCAACCAAACCTTCTGAGCCTAGAAATGATAAGCCAGTAGCCATAAATTTAGCTTATGGCTCTTGTAAATAGGCTTAGAAGGAGATCTGGGATGGTTACTACTGGGATTCGTACCATCATTCCAAGTGCCTTGCAAATAAGCCTTTGTATGAAATTTTAAAATCACCTGGTTCTGGTTGGCACAGATATATATTTGCTTCTTGACACAGTCAATGCAAGAAGCCAACTGAGAACCACTTCATATTTAGTGAAAAGGCTGGCCTGCAGGATTCACACATATTCTCCTTTCATGCTTCTTTACCAGAACCATGAAGGAGAGTATGTGTGAATATCTCTAATGAAAGATGTGTATGCCTGCTACACTCATAATCCCGCTTCTTTCTAACAAGTGGTGAGTCCAAGGCACGTACAACGGCATATTCTAAAGATTTCAAAAGCTTCCCTAGCAGAAGAGTTTTGACATTGATTGTAGTCACTATGAAAGCACAGTAGCCTTCAAGTGTTATTTTTAGTGCACAAACCAAAAGATGGTTTTAAGCTCGTTTTGATGTTTTGGACTTCAGTCACAACTGGAAGATGCATTTCAACACTGAAGTGATCTAGCTGTGAATTATTGTTCTCTTGAAATTAACACAAAGCAGAAACCTAACACTTTTAAATCATTCAAGAAACCAACTCCACCCTCATTGTCCCATACACTTCCTTTTTAAATGCCATAAAGAAAAAGGAGGGACAGAATATTAAAACTGGCTGATCATATGGCAGGAAAACTCTCTCTCTCTCTCCATACTTATTTTATTTATGTCATTTATAGTCTGCCTTTCTCACTGAGACTGAAGGCAGATTACATAGTGTGACATTAGTACAATCAATATCAAGGACATTTCTATACAGTGTCAAAGACATTTCCATAAACAATGTCATAGGATTTTACAAAGATATAGCATTAGCAAGGATCCAATACAAAGTTGAAGAATTGCTGAAACAGAACATAATCAATTCTAGGACTGACATTAGATAACATGAAGCTCAGGTAGTATATAGGAGTACATATTCAAAGCAACAAATAATATGCAAGGCAACATAGCAGTGAAGTCTATGGTCCCTAACTCATTAGCAAATCATCTGAGATCCCCTCCCTATTGTTAATGACAGTAATCTTAAAAGTTATGTACTGGTTCTTTTAGAGTTAACACTATTATACAGGGGCAGCATGACTGTAGCATAACACTTCAGAAAAGAGAATTAATATAAACACTACCCAAAGAAATTGAACAATGGTGCCTTTCACATTGAGACTTTAAAGCGTTTCAATACCTGCTCCGTGTCCCATGTTTGCAGGGGTTTCACACTTGAAAGGTAGTTATGGGATGCAGTACCGCTCTTTGTCCGTGGCATCCCTGATTTTTCTCCCTGCGGACATACCACGGTGTTATTTTTGAAGCCACTGCCGAGTCGCAGCTGGCCCGATTTATGTCAGCGTGAACACTTTTGTCCCCTTTTTGCTTCCCCCCCGCCCCTCCTTTGCCTCGGGAGCTGACTGATGTGTGAGGAATTAACCACTCCCACCCTCCTCAGCTCTCTGAACTCCTTGTCTGCCATTTTTATCAGTAAAGCAAGGTAAGGGTCGTGAGGTTGCTTCTCCATTAGCTTCCTTCCTCCCGGTTTGCATGCACTCTCTTATTTTTTTTTCAAAGCCAGGAACCATTCCTAGCCTTGCTGCATATTCCCTCCTGGCTTTAGAAGGCAGGAAAGGGTTAAATGGCTTCTTTTCCCTTCCTCCCTAAGTACTATGAGTTCACTCTTTTATTTTTCTTTTCAAAGCTAGGAAAGTGTTGTAATGTTGCTGCATTGTAATGTTCCTGTCCTTTCCTCCTGGCTTTAAAAGCCAGGAAAGGATTAAATGGCTGCTTTTCCCTCCCTCCCAGTAAGCTTAAAAAAACAAGCCTTTTTGCACAACTCTTTGCAAAACAAAGCAGCAGGGAAGCTGCTAGGAAGGAATGAACTAGCAACATTTTAACCCTTTTATGGTTTAGCTTTAAAAAAAATAAATGAGAATGGAACAAGCAGGGAAAGTACATGTTTCCCCCCAGAACTCCGCCACGAATTGCCTCTCCAGTGGACGTGGGACAGCCCAATCAGCAAATACAGGTGGGGGATGGGTTCCAACATTGCAACATTACTACACATGCTCAAAAGTTTTTTAAAAAATGAGTGACATGAATTGCAAAGCCCCGAAAGCCTGAAACTGCACTGAGGCTTCAAAGCCAGTCTAAAATGAAAAACGAGCCCAAATGGAAACTGCCTTGGATAGTGTGGAACGTGGGAGTGCCATGCCAAAGCCATTGCAATGGGGGTGAATGCTCATAAATGGTGGTTTAAACCGTAAGTGCGAAAGGGGCCAATGTAAACAAGGATGGAAAATTTCTACAAATCAGTATCAAATTTTTAGATACTGAAACTGCTTAGAGATGGCAAAAAAGCCACAATTCCTGAGAAATAGCACCAATACTTTAGTCACCTGAAGAAATGAGTGTGTTTTCCATCTCTGAGGATTTTTAAGGACAAAGAAACAATAGTGCCTGTGGAAGTCAGAAGAGCCCCCACTCTCCCAGCTTTTCGTAAACGATGCAAAACTGAACTATTCAAAAAGGCTTTTTACTCAAATGGGAGGGCTGTATTGTAGGGAAGGGATCTCAGATGCTTCACTAATGCGCTAGGGACCATAGATTTCATCACTATACTGCCTTACATATTATCTGCTGCTTTAAATATGTATTCCTGTGTACCACCAGTGCTCCATGTTGTCTAATGTTAGTCCTAGAATTGATTTGCTTCAGTATTTTTTCGACTATGTACTGGATTCTTGCTAATACTATGTCTTTTAAACTTGTATCTATTTACCCTATGGTATTGTTTATGAAATGTCCTTGATACTGTATTGAAATGTACTTGATACTGATTGTACTAATCTCATACTGTGTAATCCGCCTTGAGTCTCAGTGAGAAAGGTGGACTATAAATGACATACATACATACATACATACATACATGCATGCATGCATGCATGCATAAAGCCTCCCTGTTCCGAATAATAAATGCAGTTTCCTGAAACTTGCCATTCACATGATCACCTAGAGCAAAGTTGTAGGTTATCTTCAGCTGATCCACCTGAGCATCCACATGGCAGAAGCCCCTTGTCATAGCAGTTAATATGCTACATTTATTATAGAATTTGCATTGTGGTGGCTAAATGTGCATCTTTTCCCCACCATCAGTATTCGAGTGTCAGCAGCTGTTTAACACTAAAAGAGGGAGATAGCATGCACATATAATGCTTCAAACAATAGGCCAGGCTACCTAATGCAACATTCTGTTATCATCAGAGGCCAGCCAGATACTAGGTGATAGCCATCCATTGTAGTTTATTTCCAGCTTCCAATACTCAAGTGCTGTTGCCACATTTTATGGTACCAAGTGATACATATAGACTGTAAAGAAGTACTTCATGTTGTCTACCCTGAACGTACTAAAAAAAATTGACAATTGGTTACCTCAAGTCCCAGTATTAATATCCTATAATATCCATATTGTGCTCAGATACTAAGATCACACATGACTGGCTCTAGCTCTCCCTCCCTTCCCAGTATTAAAGTATTAATACTTTAACACTGGTAGAAGATGGACACCCTCAAGCGTTCAGTTCCCATGGTAGAGCTCTATACCACTGGGTAGAGAAGCAGGTACTACCGATTATTTAGTGGAGAATTAAATGACCTATATGTTTTGAACAGTATGTTACAGGGCTCTCTATTTTACAAAATAGGAAATTCTTCTTTGCAATAGAATTTGGGCTCTTTATAATGCCTGAGCATCTGTGAAGTTAGTGTCATTAATCTCTAATCCCGTAAGAGGCATGTCATTGGAGCATGGTGTTGCTTCACATCTCACAACTTTTGAAAGCAGATTTGTTTTCTCAACAAGTTAAACTGTACATTAAAATCTTTAAGACTTTCCTGATTAATATTTAGGATATCTGCTAGGAGCCAGCTAAAATTATTTTATGGGTCAGGTTTAGCTCATCTTAGTCTAAGACTTCTTTGGAAGCATACATCTTAGGCCACAATTTTACATACCCATGACATTTCCTGAATAAGTGGTGGTAACAGAACTATTACTTAGAAGCAAGAAACAATGGATTACTTTCACAAGTTCACAGTACTTTTCACTATGTTTGCACTCCTAACGCAATTAGGAGTACAAACATAGTGAAAAGGCAATTACAAAACTGCCACACAGTAACCTGTTAGCAAGCTGGTATGCTGTAGTTAGTGTGATGTAGTGGCTAGAGTGGCAGACTAGGATCTGGGCAACTTGGGTTTGATTTCCCACTCTGACACGGGGTGACCTTAGGCCAGTCACACTCTCTCAGCCTAACCTACTTCACTGGGCTGTTGTGAGCATAAAATGCAGGAGAATGTGTAAACTGCTTTGGGTCCCCATTGGGGAGAAAGGCAGGGTATAAATGAAGTAAAATGAAATAAAAATAAAATGCAAAGACCATCAGTCTAAACTCAGCTCCATTCCTATTCAAAGATCTGCTACTAGTTTAATGTTTGTTCCCTTAAAATTAGAAGTTGCTTTATACTAAATTAAACACAACTGAGTCATCAATCACAGCATTACTTTCCTTGACTGGCAGTGGCTCTCTTAGCCAGCCTTGCTACATGAGATACTAAAACTAGAAAATTATATACATTGAACTTGGGACCTTATGTGCTATGCCATTGAACTATGGGGCCCCCTGCCTGAACCCCTGAGCTCTAGAAGTTCCATTGATTCCATTAATGATGTTATGAATTGATGCTATCTGACTTGAAGCTAAGATTCTATACGTGCTTTCTCAGAAGTAAATCTTGTTGAATTCCAGAAGACTCCCAGATAATAATAACAATAATAACATTCGACTGATATACCGCCCTTCAGGACAACTTAATGCCCACTCAGAGCGGTTTACAAAGTGTTATTATTACCCCACAACAATCACCCTGTGAGGTGGGTGGGGCTGAGAGAGCTCCAGAGAACTGTGACTCGCCCAAGGTCACCCAGCTGGCTTCGTGGAGGAGTGGGGAATCAAACCCGGCTCTCCAGAGTCCCACGCTCTTAGCCGCTACACCAAACTGGCTCTCTAAGTAACTGGCTCTCTAAGAGTACATAACTGGTTCTGCATACTTGGTTATATAGTTTAAATCAAAAGCAATATGCAAAAACAACATACAAAAACACAGAGGGAGTTTTCTATAACAATCCTTGTTTGTTACAGCTGTGTCACACATGCTGATAACAAAATACCTTATCTGCAATAAAGACTAGCACACACTGGATCAGTCCACGTGAGGCTTGCAGATATAGCATGCTCTGAATTAGGACTCCCAAGTCCCAACAACTGTAACATTCTCTATCTTAAAGTGCTCTGAGTTTGTGAATAATGCAAGGATAGGGACTTGCCCATCATTTACATACAAATGCCAATACCAGCACCTTATGACAGCTATAAATGTAAGCAAATAAATAACCAACATTATGGAGGCAGTGATCTGATAACTAGCTTTGTGCTACAGCAATGATTTTCAAATCTTCCACCACTGGAGAGTATCTCCATGTTGACTTGTCTGCTCTCAAAAACCTCTACCCAGTGCAGAATATACTGAAGAATGTTCCAGGGGACATGCTAGGGTACTAGCTAGGCCTTTGGGGCAGCACATGAACAGAGGACCTACTTTAATATGCACCCACATGACTGCACCCATATGCACTCCCTTGCTGCTGAGGAGTGTGCAGGAAGAACAACAGCAGTAAGCAACCTCTTTCTGGGAAGTCTGTCCTATAGCAGAGTCATTGAGGAACCCTGGAACAGTCTTAAAATAATTTCTAGAGTTAGACTCTTACATGGCTAGCTATTGAAAACATCCCTTGCTCTAGTACTATTTGCTCTCCAACCATTTCAGTATATTTTCATTTATTTTTTCTTGTAGTTAAAACACCAACTGTTTACCGATTAGAAGCTTTGAAACTTCTGTAATTTTTGACTGCTATTACTAAATTTTTAGTTCGCATCACTCTGCACCACATACTCTACAAAAACTGAAAATCAAGTCAGCAGAACAAATTACTCTTCCCCAATACAGTTACAGGCAGCTCCTTTAAGATTCTAGCCCTTTTTTACATTCCCATTTGTGATTAGTAGATAACACTGACTGAATTTCAAGACGATGAGTTAGAGTACAGCACTTGCATTAAGCATTTCATTCAAAGCCAAATTTAACATGGCTGGTCAGCTTTGAATATTTAATAGGCATTATGACTTATACAAGTTATATGGGATTCTTATTTCCATGGCTCTCTATTCTTCATGCCAACTAAGACAGGACAACACAGCATGCAAGAAGGCTACACTAAAATAAATTTCATTCTATTAAAAAAAACCTCAGCAAGTTCAGCCTTTCAAGTTCAGCCTTTGGGCAGGGGGTTGGACTAGAAGGTCTGTATGGCCCCTTCCCACTCTGTGATTCTGTAATAATTGGGGGGGGAGGAAGTTGTCCATTCCCAGTTCAGTTGCCTGAGTACTCTCCCCCTCCCCACAAGCCTCTTTCCTTTAAAAACAGAGGCAGGGAGTTGCTATTACACCCATACATATATCCTGTGTGATCACACTATTAGAAGACAGTGATAAGCCAGGAGTGACAGTGTAATGGATCTGGAAGATACTGATTCAAATCCTCACTGTGCCATTAAGTTTGCTGGGTGACCTCAGGCCAGTCACTCTCAGTTCAACCTACTTCACAGGGTTGATGTGTGGGATGGGATTTCCAAACTGTACCTTTTAACCACAATGTGTTTTTCTATGGCATACTTTCTTCCCCTATAACCATTTATTTTATTATGTACTGACTGTTGTTGTATACTGCATTTATACTGGCACTATAATGGTATTTATTTGATTTATAATCTGCTCTCCCTGCAAGCAAGATCAGAAGATTAGATTCCATATGATCCTTGGAAGAATTATTTATATAATATCAGGGTTTTTTTCTGGCTGTATGCAGTCGTACACAGTACCGGTACCTTTTCTGCTCAGCAGGCTTCGGCCACCAAGACAGTGAACATCATGAGTACTGGCACCTCTATCAATCTATCAATGCATATAGTGTTTTACAGAGTTCCTACTCCAAGACATGCAATTAAATCTGACATGAAAGACAAAAAGGGGAAGTGGTGCCGAAAATACAGAAATCTGTTGCATGTTTTAGGCTAAGGAGCTAAATTAAGCTACATCTCTGGTTACTTCAGTTTTTCTCCAATCTGGCTTTAAACTGAAGCTGTTAACACACATCTCACATTCCTAACATCACACTTTTAGGCAGCAAGAAATACAGCAACCGCTAAAAGAGAGTCAACCAGCTAAAAACAGAAAGCTTTACTCTTTGGGGAACATTTATAGATGGCCCCAAGAAGTGGCTCTCAGGAGCCTCTTCCAGACCCGATCATCCATTTCACACCCGTTTATTATCTTCAGAAACAACAGGGAATTTATTTCCTTTACAGATAGAGAGATGAGGAAGATGGTGCTCCTGGCTGGATCTATCACCTGGTGTCAGCTGAGCCTAACAAGAAAGCTTCTTTATCCATTGGGGATACACAGCCAAAAAATAGCAGGACTTGAATCCAATGGCACCATAGAGACCCAGAAGATTTTCAGAGTGTAAGGTTTCTAGGGTGAAAGCTGTAATCTGAAGAAGAGAGCTTTCACTCTCGAAAGCCCATAACCTGAAAATCTTGTTGGTCCCTAAGGTGCCACTGGACTCAAAGCCTGCCGTTCTACTGCCTACCTTGAAACAGCCGTAAAAGCCTGCAGCATCCACCAACTTTGGTCATCCCACGCCAAAGGGATGCAATTAACCCCTCGCTGGTGGAGAGGGGGAGGCAAGGAAGGCCGAGAGCCTGAAGTGGGGAGGAACCTTCGCCCCAGGAAGCCTCTCTGAGCGGCATCGAAGGAGCAAGGAGCCGCTGTGGGGCGGGGGACTAGGGCCAAGGCGGGCCAAGACCCGGGGAAAGCCTCCTTTCGCCCCGCTTCGTTTCACCAGCAAAACACAGCAGGGTTTGGGGGAGGGAAGAAGCCACGGGAAAGGGGGTGGGGCGGGACGGAGGCATCGCTTTCCAGCCTGCCTCGCAAGCCGGGTCCGCCAAGGGATGGCTGTCAAGATCCGACACGACGGGGGAGGATCCACATGCACCTTCACCAAGAAACTGGGGCCAACCCGCCCCCCCCCCCAGCCTCAGAAAGATCCACAGCCCCGCCCCCACCTCCGCCGCGCGTTTACCTTAAAGGGGTTGTTGAGGTCCGGGTCGGCGAAGGGATTACTGTCAAAATCGGACATGATGGGAGAGGGAGGCAGGAGCGGCGAGCGCTGCTGTGCGCGGGGTGGCGGCGGCGGCGACGACTCCGGTCGAGCGTCCCAAAGGTTGCCTGCCGCCCCTCCCCCGCCGATGTGGGCGCAAGCGGATCCGCTCCGAGTCCCGCCCGCTAAACCCCGGATAGGCCGGCCCGGCACCCCCCCCCTCCAAAATGGCCGCCCCGGAAATAACGTACGTATCGGCGACGGCTGCCTGAGGGAAAAATGGGAGTGGAGGGGGAAGGAAACCTCGTCGCGTGGATGGTGAAGGCGAAGGGAGGAAGGGAAGGTGCACTTTTGTCTTAGTCTCGTTGAGGGAGCCTTAGCTCCCCAAGAAAAGCTGACTTTTCCTTTCTCATATTAAACTGCTTTTGTTCGGGGGGGGGGCCTTTTATTAATATGGCTTTTCCCGTTCTCTGTCTTGTTAAGAGCTGTTGGGAGGGAGGGGGAGCAGTAGGAAAGGACTTTTTCTCTCTTAGTTTTTCCTGTGGAAAACTCGGGAAATTTCATGGAGTAATGAATTAAAAAACCCTTCGTAATATTGTTTCTGTTGGAATTAGTTTAAATACTTTTAGGACAAGGCCCGCCCCGCCCCCCAAAATGAAACATTTGCATGCAGAAAGACAATCTACAGTTTAATATAATAATTTTTATATAGATTGTAGAATATACAACATAGATTCGAGGCTGTGTTTGTTTATTCTTTAAACAATTTTGGCAACAAACGGATCCTTATGATGGTTGTTGTGGGTTTTCCGGGCTGTATTGCCGTGGTCTTGGCATTGTAGTTCCTGACGTTTCACCAGCAGCTATGGCTGGCATCGGATCCGACAATACATCGGATCCTTATGAATTCGTATGATTTATATTGAAACAAAACAAAAAGATTCATATTATAGATCATGGCCTAGTCTATAGACAGCATCAAAACAATCACGCACCCACCACTCCATGGTGCTGCCACCATGCAAAAATGTCATGAAAGCATGGATCCTCACAGATCCTTTGGATTTTTACATGTGGTCACTCAAAACTCACCATACAGTACTATATCATGTCAATTGCTACAGATTGCACCAAAAAAAATCAGGCACCCACCACTTTGTGACACTGCCACAGCACAAAAATGTGGTTAAAAAATGCATCCCTTGAATTTTTACATTGGGTCACCCAAAATTCACTGTACAATCTGATGTCAGGTCCATAGCCAAAGAGTAGACTACAAAAATCACAGACCCACCACTTCATGGCACTGCCATGCCTCAAAAACAGTTTCAAGGCACGGATCCTCACAGATCCTCTGGATTTTTGTTTGGGATCATCCAAAACTCACTATATAATCCGATGTCATGCCTAAAGCCATGCAGGGGAAAAAAACCATGCATCCATCACTTTGTGACACTACCACAATGCAAAAACGTGGTTCGAAAGCATGGATCCACATGGATCCTCTGGATTTTTACACGGGGTCACCAAAAAGTCACCATGCAATCCAATGCAAAGTCACCATGCAATCCAATCCAAACCCATAGCCATAGAATAAACTACAAAAATTACACATCTGCCACTTTGTGGTGCTGCCACGGCTCAAAAATGTGGTTGCAAGGCATGGATTCTCATGGATCCTCTGGAGTGTTACATGGGGCAAACCAAAACTTACCATGCAATCAAATATCATGAACCCACCACTTCATGGTGCCGCCACAGTGCAAAAACATGGTTTCAAGGCACAGATCCTAATGGATCCTCTGCATTTTTAAAAGGGGTCACTTAAAACTCACCATAGTATCCCATATCCTGTCTATAGGCACAGATTGCACCACAAAAAACCACACCTTTGCTGCTTCATAAGGATGCCACAGCTCAAAATTGTGGTTCCAAAGCGTGGATCCTCATAGATCCTAGGGATTTTTACATGGGGTCACTCAAAATGAACCATTCAATCCCATATCATGTCCATAACCACAGCCTGAACAACTAATATCACATACCCACTCCTTTGTGGCACCACAGCAGAAAAATGTGGATCCAAAGCACAGATAATGAGTCCTAGGGATTTTTACATGGGGTCAGTCAAATGTATCATTCAGTCACAGGTCATGTCCGTAGCCCCAGATTGAACCACAAATATCAGACAGCCACTGCTTTGTGGCACTGCTACAGAGGAAATCCAACACATGAATCCACATGGATTCTCAGGAATGCTGCATGCACTCACCCCAAACTCATTATACAATCATGTATCACACCCATAGCCATTGAATCACAGATATCAGGAATCTGCCACGTCAGAGGTGTTTCCACAGCACAAATAGGTGGATCCAAAGCATGGATCCTCAAAGATCCTCAGCATTAGCATTGTGCAGCAAAAAAAAAAAAGTATTTGGATCCAGTTATCTGGAATACCATAAACGTTCCATATTCCTGATATTTGGGTCCCATTCACTATTCAGATCCAGTTTTTTTCTGGGAATCTCAAATATAATTGGCTCTCTTAGTCCCTATGGGGCAAAATATTGGGGGGATTGAAGGAGGCATTTTTCAAGTGAGTTGCACTAAAAATGCAGAGATCCTAATCCTTCTTGTCCACTAAAGCCTCCCCAAGTTTCAAGAAGTTTGGAACCAGGGGTCCAATTCTATGCACCCTTTAACAAGCTGCCCCTGGCCACCCTCTATTTTTTCCTTGGGGTGGGGGTTATTCCAAGGCTGTCCAGGACTAAGATATCTTAACCAAACACACTGGGACAGCCCCTGACCAAAAGCCAGTCCCAATGCAAGCTAAACCAAGGAAGCCCAACAAAACTAGTGTCAAACCAGAGAATCCAAACAGAACCAAACTGAAGCAAGAGACACTGTTGCAAGCCCACTAGAACAGGTGTCACTCAAGGATGCCAGGAAGAACTCAGGGTTAATGTGAGAACACTATAGAACAGAACCAAGTACCAACATCAACCATCCAGCAGAACCACCAACCTGGCGCAAGCACTGGCAATGGCAAACAAACACACACTGTAGTGTAAGATCCCTCTCTCAGGGAAAGCCTCAGAAAGCGAGAGGGAGAGGGATAATTTTGGGTAATCCAAGTTCTTCACTCTATGCAGTCTGCACAGTGTACACTGTCAATCAATGGCTCAGAGGAGCCTGGACAGAGATGCAGAAGCTGCTCTCATCACTGGCCCTCCTGTTCCTTCTTACCCCTGCAAAGAAGTAAGTTAACAGTACACAAGAGCAACACAACAGTATTCACTAGCTTCTTTTTGGGTGTTTCTGTGGGTTTGCTTCTATTTATTTTAACTTAACATTTTGGCATGTCCAGTTCTCTACTTTTCCTAATATCTCTCTGAATCTTGCAGGTTAGCTACATGCAAGTTATATTTAATGAGACATAAAAAGGAACTAAGAGCTATAGCACCCCCCCCCCCGCAACTGAGTGTTTAGTTTTGCCACTCATCTTTTCCTTACTCCAGTCTCTAAGGCTCTTTGTCAGGTACCAGTGTTCCCAGTGGCATTGGTTCTCATCCATCTGCTACAATGAATTATAAATACTCTGCCAGTGGGAGGAGAAGATCATCCTTCTCTAATTTAGCTCCAAGAAGTTACTCTGAAAAATAATTTCATTCACTAAATTAGCACAAGGCACTGCTACACATAGGATTTCCAGCAAATCTGGAGATAAATGTCCTGTCCCTTTAATACGGGCGTAATATGCACAGCTTTTCATGGCATGCAGGTAAATAACATCACCTGGTACATAACATCCCTTTAAGCCCATAAAGGTATAGGACATTTTTTCTCCAGGCAGTTGGCAACTCTAGCTACTCATAATAGTCTGGTGATTTTTTAGCTATCTTGTTAATTGTTGGTACATCGGCCAAACTTTCTTTTCAGTGTACATGCAGTAAGATCCAGATACGTTTATATGGCATAAAAATCACCTTAAAAGAGTACTATTATAGGAAATAATTATATAAGCATCACACAGAAAAAGAATATATTTGTATGTTATCAATTCATATGTTATTTTTAGCTTTTGAAACATAAAAATACATGTTAACTCAAAAATAAGCCCCAGCTTGTTCAATGGACTTATTCCTAGGAAAAAACAAAAGCAGTATTGTGGCTCCTAAAAGACCAACAGACTTATTGAGGCATAACATTTCCTGGACCAGAGTCTGCTTTGTCAGATGGAACAAGTGGCTTTGTCAGAACAGAATGCAGATGGCCAACAATTCTGCTCAAAATCATGATGTTGCAATCTGTGATGTATTTTCCTCTCTGTTCCATAATTCAATAGTTTATAGTAATCTCATATCCCCCCTTCAGTGCACCTCTTCTGCAAAACCTTTGCCTTTACCCCTTAGTTTTTATCCCTAACCAAAACCAGATGCAAGTTCCAAATTAAATGTAACATACACCACATGATTGCCACCGGCACTTGCAGCCTGCAAAAGTTGCAAGTACCCCATGGGAACTCAATTCCGAAGCCCTGCAAGGGCTCGGTTTGGACCTGGCCACAGGGAGAAGGGGCTCCTGTCTTCCTCCCCAAGCTGTTTTCTTGACCGGAAATGGCCCGGGGGCATTATTCGCCCCATCGGAACTGCATGTGAAGCCCTCTCCATGAGGCAAATAATGGACTCCCTCGGCCATTTTAGGATGGGAAGATGGCATGGGCAGGAAGGCAAGAGCCCCACCTTCCCCATACATGACACATGGCTAAAATTCTTTTCTTGTTAAGCTTTTATGCTACACGATTGACACCAATTTATCAAAAATGCCTTTTCTTTATACTATCTTTTGCTTGATAGGACCCAATGAATGTTTTATTTATTTACATTACATTATTTATAATCTGCGTTTCTCACTAAGACTCAAGGCTGATTACACAGTCAATATCAAAGATTTCAATAAACATGCAAATATGCAAAGATATAAAAACCAGTAGAAATCCAATACAGAGCTGAGGAAATGTTGAAATTGAGCGTAAGCAAGTCTTCAACTGACATATTAAGCAACATAGGAACTACTCAGTAGGAGCATACTTACAGCAATAGTAATGCAGTCTATGGTCCCTCAATATTTACAGCTATAGTAATAAAGTCTGTGGTCCCTCCTTATCCCTTTACTGATAGATCTCTTGAGACCAAATCCTTACTGTACAGCCGTCCTCAGTAAAAAGCCTTCTTGAGTAATTCAGTTTTGCATTGTTTGTGGAAGACCAGGGCAGTGGGAACTTTCCTAACCTTCTCAGGTAGCCCATTTCATAAAGTGGGGGCCACCCCACAGAATTTACATGTACAGGCAGCTGTTGATTTTGCCATGTGCAAGGTGGCACCTGTAGAAGGCCATGAAGAGCCATGGACCAAGGCCATGAAGAGCTTTTAGGTGATAACCAAATAACCTAGGGAGCCATGGAGTTGTGAGTAATAGCTCCTGATAATCGCCAAGTTGCAGTGTTCTGCAACAACTGGAGTCTGCAAGTTAACTTAGTTAACATTTGTACATTGCATTACATTAGGCATGCCTCGATGTTACTATATGGCATGGATCCAGGTGACCAGATTGGCCTTGTCAAGATAGAGGGTCATTTCCTGGGTAGACTTGAGTTTGTGGGAAGCATTTTTTGCAGTTGCCTTAATTTGCTTTTCTAGCAATAGAGCTGGATCCAGTATAACCCCTACACTCTTAACTGAGTCTGCAAAGGTCAGATGAACATTAAAACTGGGGGGTATGATGTTCCTCAAGATCTTTGTCTTCTCAACCAGCATCACTTATGTTTTGTTTGAGTTCAGTTTTAATTTGTTTGCTTTCAGCTATTTGACTTCAGCAGATTATGTATTGACTTCCTAGACCATAGTATCACCCAGACAATAATGTTTATGGAAAGAGGTGGGATAGAATCCATTCACTCCTCGGAAAACCACTGATTTTATGCCTGCTGTTTTTACAGTTTTTAGAAGTGTTTTTTAATGCTTTGTTATTATTTGGGGCTTAATTTGAGTTGGGAAATGATCTGTTTTCCCTCTGCATACATTCAGATTTAAAACCATCCACTTGTAACTTTCTTTGATGCAGGAAGGGAGAAGGATAAAGACACCCTTTCAGTTAAGTAATTTTGGAAGAAGCATTCTCTGATCACAGAGATAATTACTAATTACTAATCAAGAACTGAACTACAAATCAATATGGTGTACAAATGATCATCCAGAGGATGGTGTGGATCTCTTCTGCTTCATCATATGGCTACTCTACAACAACATAAATCCTGTCCAGTCATGGTTTGTAATGGAGCTAGTTAGTGTCTAAACATATTTTTCTGCCATTCCAGCTCCACTTTGATTTGCTTTTAATACAAGCTGATTTTGCTAAGCATTGTCATTAATGACTTCAAAGTAGTGAAGGTAAGTGCTGGGCTACTGTCTTATTTATGGAAAAACAATTTGGGAAATGTTAACATGGCACTAAAGGTGATAGGCTAGTCAATGTTAGATGTTTTCTGTGAAAACAACTACCTCTGGTGTCCACATTTGGAATTACAGAAGATAAGGTAATTCAGCAGTGACACATCTCATAAAACTGGAAATCAGACTAGATGAGAGAGAAATAAGAATGTGATGTGAGGCATGCCTTAACTGACTACAGAGCTAACTATAGTTTACATTGGAGTTCAAATGGAAGTTCATTAACCCAGTGTTTTCCAATATTTTATTTAAGTAATTCACCAGTGTATTTGGCTTTTCCTTACCGTTTACTAATATAAATCATGTTTTGGGGAGGCAGGTGGAGGGACAAAGAGCGTCAGTCTTCCCAGTGTTCCAGCTTCCTTATCATCTCTCTTTAGTGATGGAACCTCTATTCTGCTTTTGTGAATATGATGTTGCATTATCCTCCTGTTCATCTGATTCATGCTTATGTCCCTCACTTTGAAATAATCCAGATATGTATGTTGCTTCAGATTACACTTGTTCCTCCTGGCAAGGATCAAAGCAGGATCCATACAGCATGTACAGTCTACGTGGCTGTCTCACCGCAGAATGTCTCAGAGAAAGAGGTTTCTGCCCCCACCCGGAATATATCCTGTGTCCCTGGTTAAACAATTCAACACTGAATCCTGCCCTGGGAAGCAGTTGGACAAATAAGATCCAAACAGCCTATACATCAACTAACCAGGCTCCTCAAATCCACAAGTGTGATAAGGATGTTGATGAGTCACTGGAAATAGCTTATGGTTTTGGAGTTCTGCCTGCAGTTATATGACTTTTGCAACAAAACACAAAAGGCTTTCCCCAGTAATAACCGTTCCAATACACAAACTATACACAGGGAAAAAAACCAACAGTCACCTGAAAAATTAGTAAGTACAAATGCAGTTCTTTTATAAATATTTTCACATAATTAAAGATGAAAAAACATTAAGATTGGTGCTCATTACACATAATAGAAGAAACAGCTCAGTCCACAGCGTTCTTAAAGGTAGAGTCTCTAATTTCCATGTTAATTTCACTTAGACGCTGAAGATATTGACAAATAACCACTTCTGGAATTGACCCTCTATGTCCAGAAATGGAAACAATGTGTCACAAGCTGTCCTCCACTGACCAGAAAAAATCAACAATCAAGGTAAGTATGTTG
The DNA here is from genome assembly GCF_028583425.1 of Eublepharis macularius. Classification (NCBI taxonomy): domain Eukaryota; kingdom Metazoa; phylum Chordata; class Lepidosauria; order Squamata; family Eublepharidae; genus Eublepharis; species Eublepharis macularius. The sequence goes on from NC_072797.1 coordinate 39,439,431, forward strand.
AATAGTGACCCTCAAATGGTCCTTTTTGAATTGTATTTTCTCTTTCTTTGCAGTGTAGGAATGACACGACACAGGGTTGCGATTCTGAACATCAGTCTGCGAAGGCTAGTCTTTTTTTAGCCAGGCAGTGGCTCCTTTATTTAAGCACAGCATGCATACACCAGGACTGATGACCAAGGAAATAATGTTTATCTGTGCTGGCATCCAGTTAACCAGTTACTGACCTGGACGGCTGGAACTGCACGTTGCCTTGTTAAGCATTTACGAGGAAAGGGGAGCAGAGTGCCCTTTCGATCAGGGTAGGCTTTCCTATCCGCTGACCTAAGGACCCACACTCCACTCTTTTTCTTTTTATTTATTAGGAGCAGGAATCAAGTTACAATAAGCAGTCCTGTTCAGTATCTGACTCTAGATTGGATCCAACATCAGATGCATGCAGTTGGTAATAATGCAGTTGTTTGGCTAAAGTTTTGGCCTGTGAGGCCATTAGCGGATACACGTGAGGTTGTTTTGCAAGCACCCTCGACCCCATAGATACAAGAGCAGGGAGACACTGTAACAGGCAACAAAGTAGAATTAAACATATTATAAATCCAATTCCATATTGGACAAGGAGACCGAACCACCCAGTAGGCAGCCAGGACCAGACTGAGGCCCACCAAGAGGGTAACAGATCTTGCTTAATACCAGAAGCTAGGTTATGTAAATTGTTCAATTGCACAGATATTTTTTGTGAATTATCAGACACATTAAAACAACACATATTTTTAACAGATTCGCACCCTAGATTATGCAATAACAGCAAATAATCAATAGCAGCGCGATTGTCCAAAGCAGCACGTCTGACCTCGATAAGCTCAGCATTCAGGGCAGCAATTGCGATAGAAGTTGCATTCATTGTCTTTGTCAGGCTGCAAGCTATTTTGCTAAGAGTTCGATGATTCACAATGGTGAGCGCTGGAACGCCAACTAGAGAGGCTGCGAGAGCCACAGCCTCAGCATCGCTGAGGAGATTCACTGTAGAGTCACAGCTGGAATCTAGCGGGGCTGCCCGGCGTCTTCGAGTGGGGATTAACAAATCGTCTTTGGCAGGGAGTACAACAGTAAGACGACTTAAGCAACAAACAGTATCAGACAAATTGGCAGGAAGATAGTTAAAGGTGCGGGAGCCACAAGAAAAAAACCACCCAGGGGGCAAACGAGTGTAAGCAAAGGCAAAAGTTACATTTTCAACAGTGAAACAATTAATAACATTCGGGCCAACTGACAGACAGTGAGGCTTTTTGGGGTTGGTTGAGCAATTCACAATGCGTGCGCATGTAGTCTGGTTGGCAGTGCTATTAGAAGCTATAAAAGGAGTATACAATGACACAGCATCAGAGGGTAATTGATAGGAAGTAGTTCCCCAATCATACATGTGCTGGTAACCCAATTTGTGTTTGGTCTATAAACATCTTAAGGTTAGTATCATTCAACAGATAGGACAAAGGGGTACATACTGGGATTAAACAAGAAGCTAAAAGCATGTGCATATCAGTGGATTCTTTCAGACAAAAGGAGGAAACGTTAACCTGCTTTGCGAGACGTTCCCAAAGATTATATTGCAGGCGGTCAGGCAACGAAGTTGCCTGGACAGGGGTCAGAAAACAAAACAGCACACACAGAATGAGAAGTGAATTGGCAGTTATAACCGCAAAGATGGCAGCACACAGATTCTCGGGCGTCTCCGGTTGATTGTTGGCCTGTAGGACCTGTAGGATAAGAAAAGAAGCAAAACCTCGACCCCAGGTTATTATAGGCATGGTTCCTGGGGTTTGAGAGGCATTTAATTGATTCAAAGTAAAAAGAACCTTATGGACTTGCTGTGTAATGTTTGCCAAATTGGGGGTTCTATATTTCCCCTGTTTTAATTGTTTTTGCAGCAGGGTTTTGAAGGAACGATTAGCCCGTTCAACAATAGCTTGACCCGTGGAGTTATATGGGATGCCATGAGAAAGACAAATATTCCATTGATCACAGAACTGCTGAAGGGTAGAAGAACAGTAAGCAGGGGCATTATCAGTTTTTAACCGCTGTGGACGGCCTAAAACAGTGATGGCAGCGAGGAGATGGGAAATAACATGAGAAGCAGTTTCTCCCCGCTGAGGAGTGGCCCAAAGCGCCCCAGAAAAGGTATCGATAGATACATGAACAAACTTCCATGGGGAGAGGTCAGGAACATGAGTCACATCCATTTGCCAAAGCGCATTGGGCCCTAGGCCACGAGGGTTGACCCCCCCCTTCAGGGATGTGAGAAAAGCCAGCACAGTGCGGGCACGCTGATACAATGGCTTGGGCTGCAGATAGAGGAATATTAAATAACTGAGCGAGGCCTTTGGCATTCTGGTGAAAAAATTGATGACTGGAGATGGGATCAGAAAACAGAGAATGGACAGCAGTATCAGCACGAGCATTGCCTTCTGATAAAGGTCCAGGCAAGGAGGTATGACTTCGAATATGGGCAACATGAAAGGGACAAGAACGCTGTTCAAGGAGAGATTTTAGAGTGAGGAACAGAGCCATAAGATTAGAATCGATGCGGGGAGCCAGATAAGCACCAGGAAGACAGCTGATTAGCTTACAAACATAGTGGGAGTCAGAGATGAGATTAAATGGCTGCTGGGCAAAGGTGTGAAATGCAAGGATAGCAGCAGCGAGCTCTGCTCGCTGGGGAGAGGCCTGGTTGGCAGAATATTTAGTAATCCAGCGACCTTCGCTCTGAAAAACGATAGCTCCGCGAGAGCGGCCACCATCAGAGAAAACCGTGGCAGCTGCGCGCAGCGGCTGAGGAGATTGTAAAGAGTGAAGGAAAATAGGTACTGATTGGAGGAGAGAGAAGCGAGGATCTTTAGGTAAATGAAAAAGGATTCCCCCCACAAAGTCTGCAAGAGCAATCTGAAATTGCAGAGAAGTACCCAGGAGGTGATTGAAATCATTTTTAGGAAAGGGCATAGTTATGGAAAGCAGATCAGAACCAGTCTGTTCAATAGCACGCTCTCGTGCCATAGCACAGAGATCAGCCGTGGCATGCAGATATGGAAGGATATTTTGATGAGAGCCATGAGAGAGATACAACCATTCTACAAGAAAGACTTTCCCATGATGAAGTACGCCCAGAACGCCAGTGGGAGTGTGGGGAGTGGGGAGGAGGAACAGGCGAAGGCCATCAAGCCCCGCAGGGACTCTGTTTACACACTGTTGAGCTAAAATCTCATTTACCTTTTGCAAAGCTGCCTGGGCCGGCGGGGGAACAGTAATAAGATCGCTGGGATGTTTCGCAGTAGTAAGTAAGGAAAACAATGGACTCAACAGACTGGTAGATAAGGCAAAATAAGGTCGCACCCAATTAAGGGCGCCTAGGAGTTGCTGCAAAGCAACGAGAGTAAGAGGAGACGGGAACTTTAAACAAGGAACCACCGGAGCAGCAAAAGAGTGCAGCATCCGATGACCAAGATGGGTATAAGGCTCCACAACTTGCACCTTTTCAGGGGCCACAATAAGGCCATAAGGGTGGAGAGACTGAGTAAGTTCTCCCAACCACCCGGGTAGAATCTGGGGGGCAGCAACCAGGATGTCATCCATAAAATGGTAGACAAGAGCCTGTGGATGTGTTTCCCGAAAAGGGCGTAACGCCTTGTCAACAAAATGTTGGCACAAAGTGGGGCTATTCAACATACCCTGGGGTAAGACCTCCCAGTGGTAACGTTGGGTGGGAGCCTGATGATTAACCACTGGCACTGTAAAGGCAAATTTCTCCCGATCTGCCTTACAGAGCGGGATTGTAAAAAAACAATCTTTAAGATCCACAATAAGTAATTGGAAATCATGAGGAATAAGATTAGGATTTGGAGTCCCACACTGCAGGGGACCCATAGGCTGAATGCAGGCGTTGACAGCACGGAGGTCATGCAACAGACGCCATTTGCCACTTTTCTTTTTGATGACAAAAACGGGTGTTCCATGGGCTAGTCGTTGGTTCAATGTGACCAGCGGCTAGCTGTTCAGAAACTAAAGAGTGCAGAGCAGAAAGCTTGTCCCAAGGGAGAGGCCACTGATCGATCCACACAGGCTCATTCGTGAGCCACTTGAGGGGGAGAGCAGTGAGAGACATTTCATTCACCCACCGTGACAACAGTGCCAAATTGGCTTAGCAAGTCCCGCCCCCACAGATTAACATGAATATCTAAAACATAAGGGCGAAACTGCACCCTTCTATCAGAATCAGGAAGAGAAGCAGAAAGAAAATGTGCACTTTGCTGAGCTCCCTGTTTACCCCCCACGCCCCAAACACTGGGACAGGCCTCTAAAGGCCACTCGGGGCCACTGCAAGCGGCTGAGAACGGTAACATCAGCTCCAGTATCAATAATACCTTTAAACTTACGACCCTGAATAAACATGTGCTGCTGAGGGCGTGCAGAAGAGATAGTGGTAGTCAGTCCTACCAGTGAATCAGTAGAGGTAGACCCAAAACCTCCCGTGCCACGCTCACGGTCGGCTCCCCCTGCGGGCAAGACATAGGGGACAAGAATTAACTGAGCAGGCGCAGAATTCTGAGGCAAAGTTTGAGGCAAATTAGTCCACAGTTGCATTTGTATGACTCCTTCATAATCAGAGTCAACAACCCCAGGGACTACAAAGATTCCCTTTTTCCCACTAGAGGAGCGAGGTAAGATCAGGCCCAGATGGCCAGGAAGCAAAGGACCGGAGAGCTGAGAAGGTGCGATTTGCACTTCTCCGGGGAACTGGAAAGTAAGATCAGCTTGTAGGAAAAGATCAATCCCTGCACTGCCTTTAGTGGCACTTGGGGAATTGAAAATAGTAGAAGCAGGCAAGGAGTCTAGCCCAGACTTGCCTCTGTTTGGACCGGGGCCAGAGACGGGCCCGTCCGGTAGTTTCCCGAGCGGCACTCACTAGCCCAATAAAATCCCTTGCCACATTTGGGACATTTAGTTCGAGGCTTCCCTTTCCCAGGTGGGCTGGTAGGCTTTCGTTTTACGCCTCCACCCCCCGGAGCCCGACATTCTGCTTTGAAATGGCCAGACCTGCCGCAATTAAAACACCTTCCCCCAGGTTTCCCCCCCTGACAGAGAGCGGCAGCCAGCAAAAAGGCTTGATGAGAGGAACTTCCTATATCTTGGCAAGCTCTAATCATGTCTGCCAACTCCGGGTTGTTCCCCAGACCGGTGATAACCCTTCGGCACTCAGAGGTAGCATTTTCTTTAGCTAACTTAAGTAACAGCTCCTCTTGAGCATCAGCGTTATCAACTTGACGCCTGAGGGCTTCCTGCAGGCGGTTAACAAAGTCTGTGTAAGGCTCTGTGGCTTTTTGGCGAACGCTGGAAAAGGTTTGCGAGGGTTTGCCAGAGGAGGGGACACGCTGAAAAGCGCGAAAGGCACAATTTGAAGAAACCTCCAGAGTGGCAGCAGGCAAGACTATCTGATGATTGGTGTCACTAAAATTTCCTGCCCCATAGAGTTGCTCAGCAGTGTAAGCGCCACCAGAATTGGCGCCTCTTAGTAAACACTGCTGGTGGAACTCACTTTCCCAAACCACATATTGTGCAGGAGTTAAAAGCATGCGAATCGTGGTTTTCCAATCCTCTGGGACTAGAGTATGATTACGCATGACAGCCTCAAGCATACCCTGTACATAACTGCTCTGCAATCCCATATCTCGAATCGCTTTCCTTAACTCAGTAAGAACAGGATAAGAGAGAGGCTTATACTCCACAATCTGGCGACCCTGAGCATCAACCTGGTCAGTAATGTGAACTGGGCAGATAGCAAGCATTTCAGTTAATTCTGCCACATCCTCAGCTTTCGCCTGCCTGAGTTCTCGTTCCAGTACCTCCCTCACCAGCCGCCCTGGGACCCCTCCCGCGGAAGGTGGAGGATTAAAATCCTTACCGGGAGGTGCAGAGGGTTTTGGAGGGGAGGGAGAGCTGAGCGGTGCTGGAGGAAGCAATTGCACCTCAGCATACTAAGGTGGACATTCCTTAGATAATTGAGCAATTGGAACAGGTGTAAACTTCTCCACTGCATTCCTGCATTGATACCAGGTATGCAACAATTCTACATGAGCTCGTGGCGGGGCATGGAGAACCCGGCCGATTTTCTCCCAGTCCTTGAGGCGGAGAGACCCCTCCTCAGGATACCAGGGGCAGAGCTTAGTAAGCTCCTGAACCAAGGAGCGAAGTTGACTAGAAGTCACGGACCCGCCGGACTTCTGAACCAGGAACTGGAGTTCCTCAATATGCCTGCGCTGGGCATGTGAAAATTGTCCTCCCATACTCACCAATGAAGGGGTCACTGAGACAGCGACGAAGGAGTGCACTCAAAGGGGCCTATGCCAGGCGTTGGTGAGCGGGTGTCCCTGTTCAGCTGCGCCACTTGTAGGAATGACACGACACAGGGTTGCGATTCTGAGCATCAGTCTGCGAAGGCTAGTCTTTTTTTAGCCAGGCAGTGGCTCCTTTATTTAAGCACAGCATGCATACACCAGGACTGATGACCAAGGAAATAATGTTTATCTGTGCTGGCATCCAGTTAACCAGTTACTGACCTGGACGGCTGGAACTGCACGTTGCCTTGTTAAGCATTTACGAGGAAAGGGGAGCAGAGTGCCCTTTCGATCAGGGTAGGCTTTCCTATCCGCTGACCTAAGGACCCACACTGCAGGTTGGTGGAACTATGAAGATGTAAAGGGTCCCCCAAAGGGGTCCCCCGGCCCTACAAGTCTTTTATGACTTTTAGCTGTTGAATTATTAAATCTTTAGTATCTGCGCCTATTACTGGGAAGTGACCTTAGAAGGCCACATTTGCTAAACTTGATTTGTTCTGAACAAAATTTCAAAGAAAAGTAGGTTTAGGAGACCAGCTGCATATGTTTAGAGCTAAGATATTTTTCTGCAATATTACTCCTTTTAGTTTTACTATAATTTTTTTTATAAGAGGTCACCAAATAAACTTACCTAGAGCATGATAAAGTGAACATGCTAACCTAAACAAGAGCAGTTCGCTGTCATGAAATGCACGTGAAATGAAATAGATTTCAAATGCTGCTTGAAATGTGTATGTATCAGGTATCTGCCATTCAGTTAAATCCTACTCTTCCTTGGCTATTTTAAAATTTCTTTGGTTTGTTAGGAGGGTGTAATTTTGTCCATTTATTTCCTGGCAATTTACAGTGCAATCTAAATCAGAGTTTCACTCTTCAGAGCTCAATTTCTGTTTAGGATTGCACAGACAGCCTAATTGATAGCATCACCATCAGATTTAAGATGATGATGATGATGATGATGATGATGATGATGATGATGATAATACCAACAACAACAACAATAATAACATTCAATTTATATACCACCCTTCAGGACAACTTAATGCCCACTCAGAGCAGTTTACAAAGTATGTCATTATTATCCCCACAACAAAACACCCTGTGAGGTGGGTGGGGCTGAGAGAGCTCCAGAGAGCCGTGACTAGCCCAAGGACACCCAGCTGGCTTCAGGTGGAGGGACGGGGATTCAAACCTGGCTCTCCAGATTAGAGTCCCGCACTCTTAACCACTACACCAAACTGGCTCCCATTCCCACTGCAAAAAGTAATCTTTTTGGGATCTTTTAAGATTAAAAAGTATGTGACTGTATTCTTTGTTATTTTTTCTGTTTGCTAGATGCTAATTTAAAAAAAGATAATTTGAATCTTGAAAGTTATTATATTTGACAGTGGAAATAAAATGAGAAGATGATTCATTAAAACTTTCTGAAAGTATTTTCTATGCTTTTTAGAAACAGCAGATATTAGTGGCATGAGTTTCACATATGATTCTTATTGCCATATGTTTTAGTGTTAGTAAATTTTATATATTGATTTTATATTTTTATGTGAGACTACCCAAACATTAAATTCTGCTTCTTTTTTGTGGTGGCACCCTAGTTATTGAACTGTGTGCCAGCCACTGCTTGCCTGCCATGCTATCTTCTGTTTAGATTTATCTGGAAAGTAAACATGTTTTTATTCACCCAAGAAAGTAACATGGACAGCTCAATCCTAAACCCCAAGGCAGCATCGATGTAAATGGGGCACTGTTCCATGGCTCCTATGGACTTTTGCAGAAGAGTCCTGCCGGCGCCCAAGCGCAGCAAGGTGAGGTCCAGCCTCCGCCAGGAGCACCAGCCTGCCGTTCCCCTGACAACCCCACTCACACCAGCCAATGGCCGCGACAGTCCCCTGTCAGGGTATGTAAATAAACCCAGGCAAGATTCAAGCCTGTTAGATCTTTCACATCTAGGTTGACAGTTAAGTCACATGATTATTCAAGGCTGGCAAGGTTGCATCAGCCAGATGTGTAGTGTGCAAAGCTAGATGCTGATTGGTTGAGTGATATCTGTATCTGTATAAAGGTGTTCACTGTAAAGTATGATGTGTGCCTGTAAAGGTATCAGTGCTATGCGAAGCACTTTGTCACTCAAAATGGCAAAGACTGATAGACTGTATGTATATAGCTATAAATAAACTGTAAATAGTTCACCTCAACTGGAGTGGTCTCTGCTGCCTCTGACCTGCTCAGTGTGGCTAGTCAGGTATACCGGGTACGTTGCGCATAAAACTTTGCGTCATCCCCTGACAGACAGGTGAGGAGCAAGCAGCAGCACAGCCAATGGGGAGGCCTCAATCCCCACTGCCACCAACAGGCCCTCCCTCGGAGAGCAGGCATCCCTGCCAGGGAGGGGGACAGGGGTAACAGTGAGGGTACAGATTGAACACCCACCCTCTCGCCCGACCAGACCCCATTTCTGATGAGGACCAGGCCGGTGGCCGCAGCTTGGTGCACTTGCAAATCCCTGCTGCTGCAGCTACTGCAAGAAACAGGTTCCCCCTCCCTGAAAAGTGGGACCAGAAAGCCTGCAGCACTTGGGAGCAGCCCCCAGGATCTAGAGAGGTGGGGAGGGGCAGGTTCTACAATGAATGACAGGAATGCCCATTGGGAACCACGTGAGAGGCCAGAAGGGAGTGCAAAGCGCCTACAGACTTGCAGTGGCGCCATTTGAAAAATCACTGCTTCACAATGATGCGAGAATGCGGGTTGGACCTTGAGAGCCACACCCCAGATCATGGACTGACAGCCCGCGGGAGCAGAGAAACTGCTCCGGGTACCACCATTCACCTCCCCATGCCAGATTTCCCTAGTCCATCCCTGCTTCTGCAAACAGCAAAATGGAGGGTGGTCCATCCTCCTGGAGTAGGAGGAGATCCAAAGATGTCACTCCACGTCCCCCATCTCCCGGCAGTAACTTCCACCTTCCTCTCTGCCTGGCTTATGAGACGCCAGCAGCTCAGTCTGTCAGAGAATGAACATCCTCAGTGGAGCCTCCCCCCTGCCCTGCCAGACATTCATGGGCCACACTTCAATTTCCACCCCACTGCCTGAACTTACATTGAGAGGAGAGAAGGGGGAAGGGAAGCTGGACAGGGCAACACTTAACACCTGCTCCTCCTGGCAGCAGAGCCCACCCCATCAATCCCAGCCCCAAGCCAGGAAAATTTGTGGGTATGTGTGAGAAGACGTCCCGATGGGGAGTTGGAGGAGGCGGCAGCTCAATGTCAGGGGACCAAGCAAACAGACAGCAGTTTCTTGTTTTTCAACACATATTTTATTAAACTGGAAAAGGTGCAGAGGATCTCTGGAAGTATTTCCTGCCAATGTGGCCGAGCCGTGGGCTGCCTTGGTAAACTGCTCCCTGGGCAGGACCTGAATGGCACTTGCAGAGGCTTACGCGGGGCTCAAACAGCCATGCCCCTTGGTGTCCTATATGAGTGGCGATCTGCCTGCAAGGAAAACAGGTACATGTTGCAAGTGATCCAGGCCAGTGTGCGGCCAAGCCCAAGCCCAATCTGCAACGTCTGGGAAGGTGTCCATTGGTTAAGAGCTGTGGCGGCAGCTCAACAACATGATGTATGACCCTCTGGCAAGACAGTGCTTTGCTGTGGGATCATCTTATCTTGTGAGGGAGAAAGTCAAGTGGCTGAGCACCCTCCAGCAACAGGGTGTCACAAACACCCAGTCAACCAAACTACTGGCCGCACTTCCTCCTCTGCCAGGATGGGCCCCACGCTGAGGGAGTCTGAACAGAGCTCCTACATGGGTAGCTTTCCCCCCCCCCCATTAGCTGTGTCAAGAGTAGTTTTCTGGGCCGCCGCCACCCCCTCCCCCGCAAAGCCTCACTTGAAGAGGCTAGTGGTCAGGTGAGTTAAGGTGAGGGGGCAGCTGGCACAAATCAGCAAGCTGGGTTAGCCACCCCCCCACCTCCTTCTTACCTGTCAATGCTCCCTTGCTCTTTACCAAGCTGGATCTTCAGAGTCAGATAACCTGCAAGGAGACTTAGGTGGTTATTGTTAGTTAGCCCGACATTCTGAACTTTGCCCTTCTTCCCTTTTGCAAGTGCAAAGTTCTCCCAGTTTTTCCACTAAGTCCCCAAGTGCATTCAGGGCCCATTACCATGAGTGCCCACTCTCCCGCCTCGCGCACAAAGTCCCCGTGGCAGGAGGCTGGTGGGCAGAGCCTCTGGCCACGTGCTCACCTACCTGAGGTCATGAGCAGTGCAGCCAGAGGTTTTGTAGGGTGCGTGGGCTGACCCACCCTGGAAGTGCACGCCAATTCGCCCCCGTGGTAGTCCCCACCCTATGCTCCTTCAGGCTGTGGGGGCAGGGCTGGGTGCAGGGAGGGGGGCTCACGCACCCCAGAAACACATGTGGATTGGCCCCTGTGGTAGTTCCCATCCTATGCTCCTTCGGGCTGTGGGGGCAGGGCTGGGTGCTGGGAGAGGGGCTCGAGTTTTCCCATTCAATGGGCGCCTATGGACTACACCTCCTTTTTTCATGGTGTAACTCTGGCACTGCAGGGGGCGTTCCTGGGCCTGGAGTGGCTTTGGAAGTGGACTAACCCACGGCCCCTCCCCTGCCCCACCCCGTCCCATGCTGGTGCAGAAACTTGCACCACACTAGCGCCTCCGCCTGGCTGCCAAGCATGCCCACCGGCAGCAACGCATCTGTGATAGTGCACCTTGGGCGGGAGCCAGCAAAGAGGGGTTTATGTCAACATAAGAGCCAGTTCCGCCTGTGTAAGCCTTAGTTCACTCCCTGAGCGCTTTTCACACACACACACACACCCCTTAGAACTGAGCTGTTAATTTGATGCTTTATTGTGTATTTTTAATGTGAACTGGCCCGTCTTTGATTTATTTTTATTTTTACTGCTAAAAGGTTTAAATTATTTTTATATTTATTTTGTTGACTTGATTTATATGTCAGTGCTGTTTAACTGGTTTGTTGCTCTGTTTGTATTGATTGTTAGATTTTTTTTTAGATTGTATAGATTTTTTAAATTATGTGGTGTTTTATTCTGTACTACATCTTTAAAATATTTTTCTTTCATCTTCAATAGATACCAAGAAGTGGAAAAATTTTAACCTAAAAATTAATGTAAAGTATTTGAAAAATTTATCCTAGAGGACAGAGAAAAAAAGATCTCATTCTAAAGCAGGAAACCAGAGAAATTGCATCACAAAGAGAAGACGTAAATGTCTGTCTCTTAGAACGCTGCAGCCTCTCACAGTTCAATGCTATATAGACACTGCACAGAGATAAACAGCAGGAGAAGTCTGTAACAAAAAAAGCCTGATTAATTTTCTGCTAGTCTGAAATTACCATCTGTGTATCTAGTGTTGTTTCCAAAATAGATCCTTCAAATTTCTCATCCTTGATCTGCCAAGAAAATAATTTATTGGCCTTTTCACCTCGTTCATATACAAGTGCACTTGAGTGTGGCAAATGCTTACAGATCCGATTCTCAGACAATTTGTTACATTCCATCCAGAAACCATTTATAAATTATCAAATATTAGAGAAGATTTTACACTAGGGCAAATAAGTGAAGTGTTTCACTCTTACCAAAAAGTCATTGTTTCCCAGACTGCTTCATTTTCACTCCCCCCCCCCCCCGCCCTCTGCATTATTGACCAGTGGCAGTTTTTCCTGGGTGACTGCTTGTAATCCAAAGGGCTGCTTGTAAACTCTCCATAGGGAAAACTGCATCCAAATGAACCATGAGTCAGAGGTACAGCATGGTGGTAGTATATCTACTTTGCATGAAGAAGGTCTCAATTTCAGTCTCTGGGAACTCCAGTTAAGAGGATCAGGTAGTAGGTGATGCAAGAGACCTGAAACCTTAGAGAGCTGCTGACAGTGATAGAAAATAACAATGACAGATGAGATCCAATGGTCTGATTCAGTATAAGGTATATAAGAGGAAAGCCTTCAAATTGCCAAAATGAAAATACAGAAGTAACAAAGGGTATAACTGCATCCTGACAAGACAAAGGTTAGCAGAAAGGCAGCCCAGGAACTTGAGATCTCTCCTGTCTTAGACAGGGTTATACTTCCCTTTGAAAGCCAGGTTCACAGCTTGGGACTATTGTTTAACACAACATTAACCTTAGAAAACCAGGTGGCTGTGATGCTTCAGAGTGCTTTTGCCCAACTTTAGCTGGTGCATCAGCTGTGCCAATTAGGGATCCCAGCCCCCCCCCCCCAGTGGGAGCGATGGATCCCCATTCCCACCCTCCGCCTCCACCACCACTTACCTGGCTGGCGGGTGAGAAAGGCAGGGGAGTAGTCCTCCTGGGCACACTCCCAGGGCGGTGCAACAATGTCACTCCCAGGAGTGACATCATCACATCACCCCGGGAGTACTTCTGCGCTTTATAGCAGGCTGATTTGGGCCCCAAATGGGCTGAATCAGGCCTGTTTAGGGCTCAAATTGGCCCACTGCAAAGCACAGGAGCACTTCTGGCCTCTGAATGATACTGTCACTCATCATGCAAGATCCAGGAGCAATCCTGCGCTTTGCAGCAAGCCGATTTGGGCCCCAAATGGGCTGGCCCCTGCACAATGACATCACTTCCTGGAAGTCATTGTGTCACCCTTGGGCCCAAATTGGCCCACTGCAAAGCACAGGAGCGCTCCCAGCCCCTGCACAATGACATCACTTCCTGGAAGTAGGGTTGCCAGGTCCCCTGACTCCCCTAGCAGGAGATCAGGAGCCTGGCACTCACCTTGTAGTGTTGTTGTATTCCTTCTCTCATGAGTGCATGAGAGCTCCCAGGATTGTGCGATGATGTCATTTCTAGGAAGTGACATCATCATGCGGGTCAAAAGGCGACCTGGGAGCACTCCCGCTCTCACAAGGGGGCCAAATTGGGCCCACTGCAGGGCATGATTCAGCCTGAATTGGGCCACTGTGGGTGCAGGGGTGCACCGCATGGCTCAGGGGGGCAGCCCAGGGAGCGTGCCCTCCACCAGCCAGGTAAGTTGGACCAGGGGGAGGGTGGGAGCAGGGGATCCCCCACCCTGGGCTGGGGAATGGCACCCGTATCTGGAAGTAATTCAGCCACCCCAGGAGTGCGTGTGCACAATAACATAAAGAAAGGTATCAGGTCCCCGCCCCAGCCAGGAGGTTAAGGGGACCTGGCAACCCTAGCACTCATTCCTGGCTCAGTCAAATCTAGCCATAGTGATCAATGCCTTCGTTAAATCTAGACTGGACTATTACAGTGCACTCTACTTAGGGATTAGAGATGGGCACGAACAGCAATACGAACAAAAAAAAAGCCATGAACAGCCCAATCTGCTGTTCGTGAACAAGCTGTTCTTGAGGCCCCATTCTAAATGAACAGGTGGTTGTTGCAAGCCTCATTCGTTGCTATTCGTCAAGCCAGACAGTCTGGCACCTGCAATCAGTTCCCTTGGCAACTTAGGCAGGGATTGTCTGAACTCTGTCTGAACTCCTTCTGTTGCCCTGGAAACCCCCAATCTAAGCCCAATTTAGCTTGATAGGTAGGTCTTCCTTTCAAGAGTGGAGCTCCAAATTTGTTACAAGGGAGCAAAGAGCAGGGGGGATGGGGGCTCCCAGCGCTGGCTTTGCAGACAGTGGAGAGACAGCTGCTGTTGGCATTTTAATAGAAAGAGAGCATTGGAGCTTGAATTTTCTTTGTGTGCGGTGGGATAGGGATCTACCCCTTCAAGTCCCAAGGCTAGTGCCAGGTTCTGGGCCAAGCTATTATTTATTACTGGTACCTGTTGTAGAAATTACTTACTCTGCAACTAGGGACCAGTCCACCGGTAGCTGTTGGTTCGTTGCTTGGGTTTGCCTCTTACCATAGGCATGTAGAGAGTACAACCTCACTTGATCTTTCTCTAATACTAAACTGATGTCTCTGCTAAGAATAATGCGCCAGCAGCAAAAAGGTCATAGCAAGACGAAGTTTTATTTTAAAAGACAAAAGAGGATACAGGCAGAGAAACAAGGCACCAGTTCAGGGCCTCATCTCTGCTGAACACTAGAACAGATACAGAGTACAAAATAATTAGCTAGACATAACAATAATACAAAACAACTAAGATATCTCCCCCCTCCATCCAAGAGCTCTTGAGACCCTCCCATTGCAGAGAGCAGAGATGGAAAATCAAAGGAATGCATAGTTTGACACCATCATCAATTACACAAACTTTGTTCTAATGACACAAATCTAATGAAGAATTTTACAGAAACATTAACCAGGACATCCTCTACATTTAAGATAGACTTCTTCTTTGATATGCAATTAGTTACATTGTAAATTATAAAGGAATGTTTGTAAATTATAAAGGAATCTAGCACTGTTGACCAGCCAGGTGCTTTCAAGAAGCCAACAAACAGCATGAAGGCAACAGCACTCACAGCAAAATTGTACTGCTACAGTTGAAGGCTCAGGTCTTTTCCATAGTATGCTGTACCACCTATCAGCTCCAACAGCTATAGCTGTTCCTTGAAAGGTGTGATTTGGCCATAATGAGCCATGTGCTCTGATCACATCCAGGTTAGATTACTGTTATGCACTTTACATGGAGCTTCCTTTGCAAACTATTTACAAACTTCAGTTGGTCCAAAATGTGGCAGCCAGGCTACTGTTTGGAAGTGGATATAAGGATCGTATCACCCTGTGCTGAGAGAGCTTCACTGGCTGCCCATCTGTTTCTGGACACAAGTCCAAGTGCTGGTTCTTAGCTATAAGTCTATACATGGTTGTGGAAGGCCTCCTCCCATATTTTCCAGCCCACCAGTTAAAATCCTTCTCACAAGCCCTGATCTCTGTGCTCTGCCTTTCAGAAGTGAGGCAGGAGGTGACTAAATACCGTGGTGGCAACTCACCTGTGGAATGCCTTCACCCCTTGAAGCTCACCTGGCACTTTCTCTGCTCTCTTTTTAGGTGCCAAGCCCAAACATTTCTTTTAAATCAGGCTTTTAACTAGGGGTTTGATATTTTTGATTGATTTTATTATGTGCTTCTGGCCTGAGGACTGTTAGAAGAATCATTTAGACTGCCAAATCTTTTATGCTTCTGGGCTTTATAGGCTGTTTTGTAATGGCTGTTAATTTTAAAGCTGTTATGTTTTTATTATTTGACTAGCAACAAAGCCCATTGTAGAAAAAAATACACCAGGCTCTAGAAAGGGGAGGGCAGGCAGGTGGGCATTGCCTTCTCCGTGATTGATACCGGCCGGATGAAGGCAAGGGCATTGCCACATCCTCTGCGTCTGATCCCTGCCAAGTGAAAGGGGCTGGCATTGCCTCCTCCTCTGCTCCTGATCCCAGATGGGTGAAGGGGGGCTGGACATGGATGAGGAAGGATGAGGAGGGGAAGGAGGGCTGGGCCAGGTGCTCATCATACCTGCTGTCGGTCAGATGAGGAGGAGAAGACCAGATGAGGAGGAGACCATGAGGAAGAGAAGTGGTGCTGAAAGAGGCTGGTTGGACTTTACCGTTGATGAGGCCTCCTTTTCGAAGGCTCTTCCAAAGTGGCTTTTACAGCCTGAAATGCAGACTCAGCCAAGAACTGGATCTGGCTGCCCTGTCTTGGCAAGCCGAGCATTTCCATCTCAAATGAAATCAATGGATGTAGACCAGAGTAACTCTGCATAGGATTGCGCTGTTGGGGGTTTATTTTAGCACAGCTGCTTTGGGGCTGGCTCCAGCTTGGCTCTCTCGTTTTCTTTTTTTAAGCTGCCTTCTTCTTTGCAGGCTCACAGCCCTTCTTTGCCCCCACCCCAAATCTGGATCTGAAGTTAAAGTGAGCCTCCGAGGGCAGCTGTGCCTGACTTGCCTTCTCTCCTGCAGCAGAAGCTGAAGGAAGGCCTCCTTGTTCATGGAGGAGTCTGTAGGTGCAGAACTAAACAGGAAACCTCAGATTTTGCAAGGTTTGAGTCCAGTGGCACCTTAGAGACCAAAAAGATTTTCAGGATATGAGCTTTCCAGAGTCAAAGCTCTCTTCTTCAGATATGAAGAAAAAGGGAACTTTTATTCTCAAAAGCTTATACCCAAGGTTCTCAAAATCTTGTTGGTCTTTAAGGTGCTACTGGACTCTGATCCTGCTGTTCTACTGCAGACCAAGACGGCTACCAAACTGAAACTTCTTTGGTGCCACAAAGTCTCCTCTTTCACTTTGTCCAAAACCTGTGGTTACTGGCCAATTCCAAGGGTTTAAGTTTTGATCCTGTTCATGTTAACTGGCTTGCAACCTGCGGATGGGCCCAGTTTTAGAGTATCTTAATGATGATAGATTGAAGCATTCCTCCTGTCATCCTGACTTCTTAAAAATTATGTTGTTTTCTGTTTGTGAGCCACCTGAAGCAGCTCTCTGTACATAAATATTCTAAAGAAAAATCAAAAGTTTGCAATTCTGTATTTGCACATCCTATCCCTCTGAGCTGCAACACTGTGCAGATCTTGTTTATTTGCCCTAGAAAACTGGCAAATGGACTTCAGGCTATTGAAGTTGCACGCACAATGTTACTAAGGCGCCATGTTTGCCATTCCTCAGCTTGTCTCAAATGAAAGGGGTAGATGAGTCACATTTTCTTTATGACATGCAGAAGAATAGAGAGATACTACATTTATGTATTTTGTAATTGTCTAAAGCACAATTGTTCCAAATGTTGTATGGTGTCAGATTTCCAGGTGCTTGTATATAGGGTAATGGCTAACTGCCTGAACTGAGAAATCCAAGTCAGAATCGCACCTGAACTGCAAGAAAGCCAGTCAGCATGAATGTAAAGCAAAAGTCCAGTGGCACCTTAAAGACTAATTGTTATTTCAGTATGAGCTTTTGTGAGTCACTGCTCACTTCTTCAGATGTGGAAATCAAATTTAGAATCCTTCTTATTGGGCGGGGTGGGGATTAAGATCTAGGATGAATTCTGTCGTGAGTCTTTCAAGTGCAGATTCATTATATGGAAAAAGAAAACATGAGAATGATTCTCAGGTTGACTTCCATACATATCTGAAGAAGTCAGCACTGGCTCACAAAAAGCTCATCTTGAAATAAATGTGCTAATCTTTAAGATGCCACTGGGTGTCTGCTCTATTTTGCAGCAATGGACTAACACAGCTACCCTTTTGCAATTAGCATGAACATACCCATTTTTATACAGAAGTATACTCTGATTTTTGTGGCCCTTTCACCGAATGGGACTAGATGGTCTTGGACAACTGGTTTTTATTGTTAATTTGTTTTGATTGTAATCAAAATGTTTTATATGGTTTTTGTTTTCGGATTCTACAGAAGCTAGAAATCAATGAGTTTAGACTGGAGTAACTTTGTACAGGATTATACTGTAAATCTCTCCATCTACCTGTTGCAGTCTTGTTGGAATAGAAAAGGCTAACATGTACTCAGGATGGGATGCAGACCCTAGCACATGTTCTCAGATATATTTATATTTGTATATCAAATAGTTGGGAAGGAGAAGTATTAATAACGTTACCTGCAAAGTAATTTAGTTCGATATTTAGAATCCATGTTTGAATGACTGCTTGAATTGTTGCTTCTAAGCGAGAAACAATACAAAATAGTTTGTAGTTTGTTTGTTTTGTATGTTTGTAGACTAAATTTTTTTTTAAAAAAAGGAGGCTTGCTCAAAACTTGAATAAAAGTTGTTTCGGCTCACAAAATAGATTTTTAGTTTACAACACTGCACAGCTTAGAGGGAACATTGCTCCTGATCCCAGCTGTATGAATGCGGGGGGTGGGCATTGCCACCTGCTCCCCTCCTGATCCCAGCTGGATGAAGGGCAGGTAGGCATTGCCACCTGTTCCACTCCTGATCCCTGCTGGGTGAAAGCAGGGGACAGGCATTGCCACCTGCTTTGCTCCTCATCCCAGCAGGTTGAAGGAGGAGGGCGGGCATTGTCACCTGTTCTTCTCCCGATCCCAGCTGGGTGAATGTGGAGGGTGGGCATTGCTACCTGCTTCACTCCTGATCCCAGCTGAGTGAAGGTGGGGGGTAGGTATTGCCACCTGCTTCACTCCTAATCCCAGCTGGGTGAAGGTGGGGGACAGGCATTGCTGTCTGTTCTGCACGTGATCCCGGCCTGGGCTTCCCGCCGTGCGCACTCTCTGGAGGTCTGGCTGCCTCATCTGGCCTTCCACAGCAGCACCCTCTGGTGGCGCACCAGGGTAGGAGGTGAGTAGTCTTGAATACGCTTAGCCTTTTATATAGTAGGATTTTGTGAGCTCCTTTGAGCAGGTTCTGAAGGGGGAGGCATAAATGTCTTAAATAAATATATATATATTTTTAAAAAAACTGGTATTCAGAATTGTACTGTCTCCAAATATGGAGACTCTCTTTAGCTATCATGCCTAATAACCTTTGATGGATCTGTCTAATAGTTTTATTTAAACAATTTTAGGTATTCCAAAATAATAAATTAAGTTCCTGTAACAGTATTTAAATATACAAGAAAGGTAGACAATAAAGAAACATGGGTCAGGGACAAAAGTTGTAAATGATTAAACATTCAGAGTAGATGCAAATAATGTGATTGCAATGTAAAAGTGAGGAAAGCCAGGGTCACCCACCAGAGAAAAATGGCACAAGCTCTTGTTTTGAGGTTCCTCTGTAGGAGTCTTAACCGTTTTTTATCAAAACTTTGGAATGGGCTGGAAGCTGGTTGACTGTGACTTGTCTGCCCCCCAGGGATAACCCTCCATTCTACTCCAGGTGGAGGTGAAGATATCCTCAGGCGCTGGGGGGCACATGGGTTCTGCAGTGGAGGGGGGAATCATCAGAAATTGCCATCCCCTTCTCTACCAACAGCAGTGCTATTCCACCAGTGGTAACTGCTTTTATTCCAGTGGAACAGTGCCTCTGGTTCCATCCAACTCATTACTTTGAATAGCTCTGTAGATCCACAAAAGAAATGCTATTTGCACCTGGCAGTATTCTATATAACAGTAGTTACTGGTCCATGTCCCATAGACATGGTTGTGGATATACAATACATTTAGTATGAGCATTCAGACCTAATACATTTTCCATCTTCTTTTTCCCAAAGGAAACTGACTCTGCTAAAGCTATTGAGAACTTTTCATGGATCAAAAGGAAATATAAAATGATATTTTAGTAAGCAGGGGTTAGCTTGGCTTCCCTTGTTCTGAGCCTGCTATGTGTTGACTAACTCTGGTTAGACCCAAACTTTCCTCCTGGTAGGTATATGATGATATTTTTTATTTTATTATTTATCATTATTGTTGTTGCTGCTGTTATTATATTATTTTATTATTTGACTATGCGATTTAGATCAAAGCTGAATCAAGATGGAAAGTGAAAACATGAAACCATAGTAAGAAATATTGGTATGTTTTCTTCAAGCATGCCAGCTAATCCTCAGTTTATTTCCGAGGCAGACAAGCCCCCATTGAGGATGGCATATTTTGCTGTTCTGTATTTTGTTGTGTCAAGATGTTGGCATCTGCCATCTGTCCCAAGGGTGGAGGATGGTGCCGCTGGGTTTCTCTTTCGAGGTTGTGCAGCTGGGAGCCTGGCCAAGTGGCCTTGAGTTCTCTAAGCCTGGAGTTCTCTAGTCCTGAATGCCCAACCCCCCAAAGGGAGGGGGAACTAGTTACCTGAAGTATATGTGTGACTGTTTTATGTGCCTTATTCTTAACAAAGCCTTCGTAATATCATGACACTAGGCCTTACAATGAAGCTTCAAAAAACCAACCAGTGGAGTCTTTTGTAATTCCTTGGCAGGATCCTTACAGTTTGTTAGGAATAAGTTTCTTGATAAAAATCTTCAGAGGTGTTTTATTCACCCAGTCAACTCCCTCCATGCAGCGCCAGTGTTGTTTTGCAAGAAAAAGGATGGAGGATTGAGGTTGTGCATGGATTACTGGGGGCTAAATGCAGTGTTAGTGTAAAATGCCTACCCTACCCATCCTAAGAGATCTGTTAGAGGGCTTGCCCAGGGAAAAATCTTCTCCAAACTGGACCTGCGAGATGCCTATTACAGATTGAGGATAAAAGAGAGAGATGAGTGGAAAACGACCTTTAATACTCCTCTGGGTCAATATGAGTATCTGGTGATGCCTTTTGGGTTGCAAGGTGCTCCAGGGGTCTTTATGGCTTTAATAAATGAAGTTCTGCATAAGCACCTATACCGAGGGGTAGTAGTTTTCATTGATGACGTGTTGATATACAGTCAGGATTATGATTCACATGTCTAGTTGGTCATAAACGTACTGACCACCCTGCATCAAAATAAGTTGTGGCGGGGCGTCGTGAGCGTGCATGCCACACGCGTGAAGTTCAGGCTCCTGACTCAAACTCCCTCCCGACTGATTTAATCAGCTTTTAACCCGAGCTCTTCATAACAAATCATGGGCAAAACAGGAGGTAATAAAAATAAGACTTCAGAATTGACCGTACAAACGGTTAAAACCTTTTTCTCACCATCTGAATCAAAGAACGGGGCTGAGATGGAGCTGTATGCTGCAACCAAGATGGCTGCTGCCCCTGCCAGTCAGAAGGCAGATTACAAAGAAATCCAGGTACTGGAAGCTCATATTAATCTTAAACTAGATCAACTTGAGGAGAAATTTGCTAATCGGATGGAAAAGTTGCTTAAGCCTATGAATGAGCAGCTAACCCTCATTAATGAAACTCTTCAGCAAGTTACTAAAACAGCTGACTCAGCGTTAGACCTCAGCCTGTCTTTGCAAAAAGACGCGCGCATAATGCAAGCAAATGAATACTGGCTGAAAAATAAAATCATGGATCTAGAGAATAAAATAAAATACAATAATTTGAAATTCCGCGGATTTACAGAGTCAGACGAAGGCACAGCAGATTTAACTGCGTTCTTATCAGGCTGGCTTGCTCATGAGCTGCAGTTGGAGAAGGGGGTGGCACCAACCATATTGTCTGCTTACAGGCTGGGTTCCCCTCGAAATCTGAGAGCAAATGCTAACAGAGACATTGTTGTCCGCTTTTTGGATTCCCGTACCAAAGAAAAAATCATTCAAGAAGCAAGGAAAAGAGGCACGTTTTCTTTTCAAGGGAAAAAAATACAAGTCTTCCAGGACCTGTCGAATGAAACGCTGCTGCATAGGAAAGAGCTTAAGCCTGTCACCTCAACGCTAACTAAAGCAAATATCAGATACAAGTGGGTGTCATCGACTAAGCTACAGGTTGCACATCAAGGCAGAGTTCTTCATGCAGTGGATATAGTCTCTGGCCTGAAACTTCTCACCGATTTGAACTTGCCAACCCAAGACTTGATCGTCAACCCAGCAGAAAACATCTCGGCTCAAAACCTTCCCACTCAAGAGAGATGGATCACAATCCCCACGAAATCATCTTCTTGAGCTAGAGATTGTTCACCAATGTCTCCTGTTTGACTCGGCTTTTGATGCGAAGAGCTTGCAAGGAATAAGGGGGGTGGGGGAGGGGGGGAAGGAAAAGAGGGGGGAAATTTTGGCTTGTTTCTTTTTTGTCTGAGAACTGACTGTTCTCTTCTGTCGCTACCCTTATCTTTTTTCTTTCTTTCTCTCGCTGCCCTTCACCCTTTCATCTCCAGCTATTTCATCTTTTTCTTGCCAATCTGTGGTCGGGGGGGGGGGAGTGGGAGTTACCTGTTTTTCATTCTAGTTCCCAAATTTCTTAGGGACCTCCAGATATAGGGAGGTAAAGATTTCTTTCCTCCCTATTAGTAGTACAGGAAATTTCTTTCTGTGCTTCTGGAGGGGTTAGCTCTTTGGTTTCAAGGAGCTATAGTTTAGGTTAGTTATGTCTAAGTTGTTACTGGTTGGGGGGTGTTTTGGGTTAGTTGGTACTGTTAATGTTTTCCCCTGGAAGGTCTGGTCATTCTTAGCTTCCTATGGTAAGCCGTGCAAGGTAAAGGAAGAAGCAATTCTTCATTCTAGAGCTGTATTTCTTTTGTCTGAGTTTATTACTTGTACTCTGCATCAGCTTAGCCTCTTCACAATGTTAGGTCATGACAGGGAAAATTAAAATTGTTACTTTCAACTGCAGAGGCTTAAATAACCCCATTAAGCTCAAACGTGTTTCCACAGCTTTAGCACAGCAGAATGCAGATATATTATTTTTACAGGAGACCCATTATAAAAAGGAAATGCCTCAGATACTGAAATCTAATAGATTTAATTTGCAGTTCCAAGCTCCTGGCTCCTCAAACGCAAGGGGGGTTGCAATTGTATTTTCGAAAAATATCAAATTTCAATGGGTAGACTCTGAAGTGGACCCTAGAGGAAGGTTCATATTTATCAAAGGGAACCTGGAGGGGACAAGGGTAACCCTAGCTTCGATTTATGCGCCTAATGATAAGCAACTTGATTTTTTGCATGAAACCTTTTCCAACCTATGTATGTTTGCTGAAGGTGAGATTCTGATTGGGGGGGACTTTAATTGTATAGCTGATTTAAATCTGGATCGGTCCCAGAGGGATGGGAGACGTTGCAAGAAAATACCACGTCAACTGAAACTACAAATGTTGTTCGATAAATTTGCTTTTAAGGATGTCTGGCGAGCTCACCATGGAGTAGAGAAAGATTTCACTTATTTTTCAGCCCGGCATCAAGTTCATACCAGAATCGATTTTATTCTGGCCTCCAGTAAACTTTATCAAAATTTAATTTCTTCTAATATTGGGAGTAAAATCTGGTCAGATCATGCCTGGGTGGAAAGTCACTTGAATTTAGATGATAAAATAAAACAAGAAACTCATTGGCTATTAAATAAATCTCTTTTATTAAACCCATCTATACATAAAGAAATAGAGAAAGTACTTGAAAATTATTTTAAAGAGAACGTTGCAGGGGAGGTCTCCCAGGCAACAATTTGGGATGCTATGAAGGCAGTGGTCAGAGGGAAAATCATCTCAGTAGCCTCCTTCTACAAGAAAGAAAGAGAGAAATTCAGATTGGACATTTTAAGCAAAATCCAAGCACTAGAAATTAAGCATAAAAAATTTAATAATAAAAAAGTTTACAAACAACTTCTGCTTGAAAGAAAGAAGTTGGAATCTCTAGAGTCCTCTAAAATCAAGAAGAACTTACTTTTCTTAAAACAGAAATTTTGGCACAGAGGTCCTGGAACACTTCGCTTGCTTGCTTGGAAAGTGAAAAAAAAGATCTCAGCCCGCCAAATTAATCTGATTAAAAAAGGCAATAAGGATTATACTTCCAATAACAGGGAAATGTTGGAAGTATTTTACAACTTCTACTCTAAGCTCTATAGAACCACAAACCCATTTATATCTGATATTGACAACTTCTTAGCATCCTGCACCTCCCTAAAAAGTCTTACGCCAGCGCATAGGGAATTCTTGGAGTTGCCCATTTCTCTCCAAGAAATCACAGAGATTATCAAGAAGCTTAAACTTAACAAAACTCCCGGCAGGGACGGTTTTCCTGCCGAATTTTATAAAAGCTTCACACATAGTTTAGCAGAACCACTCAGGCTGACTTGCAATGCAATTCTTACCCAGGGCATCTTCCCTCAGTCATGGAATGAAGCCTCGGTCATTGTGATCCCCAAAAAAGGTAAAGATGTCACCCTCCCATCATCCTATCGTCCGATTTCTTTGCTGAATCAGGATGCTAAAATCTTTACAGCTATATTGGCCAACAGATTAAACAAAATCATTAATCATTACGTTCACCCTGACCAAACCGGCTTCATTCCACACAGAAACATGGCAGACAATGTGCGTAAATCTCTTAATATAATCAATCATTGCATTACCTATCAAATGGAGGCTCTCTTGTTGTCACTTGATGCAGAAAAAGCGTTTGACAGCTTGGAAACTAATTACCTTCTGAGACTCCTGTCAAAAATGGGTTTTGGCCAAACTTTTATACGATCAATCAGCTTACTTTATGCCAACCCTACGGCCCGGTTAAAAATAAATGGTATAAATTCAAAGGATATTAAACTTACAAGAGGGACCAGGCAGGGCTGCCCCTTGTCACCACTACTGTTCGCCCTTGCTATAGAACCTCTGGCGGAATCCATAAGACAATCAGCTGAGATCAAAGGCATTAGAATAAAAAGTCATGAATATAAAGTTTCTCTCTTTGCTGATGATATGGTTCTGTATATCTCTCACCCTTCTGCTTCATTACCTCCCTTGGAAGACAAGTTACATACCTTTGGTCAACTATCAGGTCTTAAAATTAATAAATCTAAATCTGAAATTTATCCTATTAATTTATCCCCAGACACACAAGCTCAGATAGCCTCCAATTATGAATACCAATGGATCAGCAAGAACTGGGTCTATTTAGGAATCACGATCCCTGTCAACCTAGCAAATTTAAAGGAATCTAATTTTAAAACCCTAGAACTCAAAGTTATAGGTGAATTTAAAGAATGGAGCAAGTTGACTTTATCCTGGGCTGAAAGAATACAACTGGTCAAAACCATGATTTTACCACTTTTCTTATTTAATTTTCGTATGCTGCCTATTAATCTCACTGATCAAGATATCCGAAAGTGGCAAACTCTTATAAATAAATTTATTTGGGCTAATAAACGTCCTAGACTTAATTTTTCAACCATGAAACGTTCAACCAAAAAGGGTGGCTTGGCTATTCCAGACCTAAAATGTTATTATAT
Organism: Eublepharis macularius; assembly: GCF_028583425.1. Lineage (NCBI taxonomy): Eukaryota > Metazoa > Chordata > Lepidosauria > Squamata > Eublepharidae > Eublepharis > Eublepharis macularius. The sequence continues at coordinate 39,464,485 of NC_072797.1, forward strand.
GGCAGCACAGCTAGCAAACATAGTGCTTCTTTTGCATTCCTCAGATAGTTCAGACTGGACATATGCTGAAACTGCACATCTTCTTCCCCATGATATAAAGGATATAATTTGGACAGACCCTAAACACAGGCCTACCCAAACTCTTGCCAATCCATTTTTGAAATCTACTATATCTGTATGGGACAGGGTAAGAAACTATCTAGCTCCTACACCGTCACCACTATCATCCTTCCTGGACCAATCGTGGTTTCCACCAGGTCAGGATTTAATTTCATTTCAGCAATGGAAGGTAATTAAGAAATCTAGGATCATTGACATCACCAAACATGGGGCCATCCTAACTAAGGAGCAAATAGAAGGGGATACAGAGGTTGTGGTCCCTTGGTATCAATACTTACAATTATCTCACCTTATAGGCAGCCAATTATTTGTCGACTCCTGGAAACGGGAGTTAACAGATTTTGAACGTTTATTAAAAAAAATAGAACCTCATCGTAAAGGCCTCATAGCTAGCATCTATTCTAATTTAAACTCACAGAATGATCAATCCTCATTAAGGTACCAATTGAAATGGAATACGGACTGCAGTACCCCCTTAACAGAAGAGCAATGGTCCACAATATGGTCTGGCAAGCCCCTAAATTCGAACGCAATCAATATCAAAATGTCTTCTTTTAAATTGTTGTCGAGATGGTACATGACTCCTCAATTACTACACCAAATTAATCCCAATTTAACACCGCTCTGTTGGAAAAAGTGTGGTCAAATTGGTGACTATATCCATTTGTGGTGGTCTTGCCCCAAGATCCAATCATTCTGGGACTTAATTTCAAGGAAAATTAAGGCGATTACAGATTATGAACTGCTCATGACTCCAGAATCAATTTTGCTGGGTCTTTGGGAAGACCCTGTCATACCAAAGGTGCGGAAAAATTTAATATTTATGTTACTTGCTGCTGCAAAAATGCTTCTAGCAGCACACTGGAAATCAGACAAGCTTCCAAAGCTACAACAGTGGGTTCAGAAAGTATGGGATATTTTTATTATGGAAAAAATAGCAGACCACCTTCATTCTATTGATAAACCACAGTATCAGTCATCATTCTTTACGCAATGGTTGCCCTTTTTGAATTACTTATACAATACTAATCAACTGCCTAATGCTGACATCAATACTTTTAGCTTCTTAGCTATATTATGAGAATATCTCCTCACTGTTCCCCCTTGCACTGTTTTTGTAGTCTATTACATTGGCTTTGTTATTGTTATTGACCATTCCAAGGTTTGTTTCTTGTATTATTGTTATATGTATTTATGAATATTGTAAATTGTAAAATGAAAAATAAATAGTTTAAAAAAAAAAAATAAGTTGTATGCCAAGCTATCAAAGTGTGAATTCCACAAAACAAAGCTCGATTATTTGGGATATCGAGTGTCCAACAAAGGGTTAGGTATGGACCCAAGCAAGGTCCAAGCTGTCCAAGAGTGGGAGGCACTACAAACCAGACGTCAATTACAATTGTTCCTGGGTTTTACAAATTTTTACAGACCTTTCACTAAGCATTTTGCAACTATTGTCCTGCCTGTCACAGAGCTGTTAAAACCCAAAGGTAAAGAAGTGGCTGCTGCAAAACCAGATGCTAAACTGAATTGGAGTAAGGAGTGCCAACAAGCCTTTGAGAAACTGAAGGAACTATTTACTTCTGAGCCCATCTTAAGTTATCCTGACGAGAATAAAAAATTCATTGTCCAAGTTGATGCAAGTGATTGTACAATGGGAGGTGTGATTCTCCAAGAGGGTTCCGATGGGGAGCTACACACATGTGCCTATGTTTCAAAGAAGTTTTCAGAGGTGGAGCGCCGCTAGTCGGTCTAAGACAAAGAAATCATAGTGGTAAAGCTAGCACTCTCAACCTGGAAACATTTACTGGAAGGGGCCAAGATTACCTTTGAGGTATGGACAGATCATAAGAATTTGGAGTATTTACGAACGCCTGGGAAACTAGGAGCTAAGCAACTATGGTGGGCCAAGTTTTTTTCTAGGATTCGTTTTACACTTAAGCATCTTACTGGGAAATCAAATTGTTTGGCTGATGCTTTGTCTAGACTTCCACAGCATGACAGCAAAAAGGAGATCATTGATCAACTATTCACACCCAGCCAGTTGGGAGGAGTTGTAACCAGATCCCAGACCCATTTAGAATCATAGAATCATAGAATCATAGAGTTGGAAGGGGCCATACAGACCATCTAGTCCAACCCCCTGCCCAGTGCAGGATCAGCCTAAAGCATCTCTGACAAGTATTCATCCAGCCTCTTCTTGAAAACTGCCAGTGAGGGGGAGCTCACCACCTCCCTAGGCAGCTGATTCCACTTTTGAACTACTCTGACCGTGAAAAAGTTTTTCCTAATATCCAGCCGGTACCTTTGTGCATGTAGTTTTAGCCCATTGCTTCGCGTCCTACCCTCTGCTGCCAACTGGAACAGCTCCCTGCCCTCCTCCAAATGACAGCCTTTCAAATATTTAAAGAGAGCAATCATGTCCCCCCTCAACCTCCTCTTCTCCAAACTAAACATTCCCAAGGCCCTCAGTCTTTCCTCGTAGGGCTCAGTCTCCAGACCCCTGATCATCCTCGTCGCTCTCCTCTGCACCCTCTCGATTTTGTCCACATCCTTTTTGAAGTGAGGCCTCCAGAACTGCACACAATACTCCAGGTGTGGCCTGACCAAGGCAGTATAGAGAGGGGCTATGACCTCCTGCGATTTCGATGCTATGGCCCCTTTGATACAACCCAGGATTGAATTAGCCTTTTTTGCCACCGCATCACACTGACTGCTCATATTCAGTTTACAGTCCACTCTTACCCCAAGATCCCTTTCACATATACTACTGCCCAGAAGTGTATCCCCCATCCAGTATTTGTGCTTCTCATTTTTGTGGCCCAGATGTAATACTGTGCACTTGTCTTTGTTGAATTGCATCCTATTCACAGCTGCCCACTTCTCCAGAGTATTCAGGCCTTATTGAATTTTAATTCTATCTTCTTGGGTGTTTGCTACCCCTCCCAATTTGGTATCATCAGCAAATTTAATGAGCAGCCCTTCCACTCCTTCATCCAGATCATTGATAAAAATATTGAAAAGTACCGGGCCCAAAACCGAGCCCTGCGGCACCCCACTGGACACCTCCCTCCAATCTGATGAAACGTCGTTGACCACCACTCTTTGAGTGCGGTCCTCCAACCAGTTCCCTATCCACCGAACTGTCCTATAGTCTACTTCACAGTCTTCCAGTTTGCCCATCAGAATGTCATGGGGGACCTTATCAAAAGCTTTACTGAAATCCAGATAAATCACGTCAACAGAGTTCCCCCGATCCAGTAAGCTGGCCACTCGATCAAAGAAGGAAACCAGGTTGGTCTGGCAGGATCTGTTAGGAACAAAACCATGCTGACTTCCCCAGATCACTGAGCGGTCCTTCAGATGCTTACAGATTGATCCCTTTAAAATCTGTTCTAATATCTTCCCAGCAACAGAAGTCAGACTGACCGGCCTGTAGTTTCCCAGGTCATCCTTCCTCCCTTTCTTAAAGATTGGGATAACATTTGCTCTTCTCCAATCTTGTAGCACATCCCCAGTCCTCCAGGAGGACAACCCCCTTACCTGCAACCTGAGCCTTGGTTGGAGAAAGTTAGAGAGGAAACTGAGAAGGAGGCAGTGGGTACTTTACCAGACTGTTTGCAAAAAGGTGAGAATGGATGCTGGTACAAATAGAGAAGATTATATCTTCCAGAAACCGTATGGGGGGGCGGAGAGTATTGAAATGTTGCCATGATGATAAAACCGCTGGCCATTTTGGATTTGTTAAAATCCTCCACCTTACACAAAGGCCAGGAATGAGGAGGGATATCTCTCAATATGTGTCCACCTGTCAAGTTTGTGTGATGGGGAAAAAGAGGAGAGGAAAGTCGCCTGGATTACTGCAACCTTTACTAGCAGACCATGGGAAACTATTTCCATGGATTTCATCACAGACCTTCCCCCCTCCAAAGAGAAAACAGTGAATCTGGTGATAGTGGATCTATTTTTGAAGCAAGCCCATTTTGTTCCTTGCTCTAAAATTGCCACAGCTAAGAAGCTAGCAAACTTGTTTATGCAACATGTGGTACGTTTACATTCTTTTCTGACAAAAATAATCTCTGACAGGAGGCTCCAGTTCATTGCCACCTTTTGGTGGGAGCTGCTAAAAGTAACTGGAATTGATCAAGGTCTGAGTTTGAGTCACCATCCACAAATGGACAAAGTGAAAGAACAAATCAAGTGTTGGAGCAATTTTTAAGGTGTTACATCAATTACCCACAAGATAATTGGATGGACTATCTTGTTGTAATCTACAATTCGAACGATTATGTGATGCTTTAAACTGCTCTCATACTGGCTTGGAGGAGTGTTGTAATCTAAATGTCAAAAGCCAGTGTGCAGAGGCTCTAGATCAAAATGATCTGTGTGACAGTTAAACACATCAGGTGACTGAGAGTCAGGTGGTCAAGTTCCAAAGTCAGGAGAACGTAAGGGAATGACTCAGCTAAGTTCACTCATGCATCTGATTGGTTGTCTGCATGTATAAGTTGCTACTGTGTACATTATGGTTGGGGCTTCTTTCAAGTCCAGTTGTAGGCGAAGCACTTTGTCTCTCTGGACTATAACCTGTATATCTATTGCTCTTTATCCACCTGTAAATAAATTGTATGATACACCTTTACTGGACAAGCAAGGTGTGGACTCTTTCTGGGTTCTCCTCAAGCCGGTGCAGTCACACTAACTACGCGCTAATCAACAGGGTTATGGGCCCAGATAGACTGCGCCAAGCTGAGGAGGCTCTACTGAAGTGTGTCGAGAAGCAGCAGAGTCAGTGGTGGATGTTGGCACCTAACGGCCGCAGTCCCTTGGAGAAGGATTTATTGGCTGTGTAAAGTGCCAGTGACCAGGAGGAGGAGGAGGCAAACAAGCTCCCTCAGGCCGGTGCAGCAGAAGGTATGGCACAGAGCACGGTTGTGTTGGTGGAGAAGCTAACCTCCGCAAATTACTCCACTTGGTCATTACGTATGGAGCATTTTCTAAAAAGAGAGGGGCTGTGGAAATGTGTCAGCAATCCCCCTGAGGACCCCACTGATGCTGAAAAGATTGCAGATGAACGTGCTTTAGCTCATATCGTGCTGGCTGTGGGGGATGACCAATTGCTTCACATCAGGTTCTCAGTTACGAGTTCAAAGGCCTGGGAAGATTTAAAGCTGGTCCATGCCAGAACATCTGCAGGGTTATTAATCATGCTGACACGTCGCCTCTATAGACTTGCTCTCAAGCCGGGGGAGAGCATGCAGAAACATATAAACAGCTTGACTGAATGTTTCCAGCAACTGGCTGCTCGTGGGAAGCCCACGGAGGACTCAGATAAGGCATACATTCTGTTATCAAGTGTGCCTGATGTATATTTTCCTCTTATTGCAAGCCTTGAGAGCCTTGAACCGGATAAACTCACTTACTCATATGTTGGGTCCCGTCTTCTTGAGGAAGAAACTCGTGTTTCAACATACGGGAGCTGGCATTCAAGGACGGAGCAACGGTCAGATGGAGGGGCCCATCGAGGGGTTTCTGCCACTGACGGCGGAGGAGTTGCCAGCAAACAGTGGGAGATCACCCAGCTGACAGCAGCAACCGTAAGAAAATGTTACAGTTGCGGCTCCACTTCTCACCTTCGTCGCTTTTGCCCGGACAGGAGAAGAAAACAACAGAAGCAGAAGCAAGGACATGTGCAGGAGCCTCGAATTCCGGATGAACATGCGAGGCTGGTCACCGCTTCTGCTGCAGATACACGTTTTCAATGGATTCTGGATAGTGGCGCCTCGGAATGTTTTTCCCGGGCGGAGGAGGTGCTGTGTGATTTACAACAGAGCAATCTGCAGTCCGTTTTGTTGGCAGACGGGAGAGAATCTTCAGTGAGCACTATGGGGACTTTGCGGTTTACGGCTCTGGAGGAGGACTTTGCGCCTGTGTATTGTGTTCCCTCTTTGGACCATAATCTGTTATCTGTAAGTAAGTTGACCCAAAAGGGGTTTGAGGTCCGGTTTATAGAGGACAAATGTCTAATAAGCAAGGCTGGCAAGGTTCTAGCAAATGGGGAGCTGAAAAACAATGTCTATATTGTGGAAAATCGACAGGCAAAGGCCGACACGGTTACTAACAAATGTAGCCATGACAATTGTGTGCATTTATTGCACCGGCGCTTAGGGCATGCTAGCTTTGGGGTTATATGCAAAACTCTAACACTCCTGAAGGGAGAAAAGGTGTCAAGCTGCTCAGAGTTCCTAGACTGCACTGTTTGTAAAGCAGTCAAAACAAAGGCATTCCCTGTAGCTAAGAAAAGTGGTCGGGTGTCTACAAAGCCACTCGAGTTGATCCACATGGATCTGATTGGTCCGTTCCCCAAAAGCCATTCTCAAAACTGTTATGCCCTGGTCCTAACAGACGATTTTAGCCGGTACTCATGGGTTTATGTTATGGAACACAAGTCTCAAACTTTTGATTTGTTTAAGGTTTGGGCAAAAAAGGTACAAAAACAGTTGGGGCTGGAGATTAAGGCCATCCAGTCTGACCAAGGGGGAGAATTCATGTCTGTAAATTTCTCTCACTGGTGTGATCTAAATGGTGTCTTGCACAGGGTAGCGAATACAAGTGTGCCGCAAGAGAATGGTCTGGCAGAAAGGCATGGTGCCATTATACAAGAAAAAATGGCTGCTATGTTAACTGATGCCGGTTTGCCAAAAACTTACTGGGCTGAGGCAATTATCTGTGCCTGTTATGTGGTAAATCGTCTGTGGTCACGTGCTGTGAATGAAATACCTTTTCGGTTACTTTTCAACAGAGATCCTAATCTAAAGTTACTAAGGGTGTTTGGCATGAATTCTTGGGTGCACATCCCTTTGAGGCAGCGCAAAAAAGGGGGCCCAAAAGCCTCTAAGCTGATATTCGTTGGATACCAGTGGCATGAAGGCCTACAGGTTTACCAATGAAAACAAAAAGTTATCATATAACCGCTCAGCCAGTGTATGTGAACATGCAAATTGGAGAAGGCTTCACGGGTATGAGAGTGAAAGCCAGATTGCATTGCCAGTTACTGATGAAGTTCCTGAAATAAGTCCAGAGGGAGACGTGAGTGTGAAGCAGGAGATTAGTTCTCCAGCCAGGCAGGTAACACAGGACACACAGAGGTCTAGTCCTCCAATACGTGTGTCCAATCGTCCAAATAAGGGTGTCCCACCTCAAAGGTTTGGTTTTGAAGCTGCAGCAAACTGTGTACTGGTTAAAGAGCCAGCTAACTATTCAGAACTTCTCACTTATGAGGGGGAAGAGAAAAAGGCTTGGCTCGAGGCCATGAAGGCCGAGTATCAGTCTCTAACTGACCATGAAGTTTTTACAGTTGTACCTAAGCCAAAAGACACCAATATCATTGGCTGTAGGTGGCTGTATAAGATAAAACAACTTCCCTCAGGAGATGTGCAGAGGAAAGCGCGTTTGGTAGCCCGTGGTTTTTCTCAGGTACAATTCCAAGATTATGACCAGGTATTTTCTCCCACCATTAGGCCTGAAACAGTAAAGTTAGCCTTATGCAAGGCAGGGGTTCAACACAAAAACATAGATCATTTTGACGTCTGTACGGCTTACCTCCATGCTCCTTTACAGGAATGTTTATATATGGAGCAAATACCAGGATTTGAGGTGTCAAATAAACATATGATGCTCAAACTAAACCGAGCTTTGTATGGGTTATGTCAATCAGCACGAGCTTGGTTTCAATACCTGTCACAATCACTAAAAACAGCAGGCTTTGAGCAAGGCAAAGGTGATGCCTGCATTTTTACAAAAATGGTAGGAGGTTCAGAAGTCCAACTCCTTATTTTTGTAGATGATATATTGTGTATATACGAGACAGACGAACAATTATGATGGTTTAAACAAATAGCAAAGGATATTTGCAAGGTGAAACATTTAGGTCCTATCTCCAACTATTTGGGAGTGCAAGTGTCAAAAACCCAGGACGGATTTTACCAACTGAATCAGAGGGATAAAATTATAAAGTTGCTCACGGAGTATAGATTAACTGGAGCACATGGTGTGTCTACTCCAATGACGACAGGGTATATCAGGGAGCCAGATGACATTCCCTTGGAAGATGTACAGAGATATCAGTCGTTGGTGGGCAGTCTTTTGTATCTCTCATGTTGGGGCCGTCCAGATATAACACAAGCAGTAAACATGCTATGTCAAAGGTGTGCTAAGCCTTTCCGTAGGGATTGGATAGCAGCAAGACGCGTATTAAGATATCTTAAGGCTACTCTTAATTTCTCTTTGGTTCTGAAAGTTACTGAACCTATGCAAGTCACTATGTTTTGTGATGCTAGTTGGGCAGACCGCCCTGACGGAAAATCAACTACAGGACTAGCTATATTTGTTGGAGGTGCTCTCATTGCACATAAGACATCAAAGCAATCTTTGTTAGCTCATTCATCTTGTGAAGCCGAGTTTGCAGCCATAAGCCAAAGTATTTTAGAGCTGGAAGTAATACAACAGCTCATGTCTGACATGAAAATGCATTGTGCCGTACCAATTGATGTTTATGGGGATAATACAGCAGCACAGCATTTAGCCCAAGATGGTGGGGCTAAATCACGAAGTAAACACATCCTAATCAGGTATTTAAATGTAAAATGTGCTGTAGAACAAGGTTTCATAAAATTGTTAAGATGTACATCTGGTGACAATATAGCAGACATGTTTACTAAAAGTCTGTATACTGTACAATTCGAACGATTATGTGATGCTTTAAACTGCTCTCATACTGGCTTGGAGGAGTGTTGTAATCTAAATGTCAAAAGCCAGTGTGCAGAGGCTCTAGATCAAAATGATCTGTGTGACAGTTAAACACATCAGGTGACTGAGAGTCAGGTGGTCAAGTTCCAAAGTCAGGAGAACGTAAGGGAATGACTCAGCTAAGTTCACTCATGCATCTGATTGGTTGTCTGCATGTATAAATTGCTACTGTGTACATTATGGTTGGGGCTTCTTTCGAGTCCAGTAGTAGGCGAAGCACTTTGTCTCTCTGGACTATAACCTGTATATTTATTGCTCTTTATCCACCTGTAAATAAATTGTATGATACACCTTTACTGGACAAGCAAGGTGTGGACTCTTTCTGGGTTCTCCTCAAGCAGTCATGCTAACTATGCGCTAATCAACATATCTTTCTTTTTCTGAATACTGTTACAACAACAATTTACACAGTTCTATTGGAACCACCCCCTTTAAAGCAACTCAGGGGTTTGAAGGAAAACCCATGCCCTTACTGGACCAAGGTGCTACGGAAAAAGGAGGGGACTTACAGCAATGGTGGACTGACATTGTAAATCAGTGGGAGATTATAGAAAAGACATTGGAACAAGCTAAGATGGATTATAAAAAACAAGCAGATAAAAACAGATCTCCCTGGGATTTGAAAGTTGGGGATAGTGTATATGTGTCTACCAAGAATCTTAGAGGCACCGAGCCCAGTAAGAAATTAGGGTGGAAGTATGTAACCCTTTCAAAATAACAAAATTAATCAATGCTGTTACAGCGGAGCTAGACCTTCCTAAGAGTTTAAGAAACATCCATCTAGTTTTCCACCTCAGCTTGCTGAAAAGGGATCCAGGGGCAGACAAATGGCACTTTGAGCCAGCCCAGCCCCCACCTCTAATGATAGATGGACAACTGCATTATGAAGTTGAATTAATCTTGGATTCTAAACGGAAAAGGGGAGTACTGTATTATTTAGTTCAATGGAAGTTCTTCCCCAAGAGTCAAGCTGAATGAGTTAAGAGCCACAGACATTCAAGCACCTAGGCTCTTAAAAGACGTTCACAAAAAATATCCGCAGAAACCTGGGGGGAATTGATTTTCGGGGTTGCAGAAGATGTCAGGATGTTGGCATCTGCTATCTATCCCAAGGGTGGGGGATGGTGCCGCTGAGTTTCTCTTTCGAGGTTGTGCAGCTGGGACCCTGGCCGAGTGGCCTTGTGTTCTCTAAGCCTGGAGTTCTCTAGTCCTGAATGCCCAACCTCTGAAGTATATGTGTGACTGTTTGTTTTATATGCCTTATTCCTAAAAAAGCCTTCATAATATCATGACACTAGGTCTTACAATAAAGCTTCAAAAAACCAACCAGTGGAGTCTTTTGTAATTCCTTGGCAGGATCCTTACATGTTGTTTCTTTATCTAATTTTAAGCAAATGAATTATGCTACTCTTTATTAAAGCAGCAAAATCTTGTACGTAATTTCCCTCTCAGCAACAATTCCACAAGAGACAAATCACATTATAATTGCACTGCATAATAAACAAGTAAAACCAATTATGAATCTATGCTGCTGTCAAACTCTTGATCTATGTTCCTTTTGTGTATTGCCATTTCCTTGAGGACTCAGAATACTAGACGTGACAGTGGACTGACAGTCCTCTCCTATGAAGATTTAGGCATGTTGAAGCCCACTGATATCTTACTGCATAGCAGCAGGCTGCTGGTCAAATGTTTATAATTCATTCTACACAAACCGTTACCTGCAACTAGAATCTCAGTGAGTTTGTGCTTGGTTTATAATTATTTCATATTTGCTGTAATATTTGAAAGTGTTTCAGTCTACCTGAGACCTGAAGAGCTGCTGCCCGTCAGAGTAGACAATACTGACTTTGATAAACTAATAGCCTGACTCAGTGTAATGCATGTGTAAATGTGAAACAACTGATCAATAAATAGTCCTTTCTACTGTAATGAAATGAAACATTGAACACCTCTCTCATTTCAGAAATAGACAATATTTATCTGATGATTTATGAGGAAAAAATTGACCCTACTCCAATTAACTTAAATTTCTAGTTTAAGATTATTAAGATCTACTTATTTTGTTTCATGCAGATAACTTATCAAAAGAACAGTCATCTTTGTATAGTCGAAGGCTTTCACGGCCGAAGAGCAATCAAACCCAGGATGAATCAAACAACCAAGGAAAAACAGTCTCCTACAGGAAAAGTGTTTTTGCCATATATCAAAGGAATTACTGATCAGATGGGAAAGCTTATGAAAAAGCATAACCTTCAAGCAGTATTCAGACCCACCCGAAAAATACAACAGATGCTACGATCAGCAAAAGACAGTAGAGACCCCCTCACCTCTGCAGGAGTATACCGTATACCCTGCAGCTGTGGACAAGTTTACATCAGGACCACAAAGCGTAGCATCCAGACAAGAATAAAAGAACATGAAAGACACTGCAGACTTGGACAACCTGAAAAATCAGCAGTGGCTGAACATAGCCTAACTCAAACAGGGCACAGTATCTTATTCCAGGACACCAAAATACTGGACAACACTTCCAACTACTTTGTCAGACTGCACAGGGAAGCCATTGAAATTCACAAGCATAAGCAAAACTTCAACAGGAAAGAAGAAACCTTAAGAATGAACAGAGCATGGTTTCCAGTTCTGAAAAACACCAGGCTAACAAAACATTCTATCCCCGACAATAGCCCTGCAGAGAAGATTAGCACATCAAGTACCAATCCATATGCAAAAGAACCTCCTCAGGATACAGTGAAGCCTCCCGCCATTAGCATTCCACACCCTGGGAAACTCTTACAGGATGACTCAGCTCAACCCCACCCCTCCTGAGTAGATACAAATGACCTACATCTTTTCCACACTGTGACACTGAGAAATCCCTGTCTTTTGGTGCTACACCTCTGAAGATGCCAGCCACAGCTGCTGGCGAAACGTCAGGAACTACAATGCCAAGACCACGGCAATACAGCCCGGAAAACCCACAACAACCATCATCTTTGTATAAATGCTTAGTGCAACATTAGACCGATGAAATTATTATTTTTAATTATTCATGGGCTATCTTTCAAGTAAAACAGAGAAGTAAAGTCTGTGGATTCCTATATTAAGATTGCGTTCCTTCACACTGTTAGCCATAACTTTGGTGAATTATTGCACTCAAGTATATAATAAGGGTTTCCAGATTCAGGGCAAGCAGAGCTGCTGCACTTTTTTTGTCTTGTGTAAGAAATATAATGAACACCAGCTATTTCTATTACAAAATCAACAACATTTGCTTTACAGGCAAATTAGCTTTAGCTACTATAATAAAACTGCTTTGAGAAAGGGATGATCCAGGCAACATTTTCCAAGTATTAGGCTGGGTACTACTAGCTTTTTCACTCAATCTCACCACATTTTCTTCCTTATTGCAGCCCCATCTTACATAGCTGTTGTTTAAACAACTAGACATGGGCACGAACAGAAAAAAAACCCAAACACCCTGTTTGTCGTTTGTTGCCATCCATGAACCATGAACAAGAAACATGGACAAACATGAACTGTTCCCGAACATGTTTGTTGTTTGTGGGGGCCAGAAACCCCCACCCCAACCCCCCCCACTTAGCCCCCCCTCAAACCCACTTACCTGGCCCTTTAAAGATCCCTTTAAACTATCAGCTGACAGGCAGCAGAGGGGGATCCCGCCCTGCCACCTGCCAGCTGATAGTTTAAAGGGCCCTGTCCTGGCAAAAACAGCAGTGTCTGCTGGCAACTAGTTTGAGGTATTACCAACTGACCTTCCCAATGTCCAATACCCACCAAATTTGCAGGGGACATAGTCCTCACTGTTCTCTGAAGACCCCCCCCCCCCCAAGTTTCTGAGAGATTGTACCCCGGGAAAGGCATGATCCACAGGTCTCCCCCTTGGCTGTCATTTTCTCTTCACAGTGGCAAAAACGGGACTCTCTGCTGGAAGTACTTTGAAGGGTTAAAGCCAGAAGGAAAGCCAGAAGGAGTTCAGACAGAGTTCAGTCCCTGCCTCTGGTTGCCAAGGGAATTGATTGCAGGTGCCAGACTGTCTAGCTTGATGAACGGCTGAGGAAGGCAACGAACTAGGCTTGCAATGACCACTTGTTCGTTTAGAATGGGGCCTCATGAATGGCTTGTTTGTGAACAGACGAACGGACTGTTTGTGGGTTTTTTCCGTTCGTACTGTTTGTGCCCATGTCTATATACAACTCTCATAGTCTTTTTGGTAGTTGGGGTGAAGCCCTCCTCCTTTTTCATGGGAAAGCTGGTTGGATCTGATCCATTAATTTTCTTTAAACAGCATGATGATGTTTGGTAGGCAATAGGGAGTTTAATAAAAAGGTCATAATGAGAGTCTCTCTAGATGTACAGGTTTTTAAAGAGTTGGGTTTGGTTCCCCAGACCCAACTCGGATTCCCACAGCAGCTGTGTGGCTGTGGAGAATGGCTATTAAAAAATAAAGGAGAGCCAAAACAGCCTCAGAATGCCACTGGGGGCTCCAGCCATCCCCTTATGCTGTTTTCCAAAAAGTGTGTGGAGGGATGTCTCTGTTTTTGCTACTCCACTTGAAGTATTCTGTGCTCGTGGAACAGTAAAAACAGGGAAATGACCTCCCCCTGTGCTATTTTGACATGGGGAAACAGCTTGAGGGGGAGGGCGAGCTCTTCCTCTCCCATGGTGGTTTCTGGGCTGTCTGGGCTGTCCTTTATCTTTTAACAGCCATTTTCCTGTGTGGCTGTGGGAAACCTGTACTGGGTCTGGGGAACCAATTCTTTAAAAGCCTTCAAGTCTGGAGAGACCCTAAGTCTTCAGTATGCTTGCTATTATTGTTGTTCTTAAAATAATTTGTATGCCACCTTTCTATACTTTAAACACTTTAAATTTAATACAACAGTTAAAATAGTATAAAATTATGATTTTGGGGACCAGTCACGAATTCAGGAAGCAGAGTAAGGACCAACGCAAACATGGTTTTTTGAAAAAGTATCTCTGCATTTTATTTATTTATTTAACTTATAGTCCACATTTCTCACTGAGAATTAAGGCATATTACATAGTGTGATATTAGTACAGTCAATTTCAAGGACATTTCAAAAAATAATGCAGTTGGGTATATGCAAAGATGTAGCAGAAATCCAATACAGAGTTGACGAAATTCTACATAAGACATCCTAAGGCTGACATATTAAACAACATAAAACTACCCAGTAGGATCATACTTAAAGCAACAGATAGTACATAAGGCAACAGATAATACATTATAGCACATAGTGGTGAAGTCTATGGTCCCTATCTCTTTAGTGAAGCATATCCTTGAGACCACCCCTTACAGTACAGCCCTCCTATGTTACTAAAAAAGCCCTCTTGAATAATTCAGTTTTGCATCATTTGTGGAAAGCCAGAAGAGTGGAGACTTTCCTGATCTCGTCAGGTAGGAGGTGAAACCACAGAGAATGCCCATGTAAGGCTAGCTGTTGATTTTGTCCATGTGCAGGATGGTACCTGCAGGAGACCTTGTTCAGTTGAACAAAGCTGTCACGGAGGAACATAGTGTGGTCTTGTAATTGATATTCTACAATGTACATTAATTATCCATGGCTACCTTTTTTAATCCCAAGGAAAGTATACCATAATGAAGGCTGAAGATCACCTGTTTTGGCTTGGCAGCTTGCCTGAAAACTTTTGATCTCTATACACAAATGGAAAAGGTCTGAAGTCTTACCCTAAAGCATAAAAAAGACATAATCCAATGAAAGCATATAGTGCTTAAAAAAAACAGGTGCTGGTACTCATATATAACGTTGTACCGATTTCCACCAACTCCCCCCTCAGGAAGAACCCTCCCAAATGATGCCAGTACTCAGTACTTGTGAATTCCATTATTTTCCTTAGAACTTTCAAACAAATATAGCTAAAACTAGGTTGTAAAGAAGCCAACAGAAGTAGTACTAGCAAATATTTTTTAATGTCCAGGGCAGTATTTGTACAGCCAGTGTGAAAATTCATTATTTTTGGAGGGCAAGATTCAGATGATTGCTACTCACCAAGGGTAGAAATGACAAGGTTTTGCAACATTTACCCAGTGAAAAAGTTCACTTCAATGATAAATACTGCTAGAAAAGCAAGTTAAGGCAGAGGCAAAGAATGCTTCCTACAAAGTTAGTCTAGCATGGAAGATGGCCCCCTACCTTAACCCAGCTGATCTGTCCACCTGCTGTAATGCATTGGAGTTAACTGAGAAACTCCAGTTAGTGCAGAATGCTGCAACTCAATTATTATTGGGAGCTAGGAGGAACATGAATATTACTCCCATTCTGCAGTCACTCCATTGGCTACCTAACAGCTACTGGGCTTAATTCAAGGTATTGGCTGTCACCTACAAAGCTCTGCATGACCTTGGTCTATCTTATCTCTGGGATTGCCTCTCTCCCTATGTTCCACCATGACAGCTTCGCTCATCTGAACAGCACCTTCTGCAGGTACCGCTTTGCACATGGACAAAATCAACAGCTGTCCATTCAGGTGCATTCTCTGTGGTGCCCGCCTTATGGAATGGCTTGTTTGAAGAGGTCAGAAAAGCTCTTGGCTTTCCTCAGATATTGCAAAATTGAATTATTCAAGAGGGCTTTCTACTCAGATAGGAGGGATATACTGTATGGATGTGGTCTCAAAGAGAAGCATTAATAAAGGAATAGAGCTTATACACTTTACTACTCTGTACTGTCTGTTGCTGTTAGTATGATTCTAGTGGGTAATTTCTATTTGTTTAATATGGCAGTCCTAGAATTGCTAATGCTGTGTTTCAGTATTTCTTCAACTCTGTATTGGGTTCTTGCTAGTTTAAATCTGCACATTGCATTGACATACCCTAGGGCCTATTACATGGTTTATTGAAATGTCTTTGAAGTTGACTGTATTTATTCACATTCTGTAATCCACCTTGAGTCTCAGTAAGAAAGGTGGACTATAAATAACGTAAATAAATTTTAATGATGTATATCAATGTATCAACATGTGATGATTTCCAAGAATAAAACAAAATACTTTAAGAATAGCAATAACTAATGTAGTATGCATTTATATAAAGGCACAAAAGCTTTTATAGTGTATAGCCAAAGGCCTTTACAATCTAACACCAACCCCCCCCCCCCCCGCAAAGACATAAAGTGTGAATGCTGTTGTGAAAATAACCAAATCTTAACATATTCATCAGGTTAAAACATTTCACCCTTCAAATGGAAATATTGCATGTATTTTCTTAGCTGCCATAGCAAACAGAGACACTCTATATGAGATGAACAGGTTGGCATCCAAAAGAAAGATCAGCTGCTCTGTTTCCAAGGAAAGGTTTAAGTCCCCCAAAAGTGCTGTGAGAAATTTGATTCTAGACTCTGTGTAAAGAGAGCAAGATAGAATGTAATGGAGTAAATCTTCTGTAACTGGAGCACCGCACATACAGAAGCACAAAGCAAATGGTGTTTGGGAGAAGTGACCATCAAGCAAGCCTGTTGGCATGCTCTGAAACCAGACAGATGTAAATGCTATTCTGAAATTTTGGAGGGCAATGCTGGACAGATAGGGAGCTCTGACATGGTCCCTTTTGGACAGTTTAAACCAAGGTGAGAATTTGGAGCTGGAGATTGATTGTCTACCTAAAGTGGAATCATACTGGAACAGCAAGTTATGAATATTGGTGCACACCATAGGGATACACTCAATATTATCTGAGATGGATTAATGGTATAGAAGCTACTCAGGAAGCATATTTCTGCATCAAAATGAGACATGGCCTGCAGAGTATACTAGTGGCGTCATTCCTTCGTCTTTTCTAGAATTTAAGCATGATGTCATGTATGTGTTTTGTTTAGTTTGGTGACGACATTCACATTTTGTTTTGTTTTCTTTGGTGTTTGTTTGTAATGGTCTTAGGCTATATGCAGTACAAGTTTTTGTACCATTATTTGTACATATATTAACAGTTGCAATCTAATGCATACTTACCTAGAAATAAGTTTCTTTGAACTTAGTGGAGTTAACTTACAAGTTAACATGTATTAGGTTGGGTTGCCAGAATGCCATAATAATAATTACACCATAATAATTAATATACTATAATTAATAATTACCATAATAATTAATATGCCACAATAATTACAATTTATGTTAACTTTGCAATTCATAAGCTGACCCACAAGAGGGCAGCAAGCAAATGTGCAGTGACAATGCCACTCTATAGTCCAAAATAAGAATGTAAAAAACTGAGACTAAACATAGAAATAATATTCCAGTTAACAAACTAATGGTCTGTGTTATTTGGTTAATGCCCATTTGAAATTAGGTTATGATGCTGCTGTTGTTTTGGATTTAATATTTTGATTAATCGTTGGGTTGAAAATAGGTTTAATTTAGTATGGAGTAATACTGTCTGATTCTTAGAAAATCTGGATGTGAAAAGCCTGTATAAATACTTTAAAAGTTTGCCGGATATATAGTAATTAACATGAGAGAGTTTCTTGTTAACTAGCTCATTTATTAATTTGTTAACACTTTCAGTTTGTTAAAATAGTTATCAGAATTGCTTTACAGTTATCACAATTCTAGCTAATATTTCAAGGTTTGATTTCAACAGATCTTTCCACTAAATGAGGAGTCAGACTGTGGAGGAAGAAGTCTTTTCCTCCAGTGTAAGGCTCCTCATTTACCCTGTATGTTTTCAAAACTTTGCTCTGCTGGCAGGCTTTTGCAGAGAGGAAGGCTGCAAGATCATGTCAAGATCCCAAAGAATGATTTTCTAGGCTTTCCTTATTAGTCACTCACTAGCTGTCCATCTATCTACTTCCCCAGTACAAAACTCTTACACTGCTTCCTTTGCCAGCTCTTACTACCTTTTTATGGGCTGTAAGCTGCAGGGTACTATGCCAGCCATATTCTAATGGATGGACAGTTGTCTCATGTCCTTTGGCTTTCAGCCCATCCTGCTTGATCTTAGACATGGTCACACAGAGGAACGTTCTATTGATTTCAATTGTACTGATTCCCAGGTGAGTGTGTACAGATTTGCGTGATTGTGCCTCAGACTGTGTTTAGGATTGTCAACTGGCTTAGCAAAAAATATCCAGTCCATTTAATAGAGGTTTAAAGGGATGTTATTTACCAAGTGATTTTATTTATCTCCATGCCATGAAAACCTGCCCATTTCTACATAGCAAGACTCTTCAAGAGACACGGCATTTTCCTCCAGGACAGTTGGCAACCCAAACTGTGTGCCCACCAGTAGCACTTTTGAGTCTGACAGGATTATCTTCATCAAAAGTGGTGACACATACAAGATGTCCTTTGCCTGTTAATCGAAAACAGCAACCAGCTGCCTATTCTTTATTGCCTACATGGATTTGAATATCCTTTTCAGATATTTGTGTGCGTATCCAGAAGAAGTAGAAAAAATACACTTTTTTACCCTTTCTCATGCCTATATCGCAGGATAGTTAGAGAACTAAGCCACGCCAGGCTATCTTGCACAGTGGTGGTAAGAAGAATGTGTCATTGAGGCACAGTTGATTCATGGTGACCCCAACCGTGGGGTGTTCAAGGAAAGAGGAGCAGAGGTGATTTGTCTTTGCTTCATCTGCACAGTAACCCCAGTCTTGTTTAGTGGTCTCCCATCCAAGTGCTGAACATGGCCAATCCTGCTTAGCTCTCTAGTTAAAAATCTGTTACATGTGTTTATTTTAAATAAAAGCCAATACAGGCCTCCAGATAAAAGATCTCCTTTGAGAGTTGCTTCCACAGGGTGACAGTTCTCCTTGTGGTTCTTAATGCATTGACACATTTGCTGTGGCAACGGAACACCCACATGGTGGTTTTCCTTGCACTTTCCTTGTCTCAGCCCTCTGCAGCTCCCCCCACCCCCAGCTAAAAAGAAAAGTATGTTCTAGCAATATGTCAATTACTGTTTTTTTAAAAACAAAATCTGAAAAAGCTCGTTTGCTAGCAACAAACATGCTTTTCCTAAGTACTAGCAGTGCTCAGAAGTAGGGCTGCCACCTCCAAGTTGGGAAGTTCAGACTAGTGTGGTGTAGTAATTACAGTGTTGGGCTAGAAGCTAGGAGACAGCTGTTTGAATCCCCACTCTGTCATAGAAACTTGCTGGGTGACCTTGGGCCAGTAACATACTCTCAGCCTAAGCTATTTCACAGGGTTGTTGTGAGGACCAAATGGAGGAGAACAATGTAAGTCACTTTGGGTCCCCACAGGTGAAAAAGGCAGAGTATAAATGATATACACTAGTGGCCAAAATTGTGGAAACCTTTTGGAAAAAGTGTATTTTTGAGGTTTGATGGCTTATAACACTTTTTTTTGGAGTAATACCATAAAATTATGTATCAATGAAAAGATAATTTAATCAAGAATGTAATGCAATAACTTTTATGAAGGACATTTTTTTAGAACAGTAGTTATAAAGAAAAAAATGGAAACACACAGAAAAAATGAGTTATATAACAATTCTCACCATGTCAGTTAATACTTAGTTGGGTAACCTTTTGCTTTAATTACAGCCTTACAATGCCTTCCCATGGAGTGAACCAAGATTTTTTAGTTCTGCAGCTGTTATAATGTGAAACTACGATTGAGTTATTGCTTCTATTAATTGCATTTTATTGCTGGGTTGCTTCTCACTAACCAGTTTCTTTAGTCGGCTCCATAGATTTTCGATGGGGTTAAGGTCTGGGCTATTCCTAGGCCATTCCCAGGAATATGATTATCTTGAAACCACTTTTTTCACACAGCAGCGACATGACATGGAGCTGAATCTTGTTGAAATATAAATTCTTCCTTATCTTGGAAAAGATCACGTGTGATCTTTTGGGCTCAAGTTGGGTTTGAGTTTGGGCTCAAGTATTTCATTTATGTATTTTTGGGCATTTATATTGCCATTTATCACGCAAATTCTGCCTACACCTTTTGATGTCATACAACCCCATATCATAACTCTAACTAGGTGTTTCATGGTAGGTGTAATGCAATCAGGATGCAAATCTTCTCCGATTCTTCTTCTCACGTATTTTATGCCATCACTACCAAACAGGGAGATTTTGGTCTCATCACTCCTAATAACACTGTCCCATTGTTCTGCTGTCCAGTTAACATGGGTTTTAACCGTTTAATCTTTTCAACCTTTGTTTGAGAGATAATTTTTTTTTCGTGGAATGCTAGCATTAAGACCAAATTCCTCCAGTCTGCGCCGAACAGTCCTTGCACTCAACTTCACACTGAATTGTGCCATTTCGTTCTGTATACACCCCGATGATTTTCTTCTGTCACCTAGGCTCAGTCTCTCAATTCTTCTATCATCCCTTGCTTGTGTGCACCTTTCCCTGCCTTTACCAGTCTGGTTTTGTAGTGACTGAGTTGTCTTATACCTCTTCAAAAATTTGGAAATGCCACCTTTGGTTAAGTTTCCACCAATTTTTCTTCTAATTTCTTCATAACTGTAGCCTTGTTCACTTAATAGTGCTGTTTTACATGGCTTTCTGGGTGACCAGTCAACTCTTTGTGCCATTTCTTTAATTGTATTATGTTGAATGGCTACATTCAAATGAAGGAAAGCTACTTCATATCAACCTAAGCAAGTTGTGCTTCCTTTTCCTGGTTATTTGGCTATACCATTTAATAGAATACAGATAATTGAACAAACTTCATTGCTTTACATTCTTGATTAAATTATCTTTCCGTTGATATATAATTTTATGGTATTACTCCAAAGAAAAGTGGTGTTATGAGCCCTCAAACCTCGAAAATACACTTTTTCCAAAAGGTTTCCACAATTTTGGCCACTAGTGTAAATATCCTGTGAGGATGGAGTCTGAGGAGGGGTTTGGGGAAAGGGGTACCTAAGCAGAGTATAATGGTATTAAAGGAGGCATTTTCTCCTAGGAACTAATCTCTGTAGTCTGGAGATCACTTGTGATTTGTTACATTATCCCCAAGTGCAGCATTCACTTATAAACAAAAATGCAGGAAGACCAGTACGATGGAATCCAAGCTTTTCCGCCCCCAAAAGACGCGCTTTCCTTCTCTTCTGCCCCTTTTTAGAAGTTTGAGGCCCACTAATTTTGCCCCATACAGCTCCACCGGAAGAGTCGAGAGGTGTGCGTAACTGCTTCATTCGGGGTTTTATTTCTGTTACCGCAGGGGGTGACAGAATTTTTGGATAACACAAACCGTACTTTTATACGTGCCTCAGACACTGGATTGGACAGGGGTTTGCCTTTGCATACGTGGCGCCGTCGGCGGTGCCTATATGGCATAATGTTCTCCTGAAGACGCTCAGCTGGTGAAACTGCCTCACTCAACGCCAGTTCAGAGCGCTCGTGACCTCGAGGCATCCTCGTGACGGCGAGCTGCGACGTTGGGATGCGGCAGGGAGATAGAAAGCTGGGGAGAGGCCTGGCGTTTCCATGGCAACGGCGCTGCTAGCGCGTGGGCCGCGGAAAGTTCGTTGGGTCTGGCTCGGCCCCGCCCCTTCGAGCCGACCGTCACGTGACCGCTCTTTTCGCCGCCGTTCGCCGTTGGCAGCCTTCTTCCGGGAGCGAACAGGATTGTGAGCGAGCAGCGGGAGGGCAGGCGAGTTACGCTTCGGGCAAACGTGAAGGGAGCGCCATGTCGACCAACAACGTCGGTTACAACGAGCAGGCTGGGGACTCTCAGCCGGAAGTGGGGCAGGAGGCGGCGCCCACCACAGCCCCCTCCGCTCCGGCGGCCTTCGGTCTCTTCAGCAGCGACGGCAAAAAGTAAGTAAGGAGCTGCGAGGAGGTGTTTGCGGGCGGGGGGTGCGACGCGGGTTGACCCCAAGGCAGAGCTTCCTTCAAAGGGACCTTCTCTGCATATTTGATGACGGGAAGTGCAGCCTCTGGAGAGGCCAGAAACACCAGTTGAACTTTCGTTCCCTCACCCCGAGTTCTATGAAACAATTTCAAGAGGAGTTATTTGTGGAATATGCTTTAATTTAATTAAAATAAGTGGGAAAATGATGCAGTCCTATTACTCTGAGAGAAATTTTCGAACGGGTTTTGGTGTTTTTTTATGATTGCTCAACTTTTTAAATGGAACTGTCGACAGCCCTTTTTAAAAGAAAGCAAAAAGGGTTTGTGTGTGTGTGTGTGTGTGTGTGTGAGAGAGAGAGAGAGAGAGAGAGAGAGAGAAAAGGAATAAATGCAACAGAAAGGCTGAACTGCCCCATCGGGAGTAAACGGAGAGAGAGAGAGACTCACGTATCCCTTCTTTGCTTTCTTAAGCTTAAATCCTGGACGCGCTTACCCTGAACAAACTTAGTGTGACATGTCGAGTAAACATGCATAGGATCGTCCTGTTAGAGCCTCTAAGCTGTAAAAAGGCACTTTAGCAATACTTACTAGATTAGTGATGGGGTTGAATGTCTGAGGTTTTTAAAAAAAAATTGCTAGCTTTCGGATTCGCCAGTGGACTAATCTTCATTTGCACCCTGAATTTGATTTTTGATTGGAGGAGGGCATTTGTTGTTACTCTTGCAGTCTATGGGCTGTTATTGCCTTTTCCAAAGAGGAGGGGGGCAACTTTTCCCAAACTTGCTTATTTTTGGACATTGTTTAAGGAGAAGTTTCCTTCCCACAAAGTCTGGAGTGAGGGTATTTTTAAAATGTCTTTTAAAAATGTTTTAAATTTCTTTAACAACTTATTTCAGTATAGTGTGTCACTGTAGATAATACCAGTGGTCTTTTACTCATTTTTTCACTCATTTTAATAGAAGAAAACCTTAGTGCCACGTAAGCGTGTGATGTAGTTTTTTATTAGTTCATTCTTTTTAGTAATTACCTTGGAAAGATAGCACATTCAAATGTTTATAAAACTAAGTGACATGCTTAGAGTACTTGATTCTCCTGGTTATTGCTTAGTAAAATTTTCAGCGTTCTATGTGTGTGTTTGAATATTGTTAGGCCGTTCAGAAATAACTTGGACTAGTTTTTGTAAGTTATATTCAGTGTAAATGATTACATTGAGTATATTTTGTATAAAATTCCATCAATGATATGAGTGAAAGAAAAATATGATTGAGTCAATATTGAGCTCAGTCATGAACTTATCAAATGCCCTAGAAAAACAGTATTAATATTCAGCATTGCTTATGAGTATTATATATTTATATTGTGGAACTGTTTAGCAAATAATTCCATCTGTAAAGTTGTCATACGTAAAACATTGACCTTTAAAGAAAGAGAGTTGTCCCAGCTCAGTTGGTCCCTGGATTCCATATGAAGCAGTCTCTGGTCTGTCAGTGTGTGTTAAATGAAGTGGCCAAAATAGACACAATCATGGGGAGGTTGCGGAGTGAATCCTTGTGTATTTATATACTTGTTCACCTATTGTGATCTAAGGCAATTCTACTTAAAAAGAAAAACAGCATTGGGTGATAACAGAAGTGAGATGGACCAGAAGACAATTGCTGGAAGCAGAAGAGTACAGCTAGTTGAGGTGGTGGGCAGGGTTGCAGCTCACCTCACTCACATTCTGTTTTTGTTTTTAAAAGGAGGAGGGGGAACAATCACTCCTTAATGTATATGTAAATAGGTTGACATACATAGGAATATAAATACTCATGATGAATCCGTCTGTCATTCTAGTTTCAGTCTTGCGACATGTGATATGTATCGGCATTAGTATGTTGGCATATTTTGTTTCAGAGAATTTCTGTGGTATTGATAGCAGGATTTAAGTCCAGTGGCAAATTCAACAAGATTTTCACGGTATAAGCTCTCGAGAGTCAAAAACTCCTTCTTCAGTATCTGTCACTGGACTCAAATCCTGCTGTTCTACAGCAGACCAACACGAAACTATCTGCAGTATTGATGTTTAAGATACAAACATATCTTATAGCTTAACTCATAGGTTTGTGATTGGGATGTGATTTATGTCTGAGGAAGAGGGAAATTGACAACAAGGTTTAAAGGCCTGTATTGGAATATTTTCCAAATAAATAACAGTAAAGCAATTGTCTCTTTATATTTCATAATAACTATAGTAATGTTAGAAAAGAGCAAAAGTACAGCAGCACCTATAAGACCAACAAAATTTGTGGTAGGGTATGAGCTTTCGTGAGTCACAGCTCACTTCTTTTTAATCTATAGTAATGTTATCAACACTGGTTAAGGTTACCATATCCTCCTTTTAAAGGATTTGTATGCATAATTGGTGTAGACATATTGTTCATAATAACATCCCAGAAAGTTGAAATAAGCACAAATGATGTTAAACAGGAACGGGATACTTACTTTTGCCTCCCTACGGCTGCCAGTTTGCAATGAAATGAACGTCTCAATTATTTGTCCATGTAGACTTTTAATCAGTGTCCTGTGTCCAAATGGATGAAATGAACAGCGTAGCTGTTAAGTAAGGTCTAATTTCAGAGAAAACCTGGAAATATCAAATTGTTTGGCTGCACTCAGATTATGGGGTAGAGTGCATGGACCTGAAAATCCCCAAAGCTTGCTCATGTAGCAATGGTCTATTAGTCTGTTAGGTTTACTGTTGGATTTTAACATTGTGTGAATGTTAAATAACAGGCAGAGAAAATATTAACCTTTGAAAAATAAAGCAGGAGAAAATTTTGATGTGATCAATGAAAATAGAGACTTGCAGTTTCAAAGTCTATTTCTTGCAGGATCATTTGTAACATGACCAGGAGGGAAAAAATGACAAGCTTTTATGATTTTTCAAGCTGAACTTCAAAATCTTTCTTAGTGTTTATAGAGTAATAGGACAGGCTTACAAAAGATTAATTTGGACTGTATGGAGTTTGTTCCTATTAAATGGTAATACAGCAGAATGTCATGTTCTTTGCAGCTGATCTGTCAATACCTGATTTTACAAAAGTGGAAATTCAGGCCTGAAGTTCATGGTCTTATAAACCTGCCTTTTAAAACCAGCTTAGTGATTTACAGTGAAATCCTGAGCATAGCTACACCCTTCTAAATCCATTTAAGTCAGTAAACTTACAAGACTGTAACACTGTTTAGAATAGCACTCTTCATTGTTAACATGGTTCCCACCCCCACCTGAATCTTGTCTCCTGTGGTATAATGTTTCTGTGATGTAATTTCTTTTACCTTTCTGACATTGAGGGTACTTGCTGCCTTTGGTCTTCTCTAACATAACAACAACACAAACAACATATGATTTATATATTGTCCTTCAGGACAACAACAACACTCACTCAGAGCAGTTTACAGAGTATGTTATTATTATCTCTACACCCTATGAGGTGAGTGGAACTGAGAGAGCTCCTTGAAGCTGTGACTGACCCAAGGTCACCCAGCTGGCTTCAAGTTAAGGAGTGGGGAATCAGACCCGGTTCTCCAGATTAGAGTCCTGCTGCTCTTAACCACTACACCAAACTATCATACTGGCACCTCTAGTCTTGCATTTTGTTATTATGAGTTAATCAGTAGGCTGTAGTTACCAGTACTCTTTAAAAAATGTCCAGATTCGATCTAGGTCACATCTGCTGATGACAGTAACTCAGAAGTATTGGCTTTACTTTACATTTTATGTTCATTGATACTTAATTTTATGTTAATTTCATCTCATGAGTAAAATCTGGCAAGGCACTCTAGAACCACTCAGAATTGGTACTGGAAAAAGATAAAGGCTCTTGTAAAAAAAATGTCTGAAGTG
Organism: Eublepharis macularius; assembly: GCF_028583425.1. NCBI lineage: Eukaryota > Metazoa > Chordata > Lepidosauria > Squamata > Eublepharidae > Eublepharis > Eublepharis macularius. The sequence goes on from NC_072797.1 coordinate 39,490,129, forward strand.
ATCATGTGGTGGTGGAAAGTGCTGTTAAGTTATCATTGATGTATGGTGATCCCTGCTTGTTTATTGTTTTCTAAAAAATATATAGTTCGCCACTGTAGAAAATTGAATGCTAGACTAGATGGGCACCAACGTTATACTTCACTTAGAGTGCCTCAGGCCAATGCTGGATGGGTCACTGTACCAAGTAAATTTGAACTTGTGGGTCACCATATCTAAAAGGTTGGGATCTGCTGTACTAGAGCTATAAAAACCTTGGGAAAAGCCCAGTTAAAATGGGCTGGGGGACGGGGCATTTTTTCCTTGAGGACTTTGAAAGAATTTAAGATGTTGGAGGGTGGATTGATAAAAAACTTGATATTTTTTCTTTTAGCATAATGACTGAAATACTTTTAAAGGTGAGGTTTTAAATGACAGTCACAGTTTTTATACTCTTAAATACTTTCTAATACTAGATAATAACTAAGACAATCTACGTTATTTGATAATTCTAATTCCTGTATATTTTAGTCATACACTGTCCTCAGATCCTCTTGCCTGGTTCAAATTTCTCCATGTGAAAGAATCTGGTCTGAATTTGGAAATATACACACCAAATCAAGATAATAAACTAATTTAAAAAGTCAAAAAGCTTGTTTCATTTCATTCAGATATTCAGTAAGGCAAAAATGAAAATTTAGAATCAGAAACTATTGATTTTTTCGTAACTGATTTTGATGAGAGAAATAACCGTGATTGTAATATTTTGCAGGATACAATACATTCATGATATCAATTACTTGTATGAATTCTGTCTGATGATATTGTGTGTGATGAGATTTTGTGTATGCTGTTTTGTTTCAGCAGTGTTTCATATCTGTATCACTATATTATAATTGTATGCTTCTTTTCAAATTTCTGCCATGCATACACTGTTGTATTGTTTATTGAATTTCCTAGCTGTCGATTGGATGGATTTACACTGTAATCTGCTGTGGGTCTCAGTGAGAAAGGTGGATTATAAATGAATAAATATCCATTACATAGTCGAACAGCAGGATTTAAGTCCAGTAGATCCTTAGTGACCAGCAAGATTTTCAGAGTGTAAGCTTTTGAGAGTCAGAGCTTTGGGTCCAGTAAGTATGAGCTGGAAATCTAGTTTGTCTTTAAGGTGCTACTGGACCCAAATCTTGCTCTTCTACTACAGACCAATCCTGCTACTTACATGAAACTGTATTGGGAGAAAGTGCCGCATGTGGCTCCTGAGGCACTAAGTTAATATTACTGCTTTAAAATTCCATAAATACACCAAGTAGTACAATGTTATACTTGAACTGTATAGAATGTATTTTATAAAAGGTTAACATTACATATGTTTCATTCCCTTCCCCCAAAGTAGAAGACACCTATTTTTTTCTTCATGGCTTCAGAATGCCCAGTACTTTTAAATCTCTAGGTTTTAATGTACTTGTAACAAACTGATATGACAGGAGTTGTTAGTTAATTTCATGGCACATATTGGAGATGTAGTATAGGCTAGAAAGTACCAAAAATACTATTCTGAGTCAGCAGATCTTTTGGGTAGAATCCTGACAAACTACCTGTAGATGTCAGTCTATGGAAAGCAGGATACTCTGATTTCATCTCCCACCCCTTGCATCAAGAAATCCAAGGTCTCCTGAGTCAAAGGTTATTTATTGAGAGAATATATATTCAGAAAGTACAAGTGTCCATAGATAATCCAAAGGCTAAAAGAAGCTTTGGCTGTACACAGATCTCTTGTTGAGAATGACGTGTTAAGTGCTTGCTACAGTATATCACCCTTTTCTTCCAGCCCCCACCCTCTGTGTCTACCCAACTAGTACAGAAGGTGGGAAAGCGAAAGGAGTTGTCTGTCAAGGTCTCTGTGGTGAGCCATCCTAGATAAGGCTGTCCCGGGAACCAGGCTGCTCCTGTGAACATAAACAGTACTGGAAAAATAAATCAGGCAAGCAATATGGAAGAGCTGTGGGTAACAGACCTGACAGTAGATCTTTGAAGCAGGAGGCAGTTTTGTAGAGTTTTAGAATTCATTTGTTCTGTAATCTGTATTGGCATTTCTTTTCATTCTGTAAATTGGAAAGTACTGTAAATACGCAATATTGTTACTTTCAGTGATCCTGATGATCATTTGTTTTTATTTATTGGCTATTTGATCAGTGTTTCATTGAGAAAAGCTAAATTTCAGCTAGTTCAGAATACATTTTCAGATGACATTTTTGATTGTTGTATTTGTCTTACATGCAGTATATTTTAAATGTTGCAATTTTTCTGCCAGATACAACACACTTTTTTCTTTGATTAACATTCTGTTTTAAAAAACAAACAAAAACTCTCCAGCCAGTTCTGTGACAAGAACTCCAATTGATTATTAGTAGAATATGTTATATGGTTGTTATACAGATAACAGAACTTCCTTGGAGGAAGAAGTGGGGGGTATGATAGGAAGGTAAGAAGAGTAATTTTGTAGAAACAGACTTTAAAAGCATTCTTCCTCATCAGTGAAAACAGTACTCATGAATGTCAAAACAATAGAGTGTAGAATAATAGCTTCCTGATAAGTGGCCTAGTTTTGAGAATGGAGTTAAGGTGAGGTTCATATACATTTTCAGGCATATTGTCCATTGTTGCTGAAAATATTAAATGTACCTCTCCTTTTGCCTGTATACTATTGTGTGTATACTGTTGCCTTAGTATTTTTAATGTTTTAAACTTACTTTTCCAGTTTTGTTTTTATAAGATATATATACATTATCAACAATAGCCCAAGTTATGCAGGAATTGAGAGGGGACATATGACAAGGGAAACACTTTGATTTACAAGTTATATTAACTAGTATAGCCTAAACCTAAAAGCCAGAGACAAATGAACAATGAAAAAATGGTTTCCAAGTAGATATTTGAATTGGTTCTTTTAGATTTCTTCCATTCACAAAATAACAGGCTGATTAAACATAATTGTCATGATGGTTGTTGGGGGTTTTCCGGGCTGTATTGCCATGGTCTTGGCATTGTAGTTCCTGATGTTTCGCCAGCAGCTGTGGCTGGCATCTTCAGAGGTGTAGCACCAAAAGACAGAGATCTCTCAGTGTCACGACAGAGATCTCTCAGTGGTGACACTGAGAGATCTCTGTCTTTTGGTGCTACACCTCTGAAGATGCCAGCCACAGCTGCTGGCGAAACGTCAGGAACTACAATGCCAAGACCACGGCAATACAGCCCGGAAAACCCCCAACAACCATCGTTCTCCGGCCGTGAAAGCCTTCGACAATACATAATTGTCATGGTATGGCTGTTTTTGAAAATTAATTTCAAAATGATTTTGAGTGGTTGGAGTAGTAATATTTGGCTAGGTTGTATGCTATGCTATGCTGCCACAAGATGAAGCCGATACGGAGGGTTGGCTGGCCCTTTCTATGCTGCACAACCTGGACACTGTGCCATGCACTCCTCAGCGGCCTGGTCCTGGCCATTTGTAGTGTTATTGCTCCAGGGAACATCTCAGATGCCCGCCTGCACTCGCAGCTCTCTGGAGAGAGGCTAGCAGGTTCCTCCTGCAGCAGTGACAGACTGTGGCTGGATGTGGCATGGCTACAGCACCCGAGGGTCCCTGTGCAAGCTGGTTTACCTGTTGTCCCTGGCTGCTGCTCTCGAATAGCACAGGTAATTCCAGGAGAAGAGGGCACTGCGACCCCGGGCAACTTCTTGAAAAATCTTTGGTTGCTGAAACTAGTCCTACTGTTTCAAAAACACTGGCTGAATATCAGGGCTTTGTTCACCTGAGGATAGAGTGACATGAAAAGTTATGGCTCAGAAAGAAAAATTGGTTTAATGACTGAGCTCTATTGATAAGCATTCCCTAAATCAAAGCTTAATGTAATCAGTTATCTCATCAAGAGCCACAAACTTTATAAAAGAGCCTGGTGCTATTAAAAGGATAAGGATCAGTTTGGACTAAGGATTATCTGACCATAAGAAAAAGGTACAATATTTTGACATTTTCTCGATAAAGCTGGTTTGTCTTTTTTATAATGGAATGTTTTCAGTGCAGGACAGTTGGTTTTCCTTCATGTTCTCAACTACTGTTGAAACACACAGATGGCTTTCTTCATTTCAAATAAACCTGTTTTGCCATATTTAGAAGCTCAGATTTTGCATGCCTACATTTCATAAAAACTTTAATGTGCTTTACCATTGGAAACTGCACATTAGCAGCAGTAAAATTGTTAATGAAATATTTAACCAAATGTCAAAATTTGGAGACAGGTCATATGGAAAAAATGTGCCCATGGGTAGGCAGAATGTATGAACATTTTAACAGATGGCAAAATTTACAGGAATAATGTTTAACTTCACCAGTTTGCATCCTTAGACTAGGTTTCTGCCAAACAAAATGTGTTTGTAATTTATTGGAGTCTCCCCCCGCCCACTTCTAGGATAGATGCATGTGGCTAAGAAATATGGCTAGAAAACAGATTGTGTTTGCTGAGACTGGCAAATGGTTCCTTTACTGAGAGCTGATCGAAGGTGGTATTTTCCTTACAATACTGGTTCTTGAGTTTTTTTGGAGACTATTCCAATTTAATCTAAAAATGTACGTCAGCTGCTGTGCACGGTGTTTTTAGAATTGTTCAATTAATTTTGTGTTTACTGAACATATCCTATTTAAAAGTCATGGAAAGATGTATAAATGAATGGATGAATTTCTTATGGAGTAGTCCTAATATTTAAACTTGGTGCATATACTGGTTCATTGGCATGTCTGCAGGCAAGGCCATCTGTTAGAGTGGCACTGTGCCTCCTGCTGTAGTGGTATGCCAGTTTCATTAGGCACATGAGCCAGAATAGATGAATGGTTTGGATAGAGGATCCTATAAAGTAAGCTCTTAATGAATTTTGAGCTAATAAATGTACATGGGGCAATCTGAGTTACAGAGTGTGATGCGTTGCAAACAAAAAAGGGGGGGGGATACTTAATTGTCACACGTTAGGGAGGGGAGTAGTTCATATAAAGGATTCATCTGGCTCAGAGTTACTGTGGTGGGGTAGTGAAATTGCACTCATCCCAGCACACAATAGCTGGAGGCTTGATGGAGTGTTTGCATGAGGCCTACAAGCATAGAGTCTAGTGGACATAGGCTTAAACAGAGCATTTGTTAACTTGAAAGAATTGGGAGAAAAGCACACTGTCACAGACAGGGGTGTGGGGTCTGCTGCTTCCACCCAAAACAGGAGGGAGAACATGTACAGAGCCCAGTGCCCCTGATAAACACAACTTTACAAAACTGCCAATGAGAGACTGCTTTCACATTAGCCTCAGCTGCACCAGTCTTTTTTGTCTGTCACAAGGCACAGGAGCCAAAGGACAATTCTTCCTCTGAGGCGGAGGACATATTGATGGATGATTCCCACCCTCCATTCAGGGAGGCAGGAACAAGTTTTCTATTTCCTGTCTTCCTAGTGGGAGTCACCCTTTCAGTTTCATTCCTGCCTCAACAGGGAGAGCAGCTTCATTCGAGTGCTGCCTTGCCTTTCAACTGTTTTTCTTCTTTTCCTTCACTTCTACTTCCCGGAACCTTGTTTATTCCTTTCTACTCTACCTCCTTGCTATTCTTCTCCCTGCGCATCTGCTAGAAGGCTTGCAGGGGAAGTGTTCTGGTTCCTTCCTTCGGCCGTGGTGGCCATTTCATGGCAAGACAGAACTGTGGACCAGCAGAGCATGCTATTCCATCATGTTAGGACGGAAATCACGGGGAATGCAATGGATTCCTCTCCGAAGGAGAGTTGGAAGCCCCCCTCACTGTCGCTTCCCAGCAGCAACCCCAGAGACAGTGGGGCAAACCGTGAAGAGGCCACTGCTGCGGCCACTCATATTGCGAAGAGACCGGAAGCACAAAAGGCACTATTCGTCCCTGAGCAGAGGAAACACGGCAGCCATTTCTGGCCTCGCCAATGAGGACAGCATTGCCAGCCAGCTGGGAGGCAGCTATGGAGTGGATTTCTCTACATCCTTAAGCCAGTCTAGTGGCGTAAGACCCAGTGGAGGGCAGCCAAGCTGGTCTGAGATTCAACAATCATTCGTGCCTCCAGAGCCCATGACGAACAAAGGAGGGCTACTCGTGAGTAATGTGATGGGATTTTGGGTCTGTGGTAGTATCCCAGAAATTCCTAAATATCATTAGACAGTTAAAAAAAGCCAGCTTATCTTAACCTCAGAAAGCCATGGCAGTCATTTCTGGCTTCGCGAAAGCTGGCAACCTTGCCAACAGACCAGGAGGCAGCTGCGGAGTGGTTTCCCACATCTAAAGCAAATCAATGGGTGCAGGACCCAGCAAGAGCACCAAATAGCAACAGCACCAGGGTCCAGTGCTGCTGATGCTCTACTTGTGAGTAATGCACTGTGATGCTATCCCCAGATTTCCTAAACTTTATTAAGTAAACTGAGACTGCCCATTTTTGTCAGGGTGCTGCTGGAAGAGACAGGCCTCCCTCTGGTTCTTCCTCCAAGCCCCCCCCCCCCCCGCCCAAACAGGGAACTGTGGAAGAGGCCATGTCTTACAAAGGGAATCCTAGCTGGCCCTCTGAGGCAGCTAGAAAGGAAACCTATTCCAGAAAAAGAAAGGGAAACTGAAACTTACGCAGATAGTGAAGTTTTTTTCTCCCTGTTGGTTCCATATATGCCTACACACCCTTTTTTTTTCCTCCAGGGAATGGGGCCTGCTCTTCCCAGGGTTCTCACTCTATTTTAATCAGCACAGAGTAACTTTATGCAGTAGAAACAAAGAAAAGAACACAAGACCTAGCAGGTCTTCAGCCAGCTTATGCAGATATGAGTAAACCCTGGACTGGAGTGGAACTGCTCCAGTTTTTAGTATTCTGGGACCAGCATAAAACATGAAACAGACTCCACAGCATTACAATTGCCTATGCTGAGAGAGAGCTATTGCTGCAATTGTGTTCATCCTGTCTCTGGAATCTTTCCTGTATGACGCCATTTTTAACAAGAGACAGGTTGGTGTAATGGCTGGAGTGTTGGGTTGGGATCTGGGAGATCCAGATGCTCATGCCATTCTCCCTGGGAAGCCTGCTTGTGGTCTTGGGGCCGTTGCATTCTCTAGGCCTGACCAGCCTTATGGGTTTGTTGTGTGGCTAGAATGGAAAGGTATGAAGTGTTATATAAATCTTGGAGCCTCCACTGGGGCTGAAAGTCGGGATTTAGATAAACATAACCATCTTTCTACTCAGAAAGGGTGCCCCGGGGCTAGAAGTCCTTGATGCACAAACTTTCATTGAATTGGCTACTGGAAGGGCCTCTTCTGTAACCCCTAGCAAATATGTTCTTTTTTCCAGTGGTCATAATTATTGTTGTTGAGGATCTACAGATTAAATAGCACCTTACCTCTATTTCACTCTCTGTCGACATCAAATGCTATAAATTGTTAGTCTATGTGGGAACCAGAATTCTCTGTTGCAGTTTTTCCTTTAAGCTACTGATGAACAGGTCATTATGACCTCTCTGCAGTCCCCTTGAAGGGAGTATGAAACGTGTTTAACCCTATCCTAGGACATAGTGCTATGAATTGAGGCCATTGATCATCTCTAATAGCAGATTGCATCCTTGTAGGGAAAGATAAAAGCCCAGTGGCTCCCTAAGAACTAACGTTTATTTGCTATGTGTTTTTGTGAGTTCAGTTTACTTTTTCAGATATCTGTGTGTTTCATAGTGACTGTTGCTGTGACTTCACAGAGACTCTGAATTCTTCGGTCCAAATAGACAGCAGTCTTGTTACAAGTAAGTGCATCCCTCCTTTCTTATGCCTCCACACCCCCAGGACAAGGGGAAAAGGAGTGTACACCATATTCTTCTCAGTGCCAAAAAGAATGGAGATTGGAGGGTGATACTAGACTTAAAATATTCAACAAGTTCATCAGACTTAGGCATCTCAGATTGGAGATGATGAGATCCATCACAAAATCCCTACTAATGGAGGGCTCATAGCTCAGTGGCAAACCACCTCCCTTGCATACAGAAGGACTCAGGTTCAGCCCCGGGCATCTGTTGTTCATGGATCTCAGGGTCGACCTACACCGAAGGAGTGCCTTACTGTTCTAGATCTAATGAAGCATATCTCTACATTCTGATCTTGTCCGGGCACCAAAGACTCCTCCATTTCTGTGCAAGGGGGCTCCATCTACAGTTCAGAGTACTTCCATTTGGCCTCTCCACGGCACCGAGGGCCTTCACAAAGAATTTGATCAACCCAGTGTAAAGCTAAGGGAGAAAAAGCATTAATCTACACACTTACCTGGACAACTTGCTGATCAGGTTAAGCTCTACATGCCTACAAGCTTAATCAACTTACAGAGAAGTTCTTTATAATCCAAACAGTGACTAGAACATCTGGAAGCCCTATTAGATACAACATGCAATTGTTTCTTCCTAACTGAAGCGATGGCAAGGAAGAGAAAGGAGATGTCACAAGCGATCATCAAGGCCATTGATGACATCCAGCGAGATGGACTACATATCGATGCCATCCAGCGAGATGGACTACATACAAGATCCGTACAGACTTCTGAGACCCAACTACAAATTATGAACAAGAAAGGTCTTTCCATTCAGTTCCCCCTCACAAGAAAAATAAATAAATAAAATAATATATATTTTTAAAAAGCCTCATATGGTGGACAACTATGACAGGTGTTCTGCAAGGAAAGCAACACTGCATTCCAGTAATGGAACAGGTTCCATGGACACCAGTCTACCCGTATGGGGAGCAGCACTAGAAGATCCACCAGTGCAAGGTCGATAGTCGAGCAGTGAAATGAGACCCTCTGTCAACTTACTGGAGCTTCAGGCAAGTTATCTAGCCCTACTACACTTCAGACCGTGAATACTAGACAAACACGTTCTAATCAGAACAGACAGCATGTCGACCAACTAAGTGGACAGATACTTCACCAGGTGCTTCCATCCCGTGGCCAAAGTAACCGATGCGTTGACATCACAGTGGCCATGCATTCTGCTGTTTGCCTTCTAAGCGCTCTGATGCTCCTGAAGCTAATCAGGAAGGTAAGAGAACAAAAACAAACGAACAAAAAAGCAGAAATCATAGTGGTAGCACTTTACTGGCCCCAGCTCCTATGGCTCTCTGCTCTTCAACAGCTGTCAACACTTCCACCACTGGCTTCTCCAGTATCTCTGAATATGCTCCAGTGATGCCAGGTTCCGCATCCACACCTGGAATAGCTACATTTAAACACATGGAGAGTGAGCGAGACTCCCTCTCTTGGCTAGGCTATTCTCAGGAAGTAACCACTAACAGGATACATAATACCTTCACAGGAGATGCAAAAGAAAAAATGGTTAACGTCATGAAACCCAAAACCAGATCCGTTCTATACTTCTTACAGGTCTGTCATGCAAGCAGTCGCAGAACCTCAACATTAAGATGTCAGGTCACAGTCTTAGCAATAGTGCTGCCACACTACTAGGGTCTGAGTCTGTCCAGACACCTCGTATATGTAGCTCCCTATAGTATGCTACTCTGAAGGATCTGCCACAAGTTCACCAATTTCTGGTTTGGAAATTGCATTCAGTTCTGTCTGCTGTTACCAGACGCCCCTTTGAGAGCCTATCAAAGAAATTCCTCTTAAGTGGCTGAGGACTTTGTTCCTTGCCGCAGTTACATTTGCAAGAAGGGTATCGGAACCGGGTACTCTGTTAATTAGCTTGAGCTACATATCTCACACAAGGACAAAGTGGTCCTGAGAACAGATCCTACCTTCGTACCAAAAGTGATCTCTCCCACAAATCACTGGAACTATGTTTACCATCAGTTGACCAAATGCCTTTCATCCCAAAGAAGAAGTGTGGCATAGTCTGGACATATGACTTATTCAGAAAAGCATTTCTTTATAGAACAAAGCAAATCTGGAAAACTGCTTCCTTATTTATCTCTATATCCTCACTGAATAAGTCTGCCATTAGCAGTAACCTAAATCTGCCATTATCAGTAACCTAAAGGCACGCATCGTCGAAGCACACAAAATTAAAAAACTAGACATATCAGCTATGCTTACTACTCACTCAATGCGAAGTGCTGCAACCAGTGCAGCATTTGCCAGACATGGTACAGTTAAGAGATTTGCAAGGCAGCTACTTGGTCGTCTGTATCTACCTTTGTTAAACACTATAAGCTCAACACTTACAACTCAGCAGATGTAGCGTTTAGCAGAAGAGTATTACAACATTACCAGATGACAATGACCCACCCAGAAAATAGAGACACTCCTCTGGGGAAAGGAGGACATCTTGCCCCTCCTGAAGTCATTGTCTTTTCACTCTCTTCTACCTGACAAATTCACTTCCTGTCCTGTTGTTTCCCCTTAACAAGTTTGTTCTCAATTTTCTCCTAGTTCAATTCTAGAGTGTCATATTTATAATTATGATGCTGTAACTGCTTTCAGAGTTGCCAAAACTGAAAGAAAGGGTGACTCTTACTAGGAAGACAGGAAATAGAAAACTTGTTCCTGCCTCCCTGAATGGAGGGTGGGAATCGCCTATCAAGATGTCCTCCTTTCCTCAGAGAAGGACCCTTCATGGTGAGTGTCCAATGGCCCGATCTCCAGGCCTGTCAGGAAACTAAACAGAAAGTCTACCTTGCAAAGGTGATTCGCAAGTGGAGTTCTTTGAACAAAGATTTGCCTGGTAGGTGGTTCAAGGGTCAAGGCACAAGTTTAGCCTTTTGAGGTTTCAGAGTCAAGAACCACACAAGATAAAAATTATAATTAATTAGGTGCAAAGATACTTAAAATAACAAGACAAAACAGACTCTGGGGATTAAAATAACAAAACCTTAGCATGTAAGCTCTAACTATACATACCATGGTAGTTCCAGAAGGCAAAACACAAGTCAGGCACAGGTACAAATGACAGAGTCTCATGAATAGAGACAGACAGGACTTCAGTTGTTCAAATCCATTACAGCAGACAAAAAGATGGTTGCAGAGAAAGGTCCACCTTACAGACTCAGAGCCAGAGCTGAAGCTTGAACTAAAAGCCTGAAACTCCATATTGCTAACCTATTTTTACGGGGTTTGGGGAGGCTAAGTGGCCTAGTCCTGTTCTGCAATCAGGACCCCAAAAGCTGATGTTGCTAGGGTGAGTGAGTGGGCAGAATGAAACCAATCTGCAGCCTTGGTCCCAGCCCCTTTCCCACAGGTGTGAGATGCGTTGAGTGTTCAGGAATATTAATTGGCTCTATATATTGTTAAATTAGAATAATTGCTTTATAACTTTATTTTGAGAGAGACAAAAAACATGGCCAAACGTTGAATGTTTTGCAACTTCGTCGTCTAAACTCTGATGTTATAGGCTGACTGAAAATGACATTTTTGCTTCATAATCACCACCTATTGGCCTGAAAAATGGACTGACTTTCACTTTTTTTTTACTCAATTATTTTAAGGATAGACTTTTTGAGGTATTTAGGTTAAGAAGGAATTAAATTGAAGAAAACTGATTGCAGCTATGAAAAAGGCCAAAGTTGAACTAGTCTCAGATGATATTTACAGATATAATATCTCAAAAAATAATTTTTTTCTCTCTCAAGCAAAATTGAAATTTTGCTTATAAAATGAAAGCAAGGATATGAAAACACCTTAACTCATATATAAGGAATCATCAACTCAACTACAACAAAGGACCAAACCATCAAAAGACTTCGGTTATCAGAAGCTGAGATCTGAATAACTTTTTGGCCTGCAAAAAACAAATCAGGAAACTCAAGGAACCAATCGAGCTATTCAAGAACTTGGGAAACAGCTGAAGAAATCCAAGGAGCTACAAGGAAAAACTGAATTAGTATGAGCATTACAAGCAGGCCCATTATCAAGAGCAGATTTGAGAAAAGGGAACTAGAGGCCCCTTGGCTGTCTTCTGGTTCAACCTTTAGATCACTTCAGTCTGGTCTCCTGGGATGAGGTGGACAGGATCCTGCGGCTGGTTAGGCCCACCACGTGCTCCCTGGACCCCTGCCTGTCGTGACTGGTGAAAGCCAGCATCAATAGGTTGGGGGCCCAACTGGAGGATATTATTAATACAGCATTAAGCTCTGGGGGTTTTCCTGGGGCATTGAAGGAAGCTGTGGTGAGGCCTCTTTTAAAAAAGCCATCTTTGGACCCTGCCGACCCATCCAGTTACTGCCCAGTATTGAACCTCCCATTCCTGGGAAAGGTGATTGAGCAGGTGGTGGTCGAGCAGCGGCAGGTTTTCCTGGAAGTGACTTCTGTCCTGGACCCATACCAATCCCGCTTCTGTCCAGGCCATGGGATGGAGACAGTGTTGGTCGCGCTCACGGACGATCTCCACAGACCCTGGGATCAAGGTGGGTCGGCACTGCTGATACTGCTAGATCTCTCAGCGGCATTTGACATGGTCGATCATGAGTTGCTGGCCCACTGCCTCGCCGATGTGGGGATTTGAGGGACGGCCTTGCAGTGGCTTGTCTCCTTTCTCCACGGTCGGGGACAGAGGGTAGCGGTGGGGGAGAGAGTATCCACACACCAGCCATTGGTGTGCGGCATCCCACAGGGGGCGATACTCTCTCCCCTGTTGTTCAACCTTTATCTGCGCCCCCTTGCCTAGTTGGTGCGGAGATTTGGACTGGATTGTCACCAGTATGCAGATGACACCCAGTTATATCTGTTGATGGGTGGCCGACCTGAATTGGCCCCCGACATCCTGTTGAGAGCCTTGGAGGCGGTATCTGGTTGGGTGAAGCAGAGCAGGCTGAAGCTGAACCCTGCGAAGACGGAGGTCCTGTATTTGGGCCGTGGGCTGCAGGATACGGGGATTTGTCTTCTGGCCTTTGAGGGGGCCCCGTTGGTGCCTGTCTCGTCAGTCAGGAGTCTTGGCGTGATCCTGGATTCCTCCTTATCTCTGGAGGCTCAGATCACGTTGATGTCCCAGACTGCTTTTTTCCAACTACGGCAGGTTAGGCAAGCTGCCCCCTATCTTTCAGTCAAGGACCTAACCACAGTGATCCATGCAACGGTCACCTCTAGGATAGATTACTGTAACTCCCTCTATGCAGGGCTACCCTTGGGTCTGACCTGGAAACTGCAGTGGGTCCAGAATGCTGCTGCTGCTTGGGTCCTGATGGATGTTCCATTCAGGTCACATATTACACTAGTTTTGCAGCAGCTTCACTGGCTTCCCATGGAGTTCCGGGTCCGTTTCAAGATGTTGGTGTTGACCTTTAAAGCCCTAAACGGACTGGGACCAGCATACCTGAGGGACCGTCTCTCCCCATAAGTACCCCAGAGAGCGCTTGGTTCAGCAGATAAGAACTTGCTAGTGATCCCTGGCCCCAGGGAGGCTTGTTTGGCCTCAACCAGGGCCAGGGCTTTTTCGATCCTGGCCCCAACCTGGTGGAACTCTCTTTCTGAAGATACTCGGGCTCGCCAAGATCTGGTATTTCGGCGGGCCTGCAAGATGGAGATGTTCCACCAGGCATATGGTTGAGGCCAGTATTAGGACCATCATTGAGCCTCCTGTCACCTTCTCCTATCCAATGACATTCCGTCCGTCCGGGTGTCTCCCTCTTTGTATTTGAGGGCAAGAATGTGCAATAGGCCATCTGAGTGATGATTTTATGAGATTATTTTAATTGTGTTTATATAATGTATTTTATGAATGTTGTACCCCATTCTGAGCCTGCTTGCAGGGAGGGAGGGCTAAATACCAAATAAAATAAGAACCTTGGAAATGGAATTCAGAAGCAACAATTTGGGCTTTTGTGGAACACAACAAATTCCGGATCATATGGATTTAAAAAGTGAATATTGAGGGTTTGTACGACATGAAGGTTCAAGGTGACTTTGACCCAGGAGGCCCTCTTTAATGAGATGACTTAAGGATCCTATGGCTTTTTGGAGGCTGACCAAATTATGAAACACCAAAGTTAGAAGAAGGCATGAAAAGGAACACAAATGGAGATTGAGGTGAAGATATACTTTGAGCTTTTACATTCTGTTATTTACAATTATTGTTGATCTATATATGTATGTTATGGAACTCTCTCCTCTTTAGTACCATTCTTTATTAAATTTGGCATGTATTATTATTAAAATAGAGTAATAGTTAAATTTAAAAAATTAAACTAATAATCTAAGATACTAAATTTTATCAGGCTGAGTAAAATGTTGAAAGCAAAATGTTTGAAGTTTCACCTTGAGACAAACTTTAGAGATATGTTTTCAAATATCTTATTCAGATTATTACAGTGGTGATGGAGGGGAAAATTTATTTTGAAGCTTATATCCTCTGTTATGATTAATGTGATTTATATAACTAAGCCATAGAAATTGCTAATTTTTCTTTTTTAATATTTTTCTTATGTTCTTATTATTGCTGTGTTTTCTTTGCATAATTGAATCAATTTTTATATATACAATAGGTCAACCTATCAAATTTAGAATGTACAATTAATATAAAAATAGACTTACAGTTAAGCTAAATAGTGAAACTAATAGGTTAATATACCAAATATTGTGAGAGAATATAATGTTGAACACAAAATGTTTAAAACTCCACCTGTGCTGAATCCCCCTCAAAAAACTCTAAAAATGGGTTCTCAGATACTTTTAGAAGTATTATAGTTCATTCTTTTTTTATAATAGAAGTGAGAGAGAGAGAAGTAAAAGTATAATGTTCAGTTATCTTATATATTCCGATTATACTTTTAATGTAGCTCAAATCTATATACTCTTTCCAGTGTAGCCTAATGTATTTTGTAGAAGGTTCTATACACTTTTAATTGTTACTTCTATTTTTCTAAATAAAATTTATTAAAAATGGAATGTTAATTGGCTCGAAGCTGTATCATGGAGGTGCTGACGAGGTAACAAGCTATCTTATATCCAAGGTTGCTGTGTACTGGGCGTTTCTTGCAAGCTCTGTCATTTTCCCCAGGCCTTCTTCCTGAACCAAAGTTTTCAAGCATGGCTACTGGATACAGTTTGAATCAGAAAATCCATTTTCTTTACACACACAGCTTCATTCTGCGTTGTGGCACCCACATGCATAGGCTGTACACAACTGCTGCAGCCAATGCATTAGTATCTGGACCTCGAGGTTACACAGCGCCACCTGTTAGGCAGAGACGACAGATGTAGTCCCATATCACAGATGCAATCTTGGTCCATCACTGTAGTTTCTGTCTTGTTCAGGCAAGGGTCAGACCTGCTGTAAGCTGTTTCTATATGAGCAACAGTTTACTGTCTCAAATGATACATAAAATGCCTTTTAGCATGTATAGCAGGGTTATGGTAGTGAAGGACAGAACTTCTTATTTAGTGTTCTCTGCTGCTGCTGAGTTTTGTTGTCTTCACACAAACTTCCTTGTTTATATATGTCTCTGTGTGTTTTAACTCTGCAATTTAAATGCAGAAGCCTGGAAACAGCAATCTGTGAAAAGATCTTTATTAACAGAAGCAATGCACAGTAGGGGTTTGCAAAATGAAATAAATGAGCCAGAAATACATCCGGAAAATGCCTGTTAAAGCAGCTTCCGGGATGGTGAACCAAATCCGGGAAACCAAATTATAATGACACGCTTCCTCTAACAAGAGTGTATATTTTGTTTTGCTTTTTACCTTGCAGCAGCATATTGTTTTTCTTAATAGCATTTATCAAGTGGATCTCAACAGGAGAGAGCCTGTTATGATCCCTTCTTTCTCTTGAGTAGATTTTGCCTTTAATCTTTCCCTTACATCCTCTGGGTAGATTGCTGCCACCAGGAATATTATCTTCCAAGATAGTTTATTTAAATTTTCCCTTTAGTAACCTGGCCAAGCGTCAGGCTCCTTCGTGGTTCTATGTGGCCCTGACTATAGGAATGGGATATAGCAATGACAGATACTCCTGGATATAACAAAAACAAAGTAAAATTTTATTTTTTCAAGAAGCGTATCCATTTCATAGGAGTAGTTCTCAATTCTTAAAGTTACTTCACTTAAACTCATTCACATAGATCTCTTCTAAGGTTTCACACACAGTTTGCCTGCTTTTCCCTGACTGAATGTTCTTTCACAAACATCAGATCAGGTTTCCACATAGGTTATATTTCTCTCAATAATACTTAAACATGCTCAGGCAGCACACAGCTAGCCTCTCTTTCCCTGATTCAATATTTCTCTCAGAACTTCTTAAATTTACTCAGGCTGAATGTTCTTTCTCCACTCTCAGTCTAAAACTGCATTCACTCCACCCACACTCTCAGACATCAACCAATCATATCACTCACTCATCCCTCTCTTTCACCCCCACTCTTCACCTATATCACAAGCATTTAAAGACACATGCACACATTTACTTAAAATCATTACAGAGCCCTTATGTTCTTAATTCATTCTGGGAATGGGGAGTGTGCGCAGTGTGCATGAGTGCATTTCCCCCCCCTCATCGCTACCTGGGTAATGGTTTGTCTCCCTGCTAATCAGATTCTTGCAGGAGGAGACCCCTCCCCACCTATCAGCTTTGGAAATGTTTGGAAGGGGGAATGTGCAGCCTTCAATCATAGGTTGCAATTGTAAAGACACTTCCCTGAGAGTAAGCAATATTGAATAACATGGAACTTACATCTGGGCAGACCTGTTTAGAATTGCTCCCCTCGCAATCCTGTGAGCCATTTGACTACTCAGCCTTTTCAAAAACAATACTGCCTGCTCACAGCAAAAGGAAAACTTATGGAAAAATCACAGATTTTTTTGGGCAGCAGGTGTGGGGTTCAGACAATCATGCTGCTTGCCTGCCTGCATTTGGACAATGGAGATTAGGGGGAGATTAGTGCAAAAACTCACCCATTGTGTGAACAAAACTGCAAAGCACAAGGAAACATGACACCAATAGGCAACAGTAGGATACAAAGGTAATAATTGTTGGCACTAGAGAAAAAGAAAAAAAAGGACATAAAGCAGGATTGTTTTTAATGCCCTTGCTCCCCCTTTGCCAGCCAGTTTCCCACCATAGTGTGCACCCACTAACACTTGATTTCTTCTCAGTCCATTGTGTGTGCGTGCGCAGTGTAACTAAGGAAAAACTTAGTGGATTAATGGTTTAGAGGGAGGACTGTGTTCTGTACGATTTTGGTGCTCTTAAGTATAAGAACAGCAGCCCCAAAGAACCTTGAAGCCCTCATTGCAAAGAATGGGGGCCGAATCTCACAGTAACAAAAAAACAAGACTGATTAGATCTGAACTGGCAGTGCCTCATCTGGAAAAATCCAATAATGCTACATAGTTCCTTTGGAAACCCCAGTTCCAAAACTGAAATGGAAATTTTTTCAGCACTGCAACAGAAGCATGCTCAAAAGTAAAGGGCTATAAGACACACATCTGTGGATCTTGCTTTTTTAAGCCAACATATGGGTAGCTGGAAAGATGCTAAAGTTCCTGAGTGCATTCTCAGAACACATTATATACTTTTGCAGACAAAGAAACTTGAGAAAACAACTTAATGAAGATAACTTTCTCAACCCTCTCCAAAGGGTTGAGAACCCCAAAAGCCCAAAAGAGATGAAGATAACTTTCTCAACCCTCTATCTACTGAATCATACTCCTTGTTCTGTCTTCTGTTTATCTGAGAAAATCATTAGCAATTTTAACCTTCTTCCCTTTAGGACTTCTGCATCCTGTTTTTCAGAAACTTTCCTTATTAGAATAGAACATGACCTGTAAGCTTTGTTGCTGAGTTCTGCCCAGCTCTTTACAGAAATGATTGACCAAAGCACGTTTTAGCAGAACAAAGAACATGATATAGAAATTAAAAGACATTATAATAAGTCTAGCTGTCGGGATGGTCGCCTTGCTTCCTCGTAATTCTGAACACTGATCACAGCCACTTCGGCAGTCAGGCAGGTGGGATGTGTTCCCTTTTATTTGTGAGACCAAAAGCTCTCCCATTCCCAAAGGCGCTTTCCAGTGTCTGGGTTCATTCTGGATGTACCCATGCCTGTCATGAATTCAAGATTCAGCGTAAATAAAAGTTAAGTTTATTAGCTTAAGGAGTGTTTGCAAAAAGTGTAAAGCACTCTTACACAGGCAACAGACATTAAAATAAGAAAAGCTTACTGTTGCCACATAATAAAATCTACCTATCTAAAAACTTGAGCATCAGCTACCTAGGCATCTCTGTTTGGTATCCATTTGTTGCTTATCTCACCTGTCCATTAGAATGTGAACCCTCTCCCATGCCTAGCTGGTTTGGCATAGGGACATGCGGTGATTAATAGCATGCAGCTTCCAACTTCTCTCGGGCATACTTGCGTCATGATCTGAGCTTGGTTTAAGGAAGCTAACTTAGAGAGGAAAGGAATGGAACTGAGCTGAGAAGCCATCTTTTTCAGGACTCAGTGCATCAACTTGCAATTCAAGAGCCAGTCAGGGCTGAGCTATTAATTAGCATTTCAGCTGTGTGAAAATGTAGGGAGTAGAGATAGGCAGGTAAACAGAGCCCCGTGGTGCAGAGTGGTAAGCCGCAGTACTGCAGCCCAAGCTTTGCTCACGACCTGAGTTCGATCCTGGCGGAAGCCGTGTTCAAATAGCCGGCTCAAGGTTGACTCCAGCCTTCTATCCTTCTGAGGTCAGTAAAATGAGTACCCAGTTTCCTGGGGGTAAAGTGTAGATGACTGGGGAAGGCAATGGCAAACCACCCCATAAAAAGTCTGCCAAGAAAACGTCGTGATGCGACGTCCCCCCATGGGTCAGTAATGACTCTGTGCTTGCACAGGGGACTACCTTTACCTTACCTTTAGAGATAGGCACGAACTGCAAGACGAACTAAAGTTCATCATGAACTGGGCCGGTTCGTGCTTCACGAACCAGCAGTTCGTGGAAGCCCATTTTCCGTGAACTGGTCTGCCAGTTCATTTGGTTCATGTTAAACCCCAATACCCCTTTCTATGCCGCTGTGAAGTGGCAGGGAAAGGGGCATTTAAACCCCCAGCAGTTGATCCAAGCCTGCAGGGGTGAAATGCCCCTTTCCCTGCCACTTCGCAGCAGCAGGGAAAGGGGCATTTCAACCCCCAGATCAGCTGCTTGTTGAGGATCTCCCCGACAAGCAGGTGATCCAAGTCTGCAGGGGTGAAATGCCCCTTTCCCTGCTGCATTTCAACCCCTGGATCAGCTGCTTGTCGTGGAACACCCCAACAAGCAGCTGATTCAAGCCTGTGGGGGTGAAATGCCCATTTCTGTGCCGCTGCAAAGCAGCAGGGAAAGGGGTATTTAAATCCCCGGATCAGCTGCTTGTCAGGGATCTCCCTGACAAGCAGCTGATCCAAGCCTGCTGGGGTGAAACGCCCCTTTCCCTGCAGCTTCGCAGCAACAGAGAAAGGGATATTTCAACCCCCAGATCAGCTGCTTGCCGGGGAGGTCCCCGACAAGCAGCTGATCCAAGCCTGCAGGAGTGAAATGCCCCTTTGCAGCAGCAGAGAAAGGGGCATTTCAACCCCCAGATCAGCTGCTTGTCAGGGAGATCCCCAACAAGCACCTGATCCAAGCCTGCCAGGGTGAAATGGCCCTTTCCTTGCTGCTTCTCAGCGGCAGGGAAAGGGGCATTTAAACCCCCGGATCAGCTGCTTGTAGGGGATCTCCCCAAGAAGCAGCTGATCCAAGCCTGCGGGGGTGAAATACCCCTTTCCGTGCCGCTGCAAAGCAGCATTTAGATCCCTGGATCAGCGGCTTGTGGGGGATCTCCCCCACAAGCAGCTGATCCAAGCCTGCAGGGGTGAAATGCCCCTTTCCTTGCCACTTCACAGCAGCACGGGAAGAGGTATTTAAACCCCATGAATCGGTTTGCGAACTGGAGCAAGTTCGTGAAAGTTCATTTCCCCCCTGGTTCATGCCCACCTCTAGTAGGGAGTAAATATAGAGCCTTTCTGAGAACAGTCTCCCAAGGTTGAATCTCTGGGGAACTCAAAAGACTGCTCCACAGGTGTTACTAATCAGCCCAGCAACCACATACCTGAGCTATATCAGAGCCTGACAACACTTACAATTCTGAAGCTGAGTTCAGCTATTTTTCCAAAAACCTGGTTTGGGGCTGACAGTTTCCTGATACTTGCCACATCAAATCCTCCCATTTGCCTCTGAAAGAGCCACCAACATTTCTTTATTGGAAACTTGTATTCATGAAGTGTTGTATCTGTTCTTAGTAAATTTGTTTTAGTTCAGAGTTTTCCATCTGGCCAATTTGTTCATCTGAGCAGTGTGTTTGGCCTTTTTCGTACAAACATTGATACAGCATTTAATTAGCATAAAACAGATACATCCCACACATGAAACAGTGGCCAACTTAAGCTGTGAACTACTAAAAAGGGCAGTGGGGCCTCATCATCCACTGGACATAGTACTCTGTAATGGTATGAGCACTGAGCATATGGAATGTGGTTTGGAACCCATGTACCCTCTTCCGAAGCTCCATTCACATTTAGTTATGCCAACCATATGAGCTGGGGCATTGCAAGTCCATCAAAATTGTGTCCCTGTTTTAGGAGGCCAAGCAAATGTATTCAGAATGATTTGCCTGGATGTCCCGCCAGGTTTGAGTTTCTTTAAAAGCAGAACAGAAAATGCATAGTAGTACTGTTCAGTGGGATGGGGAGCATGGGTACCCCACTGGCAACATTTATGGGAACATGACTACAAATCCAGCAATTTGAAACATTTAAATCCTCTTGTATTTTGTTCATTTATGAAAGAAAGACATTATTCAAGAGTTCTCTGGAATGTTTGACAAAGAGAGCTCTGACTCAAAAGCTCACACCCTGGAAATCTAACCTGTCTCTAAGATGCTACTGGACCTGAATCTTGCTCTTCTACTACAAACCAACACAGCAGCCCACCTGAAACTATCTGGAGTGTCTGTGTCATTCTTGGAGTGGAAGGCATAAGGACAGCAGGCAAAGCACACAGAAGAATCCCATGTGATGAAAGATCTCTGCAACCTTAGAGGGAGCTGGGAAAGCTTTATGTCAGTTGGTCAGAGTTCTGCAGGCCAGTGCTTCACGATCGGGGCCTCAGCTGTTAGTGACAAATGGCTGGTGCTGGCAGCTTCTGCAGGTGGGTGGTTCATGGGCGGTTCTTGTCTGTACAGCAACTAATGCTAGGGAAGAGTGCTGTAGATCTAGAGTGGGTACAACTTCGTAATGTGATGTGTGGACCCAGGAGTCATAGACTTTCAACTTGATAGCAGTATGTGTGGCCTCAAATGCAGACTTTCTTTGGTGCTGTTTGATACTGGCCCAATCTCCACGTTGGTTCAGTAGTACTGCACAGCAGGAACTTCAGGGAAGGCAGCCTGGACCTTTGAGTGGAAAGTCTGCAGAGTGGCAGCCAGGGCCCTGCAATACTGTATAACAGAAGAATGTGATATAGTTAGAGAGAAGGGTTCTGATGCAGTCCCCTGACTGCTCTGGCTGAAAAGAACTGCTTCCTGGGACTGCCGGGTGATAACATGTCCTGCTGCTATTAGGGAGGCTGTTCTACCTGGGACTGAGTTTCTTCAGCTGCTCAACCCTGCCCCCAGACTGCTCTGACTTAGAATTGTTTTGCTAATGTCTTGTGTACATTTTATTGGATAGATGGGGTGGTTCTACTGTTGTTCTATTGAATTTGTTAAATTGCGGCCAGGTCGTACTGGGCTATTGGGAGGAAATAGGGCCAATTGTTTCATGTTTATTTTCTCTATCTCACCCTGATTGTTGTCTTCTCCTCTCTATGATTGTTGTTATTATTGGGGTGGGTGGTTTGGATAGTGGGAATTCTGTATGTACTGCATGTTTGAATGGCAAACTGCACTAGTTATAGCCCTTTGCTGGATTGTTTAAACTAAACCTACCCTGATAGGAATTTAGTAGAGAAGTTGGGAAATTAATTTAAAAGGGGATGGGAAATTTGGAACTTAATTCTTAATATTACTGATAGTATTAACGTTATTAGTGACAAAACTATTGTCTATACAGACTTGGATTATTGTGCAATAGGCACTGTGGGGTTAGTAGCCAAGGTCAGAACTTATTTGAATTGGTGGTCGATATGAAGTTGGGGATCTCAGTGGTTATGGGATAAGGGAGGTATGGCAGTGGGGCTAGGTATAATAAGGGAAGGAGCCAGAGATATGGCTATGCTCGGGTTCCTTCCAACCTTTGCCCCATCCTGAGGGATGCTGGTAATGGGGCTAGGATTCAATGCCCTCTCCTGTCACTGCTGTTGTGCAACACCAGGTCTATTAATAATGAGACCGCAACCCTCCAGCAATATTTTGCGATGGAAGAGGTGGACCTGGTGTGCGTGACCGAGACCTGGGTACAGGAAGGTGAAATTGTATTGTCGAAGGCTTTCACGGCCGGAGAACGATGGTTGTTGTGGATTTTCCGGGCTGTATTGCTGTGGTCTTGGCATTGTAGTTCCTGACGTTTCGCCAGCAGCTGTGGCTGGCATCTTCAGAGGTGTAGCACCAAAAGACAGAGATCTCTCAGTGTCTGTCACAGACACTGAGAGATCTCTGTCTTTTGGTGCTACACCTCTGAAGATGCCAGCCACAGCTGCTGGCGAAACGTCAGGAACTACAATGCCAAGACCACGGCAATACAGCCCGGAAAACCCACAACAAGCATCGAAGGTGAAATTGTCAGCCTGAAAGAGCTAACCTCCCTGGGTTTCTTGATCCTTCACCAGTCACAGGACAGGAGATGGAGTGGTGGTGGTGCTCATTCAAGAATCTTTCTCTATCAGGCTGCTCCCCACACCACAGATTGCTGGCATTGACTATGGGATGCAGAGGAGAGTAGCCATCTGTCTGGTTTGCCCACGCGCCAGCAGATGCCTTGCCTGGCCTGTTGGAGGCGGTGGCTGGCTGGGCCTTGGAGTACCGTTGGCTTTTGGTCTTGGGATACTTCAACATCCATGCCGATTATGCTGCCTCTTCATGGGCCATGGACCTGATAGCCTCCATGGCGGCATTAGGACTCTCCCAGTTTGTATCGATGCCCACACACAGAGCAGGACACATGCTGGACTTGAT
Source organism: Eublepharis macularius (assembly GCF_028583425.1). Lineage (NCBI taxonomy): Eukaryota > Metazoa > Chordata > Lepidosauria > Squamata > Eublepharidae > Eublepharis > Eublepharis macularius. Next base: position 39,513,230 of record NC_072797.1, read on the forward strand.
CTTTGAGATGGGGGTACAGGTAGATCTGAATGAACCCATAGTAGTGTCGTGGTCAGACCACCTCGTTCTGAGAGCTCGTCTGGGCATTGTGACCCCTCCGCCCCCCCCCACTTGCCTGTGGAGTCACATGGATCCAATTAGATAAGCAGATAGAGGACTGGCCATCTCTAAAGCTATCAACAAGATCGCTCCCCATCGCCCTCTCTTCCCCTGAACTAGAGTAGCTCCTTGGTATACTGAGGAGCTATGACAGATGAAACAGAAACTGAGATGGCTAGAGGGAGTGTGGCGGCAACTCTGTGACGATGTGACAAGAACATCTTATAGGATGTTTATGAAGGTCTATGAGATGGCAGTGAAAGCTACAAAGAGAAAGCTACTATGCAGCTTCCATTGCGTCCGCTAGTTCTTGCCCAGCACAACTTTCCAGAGTGATTCGGTCTTTAACGTCCCTCACACATGGGACAAATAAAAATGTAAATTTGGTAATAAGCTGTGAGGCCTTTGGAGACTATTTTGCGGATAAGATCTTGTCACTCCGCTGGGACCAGTCCACCACTGTTGATGCAGTATGTGAACTGGAGGCCCCTTGGTTATCCTCAGGGTTGATATTAGATCAATTCAGGCCACTCTCCCAGGAGGAGGTAGACAGGGTCCTGCATGCTCTGAAATCTACCACATGCCCACTGGACCGATGCCCATCATGGCTGATGAAAACTGGCGGTGCTGGGATTCAGGTCTCATTTGCTGACATTATTAATCTTTCCCCATTTTCAATACCCCATTTCTTCTTTCTGTAGCTCCTGACAGTTCGGGTTGGTAAGGGGTTTGTAATTTCTGCTGGATGCCTAGGGCTTTGAGGACTTGGCTCATCACTGCCCCAGTGAAATGTGTCCCATGATCTGAATGTTAATGGGAGCCCCCAGTGCAGTTTGACATGGAGAAGGTGCTTGTCCACTGTCATGGCATAATGCCCACTCATTAAATAGACATAAAATTAACAAGACAATATTCATATTCATCACTTTAGACAACTGAATGAAATCCATTTTTAAGTTCAGAAACGATCACTAGGTGGTGATCTAGCAGCTTTGTCCATCTTTACATGTTTGTCTGGATTGTGTTGTTGGCAGATTGGGCAAGCTGTACAGTATTGCTGCACCAATAAAGGCAAATTTGGGGCAAACCAAGTTTGATTTGCCAGGGCTACAACCCCCCCCCCACCTTTTGTCTGCATATCCAATGGAGTAGAATATGCAGACAAAGTAGAGAAGAAGGATTTTTGGTGCAATAAGTCTGGCTGGAACTGTTTCTCCATAGTCCATTGGGCTGCAGACCACACCCTGCCTTACTCCAGGTGTTTTTTTCAGATTCTGGGGCAGAGTTCTGAATGAAAAGCAGCTCCTGAAAGGAACACTGTGGAACAGATGCAATAGAAATGTGAAGGGGGAACATGTGGCGGTCTGAAGTGAAGATCACGCAGCCAGTCTGGCAGCAGTGTCTGCCAGCATATTACCTTTTGCAACTTCAGAATCAAGGGGGGGGGGCATGGTCTTTATATTTTACTACAGCAAGAACAGAAGGCAAAAGGAGTACATGTAAAGGAGCATAAACATAGTGAACATTTCTGAGTGGAGTGCTGGTGGCCGTGAGGAACCCTGCTGTTTCCATAGCATTCCAAAATCAGGCACACAATTGAAGGTATATCTGCAGTCGGTAGATGATAACAGAGACAGTGGCAGTTAAGTGACAAACTCTGGTTAGGGTTCTTAATTCAGTGAACTGGATAGAGAAAAAATTAGGGAGAGGGGCAGATTCAAGAACCTTGAAAGCAGTAGTGAAGGCATATCCAGGACAGAAGTCCCAAATTTCATTGCACAGACAGGTGGTGGTGGTGGAGGAAATTGCCGTCAAGTCATAGCTGATTTATGGCAACCCCTGTTGGGATTTTCAAGGCAAGGATTAACAGAAGTATTTTGTCATTGCCTGACTCTGCGACCCTGATCTTAGTTGGAGATCTCCCATCCAGTTACTAACCAAGACTGACCCTGCTTAGCTTCCAAGAGCTGACAAGATTTTACTTGCTGGGGCTAAACAGGTCAGGGCTGCATGGCAGGAGCCACCTATATCAGGGGTAGTGAGCGGGTAGTCCTGGAGACCTGTTTGGGGAGCTAAAATTCAGTGAGGGCAATGTAGTCATATGGCTCTCTATCGAATGGAAATAGGAAGAGAGTGGCAAGATTCAGCATAGAGTGATGTGAGCAGTTGCTAAAAGAAATAATTCATATTAGTTAACCATTGCAAACATTGGAAAGGTGTATTGTCGAAAGGTGCTGAGTCTTTGTTTGCAGGAGGAGGGCTGAGACCACGTATGGAACATGAAGAAACAATAGAGAAGACAGAATCAAATTTTCTGATTGCTTCATCAGGAGGGTTGCAGTTTCTACTGAATGCAAGCATGGTGGAAAGGCTTGTACCACTGATCCGGAGTAGTGGAGAAATTAGCAAGTGGTCAGTGCGTATCCCCATGTTGCTGGGTCAAACATCAAGTGCAAAACCTTCACTCTCATGGAAGAAGAAATGGAAGGAATAGTTAGATAGCCCAAGGGCAGGAGCTTATTAGTCTGGCCACATCAACATAGAATGACTTCCCTTTTCCATATATTGTTATTTCAAGCACCACATAACCATACCTTCATCTAGTTTTGAGGTAGATATGGGCTGTGTGTTTTATCATAGACTTTTCTGTGGCAATTCATGAGAGCTCTGCTGTTATGAAGAAGGTTATCTAGTTAAAGCACACATGGACATGGCACGTATATTCCGAGAGACAGCTTTTTAAAACAATATTGCTCTGCAGTTTGAGTAGAACCATCATAATAAGATTTAATTATCTTTACTTTAGATGATGTACTGCTATCAAAGAAGTAAAATTCATTTAAAAAACTAAGTGGTATGAAGTAACAGCAGAGATACTGTATTGACATTTAACAAATCAGAAAAATGTGTCCTGGGACTCAAATTGTACTTTTGTGACTAGTGATTTACTATTTAGATATTTCTTTAGATCCTATTTGAATGATATTTAGGTTTGTGGGTCCTTCCTCCGGGAGTGGCTAAAAACTAGGAGTGATCCTCAGTGTCATGTGTTGCATCTCCCATGCAAACTATAACAGGGAGAAGTGAGTAAATTAACTGTGAACCTTTTGGAGTATTGCAGTCAGTCTTTGAAACTCACCTAAGTTCTAAGAACATTTTGGCAGATGAACTGCCTATCTAGCACATGCCCAAAGAATGTACTAAAATTTTTTGTGAAATGTTGCCCGTTTTGATCGGGAAGTAGTGGTGCTTCAGTTTACTGTCTCCCACTACTCATGCAAGCATTTGCAGCACGCAGCTCCTTGCTGTCTAAAGTTTTCCTTATTTTCCCCTCTCTAGTCATCTTGCATGCTGGAATAGTCTTCCCCTCCTTCAGGTCATACCAGTTTAAACATCCTTGTCATCTTTTGTTTAGACATGGGCATGAAACGGAAAAAACCCAAAATGAGAGGTTTCATGTTTCGTCAGTTTTCACAAACCGTGAACCACGGATTTTCACGAAATTGACCCGTTCACAAAACGATTGTCAGTTTTGTGATTAGTCAAAACCAGAGGTATTTCAACGGTCCCCTTCACCCAGAGAGATGCCAAACTCGCAGGGAGACTTCAGCAGGTTCTCCTCCACCCACTCTCCAGTTTGGCCAAGATGCAATATGTTGACCGGGAGGAAAGTACTTCCAGAGTTTGACTGAAATAGGGACTGGGAGTTGCTGGGTCAGACTCAGGAGGAGGATGAAGGATTACCAACTGTGGTGTGGAGTTGGGCTGGGAAGACGGAGTGAGGGGTGAACTCAACTGCAGGCAGGGACAGTCGTAAGAGTTTGGGATGTGGACTGGAGGAGCTGGATGTTTCTCCAAAACCTTCCCATTCATCCTGACTGAGATGTGCCCTAAGGGATGCCCACAACATCTGGAATGTAGGTTTTGTCAGTGGCCCCTCCTCCTCCTGGGCCTGGGAGGCAGCCGACATTCTGGACAGCCTCCGTTCTGTCCCCCTTCCGTGCCATGGGCTTGAGGGTGGCCTGCAGTGCCCCCTTGGGCCCTAAGGGGCGCCTACGACGTCTGACATGTGGGTTTTGTCAGTGGCCACCGCCTCCTCACGGGCCTGGGAGGTGGTCAATGCTCCAGACCACCTCCCTTCTGCCCCCCCACCATGGATGGACGCCTCCCCCTCTTTGGGGGGGTACTGTAAGTCCCACTCTTGGGGACGGCTGCTGACAAAACCCACCTGCTGGACATGGCAGGACTGAATGGACGGGGATTGGGGGATAGTACTTTACTGGATGGATGGACGGACAGATGTCTCCCCCTCTCTGTGGGGAAGTCGCTCTACAATGGAAGGGACGGATGTCTCCCCCTCTTTGGGAGGAGGGTTCTATAAGACCCAATCTTGGTGACGGCTGCCTACAAAACCCACTTGACAGCCATGGTAGCACTGGCGGATGCCTCCCTGCAGGTCAGGGAGGGAGAGACTATGTACCCCAGATAGAAACAACAGGGCAGCATGGCTGAATTAATGCCTGCCCCTTGTGCTGAGGTGCAGAGGTTGCTGACCAAAACCACTTGCCAGATGTGGTGGGACTCCCCTGGGGGTGAATTCTGAATGCCTGGGGGAGACCACTTCTCTCACCCCGGTACGTGCATGGGAGGGTGGGACGGATGGAAAGACAGATGCCTCCAGCGTTTGGGGGCAGAGAGCTCTAAACCACCACACACAGACACCTCGTCAGGTGGCACTGGTGCTCAAATGTAAATAAAAGAAAACAAAATCAAGTGTGAGACCTCAGCAGAGGAACCCACAAAGCTGTGCCACATAGTCAGGCAGTGGCCCTGAGACTGGGGAGGGAGGGAACAGAGCTCCCAAACACCGTTCAGAAACCTTCACGTGCACGGATTGGATGGATGTCTCCCCCTTTTGGGGAAGGTTGTTATTAACTCCCCAAGGCATGAAAGTTAAGGAACAGCCGCTGACAAAACCCACCTGCTGGACATGGCAGAACCGACAGGACCCCTGCCCTGGGGCTTGTAGGGGAAGAAACAGTCCCCTGGACAGAGTGGATCATGCAGTGCCTGTCTCAGCAGTACATATGCCCCTGCAAAGGAGCGGTGGCTCCTGCCGTACATGGCGGCACTTCCCTTGGGGGGAGGAAACTTTAAATGCCCGGGGGGCATCTCCCTTCACCCTGGCCATGCATGGGTGGGTGGGACAGATGGATGCCTCCCCCTTGGGGGGAAGAAACTCTAAATGTCCGGGGGAGGCAGTCTCCCCTTACCCCAGGATGTGCATGGGTGGGTGGGACAGATGGACGCCTCCCCCTTCGTGGGAGGATGAGGACACAACTGATCACCTCTGCTCCTACAATACCCTGGGACAAGTCATTCTCTCGATCCACGGGCTGGATGGATGCCTAGCCTTGGAGGATGAGGACACCACCGATCTCCTCTGCTCCCTGGGACAGGTCATCCCCTTGATCCACTAGGAGCACACATGACCCTGCAAAGGAGCGGCGGCTTCCAAGAGAACCTACCCCCTGTACGTGGCAGCACCCCTTCGGGAGCCACCCCTCTTTTTTCTTTGGCAGCACACGATCAAGACTTCATGACCCCCTCCCCCCGAGAGGACGATCTCCATCACAGACCTGCGCACTGTGAGACCTCAGGCGAGGAACTCACTTAGCTTTGTCCCAGAGCCAGGCAGTGGACCCGAGAACGGCCAAAGCCACCACACAGACACCTTGCCGTAGACGGAATAGATGGATGGACAGACGTCTCCCCCTTTGGGAGAGGAAACTCTAAATGCCCGGGGGGATGTCTCCTCTCACCCTGGGACATGCATGGGTGGGCCGGACAGATGGACAGGTGCCTCCCCCTTGGGGGGAGGAAATTCTAAATGCCCAGAGTGGTCCATCTCCCTTACCCCAGCACCGTAGAGCAATGCAACGGAATCATGCCTGCTGGTCACACCTTTCCAGGTGGCACTGGTTCTCCAAATAAGGACTCTGGTCGCATGGATACCACAGAGTAGCACAGCTGAACTATGCTCTTCCCCCATGCTGAGCTGCGTGGCTACCAGTGCCGACAGAACCCATCCTCCAGACATGGCAGCACCGACGGATGCCCTCCACACCCTCTCAAGAGGGACCAGTGTTCAAAATAAGACTCCACCTCCCGCCAGTAAAACCCGCCAGTTGGAGTTGGCGGCATTGACGGATGCCTCCCACTCTGGTTTGTGGCAGTTCCTACCGCAGCACACAATTGAAACAGACCTCCCACCACCACGAAGAGATATTTGACAGTACTACAGAATGACTGACACGGTCTTCCCCCTCAAGGATGTGTGAGTGGCCTAGACAGAGCCTGACAGTGGACCGCTTTACTTTAGGCGCAGGAGGGACATAGCCCACAGACCCCTTACAATTAAGGACAGGTGCTCCAAGAAAGAATATCAGTCTTGTGAGCCCTCGGGCAAGGATCCCTATCAGCTTTGCCCCAGAGCCAGGCGGTAGCCCGAGACCAGTGCCCAAACAGCATACAGACCCCTTGCTGTTCGAGAGCACAGGTGCTCAAAGAAAGAGAAAGGAGAAACAAAAACAAAAGATAGTCCCGCGTGAGCCTCCAGGGGAGGTGCCCACATTCAGTTTTGCCCCAGAGCCAGGTAGTGGCCCTGAGACCAGCGCCCAAACAGCGCACAGAGACAGGTGCTGAAAGCAAGCGTAAGGAGGAACAAAACCAAACTGGTTGTCCTGTGATTTCCCCCTGCAGAGGTGCCCACTCAGCTTTGACCTAGAGCCCCCCAACAAATCAGCAGTAACACTCAGACACCTTCCCATGTGGGGAAAAGGGCAGAAAACAAGAGTGAAGGAGTAAATAAAACAAAAAAGTGGGCGACCGAGACCTTGCAACAGGAGCTCAGGAGGAAGCTTTTCCCTGGAGCCTGGCGGTAGGCGGGCAGATACACATTGATCTGGGTCGGCTCAGGGCCCAGACAAGTCCAGGTCCAGGGAGGGGTACACAAGCAGGGGGAGGTTGACCTTAATAAAGGACAACATATCCACCGGGTCTGGGTGTAGAAGTGCACGGCGGGGATGGAGAAAGTGGGAGAATACCCGCTCGTTCTGGACACTGGTGGGAGAGCAGGAGAGGATGTTAGTGACCATGATGGAAAGATCTGGCCAGATGGCAAATTTTCATGCCCAGTACTCCAGGGGGTTGGTGTGGGGAGGGGCTCGGCGGGCTCGGCAAGGTACTCTCGCACCATGGCCCCCATGGAGTCCTCCGCCCTGACAGATGCACCAACCTTGCCTGCGTCAACTGTGCAGCCCACTGTGTATGACCAGAGGTCCCTGTTGGGAGGGCTCTCATGGCTGGGGATGGCTGGCTCGTTTACAGCCTCCTGCTCCTCCTTCTCCTCCACCCCCCCACCGCACCCTCAATCCTCTGTCCCCCTTTGTGTGCCTGATACCTGCGCACCGCTCTGTGCAGGACCTTCTTCCAGTCCTGCAGCTGGCTGTCCTGCATGGCGCTGCTGCCCTTTATCCGGGGGTCACATATGCAGGCCAGTCTGTACAGCTGCTCTTGGCAGAGAGCATGCAAGCAGGTGGCTATGCCCGCCTGCAACCTCCTGACCAAGTCCCTGACCTGGGGGGCCAGATCATCGTCATTCTCCAGCTCGTCGACCAGCACCCAGTCCAGCCTGTAGATCAACGGATGACCTGTCCCAGGCTGAACTGGTATGAGCATAGATCAGTGGCATCTTTAAAGGGCTTAAGGACACGGACCATCTGGGAGAGGGCCAACTAGTCTGCATAGCTGATGCTGATCTTCTCTCCCTCCCGTATAATAGCCATGGATGACATGATGTCCTGGACCGGGTTTTTTTTCTCCACCAGACGGCAAACCATGTCATAGGTAGAGTTCCAGGAGCAAAGAAAATCCCGTGTAAACTTACTAATAAAAAATAAAAAATAAAAATTAATATATCAATCAAAGTACAAGTATAAGGTATTTAATCACAATTCACAACAACTTAAATCCACAGTAGGTGGAGTTTCAGCTGGTGGGCATGTCCTGGTAGAGGTAGTGCTCGGGATTGCCCCTCCCCCTGCTGTCCAACAGGTCACGCATGGACAACGTTGCTTAGTCCCTGGAGGCCTTGATCTTGCTACCTAGCCCAAGAGCATCCACCATGACCAGGTGCAGCTTATGTCAGGCGGACAAGGCCATTGAGGGATGCCTCTCTAAGGGCTGCCAGCATGTTGCTTCCTGCATCGGAGACCGTGATGCCATGGACAAAATCACCCCTGGGTGCCCACTCCCTCAGCCCAGTCTTGATTATGGTGGCAATGTTTTTCCCTGTGTGATCTTCATCCATCCCCCTTGCCTGGAGCACGACCACTCTGTACTCCGGCTGCAAGGGCAGCACCTCACCCTGTGGCCCCGGTGTTTCCCTGGGGCAGCAGAGGTCCTCCGATTGCCATCAGTGGCAGTGAGGGCAAGATAGCCATGATGGCAGCCGCTCCACATATCTGCCATGAAGTGCACAGTCTGACCTGTGGCATGTGACAGCTCCCAAGCAACCATGTCTCACACACTGCGGTAGAGAGCGGGAATGACTCGCCGGCCAATGATCTGCTGCAACGACATTACAAGCCAGGAACCGAAATAATGCAGCAGCTTCCAAAAGCCCACACCGCCCATGATAGACAAAGGGAGTCCTTCCAGGGTAATCGTCTCTGCTACCATAGAAGTGCCCACCTCCTGAGCCCTCCCCCTGACTTTTGAGAGGCCTCATCTTCGACCCCGAGGGGACAACCTCCTGTAAAGTTGCCTGTCTGGATGTTCCACTCCCACCCGCATCATCTTCGGGACAAGGCTTCTTGCTTGGGGTGGACTCCTGTGACCTTCCCCCTTCTTTCTGATCAGGAGCCCTCCTCTTCCGCCCGCCAGATGACTCACATTGCTCCAGAGGCAGCAGGCTCAACTGGTACCTCTGCAGATGCAAGCAGAAAGCTGTTGAAGACAGGTGCAACATGGCCCATGACACCCTTCACAAAACACTGAACTGTAATCAGAATTAGCAAACTGCTAGCTTAATAGGTCAAAGGATTAGTATAGATTCATTTTATTCCTGTCAAATTAGCCACAAAAAGAATATATAGTATGGCAGATTAAAATGCAGTGCACTGAAGCAAAGCAGAATTTGCTGTTCTCCTGCATCTCCAGCCAAGGGAAAACATGAAGTGAGTGATAGTGGTAACAAAAGTAGACATGGGCACGAATCTAAATATGAAGCAATCTTAGTTACGAAATTGGCAGATTTGTGTATCACGAAGCACCGTTTCGTGGGGCCGTGGTTTTCAAGGTTTTCACAAAATTCACAACTTTTTTTGCCTGTTTCGTTTGCTTCGTGAATGTTTCGTGATTGCAGACAGGCTGGCGCTGATCTATTGATTCCCTCGGCAACAATACCACTTACCCTTGATTGGCAGCTCTCCTAGCCATCTGGAGAGCTTCCATTCTGCCCTATACAGCCAGGAGCTGGTGGTCAATCTCCTAGGCAACCATGGAGGTGGACCTTCTGTAGCTTGGGCACCCCAATCTCACCCCTCCAAACCCTGTTAGGCAGGTCTGTCAGCCAACCACAGACCTCCTGTTCTCCTATATGAGAATGCTTTCTATAAAATGCCCCCCTCTCTCTGCCTCATGTCTCAGTCCTGGGAGTCAGAGGAAGAGGGAGGACTGGCAGTTGTTGCTGCGATAGTTGGATTGTGCTTTGGCGGCGGCGGCGGCGGCGGCAGCGGCGGCGACTGCTGCTGCTGCTGCTGCTCAGTGCTGCTTTAAAAGAAACTGAAGAAGAAGCCTCTTTTTAAGCTCTTGGCCTTGCTGTGGGAAGGTTGGGTGAGGGCGCCTGCCCCCGCCCCAGCTTAGTCTCAGGCCTTATCCTGGCTCAGGTCCCTGGGGCCTAGGCCTCCCCTTTTTAAAAATTTGCTTGTCTTTGTGTCTTCTAAATTCTTTCTCTTTTGAGGAGGACTCACTTTAGCTGTTTCTTTGCTTTCTTTGGTTTTATTTCAGGGCCTCTCCCTCAAGGCCAGTCCCAGGCCCACTGTCTGCTGGCTCTGGGGCCTAGCTTTGTGTGGGTTCCTCTCTGAGGTCCCAACTCTCTTCTGCTCTGTTTGCTTTCTCTTTCCTGCTTGCAAGTTACTGTGCACATCTGCTTGGTGCAGCTCACTCCTCTTGTTTTGTGCACCCAAAGCACCTTTTATTTTAAGCATACTTATTTTGAGTTTAGGGGCTCTCCTCCCAAGGCCAGTCCCAGGGCCACTGCCTGCTGGCTCTGGGGCCCAGCTTTATGTGGGTTCCTCTCTGAGGTCCCAACTCTCCTCTGCTCTGTTTGCTTTCTCTCTCTTGCTTGCCATGCACACCTGCTTGGTGTAGCTCACTCCTCTTCTTTTGTGCACCCACTGTGTGCATCTTATTTTTATTTTGTGTGCGGCCCTGTGAGGTGTGGAATGAAGGGCAAGGTGGTCATGGGGGGGGGGAGTGCACAGCTTGTCCTGGTTGCCCATCAGAGCGAAGCAGTACTGGTGGGGGGAGGTCTTGGAGGTGCCAGAGACTGCAATTACAGTAGATCTCCCTGCGGGGACAGTGGAGAAGGCAGAACAGGTCTCACCGCTGGCGGGACTCCAACTGGATCTCCTCAGAATTTCTGAGGAACATGACAAGGGGGAATTGCAGGAGGAATGGCGGGGTTTTGAAGAGACATCCAGCTCCTCCAAATCCCAAACTCTTGGGACTGTCCCTGCCTGCGGTCCGCCCCTCACTCTGTCTTCCAAGTCCTGCGCCACACCGCAGCCAGTAATTCTTTGTCCTCCTCCTGACTTGCCAACTCCAGGTCACCGTTTCAGTCAGGCACTGTGGCAGCACTTCTAGCCCCTTCCCAACAACCCCTGTGTGGTGCGGTGCCATTCCTGAATAATTGTAAATTATTCTTGTGAGTCGCCTTGAGCAGGTTTCTGGACGAGCATCACATAAGTCTTCTATATAAATAATCAGTACCTTTTAAGTATGGACATTGGATACTGTTGTGCAACATAACTTTACGGTTTTCATTTTTGGTATATTTACAGCTCTTCTGTTTAATACATTGCAAGCCAGTGTTTCAGTTTTTATCAACATCTTTCACATGTACTGACATTTTGATAAATTTTGTATCCTTGTATTTAGTCAATTTTGTCTGTCTTGTCATTCTTCCTGAAATGTTGTCATTTTTTAAAAAGCCATTTATGTTCACTCAGTGATATTTTCTCAATTACAAGCTTTTCCGTATTTTCTGTTTGATGGTGTGGTTCATGTTCTCTCTCTCTCTCACACACACACACACCCATCCATACCCATCTGTATCTATAACTGTGTGGGTGTGTATTACAGTTGCAGGATTGTACCACAAGATGTCACTCAAATAGCTGTGGTATAAAGTAGTTGCACAGAATGATAGCTGAGACTGTATATGATTTATACACACTTTATGAGTAAATTTTGAACATGTACACTGCAGCATATTAAGAGACTAAAAAGCATTTAATTGTATTTTAGAATTATGAGATTCTGTTTTTATTTAATCTAAGCAACACTGCTGTAACTAAGTGATGTTTATATAAAGTATCAATGTATTATATGTAATGGGCTTAACTAATGTGGTGTTCTTCAGTGTTATTACAAGGAAGCGTCCTTTTGCTGATGTGGCATAATTTAACATGCCAAAAAATTGGAACTAAGTTAGATCTATTAAATCCAGCACTCTTAATTGTAACCTGATCTGAAGCCAGGAGTGCAATGAAGTATTAGAAGGAAATATCAATAGGTTTACATATAGGCCTAGTATGGAAGTAACACTGCTGTTCTCTTAACTGGTGTTTAGTTATATGTTCACTGGTGTTAACCATGGTTAACACTAAGCTGATTTTCATCTTTAAAAGGCTTTGCATAACCTGGCTACAAGGAAATCTTGGTTAGTGTTAATCAAGTAAGCACCAGTGGACACAATTATAATTTAAGATTAAGGTAATGGGGAGGAACCCCACTGTCTGCTTCTGGTCTGTTAAGCCTGTGAAAGATACGTACAATGTTGTATCTGTACTGCATGTAAGGATCTACCAAGTAACTCTCAAAAAGACTTCACTGCATGAATTAAAGAACTTTATTGATAAGCTACCAATGTCAGGATCTTACTCCATCTTTGCCAGGAATGACGTTTCTCTACAAGTGCAAGACAGATAGAGGATTCTAAGCGTGGACGAATTTCCAAATTCCCACTCCCTGAAGATAATGGTCAGCTAAGTTCAAAAGGAAGCATCTAGACGGGGAAAAAGTAGAGCTGATATATGAAAAGTCTCAAGGTTGTGAGTGTCTATGAAAGCATGCCTTCCCAGGCTAAGGAGAGAGGGGTTTAGGAGAACGTCCAGATAACAGTAGAGACAGTCCCTCCCTTGCATACTTTCACATCATAGTCAAGAAATAGCTTCAGCCTTTAGTTATACCCATAGCATTACAGCACAAATGTTACACAGAGTTTTATAGAATATGACAGATGATGCTAAGTACCTGACACTGCACCAGCCTTGCTGAATTTTATGAAGAACGTGAGGAAGAATGCAGCTCTCTGAAGTTGATCATTATATTCAATTGGCTTTCTTTCATTTCCGATAACCCATTAATCTGTGATAGGGTAAATCAGTCTCTATTTTTAAAAAACATGTTATTTATGGTCTGCCTTTCTCACTGAGACTCTATGTGGATTATGCATTCTAAGATGATATGATCGACAACTGGGACATTCAGTAAACAATACAATAGGATAGTCATTACAGACATTTGAAAAAAGAAACAACATTCAAATACAGGAATACAAAGATGAAACACTGCTGGAACAAAGCAAGCAATTTGATGTGACAATTTAAATGTGGAAACTACCCAGTAGGAGCATATCTACATCAACAGCCAGTACTCAGTAGTATAGTCTACATTCTCTGTCTCCTTATCAACACATCTCTATGAACCATTTCCTTACAACATGGCCTGATTGCTTGGGTAAAAAAAGCCTCCTGAGTAATTCAGTTTTGCATAGTTTGTGGAAAACTGTGAAGGGCTTTGTATGTGATGGCTAAAACATTGAATTGAACCTGCTAACTGATGGATAGCCATTGAGTGACTGTAGAAGGAGAGTAATATGCATGCTCTGCCTAGATCCTAACAATAATCAAGCAGCAGCATTCTGTACCAGCTGAGTTGACTTTGAGTGGTGTATATGTTCCTGTGGCATGAATCGAGGTGGCCTTCTTCCAAGCTAGTCTGATTTTGGAGAAAGTCTTTTTTTTCTTTTGCAGCTGCATTTACTTGCTTCTCTAGGTGCAGTACTGGGTCCGGTATAACTCATAGTCTCTTAACTGAGTCTGTAAGGATCTATGGCACCCCATCAAAAGTGGGAAGCACAGTATTCTCCAAGTTCTCTGCCTTCCCAACCAGCGTCATTTCCATCTTTTCTGGGTTAAATTTCAATTTGTTTGACTTAAGCCATTTGACTGCAACTGCCAGGCAGCAACTCAGTACCCCAGGAGATTTCGATAGTGAGATACAGAACTTGGTATCATCTGCAGGTTGATGACATCTAATTTCATAGCTATGAATTATTTCTCCTAAAGGCTTTACATAGAGATTGGATAACATAGGGCATAAGATTGTGCCTTGTGGAACCCCACAAGATAATTCCCATACTGAAGATAGGTGGTCTTCAATAGCAACTCTTTTAGTCCGCTCCATGAGGAATGATTTTAATCCAGTCCAAGGCACATCCTCTGATACCCACTTCCACCTCAATAGAATGGCATGAACCACTGTGTCTAAGGCAGCAGGTAGATCCATGATGAGCAACAAGGAAGCAAAACTTTTGTCTGTATATTCAGTCCAAGGTCCTCAACTAATGCTGCCATCTCTATCTCTGCCTCCATCCCGTGGCTGGCCTGAAACCATACTGGAAAAGGTCTAGAGATATGAGTTATTGGAGAAGACCTGAAGTTGATCAGCTACAGCTCTCTCAGTCCCTTTGCCCAGAAAGGGCACATCAAAGACTGGATGATAGTTGGATGCATCATTTTGTTTAGGGATGATTTTCAAAGTAGTGGGTGGATAACCACTTCTTTGAGCAGCTGAGGGAATCAGTGACTGTGCTGGACATCAATGGCTTATTTAGTTTTCTACCGTTCAAAAATAATCTTGTTCAGTTTTCTTGGGGTTTTAGAACTCTAAAACTGACATTCAAATCTACATACATATGATATAAATACAGGCAATAATGATGCCTGTTCCATCAAATGATACACAGAAGTGTATCAGTTTTAGCCATCACTGGCTAAAAAAGAGTGGTGGTGGATCTAAAGCAATTCCAGCCTTTGGTCTTTGTTTCTTGAATTCAATATATTATGTGAAGTTGGGAGGTGTGGTTTTAACAGCAAAGTATTTTTATTTTAGTTTGTCATATGTATATGAAAATAGTATTACTTCTTAAAGAAGCCTAAAAATAAGTTTGGATTGAACCTCTTGAGTAGGAAATTCCTAATCTTGCCGTCCACTGCTGAGACTCTCTGTTTTGTATAGTCACTAACGTTACCTCTCTTAGCACATGAAGTAGTAGATTTTATTTATTTTATTTATGTCATTTATAGTCCACCTTTCTCACTGAGACTCAAGGCGGATTACATAGTGTGAGATCAGTACAATCAGTAGCAAGGACAAGGGTAGGCATTTCCATACAGTGTCAAGGACATTTCCATAAACAATGTCATATGGTAGATGAATACATGTTTACAGAGACATAGCATTAGCAAGGATCCAATACAGGGTTGAAGGATTGCTGAAACAGAACATAATCAATTTTAGGATTGACATTAGACAACATGAAGCACAAGCAGTATATACGAATACATATTCAAAGCAACAGATAATATGTAAAACAACATAATGATGGAGCCCATGGTTCCTAACTCATTGGCGAAACATCCTAGACCCTCTCCCTACAATAGAGGATTCATATGGTTGAAGGTGGTCCTTTGGACACCCTGGTCTTTTAAATCCTAAACAGAGTTACACTCTTCTAAGCCTTTCAGTGGACTTAGAAGGGTGTAACTTGTCTTAGGATTGTATGGTTATAATGCAACATGAACTACTTTGAGGAATTTGTGACTTTGTTTTATTGTGTTTTGTTACATTCCATAATAGTTCTCGATAAGCTAAAATCACTTTACAACAAGCAATGTAGTGAAACTGAAAAGGATTTGCCATGTATCATTGTTTGTCGTAGTAGGTTGATAAGATGTATTTTTTTAAGGAAATGACCTTTGATACAGCAGTCATTTTCCTACAGTGAAGGGAGTGGGTTCCTGTTACCTCACAGGTTTTTAACATTGATACCGGTAAGCAGGTTTGATTAGCAGAGTGCTGATTTTTTTTCTTAGAAAAATGGAGCTGGAATCCTCTTTGCTAAGTAAAATCAGTGGGGCTGCTTGCAATGTTAAACACATGCTTGAAAAAGCAGAGACCCTCCAAGTTACCCTGAAACCAGAGCCCAGTGTAGAAGAGAGCAGGATATGCAGTACTTTTGCTGAACAAAGTGAAGAAAACCTTACTTTGTAAGTATCATAGTTTGTAAACTTTTTCTCCTTTTTATAAAGCTGGGAGCCAGACTGACTAATTTATAGCAAGCTGTGAATAATATATAAATTAACCACCTTAGTTGTCCCAGTGTATATGTTGTAAATTGCATCATATTGTGTATTGAAAGATAAATACTCTGCATGATTTACTGAAATGTATATAAGAAGTTTAAATACATGTTGATCAATGTTGACTAAATGAATTTACTTTTTTGTGTCTTATGTTAGAAGTACCAAATAATGTGGTGCATTTCTAATTTTCATAAAAATATTATTTGTAAAGCATAAATTAGAAAAACCTCACAAGCTTTTGTGACTGATATCTTGTGTTACTTTCCTAGTTAATAACAAAATTTATGGAGGAAAAATGTAGCTGAAATCCAAATTTAAGAAGTAGGTATGAGCAAACTAGCCTCCTGCATGTGGCAGAATTTACTCTGAACATAATAATGAAGTGTGTGCTGAAGTGTGCCCAAACTGGCCAGGAATTTAGAAATCATACATCTCATTCTGAATCCTGAGGAGGTAACTGGACATATTTCTCAAGCAGCTGCCACATGGTACATTGCAAATTGCTTTTTAAAATTTGGGGAGGTGCTCTCATAATTAGTTATTGATATGCTAAGCTGATGAAGGAAAAAAGATTAATGAAAATCTTTTGTCTCTAAAGTAACTCTTTTGATCCCATCACTGTTAGTTAAAAAAGAATAGCTACAATTTTTTTCCCAACAGAATTTTTTCACCTTACCTTAGTGAAGCTTGAGTTCTTCTACACCAAAGCTGAAAATCTTTTCTCCCCTTAACTGTGATTAATCTGTCTTCTCCGTCTTTCTGTTAGTATGGTGTACAAGTGTTCAACAGTAAGTGTCTGAACATGTAATGTAGCCACTATTAAATAGAAGTTATTTTAAACACTTTCTGTTAACATAAAGATAGAAAGGCTTCCCAGGTACTATTTCTTGTAAGCAACATGGGGCCAGATAAGGAGCTGTAACTGATTACAATTAATTGCCTGACCAGCATAGTCTCAGTATTTTATTAGGCTACAATGAGACCCATTGTCTGCTTCTCTCTGAACATTCCTTTGTAAAAAATCAGCCAATGCTTGTCTGGAATGTATTTATTTAGAACATTTTTATGTCTCCTCTCAAGGAACCTGTAAACATGCTTGTGGTCTCTAGCATTAATGTGTTCTGGTTTTGTGCATCTTTAGTATTAAATTTACGTAGAGATATTTTGTAAAAACCTAGAAAAATTAAAAGTTGAAAAAGAAAGAATTGCGAGATATGTATAAAAAATGTAAGCAGCACTGGACCTGAATAACCTTATATTAGTATGATTGTCATTCTCAAACTTCTGAATATATGTACCTTTAACAATGATTTCTTTTCCAGGTGTGTTTCAGATCCCAGCATTATAATTTCCAACATTCCCTTTTGTCTTCCCACTCATATTAAAATTGATATAAAATTTGAAGTTATGAACTGTATGTGAACATTTATTTTAGTTTCCTCATTTTGCATTCTCTTCTTTTTATAGAAATGAAGATTTGAAGCAAATGTTGGAAAGCAGCAAAGAGTCTTCTAAGCTAGATGCTATGAAGAGGATAGTTGGGGTATGTTGATCATTATTTTTACATATGCAACTGATAGCTCAGAATATGAGCTTTTCCCTACATAAATATATACACAAATTAATTTTTCTAGGTTTAGCCTTAAAATGATGTTTCAAAACTTTAATTACTAGATAAAATATACTTTTCAATCTGTGTACATATGCAGTACTTCTGCTGACAGTGTGAAAAAAATCATTGTAAGTATCATAGTCTGTAAGCCTTTTCTTCCTACTTCCTTTCCTTCCTATCTTACATAAAAATTCCTTTACGAAACAATGAACATGTATGGCTTTTGTATTTTGTTTATTCTGTATGATCGTGCGATGTGCTGGTATAGTTGTGAGAGTCTTCATGTTAGAGCTGATAGAATTTAGATGATTCTCGTTGACCAGACTCCTGCAGGGACAGATTGGTATTAGTCCAGCTACAGCATTCCAGGCCTTACCAGTTGCTAAAAATCAGAACCGACTTAGATGAGTGAAAGGGACACCGGAAAAGTAGGCACTACTATTCTCTACTCCTGCCCATATTACAGCCTGCTTCTGAAATGCCCCATAATTTCAGAACTAGTTTGCATGTACATGAGGTATGCCTAAATATCCTTGGGTTTGTGGAGCTAGTTGTGAGGCACCTTGGATCTTAGTTGTAGAGTACAGATTATTAATATTAGAGATGGGCACGAATCAAGAAAATGCGACGAACCACAATTCGTGGATCATCAATTTTCACAAACCAAGAACCACAAAGTTCAACGAACTTGCCCCAGTTCGCGAACCGGTTCATGGTTTGTGGGGTAAATGCCCCTTTCTGTGCCGCTGCAAACCGACACGGAAACGGGCGGGATCTCCCCACCAAGCAGCTGATCTGGGGGTTTTAACATCAATTTCCCTGCCGCTTCACAGTGGGCAAAGGGAACTGCGAGACTGCTGCTGCTGGGCGCTCCATTTGCTCGCTTCAGGAGTGGCTAGGGGATCCCCTGGCCGCTCTTGCAGCGAGCAAAGGGAACGGTGGGGCTGCCAGCGCAGCTCCGCCACCAGACACTCCATTCCCCAGCTGCAGGAGCTCTCTCCTGCAGCCAGTGAAGGGACTGGCAGGGCTGCTGGCTTAAGTCTATAGCCCCGCTGCCGCCAGGCACTCAATTTGCCCACTGTGAGAGCAGCCAGTGAATCCCCTGGCTGCTTCCACAGCAGGCAAAGGGAAAGGCGGGACCGCTGGCTTAAGCCTGCAGCCCTGCCGTTGGAGCACGGAAAGGGCCCGGGGTTTAAATGCCCCTTTCTGTGCCGCTTTGATCAGCTGCCTGGCAGGGAAGTCCCCACCAAGCAGCTGATCTGGGGGTTTAAATGCCCCTTTCCGTGCCTCTGCGAAGCGGCAGGGAAAGGGCATTTCATCCCCGCCAGCTTGGTTTAACACGAACCAAATGAACTGGCAGAGCAGTTTGTGGAAGTTCGTGAAAACGGGGCTTCCACAAATTGCAGGTTCGTGAACTTTAGTTCATTTTGCGGTTCGTGCCCATCTCGAATTAATATTGATCACATTCAATTTGTGCTTTGGTGGCGTCACTGGTTACCAGCTTATTTCTGGTCTGGTTGTTAATCTTAAAGCCCTTCAGGGACCAGGACCCATACATCTAATGTATGGAAAAATCTATTAGTTACAATTAGGTTAAGGAATAGGATACAGTACTTAAGACCTGCATCAATGATTTGTCCTAGAATTGTTCAGTGAGACTTATTTCCAAATTAAGTTACATAGCTTACAGCCTTTGCTTATGGGTAATCTTGCTCAGTATCTTTGGACATATACAGAAAGTCAGATGATTTTGACAGTACAAAAGACATGTGAGTTTTCATGACCAAAGTTTTTAGAATATGCTCCTAGACTGTATGAAGGCTTTGCTTAGTTACACGCTAATCTTACATCTATTGTAGCAACAATTTCTTAATTCATGTGCTTGTTAAATAAATATAGCAGACCAAATAGCCCAGTTTGGCTTGAGCTTGTCAGGGCTTGGGAGCTAAGCAGGGTCAACTGTGGTTGATACTTGGATGGAAGACCGCCAAGAAAGTCTGGGGTTGCTACATGAAGAAAGACAATAGCAAACCACTTCAGCTCATCTTTTTCCTCGAATACGTCATGGTTGGAGCTTCCATGAGTTGGTTGTGACGCAACAGTGCATTCTTCAATAAATACATAAATTTCAAAATAGGAAACTTGGTTGAAATTCACTTCTTTTTGGTGATTTTTAGATCTTTTAAACCTCAGTCATGGAAGTGGGTAAGGAACTAAGCGAGTTCTTCTATTTAAAAAATCTAATAGGGAGAACTGCATAATATTTTAGTGAGGGATAATATCTATTATACTATGACAAAACTAAAACTCTCCAAAATAGGTTCTATACTGTCATGCTATTTCTGCTAGGTAGAGCAATATGTATCTGCTTACAAAGGGTAATTTTAGAACAGTGGCTTCATGATAGCCAGGGTTACTCTTTGTTGCATACTGCAACAGGTTAGCAAAGAAACTTGCATACTCAAGCCTGTCTTCTTATTTTATCAGTATATAAGACTGAAGCTCTTTAATATGCTAGCTGTTTAAAGCAACTAAATTAAAATGATACCTTCGTCTTTGAAAGACCCATTATGTTCTCTTTGGTTAATGAGCCATGAACAAAGGAGGATTTACACTGATCATTATGACTTAATGAGACAAAATACATTTTAAAAAGATCCTAAATACATATTTACATGGTACACTGCCGCTATTATGGTTGGTCAGTTAAATAATGCAAGATTCATGCATATTTCCTTGATATATTTTAAAGCTATTTTAAAAGTTTACTGCCTTAAAGTAATATGTCTTATAGCAAATGCCTCTGAAACATTTTTAACGGTATTGCTAAATCTCCTAGTCTGACCCGCCCAAATCTCCTAATCTAACTGACCCTGAACTATTTGTGAAGAATTGGTTATTTCTTCCAATTGTTGGTGAGAACGTGCATTCAACCTTTGGTAGAATAAATATCCTACTAATGGACTGGTGAGCTTTGAAATGTTACAACTTTCATGACAAAGAGGCAGGTAATAACAGTATTTGAAACACCAGCTTTTTTGCAACTTAACCCATGTTCCTCAACATGGTACCTATGGATACCATGGTGCTTGCCATTACTTCCCCTGGTGCTTGCCAAGGTTTTCAGAAAGTGATTGGGTCATCATAAGCAGGGGTCATTTCGTAGAAAAAGAGCGGCAGGAACTCATTAGCATAACTCATTAGCACAACTCATTTGCGTGTGCCACGCCCCTTGCCAGCACCGGAAGTGTGTCACTAGCATAACTGATTTGCATATGCCACACCCCCAGACATCACCTATCCCGGCTGTTTTGGACCCAATCCTGGCCATTCAGGGCCAAAATTGGGCCCAAAATGGCAAAAAGGGGCTGAAACTGGCCAAAAAGGAGCCCAAAATGGTCATGATTGGGCCGCTACTGTGCAGAAGAGTGATCCATCACCCATCAGAGGCCTAATCCTGGCTGTTTGGGGCCCGATCCTGGCCATTTTGGGCCCAAATTGGGCTGTTTTGGCCCCGATCCAGGCCGAAACAGGCCCCAAATGGCCGAAAATCAGGTGGGTGGGGCTACCGGAGAACTACCGGAACTGAGTTTCTGCACATTCCCCCTCAAAATGAGCCCTGATCATAAGGCAAACCTTTTTATTGGCTGCCCTCGTGCGAATGGAAGGGCTTTCCATGACTGCAATAGCAGCTGTGTCCCCTGTATGATGAGGAGAACTGAAATTATGGTTCCGTTTCCCCTTTAGGCTTTCTTTTTATTCCCCCTTTTCTTATTCCCTTCCACCCTCTGACTTTCCTTAATTTCTTTTTATTTCCATTTACGATTCTTTTGGAAAGCTAGGAGGAATATGTATTATGTTTGGTGCTATCTCCTGCAAAAGCCATTTGGGGTTTGGCTGCACCTCCTGCCAAAGACATTTTGGGGTGGTGCTTGCCACTCCCTCTCAAAATTCGAAAGGTGTTTGTGGGCTCAAATAGGTTGGGGACCCCTGAATTATGCTGTTATCAATTACACACAATTGTTTGTTGGTAAATGGTGGGTGCTGTTTTTATATCTTAAAATATCAAATACCGTCTCTTGTTCTTTGTGTTGCCCTTGATAATTTTGAAATGAAATACTGTATATTAAACAATTTTTATAGACAATTCTTTCCAAAATCTTACTATTTGGGACTTTTATACCTTTATTGTTAAAACAAAAAATTGTAGCACAGCAGGTTATTGGTGCTTTAAAATGAATTGCTTTAAAGGTGAGGAAACTTCATAATATTTGCTAATTGAAATGCCTTATAACAGCACGTAGTCAGTTCATGATGGTATATAGTGAATTATTTATGTGAAAATAACATAATATATCCTTTGTTTTTTAAGATGATTGCCAAAGGGAAAAATGCATCTGAATTGTTTCCAGCTGTAGTGAAGAATGTAGCAAGTAAAAATATTGAGGTATGGTAACAAATGTGTCCTTGTTTTATTACTTGTTTATTTTTTACTTCAGTCTCCATCTAATGAAATTACTTATTATGATTACATCTTAATTTCATCCAAACACTTGTTAAAGTAAAGAACTGTGCTGAGATATGAGATAAGACACTTCTTAGTCCAGTGAAAGATATGTTGGATATAGGGGTGTGCTCAAACAAAATCCATGTATTTCAGATACAGGTTTCAAGGAGGGGGGAAATCCAGGATCCCTGAAATCCGGGTCAGATTCTCTGATCCATGTTAGAGAATCCCAGATTTAACTGGCCTGTCTGAGAGCTGAGGGGCATTTTTAAAGCTAACTCCACAAAAATGGCAGGAAACTTACTCCTGTCTTCTAAACACCCCCCAAATTTCAGGATGACTGGACCCCAGAATCTAATTCAGTTGGCCCCTGAGCAAGCTGCCCTTAGCCAATCTCCATTGTTTCCTATTATTTAAACGCCAGGGCTGCACCCCCCACGCACCTGTAAGTAAAATAGTATGGTAAGATACCTGTGCAATGATTTTAAATGTGTGTGTGTGTGTGTTTCTTTAAATGCTTGGTGTGATACAGATGAAGAGTGAGGGTGAAAGAGAGGGGTGGGTGAGTGAGATGATTGGTTGATCACTGAGAGTGTCTATATATTTCTGAGAGAGAACATTCAGTCTGGGCAAAGCAGGCAACCTGTGTGGAAGCCTGAGGGGATTCTAATTCTAGTTCAGTTAGGCAACCTGTGTGGAAGCAGTCAAACGGCGTGTGCTCCTGAGAAAGTTTATGTATATTTGAGTGAGTGATTGATCTATCTGAAGCAGGCAAAGTGTGCGTGTGCGTGAGAGAGAAAGTTTATGTATATCTGTGTGACTGAGCCTATGTAAAGAAATGTTAAGAACCAATAACTATCAAACTTAAGTAATAGTGATACATTTCTTGTAAAAATAAAAGTTTATTTTGTTTTTTGTTTTTCATCCCAGAGTATATGTTATTCCTATACCCCATTGCTATCCTTAGGGCCACAAGTCCCACGAAGAAGCCTGACCCTTGGGCACATTATTCAAGGGGAAATGTAAATGAACTAGTTTGGAATATAGTTCCTGGTGGCAGAAGAGGTTTAAAGGCAAAATCTTAACTGTACAACAGAAAGGGAGTTGTTTCCTATGTACAGTGTCTTTTAAACTCCAGGGCTACACTCCCACACACTTGTAAGCAGAATAGTATAGTAAGATCGCTGTAAGGGACCCCCTGCTCGTTGGATCCCTGCCCCTCTTGGCTAATTAAATCTTACTGGTAAGTGGTTCCTACCCCTTTCAAGCAATTATTAACTGTTCTCTCATGTTGGGCCAGTTTTCTAGCTCCCTCAAGGAGGCGATAGTGAGACCTCTGTTGAAAAAGCTTTCTTGGATCAAGGGGAACTAGCAAATTACTGCCCAGTGTTGAATTTGCCTTTCCTGGGTAAGGTCATTGAGAGCATGGTGGTTGACCAGCTTCAGGGATTTTTGAATGATACATCAGTGCTTGATCCATTCTAGTCTGGCTTCAGGCTGGGTTTTGGGACTGAGACTGCTTTAATAGCTCTAGTTGATGACATCTGGCTTCAGCTAGATAAGGGCAGTTGTACACTGCTGATTTTATTAGATCTTCTGGCAGTGTTTTACACAGTTGACCTTTGGGTCATGGTCGACTGCCTAGACTAACTGGGAATAAGAGCTACCGCCTTCCAAGGACACTCAGTGAGGGTGGTCATTGGGAATGAAGATTCATCCCAATGGGAACTACAGCGTGTGGTCCAGTAGTGATCAATCCTGTCCCCAGTGTTTTCAGAGAGAGAGAGAGAGAGAGAGAGAGAGAGAGAGAGAGAGTGTGTGTGTATATATATATATATATATATATGTATATATGTGTATATATGTGTAGAGAGAGAGAGAGAGAGAGAGAGAGAGAGAGAGAGAGAGAGAGGAGGTTTCGGGTGGGATGCCACCAATATGTTGATGACGCCCAACTCTGTCTTCTACTTGATAAGCAACCAGAAGCAGATATCTCTTCTTTGGCCCTATGCCTGGACACAATGGTAGAATGGCTGAGGGGTAGCTAGGTGAATCCTTTGAAAACTGAGGTCCTGTGACTGGGAAGGACTTCGCTGTGGGGAATTTGTCACTCCTATTACTTGACGAAGTCCAGCTTTCTGCTGCAAACTGTGTGAAGAGATTGGGGGTTTGGCTTGATTCAAAGCTTTTTATGGTGTCCATGGTGGCTAGAACAGCATTTTTCCATCTTCACCAGGCCTGACAACTGTCTCCATATCTATCTTAATCAGACCTTGCCGCATTGATCCATGCAAGGGTCACCTCTTATTTAGACTACTGCCACTCACTCTATGTAGGGCTACCCTTGAAGACACTCTGGGGACTTCAGGTGGTGCAGAATACAGCTGCTGATTTGCTGACTAAGTCATCACAGTCAGCTCAAATAACACAAATTTTGAAGCAGCTGCACTGGCTACCAGTTATCCTCCAGATCCAATTCAAGGTGTAGGTCCTCAACTTAAAAGCCCCTCATGGTCTGGGACCTCATACTTTTGGGTCTACCTCTCCCATTATGAACCCCTCCACACACTTGTTTTGTTCCTCTTCACAGGGGTTGCTGGTGGTTCCTGTTTCCAGGGTGGTATGATTTTCTTCCATCAGAAAGAAGGCTTTTACAGTTGTGGCACCCTCCTTTTTGGCATGCACTGTTGGAAGAGACTTATGCTTAGTGGGACCTGTTGTTTTGGAAACTCTGCAAGGCAGAACTATTCTAATGTGCTTTTGGTACCTAAGATTCTATTGTGAGACAGAACAAATTGCTGTGCATTTTATCTACCTGCAATTTTATGTTATTTGCAGGATTTTATAGGCTGGGGTTGGGACTAGAGCACATTAGGCTCTAGTGATTTTATTGAATATATTATATTTTTGTACTGGTTTTTAACTGTTGTAATAGTTGTGAATTGCTTCGAGATATTAATTGAAGAGAAGCAGTATAAAATAGAATAAATAATAAATAAACGATAAATAAATGTGGGCGATATGTCATAGCATAGTGTGTATGCTTCAACAGGAAAGAACTGGGTCTAAGAAGATGGGAATACTGATGGTATAATGGGACAACGGTGGATGAAGGAATTCAATGGCCTTTCATTATTTATTTATTTAGCATAAAAAGCCGTTTAAAAAGACTGTGCACATATCTTAGGAAAGCCTTACATAGCATGATATGAAAGGTGCCCATCTTCCAAAAAAGTGAATTATTGGCCTTTCTGCCAAATTTATGGGATGACTTTTAAAACCTGAGTGGTTGATTTAGGGGCATGAGAGAGAGACTGTATAATCCTAAACAGAGTTATACCCTTCTAAAACCATGGTCCAAGTCAGTTGTTTTAGAATGGGGTTACATTGTTTAGGATTGTACTCTAAATTTCACAAATATTACAGATATTTTAAAAAAGGGTTTATGATGAACATCTAAGTAATCTTAAATAACTAATTCATTTCTTTAAGTAACAGTGATGTAGCTTAAGAGATGGAATAATCTTTGCCCACATGAAGAAGGTGAAATCCTTCCCTTTGCCCTCATTTATCCAACTTCTGTTTAAAAATTTCAGCCACACATTATACTGTGGTGGTCCCTCCTTTCAGCTGAACCCATAATTTAAAGACCCCCTCCTGCTAGAGAATTTCTTTATATGTTCATGCTTATTGGGATCAGTGAACAAACTTCCACATCAATTTCTTTAGTCAAACTCTTACATTCTGAACAAACTCATCTTTCAGTTTTACGTTCAGTTTCCTTATATTAATGTTTCGAAAGCTACTAAACAGAATTATTCAATGCTTGCTACAAAACCAATACTGTAGATAGGCCTATAAGAATTAATAGAATGCTTAGGAATTATTTCCATTCTGGTTTTACAAAAAGAGCAAATGGAATACCTGTACAACTATTTGCTTTAGTGATAAAGATTTTAGTACTAACCCGTCTTCATTAGGGATAAGTGGATTCTGCCAGCTCTGTTCTCCTTGAGATTTATTCTGCTTAGTCTTGTGGTATTGTGGCAATTTTCTGTTGAATTTTCTGGAACTGAGTCCAACATTAAAAACCAACCAGAGCATTAAAAACATAGATAATTAAACAGCTTAAACCCAGTCTTCCATCTAAAACATACTGTACACATTGTGGTAAAAGATAACTCCTTAATCAAAAGCCTGGTTAAAAAGACACATTTTTTCTTGGTGTCTAAAAAAGAGTGATGTAGGTGCTAGACAAGCCTCAAGGGGAAGTGCATTCCACAGATGAGGTGCTACTACTGAAAAAACCCTGTCTCTGGTTGCCATCCTCCTCACCTCTGAAGGTGGAGTATAGAGAGCAGGGCATGTGGAGCAGATCTTGTCTAGTGGGTGGGATGGTAAGAAAGGAGGCAGTCCTTCAGGTACCCTGGCCCCAAGACATTTAGAACTCTAAAAGTAAGAACAGTGCCTGGAAACAGATGGGTAGCTAGTGCAGATCTTTCAGCACTGGAATGATATAATCCTTATATCCCACCCCTGCCACATTTTGAACCTGCTGAAGTTTCTGGGCTGTTTTTAAAAACAGCCTCGCAGAGACTGCAGTATTGTAACCTAGCCTTAATGTAATCAATGCTTAGACCACTCTGGCTAAATAAACATATAGGGTAGAGCTTAGCATAAGATCAAATATGTCTGTTAGGTTAAAAATTTCATATACATGTGAAACTAACATGTAAGGAAGATTTTAGTATAGCCTAGTATAGCCCAGAGGTCCACAAATTTTGTATTACTTTGAAAACCACTCATAGTTTATTGTTGCAACCCAACCTTGCATATTCTCCTAACACAAGTGAAGCAGAATTTTATCTCTAAAACTGAGGTATAGTTTTTTTTTTTAAAAAAATCTTGTGTAGCTTAGTTTGGATTGTTTTTATTAATATGTATGTTTTTGTTAGGCTTATAACCTAGCCTAGGTAGGTTATAGGATAGGTAGGATAGGTAGGTTACAGATACTTTAAGATAAACTCAGTGCTGCTCAGAACCAACAAGTTAATTCTGAACAAGTAAGGGGCATAGCACAGTTGATCACTATATGACATTGAAGGCCCTGATCCAGAAACATATCAAAAATTACAGAAGGTGCTTTTGTTGACCTCTCTTTTGCCTTTGACTCTATTGAGCGATCAAGATTATAGAACAAACTTGATAAAACAAATATTGACAGAAGGCTTTTTAGGATGCTGAGGGAACTACATTCCTATCTCACAGTTAGGGTAAGAGTGGGTTCTCATGGCTCGCTTATGGATTTATTCCATTAAGGAAGGGTGTGAAACTGGATTGCCTATTGGTCCCCTTTTTTGTTTAATGTTTACATTAATGATTTTGTCCTGGCCATGGAATCCCAGAACCCCCCCCCCCCTTTCATTGGCTAGTTGAAAAATTTTGGTCCTGCTGCATGAGGATGATATGGCAATTATGTCTTTCACCAAAATTGGGCTCAGTAGGGCACTAGTTAGACTGATTATTGTGATAGAGAAGAACTAAGAATTAATTACAATAAAACTAAAAATGTTGTTTTCGGCAAAAACAGATCCAAGCATAGATGGACTATCAGTGCTCATGAAATAGAACAAGGCTCCTTTTAAAAATATTTAGGTATAGTATTTCATGGGTCTCTGTCTTGGCAAACACACCTTAATGCCAATTTATCAACTGTTTGCAGTACACTGGGAGCTATTTTAAATTTTTTCTATTAGAAAGGTGGCCAGTTAATAGCTCTGGCCCTCAAAGTATTCCAGGGCAAAGTTATCATGCAGCTCTTGTATTGGGAGTAGAATGAGAAAATACTTGATCAGCTTGAAATCATTCAGAACAACTTCTTAAGGAAAATCTTGGGTCTCCCGCAAGGAACTCCTGCTGCACAGTTAAGGTTAGAAGCCGGACTAACTTCTATTACAACAGGAGTCCACTTGAAATGATTAAAATATTACAAGAAACTTGATAGCATTACCAAAGACCATCTAGTAAAATACTGTTTTGGGTAGTATAAGGAAGGGAATTAGTGGTCCAGCTTGCTGTCCCCTAATTCATAGTTGACTTCTTGAAAAAGACAGAACATAGGTATAGTCCAATAATCTCAATTTTCTTTGTGGTGTCCCCGTATCAAGAAAAACAAATACTTCTCTTGCTATTTAGCTGACCTTTCTAACGCTCCATTAAAAAAGGCTTTCAAACTATGCCATCCTAGTACTTATAGGGCATATATCAAAAATTACCTGTGGAACAGCATCTCTGTCCTTGTGGTCTTAATCAGGTGGAAGACATAGTACACTATGTTTTACATTTTTTATGGGTCCATTGGTAATAAATTGCTGAATCAATTTTGTGCAAATTTTTCTGGTTCAGATGAGAAATGTATTAAATTTTTATTGGCTGATGTTTTTCCTCTTGTTACTCTCACAGTGGCTATTTATATATCTCTCTATATATAAATATAAGGAAGAGACTAGTATCTATTAATCCTGTAAGAATTTTAGCTAGATTGTAATTCCATGTCATTTCATGGTTTTTATATTTATCTCTTTTACAATCTTACTTTTAAACTTTTAAGTTTTATTCTTTTCTGTAAATATTTTTTTAACTTTTTGCTGTTTCTATATACAAATACACTGCTTCATGTTGTTGTGTATGTAGGGATATTATGGCCTATGACTACAACAATAAACTTGTGATTCATTCACATTATTTCTGAATGTCTGTGAAGATGATAATAAATGTAGGGTAAACCCTCAACTCGTCTGCTAGGCTTGGGAAAAGGGCTGTGATTTAGAAGAATGAGCTCTAGCTATTCTGCTCAGGAGAATGGTGGGAGCCTTTTTCTTGAAGTTATACTGAACTATTGAAACGGTGCTGCTTTCAACTCTTTAAAACCTTGTACAAGTCCTGCTTATCTTTTACTTTGCTCTCACCAAATTAAGGAAAGCCATATGTTGTAGTGGTTAGAGCAGGAATCCCCAGTGTGGTGCATATGAGTGCCATGGTGCCAGCTGACACCTTTCTTGGCTGCAAGTGTTTTTAGAAAGTGGGTGGAACCAGGTGGGGCTTTTGCCCAGCAGGGCTTCTGAGTGGCCATTGGAGATTTTATTGGTTGTATAGATTTTTAAAAACGTTACTTTGGCAGCAGCTGCCCCTATAGCACAAGAATCTTCACTATGTGTCCGAAGGTAAGTTAAGATAGCCATTTTGTGGCTGGCTCTGCCTCCTGCAGGAACTATTTTGTATCTGCTTCCACTACCCTGTGTCATAACTTCAAAGGTGCTTGCAGGCTGAAATGGGTTAGGGACCCCTGGGTTAGAGTACTCGTCTAGATTCATCTTCAGGGCTTCTATGCAGTCCCATGTTGGGACTGTGCATGCACAAGCCAGCCACGGAGAAGATTTCCAGAGCTTTCTAGAAGACTAGGAGCACCCCCTCCTTCCTTTGGAGCCGTCCTGCCAAAAATATCACATGGCCAGGAGAAGTGCTATTTCCTCAGTTCTCTTTTTGCCATCACAGAGAAAGAATCTCTGTGGTTGTTCTCTGCTTTTCCCTTACCTTATCCCTGAGGCTGAGGCAAATTATTTCTTTCAAAAGTTTTAAACCGCCAGTAGTAGTCATTCCAGTAGTCATTTCAGTGAAGAATAAAACTACATTTAAAGGAGAAACGCTCCTGTCTTTCCCATCAGAATTATGGCTCAAGAGTGGCCTCTTCAAGATGCAGGAAAATGCCAGCCTCATTAAAGGCGCTTTCTCCCTCCCTGGCACCCTTGATTACCAACCCCAGAGGTTTGGTCTGTCAGATCCTCCTCACAATGGCTCCTTCTCCAAGGCTGTGGATCTGCACAAGCCTGATTGGCACCCTTGATTACTATCGTCTTAAGTCCACAGGTGACAACAGCAATGGAGAAATAGCTGTAGACGGTTCTATAATTTCTGGAATCTCACCCTCTGAAAGGGATAGAACTGAATCAGAACACTTTCTGAAGGTTGGAGACAGCGTTCGCGGAACCCTGGATGGACTCGATGCAATCAAATCATTTGTAGCTGAAGAAGAGTTTTTTCCTCTTTTGTGACATAGATGTGATGTTTTATCAGCATGCCTTGATGTGAGCTTGGCCTTTTTTGTAGGTAGCTCTGACTGGCACTGAGGTGGAATTGATGAAGGCTCAGCTGGAACTGACTGGTCATTTTGGGTGATGATAGGCCCCAAGCATGCTGGAGGAGCTGAGGAGGCCTGTTCTGGGCGCTGCAATCCTTTATCCATGGTATTAGTCTTGGAGTTGGTAGCGTCCTTCAGGGCTGACTCCCAAAGAGCTGCTTTAAGTTGTGACACCCTTTCATGGCACTCTTTGGGTGTAAACTGTTTACAGACCACACACCACAAGGTGTCATGATCCTTGCCCAAACAAAGAAGGCATTTGTCGTGTCCATCCGATTAGGCCATCTTTGTCCCACAGTGTAAACACTTCAACGCCACGGAATCGAAGGCCCAAACTTGCATCTGCTAAGGTTGGAATTGAGGAGTGGAGAGAAGTCAAGTTCTTCTGCTGCTGCGGCAAAAGAACTGGGGGGAAAGTCCGCGACTTGCACCTTTAGGAGCTTTGGAACATCCGCGGCTGGCCTCTGCGTGCACTGTTCACATATGGAACTGCACAGAAGACACAATGACAAACTTTAGTTTTGGGGGGGATCTCTGGCAGCTGCATAGAAACTGAGGGAATAGCACCGCTCCTCCTGGCCATGTGAAGTTTTTGGTGGGAAAGCACCAAAGAGAGGAGGAGTGCTCGTAGTCTTCTGGAAAGCTTTGGAAATCTTTCCATGGGTGGCTTGTGCGTGTGCAGTCCCAATGTGTGTCTGCACAGAAGACCACTTGATGAACAGCAGTTATAGGTAAGTGCAACCCTGTTATCTGGAAGACCCGGGTTTGAATCCGCGCTCTACAATGGAATCTTTCTGTATGGTAATGGGCCAGTCACACACACACAGCCTAACATACTTCATGTTCTTATGGCAAAAAAGAACTATTATTAAGGTAAATTTATTTATTTACGAGATTTTATGCCCCTCTTCTGCCTTCTTAAGGGCCATCAAGATAACTAACAAATTAAAACGGGTGAGGGAAGAATAATGGAAGCCTCTTTGGGTCCCCACTGGGGAACAAGTGGGGTATAAATGAAGTAAATTTTAAAAATATGCTTGCTAGTAGAGACCTTATGAGTGTACTTGTTAACCCTAAATTTTAATTAAATGCTAAATTTTAATACAGAGGAGGTTTTAACATAAGATAACATTGAGACATTCAGTCTTCCACTTGCAGTCTGAACAGTTACAGACTAGCGACTGCTAAATAATGGAAATCAATGGATTTTAATGTTAAGCATGTACTGCTGAGCCATTAAACTACTTTAGTGCGGTAACTGTACTGTAGCAGTTTGAAATAACATCCTGTGTTTGGCTGATGGATCAGAGCCATCCATCTATATATTTGTTGTGAGGACCACATCCTACTCTTGCTCTGAAGAACTCGCAGTAGTTTGCATAAGGTTCCCAGACAGTCTGCCATCCAACTTACAAGGCCAGACTTGCTTAGCTTCATCAATAAAACTGTGCCCTGTGTGTACACTGATATTCAGAGCTATAGACTGAAGAGCATTTTGGTTTATTTACATTATTTATTTTACTTATTTAAGTTATTTATAATCCACCTTTTCCACCGGGACTCAAGGCAGATTAAACAGTGTGAGTCAATACTGGCAATATCAAAGCTATTTCTATAAACATGTAATGGGAATATACATGCAAATTTGCCAAGATTAAAAAAACAGCAGAAATCCAATACGGAGCTGAAGAAATGTTGAAACAAATTTACAATTAACATATTAAACAACATAGGAACTACCTATTAGGATCATACTTACAGCAATAGTAGTGAAGTTTATGGTCTCTCAATATTTATTGCAATAGTAGTAAAGTCTACAGTTCTTCCTTTTCACTTTACTTGTTAGGACTGACCATGGTTCAGGGCTTGCGAGTGGCCTTTTGGATGCTGTCCAATGATCTTTAAGCTTACTGCTATGTATTCTGGCAATATAGTACCAGAATATAGATTTGGATTGTAGTCTTTATATTGTCTGAGTGATAGTCCTAATTAGAAT
Organism: Eublepharis macularius; assembly: GCF_028583425.1. NCBI lineage: Eukaryota > Metazoa > Chordata > Lepidosauria > Squamata > Eublepharidae > Eublepharis > Eublepharis macularius. The sequence continues at coordinate 39,545,417 of NC_072797.1, forward strand.
CCCCTTAAAGCAAGGTTCACACATAAAGCATGTGACAGGGTAGGAAGTATTTTTGCCATAAGAACTAGTGACGGGCAATTTATTACAGCATCTAGTAATATTCATTTTATAGGTGCATGCTGCTGTAGGTTTAGTTATATGCCACATGTCAAAAGATGCAGAAAAGTGACCTAGAAAGCAATTGGTGGTGGAGAACAGAAATAATCAAAGGTTTAGTCAATAACTCATGAAGTTTGATATACTTGTATTGATAAACTAATTAAACAGTGTTCCTCAAGTCTAATGTGGCCCTGTTATTATTAGTTTTAAAGGGAGGAGTGCTGTAACATTGAATGAAGATAAATGATAAAAGAATGGCACAGGCACGAAACCCAAGTACTCCTGCCTCTAGTCTCAGAGTGGTTTCAAGAAAAGGAGGCTTTCTCTGCACACCTGCAGTCATTCGCTATACAGGCCTCTTGTTGTCAATGTTGATTGCTGCTTGTTCATAGTAGAACAACAAATAATTTAGTGCTTCATAACCTTCTGTGATTTAATATCTTGCTTTTTGGCAGAACAGGCAGAAAAATCTTTCTTCAGATAGTGACAGTAATTATAGCACAGCTGTAGTTAAGGGTCTTTCAGACTTTCTATTATAAACCCTTATGGTCAGTTTATAACTCAGAACATTTTTTCCTCTGTGCCTAGTTTAACATACATATGCTTTGTTTAGAACTTAACTGAAGCATAATTTCTATAAGCCAAAGTATAGTCAAGTTGTGTGATTTATAGTGTTTATAAAATTATTTGAGAGGTTTATATTTGTGAACATTGGTTGCATTGTTTTCAAGGCAGATCTGATTTTCTTTTTATCTTGGGTAATCAGAGTCATTCATGCGTTAGGGAGTTTGGAAGCCTTTAATGGGTAAATCTGTTGCCCCTGAGAGCCTAGAATTACTGTTTCTCATACCTGTGACCCTTCAGAAATAACAGGCTAACAATATATATCAGAGTTAAGTTTGGGATGTTCTATGAGGGCATTTTATTAGGTATATTCTGATCCATATTAAATTAGATTTGAATATTGTAAATGTTTTTTTTTTAGATTAAAAAACTTGTGTATGTTTATCTGATGCGCTATGCAGAGGAGCAGCAGGACCTGGCACTGCTATCAATTAGCACCTTTCAGCGTGCTTTGAAAGTGAGTAAATATCAAATTAGCAATGCTTCCTGAAGATCGTTGCCACTGAAGTTTTATTTCCTCCACTAGCGAAATTGTCTACCAAGTAGTTTAAGGATAAGCAGAACTGTATCTGACATCTTGACTGTCTTCAGTCAGTGTGGTGATCCTGGCCTGCCTTACATTGTTAATGCCATTTTACAGTGCTGAAAAGTCCATTTTGATAGCTAGCAAAGGAATCGCTTATTGGATTTGTGTATGTCCTGTTTCCTTTGTTTAATCTTGTCTGTCATACTCAAGGAGCAAGTTTGTATATTATTAATGTTAAATGTTCATCAGTTTGTTACCTTACAGATGTATGATTACTCATCAGCTCCAGTGAATAATGTCATTTTTAATTGACTCAAAGATTGAGGTGCTGAAATATGATTTTGTTAACCAAAATCAGACATTTTACATTTTAAAGCAGTTGGCGTTGGTAGTGTATGCTCAGTCTGGTGCTCTATATTTGAACCAGCACAAGAATACATAGTTTGGCTAGAGGAGTGCTTAAGTTGAGCATAACCTATAAGCTAGGCATTCATGCATCATAGGCTTTTTAAAGTGGCTTGAACAATGTACTTTTGGAGATATGTAAGCTATAGTTGAGCAGTGATGAAAATAATCCGCCTAAATTATTCCTACGTTGCTATTTGCACCCTACTTTTGGCTACTGTTTCTTTGTCATAAGCTGCTTTTATTTCACTGGGGAGGTTTTCCTTGAACTTTTTATGCCAAGTTGTGTAGATTGCCAGATAACATGCTTTCTTGTAAAGGGCTTCACAATCTGGTTTAGCAAGGAGAATCTAAAATCTTGGCTGCAACAGGCAGGGTGGCTCCACGCAATAAAGCATTTATTTTCCCATGGTTTGTTTTGTTTTGGTGGAGTCCAGATGACTAACAACTTTCTGGAACAAATTACACAAGAAATCGTTCTTGCTAGATTAAGACTGCAATACTGTGTGCACTTAACAGGGAGTATGTACCACTGAACTTGGTGGGACTTACTTTGCATAAGCCTGTATCAGGTTGGGGTGCATAATACTATATTGGTTTAAACTGAGTGTTTTGCTCCCTTGCAAACACAAATAGGGAATTTGACAATAAAGAAGGAGGAAAAACTATTAAGATCTCATAGATGCTTTAAGTATAGTAACAGGCCACTTAATTATACGTTAATGAAGCAAAGCCAAGGTTTTAATCAGAGTAATAAATGTCCTTAAACTGTAACTGGTACTGGTATGAATAACGTCTTGTTCTGTCATTATGAAGGATGAAAGCCACCTGCTGTAGTTGCACAATATCTTTCAAAATAGGGGAAGATTGTTTTTAAAGGTTTTCAGGTTGTCAACTTGAATGTAAATATTTCTGATGGTTTATCTCCTAGTTGATAAATTATCATTCTGGCAATACAGCATAATATCTGAGTATTTGTATTGCAGTGGATTTTTTGAGTCTTTTTTCAATCAGGGTACAAATTCAGAAATAAAACAAATTATGTATGCTTTTTCTGAGTAACTGAAACAATATATTTGAAGATAACTAATATTTCATTTCATTTTAGGATCCTAATCAGTTAATCCGTGCAAGCGCTTTGAGAGTCTTATCCAGTATCAGAGTTCCAATTATTGTTCCAATTATGATGCTTGCTATCAAAGAAGCATCAGCTGATTTATCTCCTTATGTTAGAAAAAATGCCGCCCATGCAATTCAAAAGCTTTACAGGTAAGTTCTCTTCAGCCATGAATATGGAAGAGATGTATTTAATGTTCAGTAGAGTGTGCTATAATGAAGTTTAGCTACAGCTTATGATAACTGCCTTCTGCTAATGGGCATAAAGTCAGCAAACTGACTTTGACTAAAAGGTCTGTTCTAACATTGTTGGAGGCCCATCAGAGCTATGTATGTAAAGCATTGTCTGAATTTATCAAGGCTATTTATTCAGGCAGCTGAAAAATCAGTGGTTATTTCATCCTACCTTTTCACCCAAATAGGGTCACCAAGAATATGAAAATATTTTAATGTTACAACAACATTAAAAATAATATATAAAATAATAAATAAATACATAAACATACAGCACCAAAACCAGGGTGCAACAGATAGCTTATCCATGCTCATTAAAGCTTACAAACCTTCCAGTGTCAAGATTTATGTCCCAGGTCTGAATAGCTGTAAATGCCTTAGATGTGAGACCTAAAACAGAGATCTGTTTTAGAGAACCTGTCAATTAGTGCAAATAATTTATAAGGGTTCTCTTTGTATTAACTCTTCCCATCAAAGTACACAGACTTCTTTTAGAGTTTAATGTTTATTCTTTATTGAAATAAACTCTAACATTTTGATAAAGCGAGATATCAAAATATAAAGGATTATTAAAATAAAACCTATAAGAAAGGAACAGATAAATTTAACAAGTATTAATTCTCCTAACATCTCTCAATTGCATCTAAGATTGATTTAGAATCAGGTTTATTATGAAATCCATTGAATTTTCAATCAGCGCACATACAAATATTTTTTTCTCACTTACATCTTCATGAGATTTCTCTCAGTAAAACTCCAACTCCTTATCTGGGTAGCATCTTTTATATGAATTGACATATGCTATCTACTGAAAAATTTAACATCTTTCACATATGACTAGGGGTGTGCGCTTCGCGTATCCGATTCGGGTAAAATACCCGAATTGGGCCCGATTCGGAAAGCTTCGTTATTTCTGAATTGGGGCCAACATGCTGGCCCCGATTTGGAAATACCTAAACAAAGCTTCCTGAAGCGTTCGTAATGCTTTGGGAAGCTACGGGGGGTGGGGTTATCACAAGCGGCAGAGCCCCCCGTAGCTTCCCGAAGCCCTATCACAAGCGGCAGAGCCATTCCCCCCCACCCCCACTTAGCTGGCACCGGCTGGAAGAGGAGGCCCTCCTGTCTCCCCCCTGGCCTCTGGTCGTGGCGGCCGTCTCTGCTGGCCAGCCTTGCCGACATGGCACCGGCGGCAGGGAAGGCCCTCTCTGCCGGCCAGCTGTGTTGGTGCAGCGCCGGCAGCAGGGAAGGCCCTCTCTGCCGGCCAGCCACAGTGGCGGCAGGGAAGGCCCTCTCTGCTGGCCAGCCGCGCCGGCCATGGTGGCAGCAGGGAAGGCCTTCTCTGCTGGCCAGCACAGCTTTGGTGGCTGGAGCCTGACCAGGTAAGGGGGTGGGGTTAAAGGGTGGGGGTGGGAGTTTAAGGGTGGGGTGGCTTCCCTCCTCTCCCATCCCTTCAGTATGCTCCGAATCTTTATGGAGCATACCAAAGCAACTTAGAAATCTGAATCCAAAGCAGCATCCAAACCCGAATATTTTTCGTGTGCACACCCTTACATATGACATCAGTATAAAAATATCATTGTTTTTAGATTTAGCTGATCATTCAGATTGTCAATTATGTGACATTCAACCTAACCAAAAAGCGATGTTATGTTCAGATGCAAGATAAACTATATAAATCATTAGAATGTGACAAGAAAAGTTAAATGAGCAGGTCATCATTGGTCCATTCTAACAAGTAAAGAACCATAAAGAACATCTCTATGGTTATACAACCTGTTAAAAAACTACATTAACGTTCAAACACAGTTCACTAGACTACATGTGTACTACGCATAACGTGCTCTGAACCATATTCCAATCACAAGGGAGGAGGTCCAGTAACAGTTTTTGAGGGTATACCAAATGGAACAAAAAAAGATTTCACCCACTTATAGAAGACAATGATAGAGGGAGACAGGCAAATCTCCCTGGGGAGAGAGAGTTCCAAAATTTCATGGCATGGCCAAGAAGGTCTAGCCTCGGATTGTACGGGCACCTGAAGCTGGGCTTCCAACGATGACCAGAGTGGATGGGTAGATTCATATAGGACAAGGTGATCCCTATGCTGGCTCCAAGCCATGTAGGACTTTAAAGGTCAATACAGCACCTTGAATTAAGCTGAGAAACAAATTGAGAGCCAGTGTAGACTCTAGTGGCTCCAGGACTGGAGTAATATGGTCCTACCCACCGCAGTCAACATGCAGCATTTTGTACCAAGTGGTACAACATTCAGCATTTTGTACCAACTGTAGCTTCTAGACAATCTTCAAGGGCAATCCCACATAAAGTGCATCACAGTAATCTAATCAAGATGTTGCCTGGGTATGCACCACAGTGGCCAGATCTCCCCCCTCCTTCCAGGAAGGGTTGCAGCTTGCTCGTTAGCTGGTGAAAGGCATCCCTGGCCACCATTGTCACCTCTTTACCCAACAGGAGGACTGGGTCCAGCAGCACCTTCAAGCTACAAACCTGCTCCTTTAGGGGAGTGCAACCATCCAGAACAGAAGATATCCCTGTTCTTTGGTCAGACTTTCCCCCTACCAGCAGTGTCTCCATTTTGGAGGGATTAAGTTTTAGTTTGTTAATCTTAATCCATTCCAAAACTGCTTCCAGGCCCTTATCCACAGTTTCCACAGCCTCCCTAGAATCTGTTGGAAACATGAGCTAAGAGCTAAGTATCATCTGTGTATTGGTGGTAACTCAGCCCATATCTCCAGATGACCTTTCCCACTGGCTTTATATAGATGTTGCAAAGCATGAAGGACAAGATGGAATCTTGTAGGACTCTGAATGCCAGATGCCAAGCAGAGCAGTCCCCCAGAACCTTCAAGGTAGGACTGAAACCACAGGAAAACAGTGCCTTCCAGTCCCAGCCCTGAAAGATGGTCCAGAAAGATCCCATGATCAGTTGTATCAAAAACTGCCAGGACATCTGGGAGGAGAATTAACAAGGTTACACTTTCCCATCCATCTCACAGTGCATGTCATCTACTAGAGTTACCAAGTCCATTTCATTCCCATGATCTGCATTGAAACAAGATTGGAACAGATCCAAACAATCTCCTTCTTTCAGGAGTCCCTGAAGTTGCCCAACCACTACTCATTCGGTTACCTTGCTCAAAAATGGTACATTTGAAACTGGATGATAGTTATTCAACTCCCCTCAGTCTAGAGTAGGTTTCTTAGAAGTGGATACACTGCTGTATGTTTCAGGAAATGGATGGCCATTCCCTTTCGCAAGGAGGCATTTTCTGTCTCCCAGACTCAGTCTACTGCCCGCCCCAGCAGATTTAAGCAACCAAGAGGAGCAAAGGTCATACAAGCATATGGTAGGTGTCAAACTTCCAAGGATCCTATCCAAATCATCAGACTGTATAAGCTGAAAGGTATACAACATGACAGATCAGCACCCTGAGACCATCCAATATTTTCACTGCTAGTGTACAAGTCAGAACAGATACAAGAGATTTTATCTGTTGCGTGCTTAGAAAAATGATTGCAGCGGGCTGCATAGCAGTCCACCTTCTGTAGGCCAAAGCATAGTTGGCCCCTGACCATCCAGAAGAGTTTTGCAAGTCTACACTGTGCAAAATGCAGTGATGGAAAATAATTGCTTTTTTGCCACCTTCACTGCAATGTAGTAGGGTTTAAGATGAGCTGTAGCCCGTACCTTGTTGGAATTGTCCTTTGTCTTCCTCCACTATTGTTTTAGCCTTCTCTCTTTTCATAGTCTGCACCTCCTCAGTAAACCAAAGGACTGCCTTGGGTGCATAGGAGCAGTTGTGTCACTTGTCCAGGTAATTTCCTCATTCTCCGGTGGTTAGGGAGTGGGTCAGTCCTGACGCTTGGGAATGTAGCTCCTCCTTTGTAATGCAGGGTCAGCTGACTCTTTCTTGATGCTGGAGGGGAGGGGCTTGTTCCAGCATCTTTCAGTTCTTGCTGGCCCTGCCTAGGTGCAGAACAGATCTGACTTCGCTCCTTAGAGAGCGGCGATCCCGGTGGCTAGAAAAGAAGAGTGGAGAAACTAAATTATTAGGGAGGATTGGTGCGGGATTTCTATCCACCTCCCACTCTTCTTTGGCTATTGCAAAGCGAAACCAGAGAAAACACCCGACCGACAGACTTTGGCTGGGCCTAGATCCAGAAAAAGAGGGCAACATCCCAATCTCCTCCAAGATCAAAAAGGAGGAGGAGGGAGGAAAGGGAAGCCATTCCCTTATTAGACAGCCCGTCAGAGGACTCCCACAGGTATGAATCCTCCTCAGATAAAGAAGAGGGCAAGTTATCAGAGGAGGAGGAGGCAGTAGTGCCTACCATGCATACTAGGCTTTTTCCTCAGGAGCTTTATAATAGATTACTACCTAAGGTGTTGAGAGTATTGGAAATGTCACATAAGTCTAAAGAGAAAGGGGAACCTGATCCAGAATTCCCAGAAGGGGCAGAAAGAGTTATTCCAAAACCAGGGTCAGTGGCCTCAGGCATTCCCATGCTGGCAGCATTTTACAACTTGATTAAAAAGGAATGGGAAACACCATCTAAACCAAATGCTCCATACGCGGTCTTCAAGAAGTTCTACACTTTGACTCTGGAGACCACCAAGAAATTCAATTTACCCCTGGTAGATGATCCAGTGACGAGTTTGGCGTCCTCCTCAGTGCTACCAATGGACGCTGAAGGCATACCCAAGGATCCTTGTCACAGGAGGATAGAGGAAGCCCTACGCAGGAATTTTGAAGTGTCCTCCATATCACTCAAGGCATCACTAGCAGGATTACCGTTTGCAAGAGTGGCGTTCTCCTGGGCTTCGGATCTCGCTGTGGCAGGAAGCGAAGTGCCTAAAACTATCAAAGATGAGATGAAGATTACTTTAGCTACAGCCTTTGCTGCGGATGTGTTCCTGGATACCCTACAGCTGGCATCAAGAACGATGGCGTTCAGCGTGGCGGCCAGACGTAATACATGGCTAAGGAACTGGGATGTCGACCTGGCAACAAAAGCCAAGGTGGCGGGGATTCCTTTTAGAGGAGTGAACCTTTTTGGCGAAGCCTTAGACAGGTTTCTAGTGAAGGACAAAGAAAAGAAAGGCCCTTCCATCAAAGAGAAAAGACCGCAAACTGAAGAGGAATTTTCAGTCCTTTTGGGTCACCAAAAAACCATGGAGGTCAAGCAGTGCAAGACCATCACAGGGATGCTGGCAACCAAAACCTAGGGACTCTACTAGATCCTTTTCGTATGGGAAGGCAGGACAATACCAGAAGGGACCAAAAAAGTCCCCTTCGGCTTGACTATCTGGAGGAAACCAGGGCACAGAGTATTGGGGGGCACTTACAGCAGTTCTCAAATATTTGGAAGCAGTCTGTGACGGACAGATGGGTGCTGGATATAGTAAGTGAAGGGTACCCACTAGAATTCGAACAGAGATCCCCCCAGTCACTTCATTCAAGTGCTAAAGAACAAATCAGGAAGCAAACACGCATACTGAAAGCAATCTTGCATCTCCTCGAGCTAGAAACCATAGAACCAGTACCGAGGAAACACAGAACCCATGGGGTGTATTCAGTGTTGTTCACAGTCCCAAAGTATAATGGGGACACGAGACCCATACTATATCTCAAATGGCTAAAGAGCACGCAAGTGTTCATAAGAACACGCAAGTTCAGGATGGAAACGCTCAAGTCTATAGTATCAGCAATTCAAAAGAAGGACTTCATGGCATCCATAGATCTCTCAGAGGCCTACTTGCACGTTCCAGTATGGAAGTTTCACAGAAGGTTCCTGAGATTTACCTATGACCAAAGACATTACCAGTACCAGGCCCTCCCATTTGGGCTGAAGTCCTCACCCGAGTCTTTACAAAGATTCTAGTGATGTTGGTAGCCCACCTGAGGCTTCAGGGCGTGTCGCTTTCCACATATTTTTACAACATTCTCATAAAGGCACCATCAAGAGAGGTGGCCATCAGGGCAGTGCAGATGACAACCTCTTGTCTTCGGGAATACGGATTCATAATAAACAGGGAAAAGAGTTCCCTTCTTCCCATACAGTTGATAGAGCATCTTGGAGTGAATATAGACATGAACATGGATAGAGTATTCTTGTCACAAGAGAGACAGAAGAAAATCAGAGCCATGGTCAACAAAGTCAGATCAAGACGGAAGGTGTAAGTGATGACATTGGCACAACTTGTGGGGTCCATGGTTTCATTCCAGGATGTAGTGCCGTGGGCAAGATTCCACACCCGTCCCCTTTAGAGATTTCTCCTGAGATACCAGGATGTTGTTATGAGCAAAGGGCACAGACTTGTTTGCATTCTGGAGACTCTGAGACAAGAGTTAGAATGGTGGAGGAATTCAAGAAAATTCTCCTAAGGCGTCGCACACAGAGAATCAAAGCGGATAGTAGTGACGATGGATGCAAGTCAGTGGGGATGGGGAGCTCATACAATGGGGAGAATGGCTCAGGGCACATGGAAAGGAGAGGAGAAGTCCCAGAGCATCAACCTTCTGGAACTCAGGGCCATGAGGAACAGACTGCTGGAGTTTCAAGACCTGTTGATAGACTGTCACATGTTAGTCCAAATGGACAATACAATGGCGAAAGCATATATAAACAGGCAAGGGGGAACAAGGTTCTGATCCCTTCACAAGGAAGCTTGCAACATCATGGAATGGTCAGAGTAACAACTCAGATTGATAAAGGCAGTACACTTGGCCGGGCAAGAGAATACAGTAGCGGACTGATTGAGCAGGGGAGCAGTAGATCAAGTGGAATGGAAACTATGCGAGGAGGTATTTGTTCAAATCTGTCAAAGGTCTGGGACACCAGAAATGGACCTCTTTGCAAGCAACCAGAGTCATCAAGTACCGAGGTACATATCGAGAAACCAGGACCCCCAGGCCTGGGCAGTGGATGCCCTCAACTGCGAATGACCGAAACAGCTACTGTATACCTTTCCACCAATTCAGCTGCTCCACAGGGCGATACAGAAAACCATCAAACAACGGGCGGAAGTGATACTGGTGGCCCCCTACTGGCCCAGGAGAGCATGGTTCCAGGAGTTAATGAGGCTCTCAGCTATGGAACCATGTTAACTATCCATACAGAAAAATCTTCTAACACAGGGAGTAGTGCAACACCCTCAACCAGCTATGCTAAGACTAACAGCATGGAAGTTGAACACGACCAATGGAAAGAAATGGCATATGCAAAATCAGACTATGCTGGCATCATGAAGGAGCTCCACAAACAGGAGCTACAACAATACCTGGCAAGTCTTCCAAGATTGGTGCGCAGGTAAGGAGAATGATCCTATAACAATTCCAGTAAAGGGCATTCTTCTTTTCCTCCAGGAGGGACTAGAGAAAGGTCTCAGTCCTAGTACTCTTAAAAGACAAGTATCAGCCATTTTGGCAATTAGAGGTCATACAAAAAAGGGACCCCTGTCTCAGCATCCACATATTAAAAGATTCTTGAGGGAACTTAAGCCACCCAGCATATATATACATCCCCACTTGGAATCTCAACATTGTGTTGAAGGCCCTAATGAGGGAGCCGTTTGAACCGATGGCATCGATTCCACTAAAAGAACTAACCTTTAAAACCATCTTCCTAATTGGTATAACTTCAGTGAGAAGGGTATCAGAGCCCTGTCGGTGGATAAAGAATTTTGCATATTCCACAAGGACAAAGTGGTGCTTAGGCCAGATCAATCCTTCATACCTAAAGTCAATTCCACCTTTCACAGGAGTGAGGAAATAATCCTGCCCTCTTTCTGTATGAATCTAGTGCATGACAAAGAGAATGAATGGCATTGTCTAGATGTACGTAGAGCGCTAAGTTTCTACATGGATAGGACAAAACAGTGGAGAAAATCACTGTCATTCTGAAAAGCTTCACTGGGGAAGTGTATATCCTCTTTAACTCTAAGCAGATGGATTAGGGGATTAATTATTCTAGTTTATAAGGCAAGATGGTTGGAGCCCCCACAGGGGATCACTGCGCACTCCTTAAGGGGGGCGGCTACATCAGCATCTTAAAGATCCTTCGCCTCGTTAGAAATGGTGTGCAAAGTGGCCACTTGGAAATGGGTGCATTCCTTCACAAAACATTATAGGATTGATAAAATAGCCTCAACGCAAGCAGCCTTTGGGAGGAGAGTTTTAGAGCATGCTCTCTAAACATAGGACTGAACAATACCCACCCTGGGGCATACTGCTTATGGATATCCCAAGCGTTAGGACTGACCCACTCCATAATCACCAGAGAATGGAAGATTTGTACTCACCATGAAGATTCCTTTCTCGGTTGTTCGGAAGTGGGTCAGTCCTAAAAAAAAGATAAAGTTCAGTAGTTAGTGGGGAGGGTGACAGAATAGACCAGGTTAGAAAAGTTAAGTCTGGCAGATCACAGCTGGAGAACAAACTGAAGGACGCTGGAACGAGCACCTCTCCTCCGGGATCAAGAAAGAGTCGGCTGATCCTGCATTACGAAGGAGGAGCTACGTTCCCAAGTGTCAGGACTGACCCACTCCCGAACCACTGAGAAAGGAATCTTCACGGTAATCTTCCATTCTAGTGATCAGTCAGAGTATTGATAGGAGCACTGACCATATCAATAAGAAAATCCCCTAAAGCCATCTGAAAACTAGTCAGATACACAAGACTATAAGAGCCATGGCACAGAGTGGTAAGCTGCAGTACTGCAGCCAAAGCACTGCGCACAACCTGAGTTCGATCCTGGTGGAAGCTGGGTTCAGGTAGCCAGCTCAAGGTTGACTTAGCCTTCCATCCTTCTGAGGTCGGTAAAATGAGTACCCAGTTTCCTGGGAAGAAAGTGTAGATGGCTGGAGAAGGCAATGGCAAACCACCCCGTAACAAAAGTCTGCCAAGAAAATATCATGATGCAATGTTCCCCATGGGTCATTAATAACTCGGTGCTTGCACAGGTGACTACCTTTACTTTTTACCTACATAAGGCTATGGGGGCAAATCATCTTCATTAGTCCCCCACTACTGTGGAGTCTTGGTATCTGACCATGACGAGAGGATTTTCTTCAATCCCTCCACCTTCAGATCACCTTCCAGAGCAGATCACCAGACCAAGAATGTGACACAGTGTGTGAGGTCTGGTATTACTTGAGACAGGCCTATGGTTGTCATGGAGATTGTGAAATCCTGAACTACTCCCAGCAAGATAGCTTTTAAATGAATGCTGAAATCCCCTAAAACAACCCGCCTTAGAAGTCTTCAGCACCACCCTGAAACTACTCACACTAGCTCAGGCAGGGAGACAGTTATGCTGTGGGGTGTGTGGTACAGAATTCCAATCCTGGTTTGTACTCCCAATACGGATACATAATCTAAAAACTAGTAGAGCCCTGGACAGGACATCAATGCAGGAGGCTATAAAGCCACTAGGCTACGGCGATACCATCTCCCCACCCACCAGGCCTATGGTGATACATCACTGAGTACTCTATGGGACATAGTTGGGAGAGGTTAACTGCTCCCCCCTCCCCCTACCAGGTCTTTGTGATACATGCCAGGTCAGCCCTTTCATCCAGAATTAAATCCTGGATAGTTTCTGTTTTGCCTGTAACTGACCTGGCATTTTTTTAAATTAAATTTTTATTAGAACATAATTTAAAATACAGATTCAAACTTTATACAAAGAAGATAATAAAGATATACATAATATAGTAGAATTGTTGATATGATAATATACATAGATCAGAGTAGGTTAAGCAATTATATAACATATAGATATGCTAGACATACTGATTTGAGAGTGATAAGGACCTTGAAAAAATTTAGTATGGTATTAATTAGTTTCGCCTTTTCCACTTTAAAGATCTAAATCAAGGCAATTCAGGTACGGTGATGTTGTTGGTTGTGTGTTGTTGAGTATAAGGTAATCTATAACTGGTTGCCACTTTTCTGCAAAATTTGAGAGTTTGGGGTAGTGTAGTGCCTGATGTAGTTTGTCAGTTATTTTCTCCATTGCCATATGCTCCCAAACTTCGTTAAACCATACGTTCAGGTTAGGTGGATATGAAGCTTTCCAGCAAGAGGCAGTAGCCGTTTTAGCAGCAACTAAAAGTGAAGTAATCAGGTCTCGCCTTATTTGTGGGATTGGCACATTTAGCCATAAGTCCAGGAAGATCAGTTAAGGTTTTAAGGGTATATCATATTTGGTTATGTATGATATCTGTTGTAATACCTTATCCCAGAATTCTGCAATATATGGGCATTGCCACCAACAGTATGCAAAAGTACCTATTCTACCATAATTTTTCCAACATTGTGATGAATTCTTTGATGTTATCCTAGAGAGTATGTGTGGTGTGAGATACCAGCGATGTAATATTGTATAGGTTTGGAGGCTTGTATTGATGACATGAGATTTGATTAATTTTGATGACCAGATATTTTCCCAATTTGCAATCTTGTTGCCATTTGTGTTGCAAGGATAGGTTGTTCATATTCTCAGATGACCTGGCATTTAACAGCAAGATATTATAGCCCTGCAGGATGATGATATGATCACGAGCACCCCCTGGCTGGGAGTAGAACCAGAAGGGGCAGCAGCATGCAAATGTCTGTTTTTTCACCTCTCCTGGCAAGTTCTTCCATGACTCTATATGACTTTCCAGTGGAGCAAAGAAGCGGAATCCATAGGTTGACAAGATATTTAGTTATCTGAAACAGGGCTTTAAAATGTATTTGCATGAGTGAGTTGCAGAGGGCTGCAGCACACAAACCTGATGGTTTCTGTGTGGTCTCCTTAGAACTACAGGCATTTGTTCCCCTCCCTCCAAGGTTACAGATCCAGAGGAGTTAGCTGTGTTAGTCTGTAGTTGCAAAATAGTAAAAAGTCCAGTAGCACCTTTAAGACTAACCAACTTAATTTAAGCATAAGCTTTCAAGAACTACAGCTGTCTTTGTCAGATGCATCTGATGAAGAGAGCTGTAGTTCTCAAAAGCTTATGCTACAATAAAGTTGGTTAGTCTTAAAGGTGCTACTGGACTCTACTCCCTGCAAGGTATTCCTGAAAGGCAAGATAATCATGTTTCTGTTCTCCTTTTCTATTCACTCATGTAATCTTTCAGTGTTTTTTTAATATAGGATTGCAAAAAAAATTGTAGAATATCCTAAATATAAAATATTGTAAATCCAAGAGGATTTGATACTTTTATTTCATCCATCCTTTAGCCTTGATCCTGAGCAAAAGGAAATGTTAATTGAAGTGATAGAGAAGCTTCTGAAAGACAAGAGCACAGTAAGTAATTAAAAATTCTTCAATATAACCCATTTTGTAGTTTTCATTAGTAAAGGCAGTTATTGAAGAATATTTTTAAGGGAATTAAACTTGAAACTAGCTTTAAAGCAGAAGCTAGAAGAGATAAAAATGTGTATTCTGCATATTTATCCCAAATAAAATCTGCCTGCATTTATTTTATTATTTTTATCACAAAACATTTAAAATAGAACAGAGGTAGGGTTGCGTACTTAACTTTCCTTACCCATGGCCAGCATTGTGGG